>NC_141994.1:7609055-8309055 GCF_049901715.1 Pseudonaja textilis | reverse complement strand
GAACTATTTTAGTTTGTTTGTTTATTTAAGGGTGTACTTTGGTGACCAACACAATACATCATGTTTTTTTGTGCTTGAAGATCTACTACCAATACTGAAGATTGATTTTGTGCATGCACATGCAATTATGTAATTTTGATTTGACTGTTGATTAAATGTTGACCTCTAAATAAAATCAGCATGGATCAGCCTAGCTTTCAGTGGAGAACATTTCTATTCAGGGTAGAGTAATGTCTTTGCTGTGCCTTTGCTTAACTCTGATAGACTGTAATCCATCCCCAGTCCTTGAAGACTGTGTGACTCAACACAGGGAGAAGCACATTCTCATATATGAATGACATTCCCAGGCAATGCTTTCATATGAATCTGTCCATTTTGCCCAGTATTGCTGAACTATTTTATTTATTGTATCTTGCTTGTGAAAGTCAACATTCCTTTCTTTCTCCTTCCTTCCTTCCTTCCTTCCTTCCTTCCTTCCTTCCTTCCTTCCTTCCTTCCTTCCTTCCTTCCTGTATTTTGTAAAAAGGACATTTTATGGTAATAATTCTATACAATAGAACATTTTAAAGGATTATGCTATGTCTTGCATATTAAGTTTCCTAAGTCTTACATCCCAAAATATGGCAATTTGGTGGACTTGAAAATTAAAATATAAGCACTCAAAGAAAGAGGTACTGTAAAATAATCATTTTTGTTGGGGTTTTTTCATAGTGGACATTGAATATATCTGATAAAATGCAGGTAATGTAAAAATCCTCTTAGCACTATTAATAGATATTGTTAATCAAACATCTCATCCATCAGTGTGGCATACCTGAATATTCTTCCTCACTGCTTTGAGCACTAAAGTGGATTATCTTAAAAGAAATGAAACAGTATTTTATGTTTTAATAATATTGAAGTCTTCTGATCCATTCTTTACGCTTGAAAGTAACAGATCATAGAGTTGGTAGTTATTGTATAAAGACATCAGTACTGTTTGATTTTTCTTCTTTTTTCCTGCTCATCTGTCCAACTTTTTAACTACACATCCATTTTCATCCTTATGTATATAATTCTGGGAAAAAGTATTTGTTGCTTAAAAGAAAATCTGTAAATCTAAAATTGTACATGTGGTCCTCAGGTTATGATAGCAATTAGGACTGGAGTTTCTGTTGCTAAGTGATGCAATTATAATCACATCTGCTTGTAAATGAATAGTTTGACTAGAGCCGCGATGGTGAACCTATGGAACGCGTGCCAGAAGTGGCACACAGAGCCATCTCTGCCGGCACACGAGCGGTCGCCCCAGCTCAGTTCCACTACACATGCACGCACGCCTCCTGCCAGCCGGCTGATTTTTGGGTATCTGTCATGCATGCGTGGGGTGGTGGTGCATGTGGGAGATGTGTGCTCATGTGCAGGGGTGGGAGAACATGGGGGTCTCATGCGTACATGTGCAGGGCATGGGATAGCATGGGGGGCATGTGCACATGTGCAAGGGGGCAGGGAAGTCTGGAAGAGTCATGTGTGTATTGCATTATGGGCTCAGGCAAGTGTGCGTATGTACGTGCACGCACACACTTTCAGCACACCACGACAAAAAGGTTAGCCATTACTGGACTAGAGGTTGGAGGAAAAATTTTTAGCTCTCCTTTCCCTCCTCCACCTCACGCCTGCCTTTTTCTTACTGGAGAATTACCTGCAGTTTCCAAAAGAACATTAGCTTTGTAGACCTGGAGAGGAAACATTGTGTGGGATCTCTGTTCTCCTGTTCAACACATCATCTCCCCCCAGGAAGATCCTGCTTGAAACACAGGGATGCCTATTCCCTACCTTGGAAGTAGCTGTCAGTTTGGTGAGTGCCAGGTGGCATCACAACAGTTGCACTTTAGGTTTGTTTGTTTCCCAAGATCCAAACCAAGAGAAAGACAACAATATTTAGAAGATCTCAGTTTCAATAAATTAATGAGTAATGAAACCTTTCCAAGTTCCCTGTTCCTTCTGATTGATAGTATCCCAAAGCACCAACATTTTAAGTCCTCTGCTCACTATACGCCAAGACACATTAAAGGAAGAGTAGGACAAGAAAGATTAAAACCTGCTTTCTCTACAACAATTTTAGCTCAGCAGGAGCAATACCATTCTTCTTGGTTCCAGTGGAAGCAGCAAGGTTAAAGACTAGAAAGGTGAAATATTTCTTCAGCTAGAACTGGCAAGGATTCAGTCAAGTGACTCTGTCTGCATTTACTTCTCACACATCGATAGATTCAGAATCATCAAAAGAGACTCAGATCAAACGATGTTGGGAAACTCGGGGCTAGGGTGGGAGGCAGTGAAACAGAGGGACAATACCAAAGAGGGGGGGAAACAAATGCAGATGTACATGAGGAAAACCTGTAAGGATTTTCCTAACTACAATATATAACATCATGTTGTGGCTCCGGGATTGGATTCAGCTCCTGTGACTGATATGAGTTTAAGTGAGGAGGTCATGGCAGAAAAATGAGCCGGCATGGCTTACTGATTGGACTGATAACCAGGATGAGGAGATGGATGTGACAAAGGACGACAGACCTGATGTATTAGAATTGTCAGGACCTTTGACCTCCTCTGGTTCCTTATCTGATCAACAGCCGGGAATGGCTAACAGGGAAGTTTTGAGAGAGTCTTCTAGTGGAGATCAGAACTTGGAAAATTTGTGGTTAAATGTAAAAAATAGAAGACGGTTGAGAAGGCAAAATCAGCTGGAGTGAATGAGGAGAGCGAGTCAGTAAATTAGCATGTTGCCTCAATGAGTATAAAAGGACACAGCTGGGCTGGTACATTTTGCCAGGAACAAAATGACTATTTGAGTGAGGACATTACAGCAAGAAGCTCTGAGACTGGAGATTTTTTACCAGGACTGGTTTGCCGGACAGAGTAAAGATTTATGCTGTGGTTTCTGCCAGCCGTTATCTTGTAAGACTTCTTTCCATTTGATTTAATTGTGAAACGGCTGCTTTCTGTTTTGTTCGTTTGAATTTTGAAGGGGAGTCATAACAACATCATCTAGTCATCATTGTGGTGACGTAAAGTCTGTTGGCACAGGGCCATAGTGATACCAATGTAGAAGCGCTATGGGGAAGAGGGGGGGTAAGATGAGAGGACATCAAGGTCTTGGAAACTGCACATCCCTTCTACCATATCTAATTCATTGTTGAACTTTCCTCTCAGAAGGGATACCTTTGAACGTTCCAAGGAAACTGATCCTTGAAGCATAACCTTTATAGGTGCAGAGTCCTCAGGAAAAAATACGACTTTGAACATAATGAAGGCAAATAAGTAGAGAAAGAGAGAATAGGCTAATTGTTAACTTTCTGGATCTGACTGGATATTCTATTTGTTTAACATTATTTATATCCTGCTTCACTTCAGATAATGTAGATATACTCAGGAATATCCATGGGGTATGGTCAAGATGATAACCATGACAGTGTGGTTGAAGTTCCTCTATGACTAGGTGGAGTTTCATTTGCAATGTTCATTTGCCACCATTTTCACGTTTGATGTTGATCCTATGCTATAGACACTCCCATTAATATTGAACATTGACTGCTTTTTATATAGTGCACACACTTCAATTGACAAGGTAGCTTTCCAGTACTGGTGTTTATCAGTTTCATACAAATAATATGATCAGAAATAGAAGAATTAATGCGGATGCTAAAAAATATTGAACTAAAATCCACACGTGGTTGGAAAAAATGACAAAAAAGCATATAGATTTGAAACCAGAGATATTTTTATTGGGAATTCTACCTGAAATATATAGTAAAGAATTGAAATACCTGATTGTATATGTATTAACAGTGGCTAGGATTGTATTTGCTAAAAATTGGAAAAATGAGAAAGGAGGAAATCATTAAGAAAATATTGGAATGTGCTGAAATGAGTAGATTGACATTTGAAATCAGAGAACAAGATGATAAACAATTTTATAAAATCTGGGATCTATTCTATCAATGGTGAGAAAATAAAACATGGTAATGAAATATGTAGACTTTTAGAAAATAGTAAATATATAAAGATGCATTCTTTTCTTATTACATCTACAAAATGATTGTAGGATAGATTTGAGATGATAATATGAACTGTCACAAAACAATTTAAGTAAAATATGATTATTTCGTAAAACATGAATGAATGAAAGTATAGTCAAATGATTGATTAACAATGATATTAATGTATTTAATACTTGATTGAAAATATGAGAATATATACAATGTAATTGTAATTGAAGGCTACGAAATGGAAGCACAAAACAATTTGTAAACCAACCGACACACTGTATGTATATATATGGAAGATGGATTGATGTTTTTATGTTTTGTTTGTCTATGTTCCTCTTAAAAACCAATAAAAATTAAAAGAAAGAAAGAAAGAAATGGAAGAATTAAGAAGACCTTAAGCATTTGGGTTGCCTCCACCCTGTTGCCACTGATGGCTTCTGACCATGCTGTCATTGTTTTATTCTGTTACTTTGCGGTTGTGATGGCATTGCTGTTTGATTCTTTATATTTGTTTTCCTTTTTCACTTGCTTTATGAGTTGCCTAGGAGACTTCTGCTGCTGAAAGGCAGGCTATAAATAATATAAATAAAAGGAAGCGAATTGAGTGAGCCCCTATTAATAAACAGCTACAGATGTCCACATGATTTGTGCAGAGCAGTGTTTAGTGATCTCTAGAGCATCAATGTTTATATATCCCATGTTATCACCATTAATTATGTACTTTCCAGACTGAAAATGCCTCTCTTGGGGGCACAGCTCCTGCCATAGTAAAGATTTGGGGGAGTAGGGACTAATAGCACTACTGTAAATAACACTTGCCACGGCATGCTTCAGTGATACTCACAGTGCCCAAACCTATCAGATCCAATGCAACACCCAGAATCTTGAGACAGAACAGTGCAGTGTTTGCCAAGAAGCAAAGCTTGAAGAGCTGCAACATTCAGCTGATGTTTGCATTTTTACAATAATGCTATTGATTTCTACAGTGAAAACTCAGATGCGCGTTCTTTTATTCACTGAAGCCAAGATTGAACTTCTCAGAAAAACATAATTCAGGCCAAGGATACATGTACTTCACGGGTTTAAAAAAAACCCAGACATTAAATATATATGAGGGTAGGGATGAAATAGTAAGTAAACTAGAAAATAATTGCAAATAGAATAGTTGTTATTGATATAAAATCTTGTACAGAGTGCAGTCAACATTTTTCTGTGAGGTAAGATAACTGTGTTATTCAATGATCTTATCTTTAGACAAACATGCCTAAGATCTGAACCTTACACCTTTAGATAAAATGCGTTAGGTTGTAGCTGTATACTTTCCTGTGCAGGAAGACACTTTCATTAAAATTTAAATTGTTCTTAATACATGGCCAGAATTCTCTTTCAACATCACGCTCTTTATGAACTCCACTGTTTGTTACACTTTCATCTGCACTTGTCTCCATAACAAAATTTCCTCTCAATCTCTCTGATTTCAGTTCTCAGGACTCTCACCAAAGGCTAAGTTGGCTAATTCTAAGAGTTCCACAGAGCACCCAAGGTCAAGAAATTTGCCAGATGTTCTGTTCTGCTCCAGTTGTCAATACACCCTGTTTATTACTTTTCCTTCAGCAATTCTGAGAACCAATTTGATCTAGTGATTAAGGTGCTGGTATAGGAAGCAAAACACTACGAGTTGCAGTCCTGCCTTAGGTATGAAAGCAGGCTGGGTGACTTTTGGCCAGCCACTCTTTCTCAACTCAGCCCCACCGCCCAGGACTGCTCTTGTAGGGAAAGCAGGAGGATGAAGGAGTATTTATAAAAGTAATAAAGTGGGAGGGCTTCTAATAAATAAATAAATTCTGTTTTTTTTCAGCTAGCCCTACTTTTACTCTACAGTCTTGCTTTTTATCTGCTTCCCTTAGCTATATCTTTTTCTTTTCTCTTTGCTCCACTACAACTCACTCTCTCTATATATATACTCTTCAATTCTGTTTCAGGTGGCAATGAAACATTCCAGAAGAAATATCAGAGACGAGTTTGACTTCAGGGAGGGATTGTTGAGCAGTTCCAAAGTTGTGTTAGAAAGTCTTTAAAAAATACCGTAAACAATGGGATGTAATGAGACTACCTATGGATAGCATTTGCATAAAGAACAGCCAAGGATTAAGAATGGCTTTTGAAAGCTCTCCCTGGGGGAAAGAATAAAGCAGAAAAATTGTATCGCGTGGTAGAAATGCTACATGACTGATTAGACAGATAATAAATAGGCAGCTTAGGATAAAGCCACACGATAGAGGGCATTAGAATTGACTCATGTGTCCAACCCATAGCCATGCAAAGCTAGAAGAGAAAGATTTTGAATCTATGGTGATGATCAACAAAACATTTGCATTCAGAAACATTTGCTCTGATGCTAGTTCAATCTCCCACATTCTATACTGTAATTCCATCTCCAGGAGATTAAAGATTCTCATGTCGTAAATTTGGAAAGAAACAGTACCTAAACCTCTAGGAATTGATCCCTCTCCAAATGATTACTGCTGCTATAGATTAGGGATGTCAAACTCAAGGCCCGGGCCCGTATCTGGCCCACAGGGTGCTTAGATCTGGCCCACAGGGCTGCCTTGGAAACAACAAAGGACCAGCCTGCAGTGCCTCTGCCACCAAAAATGGAGCTTGGGAGGGCTGCGGGCACCCCCAAAATGAGTAATGTCAAGCTGGCCATGCCCACTCTGGTCACGCCCACCCCAGCTCCCTGAGGTCAAACACAACCTTGATGTGGCCCTCAATGAAATCAAGTTCAACACCCCTGCTAAAGATAAACAAATAAATGAAGAATGACCTATGCTCTGTTCGGATAAGAATGTTTTAAGGAAAGTTAGAAGGCAGAGAATGAATATGGAGCAAAGAAAAGAAAGTGAAGATTAGTAAGATTGTGAAAGGAAATATCCAGAGGAAGGAAGGAAGAGAGGGAGGGAGGATGATAATTACTCAGTTAACTTTTTTAAGAGAAAAAGAGAAAAGCCTTTTATGTTTTCAAGAGAAAAACCTTTTATGTTTTCAAATGCAACAGGAAGGAACTGCTTCTTTCAGTAGTACAACTGATCAAACTATATTCAGAGCTATATAGTGGAGGAGTCAACCCAACAAAAAAAAGGGTGTGATTGTTTTTGTAATGTCTGTCTGTTGTTCCTTTTTTTCTTATTATTATGCTTGTGTGTTTGAAATGTTTACAAAGTACTTTTTGCTGCTACATGCCATGACTTGATGATTACTAGCCTAGAAGATGGTGAAGATGCTACAGCAGTCTTTCTCAAGTCAATGCCCTACCAGAGTACCTATCCAACATCGTCTTGGTTCAACCATTATGAAGATAATAAATATGAAAAGCACGTACAATTTTTCAGCAAACAGAAACAAACTGGATACACCAGATTTGGGGATGTGGAACAGCTTGCTTGCTTGACTGCATGCTAATGAAATTTACCTAACCTCCTGCTAGGTAAAATTGGAAAGGGACAGGAACAAATTTTTAATCAAGGAGTGAAGATATAATCAGCAAAAAGGAAGGAAGGCTGAGTTGGAGGTTCAGCGCAGGGGAACTGTTTTACCTATGAAAAAGAAAGTGAAACAATAAACAGAGATACTTAACAAATTGCTTTTCTTGAGGAAGTCTCAGGAACTGGCTGAATAGACACCTTTAATCAGGTATATTCCATTCTAGGATATGAGTGCATCAAATGATATATGGAATTTTAAATCAATTCTGGGAGTTTATAATCACTTCCAATGATCGATGGGTTAAGATCAGGGGTGGGATTCAAATTTTTAAATAACTGGTTCTGTGGGCGTGGCTTAGTTGGTAGGGGTGCCTTAGTGGTCATGTGACTGGCTTGGTGTGGCCAACTCAACATCACTCACATCGAGGCATGCATCTCCTCATCTGGCCTCTCATGACTGTGGGGATGCTGCAACAGTCGTAAGTGTGAAAAACGGTCATAAGTCACTTTTTTCAGTGCCATTGTAACTTTGAATGGTCACTCCACACAAGCAAAGTACCAGCAAAGGAGGGGGAAAAAAAACTCGAGACGTTCCTGAGACAGGGAGTCTAGTCCTGCCAAGAATGTAATAAGGGTTAATGAAGAGGCAGTTTCTGTAAGCAACACCAGAATGTTTCCTTCCTACCTTCCTTACAGGATTAGGCCAGTAATTTCTTCTAACAACCGGTTCTCCGAACTGCTTAAAATGTTAACAACCGGTTCTAGAGAATAGGTGCGAACTGGTAGAATCCCACCCCTGGTTAAGAAGCAGGGGGTAAAATAAACAATTTTGGTTTTTCAAAATAAGAATTAATTTTATTTCTGAAATAAATGCCAGAATGTTGGGCAATACCCACACTTCCAGGATTTTATTTATTGAACTCATGGACAAAGATCAGCCTAATATATGAGATCAATAAACAGACAGAGAAAGAATTATGTTACCCAGATATGAAGAGACAACGCTTCTGGGTAAGAGGATGATAAAGTAGGTCAGTATACAGAGACATCCTCTCTAAGATAGTGTACCTTATGACATATATATTATGACATATATCTAGGCCACAGCGTATTCTAGACAGTTTGTGTTTCTGATTCTAATAACAAGTTAGCAAATAAAACTGTGGACTTGACATATAAATCTATAGCTTTGCAGGGCAGTCTTTTAAACCGTATTAAAACTCATACGTGATGACAAGCAGGCAGCATAAATTCACTCCATGTCATTTCAAGTGTTTCAATATTTACACAGAGACTAGTAAATTACATTTTCTAAAAAAGATAGTATACAATAGCATATGTTCTTACAGTACTAGGGAAATAACTAGAACATTACAAAGAAAAAGCAGGTCGATTTTCAACAAAGTCATTTAGATTCTTGTGAAATCACACAAAAAGCAAATGTAGGATAGGAAAAAAAAAATCAATGAAACCATCCAGTGGTGGTATTCAAAAAAATTTACTATCATTTTAAATCATTCTTTTATTGACCATAAATGTATGAGGGTTGTGAAATGAAGGGACTTACAACCTGTCCTTAAAGTTCTGACCATGGTAGTGCCCCCCCGCTCCCCCAGCTGGGTGAACAAAATTCAGACCCACTCAAACCCACCCACATTTTGTTTTGGGATGTGTGTCTACCCACTGTTACCAGTGTTCTATCGCCAGGACAAAGCAGACTCGAATACCGGAGTTGAAATCAGCTCTTTATTCACAACCAGTAACTTCAACTGAAGTCGAGCCGCGGCAGTCCTTTTCATAGCGGCTGCTCGCGGCTCGCAACCAATGGCATGTATTTAAACTTCCCACTGCTTATGCAGCCAATCGGAACCCGTTGTTCTTAACCAATCGTTATGCATTGTTAACTAACCAATAGGAATGTAGTATTAGAAGTCTATACGTGAATACACTACAACCAGGTGCCTCTGCCTCACAATATCATGCACTGCTGTTATATAAGCCAAGGCTTCTATCGTGCTTCCTCCTTTTGAACTGGTGAAGCAGGAACTCCTCTCACATCCTGGCCATGACTTCCATTTGTGTCCCACCCAGGGCCTTGATTTGCATGCCAGCCAGGATCTTCTTTTGTGAAGGAAGGCCAGTGTGCCTCTGCCACAATGGCACACAGCATCGTGCACTGCTACTGTATAAGCCACTGCTTCTATCATGCCTCCACCTTTTGAACTGGTGCAGTTGGAATTTCTATCACATGCTGGCCAGGGCTTCCATTTGTGTCCCACCCAGGACCTTCATTTCAGTGGTGGGATTCAAAAATGTCTTACTACCGGTTCTGTGGGTGTGGCTTGATAGGCATGGTGTGGCTTGGTGGGCGTGGCAGGGGAAGGATACTGTAAAACCTCCATTCCTTCCTCACTCCTGGTGGAAAGTTGTTGCAAAATCTCCATTCCCACCCCACCCCACTAACCTGCTTTCCAGCTTCATTCTCCTATGCAGGGCAACAAAAGAAGACCCAGCCAATCAGCTGGGACTCGGGAGGCAGAAAATAGGTGGGGCGAGTCAGAGGTGGTATTTGCCAGTTCTCCGAACTACTCAAAAATTTCCACTACCGGTTCTCCAGAACTGGTTAGAACCTGCTGAATACCACCTCTGAAACTATCCAGTCAGAAGATATAAATGGTTTGAGAGGCAAAATTTCAGCAGGAAGTCAAGCCAGGAATATAAAAACAAAGGAAGTACCTTTACCATGTTTGATCAAATAATGTCAGGGAAATTTGCCCAGACTGTGTGGGAGTTCAGTTCCTGCAATACACTCATCAGCCCATGACATCAGCACATTATGCCATATGTTGATATCTAGAAATGATTAGAATTATTATTAGTTGCTCTTAGGGTGTAGCTGGCCTCCATCCACCTTTTCTTTTGGAAATAGAAGTCAGAGGTCTTTTATAAAGTCAAACTACAATAAAACAAACTTAGGCAATGCAGAATTATAACAGCACAGTCAGAACAGCCTCCTGGATTCTAGCTGGGTGGGATGCTACCGGTTCTGCCCAGTTTTAGAGCAGCTGACACCAAAAACAGGTTCGGTATTTGGCCCACCCGCCTGCCCGGGCTCTAAGCTGTCTTTTATTCCCTGCTTTTCTCTCCTCATCTGCTTTGCGCACCACAGCTGAGGTTGAAAAAGCAGGAAACGAGGGTTCTCAAATGCTGAGCACCCCAGCGCGGTGCTTGTCAGCTGTCCAGGTGGCACAGCTGATGATTTCTTGCAAAGGCTGCACACACGATTGTCCCTAGTTTGGAGAACTGGCAAATCGCTCAACTGGCTGGCGCCGCCCCTCCCTGCCCCCTCACTCCTTACCTGGCATGCGAGCCATCCAACTTGCCTGGTTTGGCAAGTTGCTATTTTTCTTTTTCTTCCCCCCACCATCAGCTGTTCTGCTCTGCCAAGATATTTAGATTAGCTAGAAAGCAGAAAATCCTTGGATTTCTTGCTTTCTAGCTAATCTAAAAGCAGAGCGGAACCTTCCTTAGGACTGAAGCTTTTCAGTGCAGACTCAGGTAGCCGATTGCAGATAGATAGATCTCTAAGTTAAACTGTGATTCTGTGAGCAACTCAATCTGCCTGCCTGCTTTGCCTGCTTTGCCTGCTTTGGGGTAAAAGTTTCTCTTTTTTAATAAAAAATTCAGTATTTACATAGATGTTGTGTAGTGAATTAATTTTGTGAGTTTGCTTGCAAGAAAATTTTATGTGACAGACCCAGATAGCCAATTGCAGATAGATAGATCTCTAAGTGAATCTGTGATTCTGTGAGCAACTCAATCTGCCTGCCTGCTTTGCTTGTTTTTGGGTAAAAGTTGCTCTTTTTTTTATAAAAAAATCAATATTTAATATAATATTTACATATAAGCCATGCCCACTCAGTCACATGACTACCAAGTCATGCCCAGTCAGCAAGCCACGCCCAGCCAGTCACATGACCACCAAGCCACACCTACAAATTAGGCCACACCCACAAAACCAGTTGTTAAGAAATTTGAATCCCACCCCTGGATTCTGGTACCCTCCAAGATGTTGGACTTTGCCTGCTAGAATTCCCAAACACTGGGCACAGCATCTCATACATAGTCCATACATCTACAGGAAAACAAAAACAACATATGGATAGGAATTCATAATACTTGATGTGTAATTGCTGAGCGCCAACCTAGAAGATGACTTTCAGTGTATGGTAACCAGCAATGTTTGCTTATAATCCAGCTGTTATATTACATAAGGCTAAAATGGCAATAATCTTGCGTAGGTGTATTGTCTAAGGATACTGAAATCATATACGAATGGCAAAGGTAAAGGCAAAAGGAGGCTACATCTAATTTGCTTTTTGCTCTTTTTCTTTTCCAGTAATCAAGACAACATACCTGATTTTCCATCTTCCCATTTTATTCTAATGATAAGTCTATAATGTAGCTTAGGTTAGCAGTAGAGTTTATCCCATAGTGATAACAGCCCATGAATTAGAGAAGTAACTAGGGACTTGATTGTGGTCCTTCTCAGTCTCAAGCCAAACATTTTAAATACAGTTTTGGATTATCTCAAATATTGGCAAAGAAACAAAAGTCACTATCTGATAGAAGGTAATGGGAGGTGACATTTATCTAGTATATAGATTGAAATATCTGAATTTTTTTTTAAAAAAAATATTACAGATGCGGAGATTGGGGACGACAGAAGTAGGGTGATCCAGCTCTTTGAAGAGCGATCACAATTTTGTAAGAGTAAAGTAAAATGGCAAAATTACCTTTTTTTTTACTTGTAAAGTAACAGTTTCTGGGCTTCTTCTGTTCCTAGAATAGGTGAAAGAGCCTCCAGGTGAGTCAGGGCAAGTCACGTGCTGAATTAAGGCAAAGACACATTGTCTTTTTTCCTTCAACAAAGAATACCAAATAATGTCCAAAAGGTGAGAAGAAAAACTTTGATTTGAAAGATTCAAATACACAGGGAAAAAATGAGAAAGCAGATGAATGAAAGCCCAAGGAGAAAACGGTAGTGGCAAGGGCATAAAAAAGGATGAAGCAAATTCTATATTTGGAATAACAATATACAGTAAAGGCAGACAGGTGTTGATGAAGGGGCACACTTAAAAGAGGACTGCTGAGGAAGTGAATCGGTTGAGATGAAAAGAGGAAGAGAATTACAAGAGTGGAAGGGGAACACAGATAAAAAGCAAACATTCGTTTCTCTTGAAAGCAGTTGCATCCCTGCTGACTCTTTTAATAGAATGCCAGTTTTTCTCATAATGTATCATAAAGAAACATAATAGAAAAATAATTCTAATCAAAGCATCCTTTCAAAAACGTTCCAGAATGTCTTACGCTGTTTTCAAATAACCAGCTCATCCTTTATCCCAAAGCTAACAACTCAAAGTTAAATCTACTCAAGTTCTTGTGAGATGGCTGAGATTTTTGTGCAACTGGGCACAATGTTGCTCTTGTGACTACATACCCTGATTGCACAATTCTACATTGTGTTAAAAGGCCACATGCGTAGAGTTGGCTTCCTCTTTCCCCTATAATCAGTAGGAAATAATAAGACCAGTAAAGATGACTTGACAGGAGAGGTACAGTTAGCGAACCTGGTCCCACTTCTTCACTCACCAGATAGTAATTTTAAGGCCAGGAATATCTGAAATATTAGGGTTCATTGTACAGTCAGCCAAATGTTTAGATTAGATTTGGCACTTTTATCCATCTATTGACGCTTTCCCAAGGACATTGGGTAGGCAGATACTGTTGTCATAGGATGTAAGCCAGGGGTGTCAAATTCGATGACATTGAGGACCACATCAGGGTTGTGTTTGACCTTGGTGTGTGTGTGTGTGTGTGTGTGTGTGGCCAGCTTGACATCATTTGTGTCAGGGGCGCCTGTGGTGCCCAAGCACTCTGCCAATGAAAATGGGCTCCCAAGTTCCATTTTTGGCTGCGACAGAGCCCTCCCAAGCTCCATTTTCACTAGCAGATGCACCGTGGGCTGTTCCTTCATTGTTTCAGAGTGAACCCACAGGCCAAATCTAAGCAACCCCATGGCCAAATTAGGCTCCTGGGCCTTGAATTTGACACCCCTGATGTACGCTGTTCCCAGTAAAGCTGCCTTTGCAATTGACTGGTGGTGCTTTTGTCCGTGCTGAAGGAATTGAAATATTTTGGGATTGTATCCAAGGCTCCTATTACTGCTGTTACTATCATTGCTTTCTTTTGCCATAGTCATTCTACTTCCATGTTAAGGTCTTTATATTTTGCATTCCCCCACCCCAATTTTTTTCTCTTTTATTCTGCTGCCTCCAGGTATTGCCACATATAATATCCAGGCATTTTACCTTCCTGATCACCAATTGTTATTGTGGCAGGTGTTTGTTTAAAGTCCCAGATCACATTTTTTATTTTCTATCCCTTTGTCTATTGTTTCTTCCCAACACTTCTTGTTTACAGGCAAATGGAATCTCTTGCAGCTCTTCCAATGCACCATTGTTGCTACTTTGTCATTTGTAGTCAGTCTGTGTGATCTTGCAGCAGGTAACTTCAACACCTTTAAAACCCCGGGAGGGTGGGAGCAACTCAGGAGGAGCCTCACTGCAGAGGGCAGCCACTGTTATAGAAAAGGTGCACTCTGCTGTCCTGATAGATGCCATTGTTTAATTAATGGAACCTAGAGCATGCCAACCATGCCAGATCAAACTGGCCAAGCAAATACGACAGGAGACAGATGGTCCCTCGAGTAACCAGACCTTATGTCATGTAGCATTTTATGGGTGGCAGCCAGGACCTTGAATTTCACCTGGCAACAAACTAACAACCAGTGTATTTCATGAAATGTATACAGGTATACCAAAGCATGCCCATCACTCCCTGTGCCAGAATATGGTGTAAATATTCTCATCCTGACCACCTGACATAGGAATGCCCTGTTTTACTCCTTTCATTTATATATTTGAAAACTTGCACAACATTTTCTAAACGGAACCTCTGCTCATTTGAAGGTCACCTTGTTTACTTCGTGCATTAACTCAAAAAGACTGAGGCCCTTCCCAAGCTGAAATTCCCCGCTGACACCAAGAAAAATTGACATTAAGAATTCACTCACTGCCTTTCTTCATTTCTGTTATGTTGAGCTGAAGGAGCAGCATAACATTTTGAATTAAAGTAAATGTCATTTTAAAAATGGAACTAAAAAAAAAGCTGTCGTTTGCTTTGAAGCTACCGAATTTTAAGAAGACAATGTCAGCTCTTTAGAGAGACAGCAGATGTATGGAGTGTGGCTTTATTAGAAAAGTGATCTTATGAATCAGTTGTCACGAACTGTGGCCTATTTTCCAATTATGATTTTCCCACCTCTCTGTATTTCTAGACTACCAAAGCAAAAAAAAAAAAAATGTATTCTAAGAAAGATTCTCCAGAATTGCAATGAGGACCACCGCAAAATATCTCCCTTGACATCTGCTGAATTTCCTGTCTTGTCAGCATTTCCAAATAGTTCTCTTCCTCCTCCTCCTTGCTTTCTAGAATTTCTTTAGTGAGTGGTTGCAGATCTGCACATCATTCTGCTAAACAAATAACTCTCCCAACACTGTTCCTCAATACAATATTTACAAAGTCTGCACTACTATTAATCTTCTTATCACTCCTTATCACCCATCCCCTACCACTTGTGACTGTATGACTGTAACTTGTTTCTTGTATCCTTATGATTTTTATTGACTGTTTCCTAATATGATTTGATTGCTTATTGTACCTTATGACTATTACTTAGTGTTGTACCTTATGATTCTTGACTCTTGACAGATGTATCTTTTCTTTTATGTACACTGAGAGCATTTGCACCAAGACAAATTCCTTGTGTGTCCAATCACTTTTGGCCAATAAAGAATTCTATTCTATCTTAGCCTCTTTGGTACAGCATCTTCCTTTTCATTCTGTAAATCCATGATGACTCTATTTAAACCTTTCTTTGGACTTGAATTCATTAAGAAGTTCTTCGTGACTATTCCAGAGATAAGGAATTCTAGGCCTGAGCCTAATATGTCCTAGTAGACTGGTCAGTTGTTCCATAGAGCTTCAAGCAAGCTCCTTCTCCAAAGGTCCTTCTCCATTTTTGTGGCAAGAATAGTGGTCCAAACTGTGGGTGTTTTTGAGTAATTCTAGGAAATAGATGACACACATCCTGGATATTTGTTTAAATTTTATCTATTTTCATCTACCAACTGGTAGACTGGTCCTCAGATATTCGATATCCTCATGGGAGGATGAACAAATTGACAAAAGTTTTCTTTAGAATAAAAACACATGATCATTGTGTCTCTGATGTTAGTTTCAATTAATCCTAAACTCAGTGACATACATGTACATGAACAAATACACTTTCAAATAACACATAAAACTTTGTTGCTGAATTTTTTTTTCCATTATTGCCAAATGGAACTGAATATTCAATTTTATCCATGCCATTGTAGGACATAACAATAAAACTGATGTCTGGGAAAACAGTGCTGATATTTCTGTTATCCAAACACAACTGTTTTCAGTTATGATGGAATAAAAGTGTGCCTTTGGAACTGGGTATTGATGGATAATTAGCAAGGGCAACAAAGTAAATATTAATCTAAAACATAGCAGGAATTATGAAGCTGATCTAAGTAGATCCTTGGCATCCAAATCGAATTTAATTCTGCTTTTAACAAATGCAGTTATAGTGAGGAAATTCTTCTGTAGAACAGCTAGTTAATTTCTTCTTTTGACATCCAACAATTTAATTTTTAGCAGACTTAACACAATGCTAAAAATAGAAAATAGTATTTGTCCATTCTAAACAGGGTCTCTGATTTGTGTGTATGCTATGGAATAATCAATGTTGTGGAATAGAAAAGAAAGGGGGGGAAAGCTACAGTAGCGTAAGACCTGCTCCATCAGATGAAAAAGGTAAGATGAAAAAGGTTATGATATTTATAGCTTCAAGGGTAAGCATGACCTAATGCAGTGCGGTTGGCTCCAGATGTTACTATCTTACATAGCAAAATGTTACTTATACGACTGCACCTATACTTTTTCTAAATTAGCGTTTCTCAATCTTAGCAATTTTACATTGTGTAGATTTTAACTCCCAGAATACTGGAAGCTGAAATCCACACACCTTAAAAGTTGAGAAGATGGGGACACACAATCATTGAAAAGCTGACTTGTCATTTTAAAAATGCTAAGTTGTCGTTTCCCCACTTTAAAGCTTCCTTCGACAGACATACTGGATTTATAGTACTGCACAGGTAATCCTCGACTTTTCATTTAGTGACAGTTCAGAGTTACAATGGCACTGAAAAAAGTCACTTTTCACCCTTATGACTGTTGTAGCATCCCCATGGTCACATGATTTACATTCGGATGCTTGACAATCGACTCACATTTATGACAGTTGCAGTGTTCGGGGTGATGTGATCCCCTTTTGCAATCTTCTGACAAGCCAAGTCAATGGGGGAACCAGATTCAATTAATAAACATGTTACTAATTTAACAACCGTAGTGATTCACTTAACAAGTAGCAAAAAAAGTCATAAAATGGGGCAAAATTCACTGAACAAATGTCTTACTTAGCAACAGAAATTTGAGGCTCAATTGTGGTCATAAGTCAAGGGCTACTTGAACTGTAGTTTGTTCCTTCTAGATGATTTGCTTCAGGGGTGTCAAATTTACAGCGTCACGGCAGCATCACGTGACATATCAGGACTTTTTAAACCGGGTGTGGGCATTATCAGCGCATGATGCATCCAACCCGCGGGCCGGGAGTTTGACAGCCCTGATTTGCTTGTTCAGAGTTAATGGTGCAGGTTTTATTTGCTAAAACATATTCAAATACTGATAGCAAATAAAACCGATCCCATTTTAAAGTAAATAATTTTACTGTCCTCCTTCAGTTTATATGTCTTATATTATTTATTTCCCATCTTTTTACTCAACTAGTTAAAGTAGCTTGCATAATTTAAAAGTCACAATATCGTGTATAGCTACAGTGAAAAGCACTTGGAGTAGCTATATGTCTGCTTTCAGAAGCCAATAGTTTTTATTTTCACATTTTGTAATTATGATTTCTTTTGTTCAAACATTTTTTTTCAAAAAACAAAACAAAACCCAGATGTACTTATTATACTTCTTGAACAATGCAACACTAAAAAGAAAAGATTACTTTGAATTCTATATTATTATGAAATGGGTTCTATTTCAGGCATGCTTCTGAATTTTTACAATTACAAATTTTTTCCCACAAACTAAAAAAAAATGTGCATAACTTTTCTAAACTGTGTTCAGCTCTTCATCCAGAAATCCAAAACATCATGCAGGCCAGAGGGAGAGGAGGATTGTGTTGAGGAAAGGAATATAGCAGGGTAGAGTTGTGGTTTCCCATGGTGTAGAAGCAACTTTTGATCTGTGTAGAGATTTGTTGTTGTTATTGTTATATAGTGTTCTCAATTGAGTGTTGAGAAACTGACTATCACATTAATTAATACATCTAACAGAGATTGTAGAGAAATTATGTTGAATAGAGATAAACTCAGCATTGTTTCTTTATACATTGAGAACAGGATTCTTAGTAGCATGCAACCAATGTATGAATTACTGCTACTCACATTTCCAGTTATAGGCCACAGCTATATATGTCTAGGGCAGTGCTTCTCAACCCTGAGACCTTTAAGACATGTAGACTTCAACTCCCAGAATTCCCTGGCTATGGAATTCTCATGCTGGCTAGGGAATTCTGGGAGCTGATGTTCACACGTCTTAAAGTTCCAAGGGTTGAGAAAGACTGGTCCAGGGGGAATCCATTGGTATAACTGCAACAATGTCTTCTGGGTAAAGAAAGAAGGATCATTTCTTTGCCTATATTCTCACATCCCAAAACCAAATAAATCCCTGAAATTAAGAAGATAGACCTTTATTTATTTTGTTTGTTTATTTATATCCTGTCTACATTATAAACTCAAGGCAGTGAACGTACCTAATATTCTTTCCTCCTCTTCTAATTTTCCTCACAACAACATCCCGGTGAGATTAGTTCAGCCGAAAGAGAGTGACTGACCCAAGGTCACCAGTCAATTTTCATGGCTAGGGCATGACTCGAACTCACAATCTCCTGGTTTCCAGTCCAACATCTTAATCACTAAACAAAATTGGTTCTCATGTGAGCTTTACTTTTTCCTGCCCTTAGCTTATAGAATAAGAACAGCTATGAGGGACTATTCGGCCAACAAACGTGTGGATCATACAATGGAAAATAGGTCCAGAGTATATGCTGCACAAAAACTTATGAGACACCATATCTAGTAAGGATGTCACCACTGCGTTCCCATCTGTCCAAATAGGCACACTTCTTTTCTTTGTATGGTTTTGATTTTGCCTTCTATCTCAACTTGTCTGGGTTTTTTTGTTTGCTTGTTTGAAAACAATTTGGTGTTCTCCTTGACTGCAAGGCAATATCAGTTGCCCCTATGAACCCCATTCTATCTAAACCATAAGGAGTTTGCTATGAATCAGACATAAAGGACATCAGAGACTATTGTTATTAATTATCCTGAGACATGCATGATTCAATTTCTGATTCCAGGGTATGGTCTTTCACACACTTGAAATTTGCCACTATATAATGTTGTTACTATTGGATGCCCAAGAAGGATCCTGGGCTTGGCAACGAACAAAAGGTGAAGACAAGAAGGTTTGGAGAGCTCTTCTTGAAGGACCTGATGCCTTGAATAGATGTCTGGTGATTATGTGGGCAACCTAAATGTACACTGACTTCTTCTTTATGGAATCCATGTTCAGGAATGATGATTAAGGTACTGATTCAGTATATTCTCAAGCTTCTCTCTGTGTATTTTAATAGTGGATATCACTCAAGCTAAAACTATGTCTCCTATATGGTTTGAAGACCCAAATATTTATCATATACATTTTTGCAATTTTTAATTGTATACTCTCCTTACATTGCTGCCTCTATCATAAACTTCACTTTGCTTTGATGCTATCAGTGTTTTATACCTCTGATGACTTCATCTCAGTTCTTTATATTGAGCCCACTAGCTTTCTCTGTACTTTATTATTCTTTCCAAAGTAAATGTTCTGCTGGTCTAAGCATCTGTGAAAACATACAAGCCAGATGCTACAGCTGTTTGCTATCAGTCTGGAAACCACTTTTCATTCAATCAGTGTATGCCATATGGCTCCTGCATTTATATTTTCACTCATCTAAAATGTAAGTATGATGTACACATGCAAGTATACAGATATCAGGAGTAGAATAACAGTTGAACAACTATAAGGCTCAAAGACAAAGAACATGCAGGAAAATAACAAGTAGGGCATCCAACACCTGTGAAAACCATAGATGAATAAAAGAACCAACTAAATTGAATGTTTATCAATATTATTGGATCCAAAAAATGCACCAGATTAACAATAAGTAAAAGTACTGATCTTTGCATGCAACATACACAAACAGGCATGCTAAGAATAATGTTATTACCCAAATCATGACATTATTTTCTGTAGAAAAACACAAGGTCAATTTCAGGATCCATGTTGAAAGTCATTTGTTAAATTCAAGTTTATTTGCTTTAAATCCTTATGCATTGTGTCTAGCATTGCAGTCTGAATCTGGATATGTAATGAGGACACACAATAGATTGCCTCAGGTGCCATATAGTATGTCCTGCTGCTATTATTATCCTGTGAAATGTAACTTTATTCATGTCAAGGGTGGCTCATGAGATATTTGTGAAGTGTTGTTACATTACCTCCTCTACCCAGGTATTCTCTTATCATGAATATCTTTGTTTTTCAGATTTCCTCTGAGCCCTGAAAGCATTCAAAACAATCTCAGTAGCAACATATATTAACTTCAAGTGGATGGATTCTTCCAATAGTTTCAGGGAAAAATAAGCAGATAGTCCTAAGCACAAACTGGATCCAAACACTTATCTGATTCAAAATGCCATTCTCCTTGTAAATTCAACATATAAACATAAACATAAAGCAAGGGCTCTATGTTCAGAATTTCATTCTGGGGTTGCATCACATATTACTGGGCATGACCAGATTGAACATATTTTTCTCTGGCATCTTCTTTTTTCCACTTTCCACTCCTCCTTCCTCTTTTTTCTCTTCCTACCCTATAACAGAGTCTGCACTTCCAATTAACAGGGGAAAAACCTGTTGAAGCTTCAGTCTCACCCCTTTGATTAGCAAGCCACAAATATTACTTAATAGGCATTTTGATTTTGTTTCATTTTTACCAGGATGGGTTGTTGTTTCACAAAATAGGTAAAACTTTATACTCAATGTCGTGGATTTTGCTTTTTAAATGTGTTCATTGAATTGCCCCTAACTTACAGTATTGTCATTATGGAATGAAGTAAAAGAAAGCAGTTCAATGATTTTAAAACCAAATTCCTTTACATTCTGTCTTTAGTGGAGCAAAGAGAAAAATAGAATGATGGGCAGCAAGGTCAGTGGACTCAATTACAGTTGCAGTGAACTGGACACTTGAAAGAATATGCTAGAGATAGTTTCTTCTTCTTCTTCTTCTTTTTCTTCAGCGTTTGTCTCGCGCTCGGGCGAGGTCCGCTAATGTCCTTGAGTACTGCTTCCACACCTCTCTGTCTGCCACGTGTGTCGGGTCTGCCTTCGCGATCTCTAGATCGGCCTTGATCGTGTCCATCCAGCGTTGTTTAGGTCTACCACGCGGTCTCGCTCCTCCGACAGTCACCTTCATTACAGATTTGATGATGGATTCTTCCTTGGCGCGGCTCACGTGGCCGAACCATCGTAGCCAGGACTGCCTCATGACCGTGGGGATGGGCACGACGTTGAACCGTCTACGCACTTCTTCGTTCCTGACGCGATCGAGTAGGGTGAGGCCTATCGAACATCGGAGCATTCGCATCTCCATTATCTGGAGTCTGCTTTCGACTTCTTTGGTCGTCGGCCAGCACTCTGCGCCGTATATGGCCACGGGCGCACCACAGAGTTATAGATTTTCGCCTTCAGGCGCACGGCATCTTCTTGTCACAGAGGACGCCCGTGACGGACTTCCATTTGCCCCACGCTGCATTGATCCTGGCTGCCACCTCAGTTTGTAGTAGGCCTTCTTCCCCAAGAGTAGTTCCCAGGTACTTGAAGGTGGAGGCGCGCGGTAGCTCCTGCCCGTTCACGTGGATGGAGCCTGTCATTTCATTGTCAGTGGTCAGGTATTCGGACTTCTTTAGGTTCAGCCGGAGCCCGAACTGCTCGAGGCGGTCGTGCCACTGTTGGACTCGGTGCTCGAGTTCAGCCTTGCACAGGTTGGCCAGGAACACATCATCGGCGTAGAGCAGCGTCCATGGGGCGGGCGTGTACAGGTCGTGTGTAATTGTGTCCATCACCAGAATGAACAGCAGTGGTGAGAGAGCAGAGCCCTGGTGTACGCCGACGGTAATATTAAACTCCTCTGATATCCCAGCTGCCACTTTTACACGGCTTTTGTGACATCTGTATAGGAGTTGGACCCATTGTACGAGCAGCTCAGGCACGCCGTGGTCTCGCAGTGCGTACCAGATGAGATCGTGCGGGACTCGGTCGAAGGCCTTTTCCAAGTCTAGGAAGGCGGTGTGGAGCGGGATTTTCTTCTCTCTGTGAGCCTCCATCAGCATCCGCACACCGAAGATGGCGTCGGTGGTGCCGCAGTTCTTGATGAATCCAGCCTGGTTGACGCTGATGTCGACGGTGTCCCGAATGCGCTTATCAAGGACGCGTTCAAAGATCTTCATAGTGTGTGACAGTAACCTGACCGGTCTGTAGTTGGAGCAGTCCGCTGGGCTGCCCTTTCCCTTCCAGATCGGAACAGTGGTGCTGCGGTACCAGTCGTGTGGCACTTTTCCCGTGGAGACGATGTTGTTGAACAGCTCGCACAGCCACAATGCCGAGCCCGGTAGTGCCTTTTTCCAGAAGTCGGCAGGGATGTCGTCTGGTCCTGTTGCCTTACCGTTTTTCATGGCCTTGATGGTGTCGGCGACCTCGCTGGCATAAATGCCTGAGACTGGGCCTTCAACTGGGTCACCTCGCGGGGTTCGTGGGTGTGGAACTCCTCGGTGGAGATCTTCTCGAAGTATTGCCGCCACCTCTCCGCAGCGCTCTCTGGGGTTGACGATCAAATTTCCCCTTTCGTCGTTGATCCCATGAAACTGGTCAATGTCCAGGGTCTTCCTGTGTCTGCTTTTGGCTAGGCGGTAGATCTCATTCTCGCCTTCTCGCGTGTTCAGCTTCTCGTAGATGTCATCGTAGTGGGAGCTTCTGGCTGTCGCTACTGCTTTCTTGGCTGCCTTTTTGGCCGCCTTGTATTCATGCAGAGCTTCTCGCTGGTCTTGTCCTGAAGAAAGGCCTTGTAGAGCCGTTTCTTCAGGTGTACGGCATCTTGTACTTCCGGTGTCCAGAGCCATGTATCTCGTTCGATGCGTCTCCGTCCTGGCTTGGTGCAACCAAGCTGTTGGCAGCCGGCAGTGTGAACAGTGCTCTTCAGCATGGACCACGCTTCCTGTGGCCCGTCGACCATCTGCGGGAACTGCTCCGGTTTGATGAGGGGTCCCGCCATCTTCTTCTGGTTCCACCACTTGATTCGTGGCTGGTCTGCATTTCTTTTGTCAATCCTGGTCTTGGGCTTGCTGATCCTGATCTTCGCCATCAGCGGCCTGTGCTGACTGCTCGATTCGCACGGGTACGCCTTGGCGTTGAGCACGTTTTTAGCGGCTCTTCGTCGTACGATGATGTAGTCGATCTGTGTGTGGTGGCTCCCGTTTCTGCTATGGTAGGTGAGGAGTTGAGATTCTCGCCTAATGAAGCAGGTATTCGTGATGGTCATATCATGGGAGTCGGCAAAGTCCAGGATCCTCTGGCCATTCTCATTCGTATCGCCTGTGCCGTGCCCACCGTGGCACTGGTGTCCATTTTTGTCCCGCCCTACATGACCATTCAGGTCGCCCGAGATGATGATGTCGTCTTCGTGTGGGATCTGCCTGAGTTGGATGTCGAGCAGTTCCCAGAAGGTATCCTTCTCCTCCTCGTGACATCCGGTCTGAGGGGCGTAGGCGGACAAGATGTGTGGCGCTGCCTCTCGGTCGCTACGACGATTATCATCAGTCGTTCTGTGAGGCGCTTAACTTCTGCGACGGAACTTTGCCAGCTTGGACTGACAACCACAGCTACACCGCCGCGGTTTTCCTTACAGCTGGTGTATATGATCTTGTAGCCGTCTATAGTCGTAGCCTTGTTGCCCTTCCAGCGAGTTTCCTGGAGGCAGCAGATGTCCAGCTTCCTGTCCCGCATGGCCCTGACGATCTCGGTCGAGCGTCCAGTCAGCGAATCCACGTTCCAGGTGGCCACCTTGAGCGTCTGGCAGTCCTCTGTTCCCCGCTTGCGTTTTTTCACACGGCCGTGCTTTCCGCGTGGACCATTTCGTTGATTTTTGGCGCAGGCCAATGGTCTCCTGCGCCCGTCGGTTCCCCCGAACGCGGTAGCATTGGACGTGTGTTTTGTAGTGGACGTTTCCATCATGTTGATGCGGCATTTGAGTACTCCAGCCGGCCTGTCGCGTGGGCCTGTCGTCGGAGGGTCTGCTCTCAGTTACGGTCAGCGTTTGACGGCTTCGCGCATCCAGGGGACACCACTTGGAGGTGGCAGACCGCTCGTCCCCCATGCTAGAGATAACAACAATGCCTTCAATTCATGCTAGAGATAGTTTCTTATAGAAAATCTATCAATGTGGTTGCTAGGAATTGAAAATATTTTGATGGCATATCATTGTTGTCGTCATCACCTCTCACACAAGATGTTGGGATTTTAAGAAGCTTTGAAGTTTGGTGATAAGCAAGACTCCTATTGAATATTAAATTTAATGAACATTAAAGAAAACAAACCACGTTATGTGAACAACTTAATTTCTGAAAAAAGGCTTTAATGCTAAATAACTTGAAAGGAAAGAGATGACCAGCCACAGATGAATGAACACAATTATTCAGTGATGAATACACTGTTGGAAGCCCTGGAAAACCAGATTGGGGAAAGACTGTCATAGAGAAAAATATAGGCTGGAGGAATAATGAAGCTTCTTTTCAAATAAATCAGAGATTAATGTCATGGATAGAGGGCAAGCAAGGTTAATCCATTTATCATATCCTTTTAAGAAAGAACAATCTTTAAACCAATCAACAATATGTGGCAGCTGCAAAGCATAACTTCTGGAATGGGTAATATGAAACAGTGAGTAAATCAATAAACACAACTTTACTCTCATGTTCCTTCCATGATCCACAGGATGTTGTCCTGGGACAAGAAACTGTATGGTGATTGAAAGCATTAGTTTCATTGTGGGCAGGCAAACCTGTCACTTTCTGAATATCAGACTCCTTGACCTTTTCTGAGATATTTTAGTGCATTAGCAAACACCAAAAGATAACACTTTTTTAAAAAAAAAAATCAGATTTTTGGACAAGCTGGGGCTGTCTGACTATCTAGCATCATCAACCTCTAAACTATGTATCAGATGTGCTTCTTAGGAAGTTTTGAATTATGGAACTGAAGTCTCAAATCCCACTTCTGAGTGACATTAAAAAGTGCTCTGAATTGCATGAAGAGTTTGTGCCAAATTAGAGCATGGATCCATTGATAAATATATGAACCAAGTTTTAATTGTCCTCCACACGACTCTGCTACATTAATTTGCTCCAGAACTTTCTATAAATAACACCCAGAAAGATATGCTGAGAATGATAGAACAGATCAAAGTAATTCTAATAGTTCAAAGGGAATTTAGGAATTTTGTTACTTCCATTCACAATGGCATAGTTTTCCTTAAGGGGTTAATGTTTTCCACCTTCATGAATGACTTTTAATTAAATGCATCCATAACCAGACTTTGGTGATGACACATCTTGTTACAAATGCAATCCATCAATTTACAGCAAAGGCTGTAGTCATTCTGTCATTTACCACAAACAGAAACTATCTCAACTCTGCATCAGAGTAGATAGGTGACAATCTGTTTGGGATTATGGAATGAACATTGATATGGAGGGTTTATCTGCACTGTTGTAATCAATTACCATACATTGATGTTACCTAGTTAATATTGCACCTTTGGCCTCTCTAGTGTAATATTTCCAACCTCTGCAACAGACAATTTTTTTAAACACTTCCTCAGACACACTTAACTAATCCTACTATAGTTCTTGCATTTCTCTTTTTGCTTTTAAAGAATAATGTAATTCATCCACTTGTGATGTGCAGATGTAGTCTTCACTCAAACATTAAACATATTACATACCACTCCATAAGCAAATAATGTCCATATTTTATATTTATATTTCAGACTTACCTTCTTCTCTGTGTACACTGTATATAACGTCTTTCATCCTCAATTTTTTAGCAGTCACTCTCTTATATGCATATCATTCTACCAAGCATTTTTTCATATTTCCCAATAGCATTGCTCAATAGCACAGTAATAAAATTCTTTTCATTATATGAAAGCACATCTTATTTAATTCCTTCTTCCTAGAGATCATGTATTTATTCTCTCCTAATGGGAGGATTGTGTGGCTTACTGAAAAGTGTCAGCAACATAGACCTGGTGACGTGCCACATTGGTGTTGACCCATCAAGGAGCCCTGGTGGCAAGAGGGATTGACGCCGGTGGGCTGGGACTTCCTGTGAGAGAGTGAGATGAAGCAGGAGCTCATGGCAGAAAGAATCCCAAATTAGATCTCACACTGGATCTCATAAGGTCAGTTGGTGAAAGCAAGTCTTAGCAATACAATGATTATGTTCTAATGGTTCTTAAAGAGAGCAAAGAGATTCACACACTTAACAGGGTGACATGGAGGAAGGAGTGCAAATTCCTAAAGACATCTGGGAGAAGAAATTACACTACCAACTTGTTTCCAATTTGCACAGATTCCTCCTCAGTTCATGACATCCTGGCAGGCAGCAGTATGTAGGACATTTGACATCCTACCTACCAGTGCTTTATACCAATGCTAGTCAGACTTATGACAGGATTGTACAGGATGTGGAATACGTGAGAGTCTATAATCACATTCAGCAAATACAGATAGAATCTTTGAAATACTTTCCCATTTAATATAAGGACGTCAGCAATGGATGGAAAGGCCACCATGCCTGCCTTTCCTTATCTTCTTTCCATATAACAGTGCCATTTTATTTTTCCCCAAGAAATTATTTTCTAGTTGTATTTTCATAGTAAATATAAACAGCCAAAGAATTTTATTTTCATGAATCAAAGTTTGGATACATTTACATAGATACGATTTAAAAAGTAATTGTTATGTCCTGAGAACTATAGGAGTTCTCACTCAGGTCCACTCACTTTGAGTGGGCGTTCTTCCCCTTTTCCTCATTGGTTGGTTCTCCCCAGCAGCCAGCTATAAAAGCAGGCTGCGGGGTCCAACCAGTCGCTGATTGCTGCGAGCCAGTTCCAGGCTTGGCAAGCACGGTCAGCCCTTTATTATTTAATAAAGTATCGTTGCACTCATGCTCTGGTTCAGCCTCTCATTGCTCAAACTTAACACTGGCGACGAGGATGGGATGGCTACCAGTAGCACCATGCAACCGCTGAGTCACTAGCCGCCGATCCGCAGCCCAGAGAGAGCGATCGGCCGGCGATAAGGGAACGCTGATCCGCAGCCAGAGAGAGCGGTCAGAATCGAAAGTTAGAAGCGCCTGTAGCCGCTTGTTAGCCCAGCTACAGGGAAAGTGAAGCGCTGCGAGCCGCAGCCGCTCTGTATCAGGCGCGAAATTCAAACGGTTGTCATTTGAATTTCAAACCATAAAAGGTACAGCACAGCACCGTAGCCAGTCACTGACACCCACTCAGGCGCGAAACCAAACGCCATCAACGGCTAACAGTCTAACGTGGTTAACCCAGAGAGAAAGAGAGGATTTAAAACAGCCTCTCCCGAGCTGAAAGCACTTGCCCACCACGGGCTCTAAAACATTGTCTGCTGCCCCAGAGAGATTTTTTCCTCAGGTTATTCAACCGGTTCCAGCACCATGAGTTCCAATCCAGTCTTCCCGGCGTTTAAACCAGACGAGGAGAAGTGGGAATCGTATAAGAACCGCTTCAATCATTATATCAATGCAGTTGGCCTGGCGGATGCGGGGGAGCATCGGAAAAAATCGTATTTCCTAATCTACTGCGGGGCCACCGTCTACGATACGACCGCAGCGCCGTGGCCCCTCGTGAGTTGAAAACGCCCGTGGTCAGAGTTACTTGAAATGCTCACTAACCACTATTCCCCCAGGCCCTCACAGATTGCCAGAAGATTCACCTTCCGTATGAGGAAGCAATCGAGCAAGGAGACCATAAATCAATATATGGCCGCTCTCAGAACAGCAGCACTGCATTGTGGGTTTGGAACCTACCTGGAGGACATGCTCCTCGATCAATTAGTCTGCGGGGTCAAGGACCTCCACCTGCAAAGGCGACTCCTCGCAAAGAAAGACCTCAACCTCGCGCAAGCAGTCGAGGAAGCCTTGGCAGCCGAGTTGGCAACAACATCAGCCACCGAAATCCAGGGCCCTAGCGCCAAGCTGACATCACTCCCAGTCCACTCCGAGGAGGTGGTAACAGAGGAACCCATAAATGACGAAAACGAAGTCCACCGCCTATCCAATGACAGACGGCCGCAGGTAGGAGCCAGACAAGAAAACAGCGGTCCTCCCAAGCACATCACCCTGTGCCTAGCCTGTGGGGGATCTCATCAGAGGGCTACCTGCAAGTTTAAAGGAGCCACCTGCAATAACTGCCATAAAAGGGGACACATCGCGAGAGTCTGCCAAGCCTCCCAAAGCGCAGCACAAAGGCACCCTCCCTCGCACTCGGGACCACAGAGGCAAGTACTGAACTGTTGCACGCACCACCTTGCCAAACACACGTGCCACACTGTTAGTAAAATTTCTCTCTCCGTTTCCCTAGAAGGTAAACCGTGCCGCATGGAGGTTGACACAGGGTCAGCGCTCTCAATTATCTTGTGGAACACCCTTAAGAGGCTCCAACCAAGCCTATCCACTAGCCGGCTCCAGAGATGCCAGTTTGGCCTGAAGGACTACCAGGGGAAGACCATTCCTGTAATCGGCAGAGGCAAGTTCCTTGTCAGTTTTAGAGCTTTTAAAGGCCACCTACCTCTAGTGGTAGTTAACGGCAATCTACCCACCTTATTGGGGCTCGATTGGTTTCCCCATCTCGGCCTAGGGCTAACAGGAGTCCATGCTGTCTCAACCTCAGACACTGACTCCTTATTCGCTGATTACTCAGACGTATTCAGCGAAGAGCTGGGGTGTTATAAGGGTACCCCCATCTCATTCTCGGTTGACCCCCAAGCAGTCCCAATCAGACTAAAACCGCGTAGGGTCCCATTCGCTATTCGGCCAAAACTAGATGCAGAATTGGATAAACTACTAAAACAAGGGGTCATTGAGCCAACAGATTTCGCCAAGTGGGAGACGCCCATTGTCACACCCCTCAAAAAAGACGGTAGCCTGAGAATTTGCTCGGACTACAAGACGACAATCAATAAATTTCTGCAAGTTAGCGCTTATCCTGTGCCCGTCATCCAACACTTATTACACACATTCGAACCAGGCACCATTTTTGCTAAATTGGACATGTCTCAAGCATATCAGCAGTTCCCTGTAGATAACCAAACAGCGGAACTCCAGACAATTGTCACTCACAGGGGTGCCTTCCGATGCAAGCGTCTCCAATTTGGCGTAAGTGTGGCCCCGGGTATTTTTCAATCCCTCATGGAGCGGATTTTGCAGGGCCTCCCTGGTGTAGTACCCTACTTCGATGACATCTTAGTCTCGGCCAGGGACAGACCCCAACTCTTCCAAAGAGTTCGAGCTGTGTTAGAGAGGTTCAGACAGCATGGCCTCAAGTTAAAAAAAGAAAAATGTACCATTGCCACTAGACAGGTGGACTTTCTGGGTTATAAAATTGACGCCTCTGGCATTCATCCCCTGGAGTCCAAGGTTAAGGCAATCCACGAGGCGCCCACTCCAACCTCCAAAACAGAACTGCAGGCGTTCTTGGGGCTATTGAACTTTTACGCATCCTTTTTGCCCCATAAAGCATCAGTAGCTGAACCCCTACACAGATTACTGGATAAAAAGTCACCATGGCACTGGGGGGACAAGGAAGACCATGCCTTTAACGCCGTCAAATCACTAATCACGTCAGAGGCGGTACTCATTCAATTCGACCCTAGCCTCCCTTTAGTACTGGCAGCTGACGCCTCCCCTTTTGGAATCGGGGCGGTACTAAGTCACAGGCTTCCCAACGGCGCCGAAGCTCCCATCGCCTTTTTCTCAAGGACGCTCTCTACCACGGAGCGCAATTATAGCCAGATTGATAAGGAAGCCCTAGCAGCTGTTGCAGCCGTGAAAAAATTTCACGAATTCCTTTTCAGCCATTTTTTCGAGCTGGTCACTGACCACAAACCCCTCCTGGATCTCCTAGCGGGGGACAAGCAAACCCCTCAAGTCCTCTCCCCTAGGATGACAAGGTGGACTCTCTTCCTAGCAGCCTACTCCTACAGACTGGTACACCGCCCGGGCAAAACACTGTCCCACGCTGACGCCCTCAGTCGCTGCCCCTTGCCGGCCCCGGCTGAAGACCCCGCTCCTGTCCACGCTATTTTCGAAATTACCCAGTTGGACCTACCCATCACGGCCATGGACATTGCTGCTAAAACCAACACAGACCGAACACTCGCCCAGGTGCTCGACTGGGTGAGGAGGGGGTGGCTGGGTGGCAATGTTGATAACAAATTCACACCTTTTAAGACTCGCATGCAGGAACTGTCAAGTCTGCAGGGCTGTCTACTATGGGGCACTCGAGTGGTCATCCCGGCCTCACTACGTACCCAAGTTCTGGAAGCGTTGCACGAGGGACACCCTGGCATCGTGAGAATGAAAGAGTTAGCACGCAGCTACGTGTGGTGGCCGGGTCTAGACGAGGACATTGTCAATTGGGTAAGTTCCTGCAACATTTGCCAGGAATCCCGTCCTGCTCCCCCCATTGCCACCCCTTCTAGATGGGAAAACGCCAGCGCCCCGTGGTCTAGAATCCACATCGACCTAGCGGGCCCTCTGCATGGGAGGATGTTCCTGGTGGTCGTGGACGCTTACTCCAAGTGGATTGACGTAGCACAGCTATCCACGACCACCACACTAGCAATCACCAACGTGTTGACACGCCTGTTCGTTACGCACGGGCTACCCGACTCCATCGTCTCCGATAATGGCCCACAGTTCGCATCGACTGAGTTCAGCCGCTTCGCTGCCAACCTGGGTATCCGCCACATTTTCACAGCCCCATTTCACCCTGCCAGTAACGGGCTGGCTGAAAGGGCCGTCAGGACCACCAAAGAAGCCCTGGCAAGGTTCAACAAAGATGACTGGCACCACAAATTCTCGCGGTTTCTGATGAGCCAGCACTCAACTCCTTGTTCAGTCACCAATAAGTCCCCAGCTGAGCTCCTGATGGGCAGGCGCCTGAGGACTGTATTGGACAGACTACACCCACAATACTGCCCTGACTCCCCTCGCTTCCTCATCGGGGTTAGACATTTTATCTTACAGGAGCCAGTTTTCGTGAGGAACTTCGCTGGAGACCCCCTGTGGATCCCGGGCGAGATCGTAGCCATCACCGGGCCGCGATCATATCGGGTCAGACTGGAGGATGGCCGCGTCTGGAGAAGGCACATAGACCAACTGCGCAGACGCCTCAGCACCATCGCCAGCAGGGACCCAGTGACTCTAGACGAAGGAAGGTTTCATCCTCAGCCTCACATCCACATCACGCCCGGCGATCAGCTCACACCTTCAACCGGTTCAGAAGGCCCGAACACTGACAGCGGCGCCCAGACAGTTGACCAGCCCGATCCAGCCTGCGAGAGCACATTCCCAGAGAGCAACCCCACGAGCCCAGGGCAGGCCCAAACCGAGGGGCACATTGGGGACACTTTGCCGACTCTGCCTACCCAGGCAGACCCCGGACGGACAGACAATGTTCCAGAACTACGCCGTTCCGGGCGCCAACATAAACCTCCTGCCTACCTCAAAGACTATGCATGTTCGCATCTGGGGGGAAGGGGTGTTATGTCCTGAGAACTATAGGAGTTCTCACTCAGGTCCACTCACTTTGAGTGGGCGTTCTTCCCCTTTTCCTCATTGGTTGGTTCTCCCCAGCAGCCAGCTATAAAAGCAGGCTGCGGGGTCCAACCAGTCGCTGATTGCTGCGAGCCAGTTCCAGGCTTGGCAAGCACGGTCAGCCCTTTATTATTTAATAAAGTATCGTTGCACTCATGCTCTGGTTCAGCCTCTCATTGCTCAAACTTAACAGTAATAATCTTGATATTTGCTCTTAATAACAGGCAAAATTACCCTGATACCATTTCACAGTGCCCCCTCCCCTTCTTTTTTGCATAATTTAATAATCTGGATGACAATCTGTCCCTGTGTTTTATAATCATCCTTATAAATAGCTGTTGCCAAATTCTTCAGAACATGATCTAGGCATTAATAATTAATATACCCAAAGCTAAGCAACAGAAACATCAATAAACATTCTTCCTTAAGCCATTTTAAAAGAATCTACTAGAGATGTCATTCCCTCTTTTTCCTGTCTTTCAATACATTCACTCTTCACTTCAATACATTTCTCATTCACTCTTCTATAAAATGCTACAGGAAAATTTCTTATATGATATTTGTGACATTTGTGACATTCTAGCCTTTGTGTTTCTCACAATGAAATTGTGTATCCTCATCCAGGTCCCAGTGGTCTGTACATTTCATTCTGATAATGCATCTAGATATCTCTTCTGGCAACTGCTGAGTACCAGGACTTGGACAACTCCTAAAACCAATATTTTGTATACTCATCTAAAAGTGCAATGCTCTATAATTCAATTCCCAGTACAGGGTTAGAAAGCCATAGGACAATATTTGACTACCTGTATCTGAACAAAGGTGAAACCAGTCACGTGGGGCCTCCTGGTAATCAAAGTAGCTGAAAATATCCCTCACAATATACATTGTGTAAAAGTAGAGAGAGCAGCTAGTTTGGAGTAGTGATTAATGTACCAGGTTAGAAACTGGAAGATTGTGAGTTCTAGTCCTACTTCGGGCACAAAGCCAGCTGGGTGACCTAGGCCAGTCAATCTCTCAGCCATAGAAAGAAAGTAATGTCAAACCACTTTTGAAAAACCTTGCCAAGAAAACTGCAGGGCAACTGTCTCTCAGGAATCAATACTGACTCAAAGAGAGAGAGAGAGAGAGAGAGAGAGAGAATGTGTGAGAGTTGGGTAAAACTTTCATATATGGAAGCGTAAAACTGAAGTCTGGCCTCTGAATGTTTAAGGTATGGTAGAATATATCTATATCTATATCTATATCTATATCTATATCTATATATCTATATCTATATATCTATATCTATATCTATCTATCTATCTATATATATCATCTATATCTATATCTATCCATATCCATATCCATATCCATATCCATCCATCCATCCATCCATCCATCCATCCATCCATCCATCCATCTATCTATCTATCTATCTATCTATCTATCTATCTATCCATCCATCCATCCATCTATCTATCTATCTATTCTGCCACATATATATACGGTATTCAGCTTTGTTCGGGTATTTTCCCATGTCATTATAGTTGTGCTTTTAAAGTTGTAGCAACGTTTCGGCAGAATCTCATCTGCCATCATCAGGCTTCTGTATAGTGTTCATCTGTGATATATAAAGGTAACATTTAGGAGGTAGATATTTGTTTCGCAATTCCAGTTTTAAAACATTAAGAATTTTCCTTTTATCTCATTTTTCCCAGCATTCTTGTTCCAATTAGATTAATTGCGTGAGCCATTATACCTTAGCTTCCAGGAGGCAGATCAATGTAATAGAAAATAAGGAAAATGATAGAAAATATTGCTTGGTAGATGTTGCATCTCCTAATTATATAGCTTGCCATAGTGACAGGAAGAAAATATCATATTATTTTCCTAGCTTCTTACTACCAAGTAAGAGTATCCTCTTATTTATACATTTAGCTGAGATAGTTAGGAAAACCTGGTTTATAACAAGGACTGCTGTTTTCAAGGTAGAATTTCTCTGTGGGCTGGATCTAAACAAGCTGCACTATCTTAATTTTTTTCTACCAGTGGAGAGACATATCTCTGTGACTTATTCTACTGCATTTTAATAGAATATATTCTATTAAAGAATTTCTTGCCCTTGAGTGATAGCAAATTGGGAGGGCTTTAAACTTTTCAGATCCATAGCCTTTCCAACCATGATTCCTGACCATTGTCCAACATTCTGTTTCTCTCAATAGCAACAGTGGTGGGATTCAAAATTTTTTTACTACTGGTTCTGTGGGTGTGGCTTGGTGGGCACGGCAGGGGAAGGATACTGTAAAATCCCCGTTCTCTCCCCACCCCACTAACCTGTTTTCCAGCTCCGTTCTCCTGTGCAGGGCAACAAAAGAAGACCCAGCCGATCAGTTGGGACTTAGGAGGCAGAGAATAGATGGGGGTGGGGCCAGTCAGAAGAGTTATTCCAAACTAGTCAAAATTTCTGCTGCTGGTTCTCTGAACTACTCAAAATTTCCGCTATCAGTTCTACAGAACTGGTTAGAACCTGCTGAATACCACCTCTGAATAGCAGGCTTCTTATATTGGGTATGTGATATAAAGACCAAGTCTGGATTTCCCCCTTCCAATGAGAGTGGTCCTCAAATGGCCCTAAAACTAAGTGCTGCCCCAAGTGTTCGAAAACTGCCAGCTAGACTGGAAGGAAGGGTTAAACAAGAGCCTAGCTTGACTTCTTCCATGATCCATTAAACCTTATCTGGTTATTGCCAGGGGAAGGCAAGCAGTCAGGAGGTTCTTGTAAGATGGTAAACAATAGGTGGTAAACAATAAAGTTACTGACTTTTGATACTCACAAGTCATCTGATTGCTTGTACCTGAAACTGAGAATCTTGGGATTTCATCTCACATTGGTCTATAATCTAATTTAACAGAACGTGTTGATTATGATAAATAGTTTCAATGCAATTTTAAATTTTCCACAATTTCTGAGAATAATGCTGTTTTTGAACTATTGTGGGAAATAAGAACATGAATATTGATAGATGCCTGGAGTTTATTTATTTATTTTGATTTTGGCGCCACCCAACTCCAGAACCTAGGAGAACAGCCAGATTTTTAAGGCCTTCCTGAATGCCATCAAGGTGGGAGCTCTCTGGATCTCAGGGAAGACCCTATTCAGAGCACATATGCCATGAAAGAGAATGTGCACTTCCGGATCACCAAAAGATGACACTCTTTGATCAGCTATTACCATTCAGGCATTTGGTGCTGTCATAGTAACAGAACCATCAATGGAAGTTTTCCCAATGTATCTTCAAATCTTTAAGCATCTCTCAGTTTATCTACCTACCCATTAACATACCCCATTCCTCCATCTGATACATTGAAACTTTTCTAGCAATATCAGCATTTAATTATTTGCTTTCACCCCACCCCCCCCCCCATTATGGATGTCTTTCTAATTTAAGCAAAATATTTTATTAGATTCAGTCATGCATGATTGATTTCCCTAAATAATATTTTATTTTTTGTGAAGTGATCCAAAACAAATGCCTTGTTGGCATGCCAGAAGGGCTTTGGGGAGTAAATTTCACTCAGTCTCCTGACATTTTTAGTCCATCATAAAGCTGTCATTTTATTGCATACTTCAAAAACAAATATTAGTATAGTGTAAATTCCCTGTTGAGAAATGGGGAGGTCTACAGAACCAATAGTAGAGATGCAATTATCCATTGCTGAGCTATTAATCAAGATTATAGATTTTGATGCAACACAACTCTCTGGCAGCATAAAATGAATAGAAATATCTGGATTCTTTTGAGACGTTACTTGTGATTATTCTACTTTGGTGCCCTTTAGGATTAAATTATACTTTTTAATGAGTTAGTCTTGCCTTGCAATCAGACTTGGGGTCTTTCAAAACTTGCCTTGCAATCAGACTAAAATTGCCTCAAATTATCGAACCATGGATCTCTGGCAAAATTGGAAATTCAATCCAAAATTATTAGGTTTTCAGATGGATGGGTCATCTCCTAAATCCTAGAGTTGTGGATTATTAACAGGAATTAAAACAAAAAAAGACAAAAGACAGAGAAATTTATCTCTTATAATACTAGAGCCAGAGTTACCTGTACCCAGAGGAACTAAACGTTAAGAGAATCAGGACTTGTAAGTAAGGAATAATTTTTCAAACTATGGAATTTGTCATCATAGGATATAGTGACAACTATCAAATTGACAACTACCAGAGTCTTATCTAGAAGAACTCTTGTGTTGATTTTAGGATGTGATGGCCCAGGAGCATTCCTTTTCCACAAAGGTCATGCAAAATGGGAGACACCAATATAGTGATTCCTTCTACTTAGATGACTGTTTTCTGAAGGTGGTACTGGATGACTCTTCGGCCTTAGTGTAATTGGATTATGGCTCTCTTTTATTCCATATTCTCTTAAACTTCTACACAAAACTGCTGGGGGAAATTATCTGAGGATATGGGCTGAGGAGTCATCAATACATACAGTACATGATGCCCTCTATTGTCTACTGCTCCTTTTCGTATAATGGTTGAGGACTTGGTGTTCTGAACCAGTACTCAGATGAGGTAATGCCTTGGATCAGTGCCAATAAATGGGGACTCAATCCAGATAAAATGCTGTTTGTTGGTAATGCATCTGTCCAGTTGAGTGGTGCCCCACTTATCCCTGGAGGAGTCATACTCAACCTAAAGGAGCCACTTTACAGACCCAGGTACCTTGAAGACATAAAGTGCCCTTTAAAGGGGTTGGCTGATTTAATGATTGTGGCCTTAGTTGGATAGAAACAGCCTCACACGTTCTTCATATTGGTAACATTCTGGTTGGATTATATGCTTTATGTGGAAAATTAAGCTCAGGAACGAGTGGCCAGTCTGTTTACTGTAGCTTATTGATGGAGTTTCTTACTGGAGATTATTATTAATAGCTTATTGCTATTATGTCAGTTCTTTGCCATCTACACTGGTAGGTAGTCTTTTATTGACTAAATTTAGTTATTGAATTGTTATTACTTTTATTGTCAGAGTACAATTTGTATACAATGAGATTGGCTAAATAAAGTTCTGTTTTTTATGTTTAAAACCATACATAACTTAATACCAGGTTACCCAAAAGAGTGCCCTCTCCTTGTGTGTACCTTCCCAACCTTTAAGATCATCCAGCAAGGCCTTTTCCAGGTCCCCTCACCAAAGGAAGCAAGGTGAGCCTTTATGAGGGTGGTGACACCCCATTTAGTTACTCCAGAGAGACTTAATTTGTGCCCACATTAGCATTATTTCAGTGCCAAGTGAAGATGTTTTCATTTTCCTAGGGTTTCTTTAAGCTGCCTTTTCACTGTATTTTAAAGGTATTTGAATGACCACTTTGCATCTGCCTACTTCATATGGTGTTTTAATTTAGCATTTTGTTTTACATTCAAATAGTATTTTTTTTTCACTGTGCTTTATTCTTAAACCAGTCAGAGATTTGACTGGCACATTAAGTGCCAGATAAAAACACTTTTATTTTCCCAGGCTTTATAATTGAGTTTTCACTGTTTTTTTAATTAATTTAATTCTTTAATTAATTTTTGAATGACTTGCACTATTTCTCCCTAATATACATTTTTTAAATTTGTTTTTAGTGTAAATTATTAATTAGTTAACAGATTAATTAAGAGTTGGAAGGGACCTTGTAGTTCATTTAGTCCAACCCCACATCCAAGCAGGGGGCCCTACACCATTTCTGACAGATGGCAGTCTAGTCTCTTCTTGAAAGCCTCCAGTGATGAAGTTCCTACAACTTCTGAAGGCAAGCTGTTTCATTGGTTGATTATGTTTTGGTTCAGATGACATTTTAATCTGTTTAATTATAAACTGCCCAGAAAGTTTTGGCTATTGGACAGTTACAAATTTTAACAAGCAAATGTTATAATAACATAAATAAAGTCTATTTTTGTTTTGTTTAGTTTTTATTATGTCTTGTATTTTATTTTATTGAACTTGGCTAATGAGTATTATAATGCTGTTTCAAACATCATATCATGCAATTCCTGTAGATCATGTTTCTCAACCTTGGCAACTTTAAGATATATGGACTTCAGCTCCCAGATTTCCTTGTCTAGCATGCTGGGTTGGGGAATTCTGGGAGCTAAAATCCACTTTTCTTAAAGTTGCCAAGACTGAGAAATGCTGCTATAGGGAAATGTTTGACTAACTTCTGTATGGATTCGTCTAGTTCACTTATCAGTTTAGCATATTTAGCAGAGCATGCAAAATTAAGTAAAACCAAGCTCATCATGAATATCTAGTTTTAAGTCCAAAGGAATATGTCAAGTTTATTAGGGAGTTACATGCTCTGGAGAAAGTCTCTGAATATTTTTTGCTCTTGTCATTATCATAATGAACAAAGGCAAAGGAAAAAGGATGTTAACTATTTTTTCTATAGGAGGTGGGCTAAGAATATCAATGTTTCCGCTCAAGGAAAAGAAGAGCAGAAACAAAGAACAGAACAAAGTCTATCCACCTTGTTCACTATCTTTGTTTGTAATGCTTATGCTGGTCAATTGGACAAAAGGTGCAATGTGTTTATATTCTGAAACTGTATCTCCAACAATTCCTTTCCAATCATCTGAATTTTTAATCGGTTTTGAAAGGAATCAGAATAGCAGAATTGGAAGGGAGTTGAAGTCCACAAGGCTTAAAGTTGCCAAAATTGGAGACCCCTGTTCTAGTCCAACCCCTGATCAGGCAGGACACTATACCACTTCAGACAAATGGTTGCCATATCTCTTCTTAAAAACCTCCAGGGTTTTTAATATCCACAACTTCTGGAAATGAGTTGTTCCACTAACTAACTATTCTAATTCTGGGGAAATTTCTCCTTAGTTCTGGGTTGCTTCTCTCCTTTATTAGTTTCTATCCATTGCTTCTTGTCTAGCCATCTGTTGTTTGGAAAATAGGTCAAGCTTCTTTTCTTTGGGGCAGCCCCTCAAGTATTGGAGACAGCCAATGCCTCATGCTAGATGGGGAATTCTGAGAGTTGAAGGCTACACATCTTAAATTGTCAAGATTAAGAAACACTGATGTAGAAGAATACAGACACTGTTTGTACTTTCAGCAGATAATTTATTTTCTTGTGAATTGTGAATGTCAAGAAACTTGTACTATCAACATTCTCAAGGGAAATAAACAAACAAAAATTGCCAGATTCTGATCTATGACCATAGCCAACTTTAAGTAACTAAACAATTTAGTATACTTTACTTCATTTCCATTATTTTTTGCTAAGCATTTAGAAATTGAAGTTATTCTCATCCAATTGTGTTTCAGCGATCTGTTGTTATTTAGAACCAAGACTCCTCAATATTTATCTGTTTATATTGTTTCTATTCACTGTGAAAAGGCCTTATCTGGCCAGACTTCTCTGGGCCAGCGTTGGGCCAAATTAATGTTTGGATTGCAGATTTTCAGAGAATACCTGGGCATAGATCTGAGTGAGATTTTTAAAGCATCCTGGAATAAGGCAACTGCTGCTCTCGCCAAGGAACTGTCCATGAAGTCACCAAGCATTCAGGTTGATTTGAGGAAAGCTACCTTTGATGAGATTTGTCAATCAAGGATGATTATAATTATTTTGACCAAAACACTAGAAGGTAAAAATGATGTCTGGAATGTTTGTATCCCACAAATTAAAATCAGTTCATACCACCTACTCATTGTTAGCATTCAGCTTTCTCCCCCATCCCTCCTGATCCAGGCTGAGGTTCAGCTTTAAGAGACCTCTGTAGGAAAAAAATTTGTAGCTATGGAAACCACCTAAAACATCTCTCAACATGTAAGTACAGAGATTTTAGGTAGAAAACTTGAAAGGCAAATATTTAAGATAATGGAACACAAGACATTTTAATGAAATATGGGTGCTCTTTACTGAGATTGCACTATTCATATTATAAGGAATGAGAGAAATTTCCACCCTCAGCTGTAGTCCTATAAATATTTAAGAATTGAAAGAGCCCCTTTGGATTAGACCAGCATTGAGTATCAGAATCACATAGCAACCAGTCAGATACATCGGAAAATTCACATGCAGGACAGAAGGGAAAAGATCCACAGTCAGTGTATAGACACCCAAAATTGTAAACCATTTATACCTCTATCCTTAATCATTTTATCCCCTTTTAAAAATTATTTCCATAAGATGCCTCAGTCACAAATAATGGGCATCATGGTTGACTCTTAAATTCTCTGTTATCAGGTAAGCCAGATATATTTTCTCCCTTCATAAAATCGCAATAATCAGAGTGCCAGTAATGGCTCAATAACATCTACCTAAAAGCCACATACAACAGGCACCATATAAATACCACACAGAACAGCCCAAAGTACAGGTGAAACTCGAAAAATCAGAATATCATGCAAAAGTTCATTTATTTCAGTAATGCAACTTAAAAGGTGAACCTAATATATGAGATAGACTCATTACATGCAAAGCAAGATAGTTCAAGCTATGATGTGTCATAATTGAGATGATTATGGCTTACAGCTCATGAAAACCCCAAATCCACAATCTCAGAAAATTAGAATATTACATGCAATCAATAAAACAAGGATTGTACATAGAATGTTCTGAGTCTGTAGATTTGGGTTTTCATGAGCTATAAGCCATAATCATCACAATTATGACAAATCACAGCTTGAACTATCTTGCTTTGCATGTAATGAGTCTATCTCATAGATTAGTTTCACCTTTTAAGGTGCATTACTGAAATAAATGAACTTTTACGTGATATTCTAATTTTTCAAGTTTCACCTGTATACACTCTTCTAGAGAGAAATTCGCTGAGGATGGCTTCCAGCATGCTCAGAAGACTAAAGCTCCGATCGCGAGGACCGACCCAGAGTGGATCCTGCAATATCTACCTGTATTACTGTTTAAGATTTGTGTTATGTTGATATTCTAATGTTAATTTGGGCTGTTTACAGATTTTAACAACCAAGCCACTACAAAGAAAAAAAAATTAACAACTGTTCAGGGGGATTGTTTTGGATCGACTGTTCTTGAAAATATGAAGTAATATCATTTGTGAGCACTGTTAATACAATACAAGAGAGAGGGAAAGAAGCTCACTGCATTTATGATGATTATTTGTATAAACCTGTTATTATATGAATGATGTTATATGTGTCATTAGCATAACAACACAATTATGCAAATAGAGAAGATTGCTGTGAATAACTCAGACTTAACAGCTGTTTGGGGAAAACGCATTTGGGTTGAACTTTTATCCATTTCATTTGAAGTTTGTCACGTAGGAAACTATTGAATTGAAACTTCATTGTATTGATTATTTTCTACAAATTCTGCTAGAGTCAAGCTTTAGTTACATATACCTTGAATTCCTCTTACCTTAATTGGTTCTAAACTTTATAGTGCTGCAAAGGAATTGCTGTTGCCCATTAAACATTTTGGCTGTCCTTTTTTGATGCCTTCTTCACCTCAACCCTTCTTGATCACAAAGGTGATAACAGCAGTGAACAGATTTATTTCTTGTGAGCATTCACATACTTCAGCTATAATATTATCCTACAACAGTTACTTCTGAATCGTTCTCCTTACTTTCTATGTGATGAGGATTAAGATTTATTGCTTCTTGCCTCATCCAATTTTGGGGGAAATTTTCTTAACTGATATCTAACTTCTGAACTAACAGAGGTCAGCAGGAATCTGACCTTAATAGGACTTGGCTCGTTTATATTGATTGGAAAAAAAGGTGAATCAGGGTTAATTTGGTGCTCTAATTTTAGCTCATTTTTGTTTCAGGCATGTGTAGCTTTTGGAGGGCTTTTATTTTTAACCTTTAAGTACTATTTTTGCTAACTGTGCAATTGTGATGCCTTCAGCTTCTTAATCATCCTATTTTAAATGCTTCTATGGTCTACTCCTTATTTACTTAGGTAACAGGCTTTTTAGTTTGTATTGCTTTATTTACAGTCTCACAATAATTCTTGGGTTAGGATTTGGGTTTTGTTCTACCGATTATGGACAATTTTGCAGCTTTCAGTTTTTCCGCAAAGCTTCATTGGCTTTGATATTAGACTCAACTGGGGGAAAGGCACTGGGACAATGGTGGGATTCAATTTTTTTTACTACTGGTTCTGTGGGTGTGTCTTGGTGGGTGTGGCAGGGGAAGGATACTGTAAAATCTCCAGTCAGAGGTGGGATTTGCCGGGTCTCCAAATTATTCAAAATTTCCACTACTGGTTCTCCAGAACTGGTCAGAACCTGGTAGGTACCACCTCTGCACTGGGAATAGTACAGGTCTGTTTGCTAAGACATTAGCAAAATATATTGTACTCTATGAAGGAGTAATAAAATAAATTAAAATAAATTGAAAGGAAATGACTATTTTCTCATATTCATTCTAAAGGCTCACTATGTCATACATCCCTTTCAAGGAAAAAAAATCTTCCAATTAAATAATGTGCCACCACAGTTTCACTTAAATAAACACCTTTTTACCATATATCAGTAAAAAAAAATGGATGTGATGTATGTTAAAACATAGGGAACCAATGTCATGTGCATCCTTCTGTATCTGGAATGTTGAATTAGATTAATTACTGAGTTTAGTAATATTTTTTGTGCTTTAATTGAAATGCATTATGGTAGTTGAAGCAATTTACAGCCTTTGTGAAATAAAGACTGTAAATTGCTTTAAAAATCAAACATGAATTATAATTCGAGTGCTAAAAATATTACAAATTTAATAAGAAATCATTCTCATAGCAACGACCCAACCAAGTAAACCAATGTTCCACTATGCAAATTGGACTTGTATCTAAGAAAATAGCATCCAAATAGCAATATAATTACCAATAAAACAAATACTTTTTTTGAAGCATAGTTCTATTAAAATACAATTTTGACCCAAATATTGTCAGGTGAAAATGTCATTTTAAACTAGAAATTAGTAAATTTTTATATTGCACTGCATTTTTTAAAGTCAAAACAGATTTTCTTTTAAAAATCTACATCTCTAACCCTGCAGACAGGGAAAAGAAAAATGGTGCTTACAGTTTTAACCAACCAGTCTCATTTCTGATTTTACTTTCCTTATACAAGAACAGGAAATTAATTTGAATCAGGCACCTGAACTGAGGCTTTCTCCTTATTGCTTCATTTATTGATTTAAAAAAAAATCAAGTATATAAAAGGAGAGTATTTTTCCTCTAAAAAGACAAATATTAGAATTTTATTAATTTTCTGAATCATCTACTTTTTTTGATAAGGAAAGATTTAAAAATAGAAGAAAGGCAGATTTGAGAAATATGATAAGAATGTTAAATGAAGTATTATGAGGAATAACTGTAGCAGTCCTCATCACTCTTGTATGTACATATGACCTGTCCTTAAAACATAAGATAGGTTGAATTAGTTTGGAGTTTAGAGTTTTTGTCTATGGAGACAGTCCGTGTAATCCCATTCCAGCTTTTAACTCAAAATAGTATGTAGAACAGAATTTGAACTTATAAACATTACTATTACTAAAACTGGTAGAAAAGATTCTCCTTCCATAAGCTGACAAGCAGAAGCCGTTTTCATGGACTGCTGAAAACCAATGAAAACAAGCTGCATAATAAAAATGCTTCTTTAATGAAAAAGGGTTGAGTTTGGCTATAAAAATAGATTATATATGTCTGCTTTATATCATCTTTACACTAGTTATCATAAATGAGGCCTATCATAAATACAGGTACTTTCTACTACCAGCAACATCAAAACTTTCGATACAACCTCTTTTTATTATTTCAGGATTGGCAAAACAACTTGCAGGGGTGACAAAGTTCATTATGCTCCAGAATGACATTCCTTGCCCCATTAATTTTTTGCTGAAATTGGCATACTTTCATGATGTTGCCTAAGATGTGGGTATTCTTGCAAGATCCCAGGGTAGGATTACCAACATCTTATCAGATCTGGTCTTTTTTTTTTTATAATTTCAGGCAATTATTTTCCTATTTCTTTCTGCATCTGGAGAATCTTGTCAACAGGAACAGATTACTTTAGGCGTAACTTGACTCACCCCTAGTGATTTCCATTAAAGACGTTTCAGCATAATGAAAATGTAAATTATCATATGATCTTGAAATAAGATGTCTTTATACATTTGTTCTGCAACATTTGGCCATGGAATTGATTTAAAATGACTAATCTGATCATGACAAGCAAATTTAAGAGTTCTCATTGCCAGTCGGAAAATGGCAAACTGTAAACAAGAATGTCTCCTCAAATAGCTAACAGCAAGGATCTCAAATTGTGAAGGACATTTTCATTCCCAGATTGCACTAACTGTGAGCTGGCACTAAACCCAAACAATAATTTACCTCAGGCCACAGTGTAACACTGATGGTCTCTCAGTATGTAAATCTTACACATGAATTCCTGCCATCTTTTGAATCCCATTGCTGAGGCATTCAATAATCTAAGTGCTGAGGAATACTTAGCCTCGAAATGTTAATCTCTCTACATTAACCTAGAGGCAAGGTCCTGTCAAACTTTACTTTGCAGTATTCTTTCTGTAGGGTATATAAAGTTCTACATGGTGTGTTACCACAAAGGTCACAGTATTGAAGCAAAACATTTTTCTGTATCTGGCAAATACAATGAAAAAGTGGTACATTAAAATTGAGAAATGTTGTCCCTGTAAGTATAGGCTGTTCTGTGTTTAATGGTACATCATTGTGACACATTTCATAAAAGAAAATTTTCTAGTTTTATAGTGAACACTCTGAAGGTGAAAGAGAATCGAGACAAAGGCTTCTGCTCCTAAAAAGGACACAGCCAACTCTGGGGGACTTTATCACCTTTTTTGTATTCATTAATAGTGACTTCATCACTACTAGAGATAGTTGTTCCTATATTTGTTTGTCAGGTGGTTTATTATTAATTAAATGAATCTCTAGGTTTAAGAGATAAAAGGAAACTTCCTCTCCTTTCTCTGTCTTCGAGACACAGTTCTTATCCTATAAACAACTTAAGAAATCTATGTTTACTTCAAATATAATGAATGTCTGCCTGCATTCATTTATAACTGTGCTAAACCCATGCTTGGTATTCAAGACAAATATATGATGACCATTTTAGAAGAATCACTTGATGAGTGGCAGCCATATAAATTGAACAAAGAAATAAATGCAAATCTTCAAAACTAGGGCGATGTTGGCTATTGTTTTAAAATTATTATTCTAGATTAAGTAAACATGACTTTATCAAGTTCTCAATCCTAATATGGAGTGAGATGATACAAGGCAATAAATCAAGACTGAGTTTTTTCATCTGTTTACATCTTTATGTTGCCATTCCTGGGTAAAGTATAAAATATTTTAAAGTAGTGCATTAAGATAATTTATAGTTTGGATTTAGCATAGGAACAAATTTTCTGATGGGCTTATAATACTTTCTTTTTAAAGTGAAATATAGTCAACATGATCCCATGATTAGAGAACAGAATGAAGACCTGGGAAATACAGATTTAAATCCCAGCATAGCTATGAAGCTCCCTGAATAGCTGTAGAAATGCCACTCTTCCTTAATATATCTCAGTTTTTTGGGGAAGATAACGAAACATTGCAGTGACCTTCTTAGAAAATCTAAGTGCAAGTGTAGTAGTTTGATGATAAAAGAACAATGCCCAAGATCGTTTGCTTCTTTTGCCAAATATGTGTTTTTATAAATACCTATTTATATTTCAATTTGTTCCTGAGAGATATTAAAAATCTTCCTTTCCTTCCCCTTGATAATTTTACTGCACACAACTACACATAGAAGGATGTAAAAAAAGAAATATCTGAGTCATAAGCACACATACCAGGGATTTCCAAAGGCTTAAAAGCTAGTGATAGAATGCATAGCCTAAGAAGACCTGCATCTCCCAGAATGAAGCAGCTCGCATGCTAAGAGGTAAGGGCTGACCCAACCATATTATTGTAAACACTGTACTCACTTTCAAAAGTTTTCTAAGCGTAATTGAAAGTGTTGCACTTAATCTTTAAAATCATAAATGATTTGGTTCATAATGTAGAAAGTTAATACCCACCCCTCTCCTAGAAGAATGAAATATTCTAGGAAATATTAAAAAGGCAGAATATTATATTTCCCTGGATGAAAAAAGTAGAAACATGTAAGACAAAGCAGCTTCTTGTAGCTCCCTGCCTCACCTTCAACTCCAGGGTGATGGGATTAAGACATGGCCCTCAGAACATGATAGGATTAGCCCTCTACCCATCTCACTACATGGCACCTGGGAAGATTGCATCACCCAGCAAAATTCAACCAAGTTTGGGACTCAAGAAGACAACCTACAAAGTTACTCCCGCAAAGCCCCACGGGAGTCTGACAACCAATCAGAATACATTTCTTGCCACAGGAACAGGAAGCAAGTTCAAAGCCCAACAGAGGTTATAAATCTCTTTCCCTCTATCACCCATGTGCTTTTTTGCCCAGGTCCTGCCGTCCACCATTAAACCATCTTTCCAGTCTTTCTTTGCACTTGGAATTGAACCCAGGTAGACATTTTTCCAACAATTAGTATCTGTTTTCTCAGGTAGCAAGAACCCATTCACGCACTAGTCCCAAACGGAAAAGTATACTTCCACAGTCTCATGTTGCTAGGGAATGGCCAACATCTGAATTTATAATACATAAATCAAATAAATACTATCAACAGGAACTGACCAGCATTGTCTTTGTGGAAGTAGGTAATGTTCACTAGCAGGATAGATGTTGGGTAGCCATTCATTAACAAAAAGTGTTAAATTATCTACTGCCTTTGTAGCCTGCAACAAGCTTCTGTGATAAGAGCAGAGAGCTCTCTTTTTTTAATAGCCAGGTAAAGTGATAACACATTTTCATTGCTTTTTATTTCAACTCAGGATTCATCACCAATATTTCATTGATTGCTAATCAATATAATCTATGCTTTTTTTTGTAGCAGAGGAAGAAGATTCAACCGGGCTTAGATGAATACACTGGAGATTTGTGGGAAAGCTGGGCATGGAATAGTTCAATCCAATTTCTGTGTCTTTTTCGCATCCTTGCCTTGTATCGATTTGTGCAAAATGAAAGATGGCAGAGAGGATGAAAAAAGTACAATTAGTCAAAAAGATCAAATCAAACCTTTATTATGAACAAAGACCAGCATAAGAAGGAAAGAATATAGTGAATTAAGAAGCACGGAAATACATTAAAGTCTCAAAAACAATAAAAGACTAAAATATATAAAACAAAATTATACATAAAAAGCGAAAGTCTAAAAGGAATCTAAAAGGAAGACTAGATCGGTGTAGGGAGGAGAAAAGCCAAAGGAAAAAAATGCCATCTAAACTACCAAAATAAAATTACATTTGTAACCTTTGCTGAAATCAATACGTTGTGAAAGTTGTAATGGTGTATATGTGGTGCATTTCAAACACATATTAATATGTTAATGAGCAGCAAATCCAGCACCTTTGTTGATTTTTAAAGCATCTTTAAGGCACATTGTGAATAACTTATTTCTATTCCTTAAGAAATGCCAGGTTATAAGGAAGCAAACAATTGTTGCTATAAAGAACACACTGATCAACATGCTAATTGTAGGGAATCTTTTTTTTTTAAGGGCTTTTATTGTACTCGGATGAATAATAATGCACAGCAGCTGTGACATTGAACAAGGGTGGTATAATTACAATAACCAAAGCAAGTCTATTGTTCAATAGACCCATAAAATACACCTCCTCCTTTCAATATAGATTTTCCTTGTCCTGCCAGTAATTTAGGAACTTTCCACTAGTACTGGTTTTCTCATTCAGAGTATCAAAGTGAGCAGGTGGCATTGGTAAAGGAAAGAATTCTACCACCCTGTCTTCAGGAGCATTAATTCCTGAAATTCAAGAACAACTTACATGCTGCATTATAACACTTCTGAAAAGATTTCTTGTCCTTGTTCCCAAGCCTGCTGGATTTGCCAAAGAACCACATTTGTTATGTGTTCCTTTATTTCAACATTTTCCATCTGACTCACAATAAGGCTTAGCTATTTTTTACAAAAAGAAGGGATCAAATGAATCACAGTTCATGGCTGAGGTTCGTTATAAAATACAGATTAAATTTAAAAGAAAAATAGAAAACACATCAATTGTGATCTTATTATTTTTAGACATTACCTTACTTCACTCTTACTTTATCATCATAATTAATATTCCCATCAACCCATACATTTAACCATCCTTCTCTTGTCAGAAAGATGTTTTAAAAATGTGTTTTATTCACTTATCTTAATATTCAATTCACAAAAACTTTAAAATTTGTTATCATTCTGATATGCCAAGGAAAGAAAAAAAGCATAAAAGTGATTAAGGAAAACCATAAGTCAAAAATGGAACCTGAAATTCTGAAGAAAATAAGATGGACACATCAAGTTCTATTTCCTCAAGGAACATTTGCAAGTATCTATGCACACTGACAAATGTCCATGAATATACAAAATTTAAAATTTACTCATGTTCCACTAATGGTATTCTATTTACATATTTTTTTTCATGGTGGTTGTAGTGATCATTTCCCTAAATATGGATGTGTGTGTGTATCACATATTAAAAGTTAATGTATATATCATTTATTACTTCAATTTATAGAACTATTCTTAGGACTGTAAACAGGTTTAAAAGATTCTCTGAAGAATCTTTTAAACCTATTTGCAGTCATTGCACATAAATTATTTTATGCTATGTGTTCCTTCAACTCACAGTTCCCATCTAACTCACAATAAGGTTTAGCTCCTTTAAAAAAAAAAAAGCTTTTTGTGCTAAATTAAAATAAGCATATTTATTCACATATCTTAACCTGCCCTCAGAAATTCTGAACAAGCCATCAGCAAGGGAGGCTTCGTCGCCGGGTCTTAAAGATGCAATCTCTTTAATAGATGAATTCCTTGAAGCACTGACTTTTTTTAATGGTTGCACAGAAGCCTTTAAAATAAGGTCCAGCTGCTTTAATGAACAGCTGTCAGGTGCTGAGTGAGCATTTATCCTGAAGCATTTTCAACATATACACAACCTTAAATGTATACATAAATAAAATAAAGGTACCCAGTATTCCAAAAGTCTTCACTGATTTCCTTTCAAACCAAATCAAGCCAATCTGGATATGTTCTGGAAACCCCACTCACAAAAATGATTGCCAAGTGCAGGGGTCAGCAGTAAAGGTGGCATTCAGCAGGTTCTGAGCAGTTCTGGAGAACCAGTAGCAGAAATTTTGAGTAGTTCAGAGAACCAGGAAATACCATCTCTGACTGGAAATTTTACAGTTTCCTTCCCTTGCCACGCCCACCAAGCCATGCCCAGAGAACCGGTAGTAAAAAAAAAGTTGAATCCCACCACTGGTCAGCAACCCATGGCTCTGGAGCTGCATGTGGCTCTTTTATCCCTCTGCTGCGGCTCCCTGTCCCTCAAAATATGTCTCACAACTGCCAATGTGTGACACCTGCCGGAACGCGATTTATTGAGCTTTTCGACCTCCAGTAGGCCAACCATGGGTAAATCCAACAAAAGAAAAGTTTCAGAAGAAAACAGAATGTTTAATTCAACTACATATGCTAGTTTTGTGGCCATTCAGGAAATAATCAGGCACGGGAAGGGTTTTGTGGCTCCTGGAGTTTTCTCTTCTGTGGGAAACAGGTTCCAATGGCTCTTTCACTGTTTAAAGTTACCAACCCCTGGCCTAGTGTGTAGTACAGCTTGCTGGGTTAGATGGATTATTCATTTGATTCAACATGACTCTTTCTATATATTTTTTCCTTTGTTTTGTATCCTTATACAGAGGAACTAAATTTGGGGTATTCAACTAATATTTCATTACAACTAAACCATAAAGCCTACCTTCCATCTTACCTACTAGTTTTCTTATCAAATAATCCTATTGGATGAAAGGTTCCAAGTGCCCTCAACCAAATACCTCATACAGATATCTTACATAACCTTCTATCCCTTTTTAAGAAAAGAAAAAGACTGCAAGGAGTATTGCAAAATGTAAGAGAGTTCCAGTGGATGAGGAAAACAGCGGAACTCCTACTGAGTTCCATAAACCAGAGGCATTGACATGGAACAAGCTTTCTTTTTGAAGTATCTAATTAGGTTCTTGGCACTATTTTTCCCTCCATCAAAGAGACTATTCTTAGATTTCCAGTTTGATCATCTGGTATGTCCATATACTTTGGCCTTACTGTGCTTTTGGAGATTTTTATCCTTATCTATTTGATCCAAAAATCTTTTGGAGATTTTTATGACATTTGATGATTAAAAAGGTCTAGGAATTCCTTAAGAGCCAGCATAGTTAAGGTCTTTTCCCAACTGGGAGTCCACCTATCCTTAAATTGGCAGATCTGTATCAACCTGAAATTGTTGCTTCATTGCCAATCCAAATTCTGCCTCTGTTGCCTCTGTTTCAAGTCACTACACTTGTCTAATTTCTCTCCAAGGTATTGGATGACAAAGTCATACAAATCTGACATTTGAAATGGGATGGGCAACACCACGGAAGCAGATGCTGTAGCATTTGTGATAGCTCCAATAGTGTTCATTATCCCCCAAATTGGAAATACAGTATGTGAAACTCAGGATTTCGGATCTGTGTTAAATATAGATATAGATAAAGATATTTGAGGAAGTAATCAAGCAACATCTCTATGCAGCTGCTAATTGCCTACCAAAGCTATTAAAATCATTACAATTCTCCCAGGTTCTTCCTTGTTTTGCCCCAATCGTGACCAAAGAGTTGTTGTTTTTTTGCGTTTTCAGTTTATAATAACACATTTAACAATGCAAATATCTAAAACTGACACTTCACCATTTTTTTTAAGAAGCTTCTCCATGGGTTATTATCTACCAAATGAAGATGACTTCTTAATCCATAAATTCATGTGCCAACTTTTCTTGCCTGATGCTCTAAATCTTGATTCACAAAGTTAGGAATTGTAGTCCATAATAATTGAAGGACACCTGCTTGGAAAAAACTGACTTCTGCTATGAGAGATGGCAAATAGATAATTCACTGCAGGCCAATTTATTGGAGGTACTTTCATTTGGATTCTACCACTGAGAAAAGAGAGTTTAACTTGGTCATATAAATGCCCTGTTCCATTACATTAATCTTCTCAGGTAACGTAGAACTCTGTATCTTTGGATGCAACAGCTTAATGTGGGTATTCACATTGGAAGTTCTTAACCAAGAGTATAAGAGTATATATAATATACAGTATAAGCAATCTATGAGAAGACAATTTTACTACTTTTTAATTCTTTTTTCAATTATTGCTTTTCTAATGAGGATCGATGGCTTAGAAGTAGCAAACTTCTCTTTGAACATTAGCATGAAGATTGATTTGTTCCACTTATTTTCCATTTGAGAGGATTATACCTGCTTATTTGCCAGTCAATCATGTGTACTTTTGATTCAGAAGTAGTACTTTTACACAATTCAGACTCATAGGAAAGCTTTTCTGATTGAAAAATTATTTCTTTTCACCCAACACTGTCAAAATAACAAGGTATTGCCGTTAACAGTGTTAAATCATTCAGATTTGCTCCCAGTTGGATTCTAGCCTTGAAGCAGGTCCAATGAAGGTGAGTGAGACTGAACCCAGTTTCACTGCCTGAGAAGATTTTGAACCTGCTAATCTTGATAAATTCAAATTCAAGTGGACAGGAGTTTGGGGGCTATTAGTTCAATCACCTTCATATTAGATTCATATCCCACCTACTTGTCTATGATTGATTGGAAGTGATGGGCGCCTGAAATCCAGGGGTGGTGAATTTTTTGAGAGACGGGGTGAGTTCACCATTCCTTAAAAGGGGGATAGTACACTTACTCTTACAGAGCCATACCTAGGTTCAAATAGGCTTGATAATTTTCATCCAGTCTCCAACTTCATCTTTTAAGGTTTAACAGGTTTAACAGATTAACAGAGTTGGAAGGGACCTTGTAGGTCATCTACTCCAACCCCCTGCCAAAGCAGACTCTACACCTTTTCTGACAAATGGCAGTCCAGTCTCTTCTGGAAAGTTTCCAGTGATAAAGCACCTACAACTTCTGAATCTATTGCATTGGTTGATTGTTCTCACTCTCAGAAAAATTCTCCTTATTTCTAGGTTGAATCCAGGGATGGGGCTCAAAAATTTCAGCAACCAATTCTTTCCTGGTTACTGGGTGGGCATGGCCATGGTGGGTGTGGTCTAGTTGGTCTTCTACACTACATTGGGTGGGGGCATTTTGCCTTCCCCAGGCTCCAGAGGCTTCCCTTGGGCCTCTGGGAGGCAAAAATGGCCTCCCCAGGCTCCAAAGGCCATCCGGAGGCTGGAAACATGCCCATTTCTGGCCTCCATGAGGCCCATTTCTTGCCCTTCCTGCACCTCCACATGGGTCCTGCACTTACCTCGCATCCAAAACACGCCATGTGGAGACCCCTGGGAGGGGAGGGGTGGATGGGGCCAGCCTGGGGTGGGATTTGGCGGTTCGCCAAACCAGCCATAACATTAGTTACGGGTTTGCCCAAACCTGAGCAAACCCATAGCAGCTCACCCCTGGTTAAATCTCTCCTTGATCAGTTTCCATCCATTATTCCTTGTCTGACCTTCATCTGATTTTGAAAATAGCTTTACCCTGCAGCCCTTCAAATATTGGAATACTGCTATCATGTCTCCCCTGGTCCTTCTCTTCACTAGACTAGACTAGTCTAGTCATTGAGGTCATTGAGAATATGGTCTTGCAGCAGCTCCAGAGATCTATGAAGGAAGTAGATTATTTCCCCAGTCAGTTGTTGGACCTAAGTATGGCATTGAAATAGCATTGATTATATTTGTAAATGACCTCTGACAGGAATGGAATGGAGATGATGTAGACATGCTTGTTCTTCTTGATCTTTCAGTGGTTTCCAATACCACTGATCATCTTGACCAGTTTCAGGTGCTGGGACTGGACAACACTGTATTTATTGGCTCTCTTCCTTCCACTAGTTGATATTGATGCAGTAGAGAGGTCTAACCCATGGCCCTTGCTTTGTGGAATACTTCAAGGCTCAAACCCATTCCCATTTAACATCTATGTGAAGCTGCTGGGTGAGATCATCTGCCAGCACACAGTGAAGTATCATCAGAATAGTGAAGATATCCAGATTTAACTTTCCACTCTTAGCCAATAATGTGATGCAGAGAAGATACCTAGGAATCTGGAGGCTGTGGGAAATTAGAGGAGACTCTGTTCAGCAAGACTGAATGATTCTGTACTATATTTTTAAATCTACAAAGCATTGAAGAAGGGGAAAGAAGCAGAAGGGGAGAAGAAAGCAAAATGAACTTTAAAGAGAATATCTTAACCCACTGAAGCATTCGACAAGTTAGCAGTATATTTGAACAACCTTATTGCTTAAAGAGGAGGTTAGTCAAAGGCAAGAAGAGTCTTTAGTAAAATAATTAAAATAACTCATCATAGACTGTACATTATAAATGACAATTCCTAGTTTAATGTCCTCAGAATGCATGGCACTTCCAAGTTACAGATGTTTTACTAACAGATGCATTTACTTAAATAAATATGTGATTTTTAAAAAATCCACAGTGGTTTCTCATAGTTATAGAAATGGATAAAAAGAAAATAAGGGAAAAATAAATGCTGAATTAAAAAAAAATAAAAGCAACACGGTGAAAAAATTACCATGTACAAATATTGCAGTTGAGCCAAGCTTGGTGGTTATGCTAAGAAAACCTAGCTTTGAAAAGTGACTTAGGAAGAATCTTGTCCTTGGTTTTTTAATCTCTTATAAGACTCCTATAGATAAGATTTGTTGAGTTATACATTCACTGGGTAGTCATTTTCCAAGAAAATTGTATCACATTAGTCACTCTGGTTATGACATATTGATGATTGATCCCTAAATTCTTCCATATCCAGGTATATGTTCTGCTGGTAAAGTTCTATAATTCTCCATTCAAATGTTGCTGAACTACAGTTCCCAGAAATCTTTGCCATTGTTTATGCCAATTTTTCATATTCCTGGGGTAGGAAAAATGTATAACATTTTTTAATCTGAACTTTGTAAAATAGCATATACGATAACGATCATTTTCATTAGAATCATGGATTATATCACCTATCAGTTTGGTATCCTACCTAGTTCTTTAAAAATAAACTTCATTTTATCTTTATATTATCATAAATATTCAGGTTGAAGAATGAATTGCTTCTCCTATCTGGTTTTGTCTTTGTTTTTGTTGCACAAATGTTATTACAAACACAAGTGTTATTGCAAACTAATATGATGAACCTGGCTTTAAATATATATATATATGTGCCTTAGAAGAGAGAGAATTGTTGGTGCTTGATAATCTTAACAAAGTAACCTAGGTAAGTATTTTCATGGTCTTAATATCTTCTAGCACAGGGGTGTCAAACTCGCATCATCGTGTGCCATATCGGGATTTTCTTCCTCTTTGCTAAACCGGGCAAGGGTGTGGCCAGTGTGTGATGCATCTGGCCCTTGGGCCATGAGTCTGACAGTTCTGTTCTAGCGCTAAATACAGTGCAGCATTCGACACTAGAAAGGTCAGTGCAGTAAATGATATCTTTCTGTTAGTATAAGGGGCTTTTGAATTACAATGGCATTTCTTTGATAATGGCATTTTAACAAAAGGATGAGTGTGAGTCATCTCTTTTGTACCTTTATTATAACAGAAATGAAGCAGCTCTCCTTTATTCTAAACAGTTTTCTTTTTGATATTCACCCAATCTTTATGTTTCTCTCTCTTTCTTTCTCTATAAAATACTTTTTAAAATTTTTGCTAAAAGCAAAGAAGTTGCTTTTGTGTTGGTTTAGTGCCATTTTCTTTTCCATCCATTGATCGTACAGATGCTCAGATAGGATAGCAAGATTCTTTTTTTGTCTCTTATAAAGTTCTCACTCATTTTTTTTTTTTTTACTATTGCTGTTATGACTATAGCTACTGGTGTTGGTTGATACTTCATTATTGCCAACACAAGAAGGCCTGCCTGACCAAACAGCACTATCATTATATTAAGGTCCATGGGGCAGAAATAATTTTTCCTGATCGGGTGATGCCTAATTAATTTCAATTTTCTTGGTGCTCTCTTGAGGATGGGGACTTTTGATTTTCTACGAGTCCTAGCAAGTGAAATTGAAAGCACAGAGTTAGCAGTCCCAAAAGTGTGACTCTCCTAGCAGAACCTACATTATTCATGATACTCTGAAGACAGTTCAGACAAAGCTATTATTAAACAACCACTCTGTGGGCTATTATATTTCTTATGGGTGCTATCTTTGGAAACAACTGGGGGAAACTCTTTCAACAGATCCAAGATAATAGAAAAATTCTATTTTCATGTGATAAAGGTGATAAAGTTTTTATTTATATCTCAGAATGCTTTAAATTCTCTTGGGCAGGTTAAACACAGATCTGCTCGCCCACATGACAAAAGAGAGCTTTTCATTTAAGAGGAAAATACATGACATTTTGAGCTCCAAAGCTATTAAAATCACTACAATTCTTCCAGGTTCTTCCTTGTTTTGCCCCAATTGTGACCAAAGAGTTGGGTTTTTTTTTCATTTTCAGTTCATAATAACACATTTAACAATGCAAAATATCTAAAACTGACACTTCATCAATTTTTTTTAAAAAAGCTTCTCCACAAGTTATGTTTTTTTGAAAACACACACACACACATTTATGCAAATGACTACAAATAAAGGATTTGAAAAGAAAACCTGAAAAGGAAAGAAGGGATGCTCAGGAAAGTTGGCAATTTTTCTTTCAAAGCCAACTGAATTTCATGAATTTCATGAAGTTTGCTGAAAAAAAATACCATATTTCTCTCTGAAGGAAAAATAATATTGGTAAATAATAGTCTCTGTCTTTGTTCAGTGTTGGGATAAGACCATCCAGGAAGGGAGAAGGATACACTGTTCCATTGAAAATGATAACTAAAATCTTATATTAAAACCAGGTCTTTTGTTGCATCAGAACAAAAGTAAGAATCTATGTTTAATTAAAACCTGCATTGAAGAGTTCAACACATAATCAAAACAATTCCTATTTATAAGTGAGGCCTTTTAATCTTTCCCTTAAGGAAATTATCTCAAAGAAAAAAATAAAGATATCCACTTCCAGATCTGAGCATTTTTGATCTGAGCAAATAATTTCACTATCTTGGCCTATTCTGAATCTCTGTCAGTCCAGTCAACTTCTCCCTTTTTCTTTCATAGTAATTTTTATTGCTCAGGTGAAATAGTTATTTATGCATAGCCACCAAAATATCAGCTAAAAATATTGAAGAACAGGACTGGAACAAATTAGTGAAATCTGTCCTTTACTACCCCCAATTAATTCTCTGCTTAGTATTCGCACAAAAGAAGTAATTAGACAGTGAAATGTTCAGGTACTGTTCTGAAGATGCATGCTGCAACGTGAGAAATATTCGGAAAGCACTGCAATTTTCATAACACAAACTTATATGCAACATATTAATTGACAACATCCCCAACTTTTTGGACAGCTGAGCTTATTTTAAACATTGAGAACATGTAATGCAGGGGTATCAAACTAGCATCGTCACAACATTGTCATGTGACATTGCAGCGTTTTCCCCTTCACTAACCTGAGCGTGGGCATGGCCAGAACATGATGTATCCAGCCTGTGGGCTGCAAGCTTGACAGCCCTGATGTAGTGGCTCTTCTTGTAAATGGCTGCTGTAGGGGGAGTTATCTATGGCAAATGATTACTAGAATCTACATAGTGGAAACTACAGTCATATAACTGGTCAGAAAACACTGATTTAACGAGAAGGAAATTGGAGGGGGGGAGAGAGAGAGAGAGAGAGAGAGAGAAGGTAGATTATAAGAGTTTCCTTCTTTGATAAGCTTGTATCTGTTGCCTTTGATTGATTGTGTACCATTAGGTCACTGTCAACTTTAGTGATTGCATGGATTTTTTCTCCATAACTAGCTGTTTGTAGTCTGATTCTTTCTTTAGATCTTCCAACGGTACCTATTGCCAGTCTAACTAAATGCCATAATATCCAGATCCTTTTGCCCAAGTATAATGGGACATGCATTGTAATATATCTAGACATTAGCCCAGGAGAGAAGGCTGGCATTTAACTAACAAACTGAAGAAAGTTAGATTCCTTAAGCACAGTTTATTGAACTTCAAGATTATTAAAGAAAAGGTATTTAGCATGTAAAAAAAATGCCTATAACCCAAACTATCATGTTTATTTGTCACTCAGGGGAGATGGGTGGTATAAGAATTTGATAAATAAATTAAATGTATGGTCCTTTGTTTACTTTAATTAGAGGACATCAGTTTGGGCATCCTTTCTATCTTTCTTTTTTTTAATCCAATTTTCAACCTATAGAATCTATGGAGTATGGCCATATAAACACACATAAAAATTCATTCTCCACCTGTTGTTTAAATTAAGGTTGCCATGCTATTGATTAGTCTACTGCCAGTCTTCATTATAATCCTAAATTCATTAATTTTACTGTATATAAATAAAATTCTATTTTGTGGGTATTGGTTCTGCAGGTTGACCAACCAAGCTTTTTAGATGAGATATGCTACTTAACTTCCTGAGTGATTTTTCCAGCAGGACCTTATAGTATACTCATTCAGGCAGCCAGTTCAGTGAACTGTGAAATGTTCCTTCCACATAAGCGTTAGGATTGTAGCCCTGATGCCATAATTTTTATTTTATTTTTAAATTCCATCGTAATCTAAAATGACTTCATGAGCAAGATCCCATAATAATCCAGAGCCCAATTTCTATCAAAACCATTTGAAAATCCCATTTTGCAAAAATAAATAAACCAATAATCTATAACAGTTGTGGATTTAGCAACAGAATTAAGGTTTATTTTAATTGCTATTCTCTCTCTCTTTTTCCCTGGCATGGGCCACAACTTGCATCCTAGTATTGGAAAATTAATGTCCTTCATTGTTGAAAGTGTTTTTTTTTAATCTAAACTGCTACCAAATTATAATATATATATTATGCATATACCTTACACTAATGCATAAATTAAAAGAGATGGTAGAAACTAAACTCTGAATCATTATAGTTTTCAATTATGTATTTTGCACTGTTCTCCAGAAATTTAATTATTTAATATTTCAATAACTACATTTTTGGATCCAATCTACCCTGTGCTTTTACTTGCCATTGTGGCAAGAAAGATAGGTCTGAAATTATTTAAGCCATTCAAAAATCAGAAATGCCGTATATATCAAGATCGTCTGTAATGTGGCTATCTCTTGAAAAGTCCTTTTTTCACCTAATTGTTGCCACTAATATCTTTTTTAGAAAAATAAGAGAAACTCCCTATTTTACAAAATTTTAGACAGATACACATAGTAGCAACTTGGTCTACGTATTCTACAACATAATATTCACTGGTCTTAACTTATAAGAACTATACATTGAAAAGCAATGAAAGGAATCCAGTTACACCGTGATGTAAAGCAACCCAAGTCTTTATTAAGGCAGTACCTTTATTAGGTCAACATTGGTCAGCCTAAGATATTATTTCCTACTATAATGAAAAGTAGGAAAAATTGGAATCTACCTTTCTTTTTAAATTGTGTCACTTCTGTTAATTGGGAAATACAAACTTTGCAAACTGAATCCAATAGGCCCGACAGTTAATTTTACTAGAAGTGAAACAAGAATTATTTTTGATGATTCTCCTCTCCAGTGGTGGGATTCAATTTTTTTTTACTACCGGTTCTGTGGGCATGGCTTGGTGGGCATGGCAGGGAAAGGATACTGTAAAATCTCCAGTTCAGAGGTGGCACTTGCTCGTTCTCAAAACTATTCAAAATTTCTGCTTCCAGTTCTCCAGAACTGGTCAGAATCTGCTGAATACCACCTCTGCTCCTCTCCTTGAAAGCAAAACTTAGAATTTCCTCTGCATTTTTCCTTTGTCAGTATAGTATATCTATTTCTGGAACATATTCTGAATTTTTCAGGTGAAAGCCATTACAGATATATGAGGCTCAGTTGCAAATGTTGTGATTTTAAAAGGTAGTAGCATCCGTTGTAAGATTTTAAAAAATTATTAAATAACAACGTTGCCTCCTGTATCCTTGTTTTGTAATATTACAATAGAGATATATAGGGATAGCGAAGCAGAGGAAGAAATCTGCTTTATTAAGAAGTGTAGGGAAGAATTGCTTTTGATTTTCACTGTGTGCTATAATCCTATTCATTAAACAGGGTTGCTGTTTTCCCCTTGCTCTGTGATGAAATTATAAACAAACCATCTGCCCACTTGTGTAGTACAGAAAACTAGAGCAAATTGCAATAGAATTACTGTCACAGACAAAAACAGGAAAGTCTGTGTTACAAAATTCTTCTTCTACCTTGAGATGTATGGTATAGGCCAGGGGTCTCCATCCTTGACAACTTTAAGACTTGTGGACTTCAACTCCCAGAATTCCTCAGTCAGCTTTGCTAGCTTGATGGCCAGGTGAATAAAGCAAGAAAGTTTTGGATTCAAGAATAATTCTGAATTATAGTAGTCTTGGAAAAATGGGGCTTTATAATGTTTGTAACATAAAATTATTATTTAGTTGGTCAATGACCGTAATAATAAAGGATATCTATGTATCTCTCATCTGTCTGTCTGTCTATCTCAAACATTTAGAATATTTATTTGCTGAGTGAATAGTTCCATCATATTGTTTTACCCCTTTGACTGAATATGTGCCATCAAGTTGGTGTTGACTCTTGATGACCATATAGACCAAGGGTCTTCAAACTTGGCAAGTTTAAGACTTGCGGACTTCAACTCTCAGAATTCCTGAGCAAATATGACTGGAGGAGGAATTCTGGGAGTTGAAGTCCACAAATCTTATACTTGCCGAGTTTGAAGACCCCTGAAATAGACAGGTGGCCTTAGGATGATCTGTGCCCAACATGATTCTCCAGATCTTCCAATGCAGTATTTATTAATACTGTAGTTGATTCCATCTATATGCTGCTGTTTATCTACTTTTTCCTTCCCCTTTCCCAGCACTACAGACTTCTCAAGAAAGCTAAAACTTTGCATAATGTGTCCATAGGTACATAATGTATCTGAGATGGTCATTTGCACTTTGAGTGAGTATATGCATCAACATATTCTCACTGGGGGAGACAGAGAAAGAATGCATATTTATTTATATGGTGAAGTAGAATGGATGAGAAAAATAATGAAAAGACCTTCAAATTAAATCAAACAGTTTCTCATTTCTCAAAAGTTTTTCACTGTTTCCCTTTTCCTGCCATTTATATTACCCCAGATTATTTTTGGAAGCTGAGGACCTGTTTGAACTGTATGAGCATAATTAATTTTAGAAATAGGTAGGTAGGTAGATAGATAGATAGATAGATAGATAGATAGATAGATAGATAGATAGATAGATATAGATATGTGGTTATTTTCTTTAGGTAAAGAAGGAAATTTTAAAACCAGGTGGAATTTTGAGTATGAATAGAATGCTTAGCCTAATAGAGCATTCCACCCAGCAAGAAAGTTTCATCTTACATAATATCTAATCAGAGACTGACTTTAATTTCTATATAGATTATACATCTGCAAACAACCAGAAAAGATGCAATTTCTGTTTTTTCCAAATTATTGTACATTTGAATGTATTTATTGCTGTAGTATCCTTTCTCCCCTAGTGTAAAAAAATCCTCAGAAAAGCATATATGTTTATACTTTTACCCATTCAGAAAATGAAATGTATTTAGGCATTTAGAAAAATCAGGAATATTTTTTTCCTTCAACAATTAAAATGTGAAATCAATAGTGGCCTCGTGGAAAATCTCTGTAACACCCCCCCAAAAAATCATAATTCAGCATAGCATTTTTGTTGCTGAATGATTATGTTAGTTTGATTCTTAAAAAGACTACTTTATTACTATAGTTAATGTCTATGTGGTGCCAAAACAAAACTGTATGGGTAATATGCAATAAAATTGAGTAAAATGTAAGACATAATAGCCCAAACATTACATCTGAAAAACAAATCACAAAATAGACATCTTAATGGAATTATCAAGGGACAATGAAACGATCACATTTCCTAGTTTAAAACTGGCTCCGTCAAAAAGCTATTCAATATAAAGAGTCTCTGAATTGCCAATTGAAACTGTGCCAACTAAAATCTCTTGGGAAGACAAGTTGGAGAACTAGGATGCCTTAAATGAAGACTGAGCAACATCCTTCTGCTCATGTTTACAAGCCAGATGGAGAAAGAGCAGGAATATGTCATTGAAATCAGCCATTGTTACTCTTTTAGTTATGCTTTTTTCCTTCTCTCATCTCCATATAATCCCTGCCACTCTGCAAGCTGGTAGTAAAAAGTAAAAGTGTTCGTTGCCACTTTTCTTTAGAGAGAAAAGACGTGTTTGAAAATCACCAGAGATATCCTGAGTGCAAACCAATATTCTTTAAGAGAAGCTGGCTGGATCATAGTCTCTTCAAAGCAAGTAGCCCCCTTCAGATATTCAGAGTATTCATCACCTCCAGATGAGCTATTAATCATTAATATCATTCAAGCAGTGGTGGTATTCAACAGGTTCTGACCAGTTCTGGACAACCGGTAGCGGAAATTTTGAGTAGTTCAGAGAAGCGGCAAATGGCACCTCTGACTGGAGATTTTACAGTATCCTTCCCCTGCCACGCCCACCAAGCCAGGCCCACAGAACCGGTAGTAAAAAAAATTAAATCCCAACACTGATGCAGACCATTCTGGGAACCCCTGAGTACTTGAGTTGAAAATAAATAACAACATTGTATAGAAAATCCAGGTTTGGGGGCCACAAGACCTTCCAGGAATTGTAGCATGGAATAGAGAAGGTTAAATAATTTATAAAAGCAAAACATTGCCATCAGAATGCCTAGCAGTTTCTGCTGAATTAGATATCCTTACCTTTTTTAAAAAAATTATCAGCCTTGACATAGTACCTCATTATGAAAAGTTCTTCTCAATGTTGGTGTCTTTTGACACCAAAGTCTTTTTTTATTTTATTTCTCCACATGAAAAAGAAAAGAGGTTTATTGTTTGTTGTATTTTACTTCCGTTACTGATGTGAGTTCTAAAGTTGGAACCTCACCAATTCTACTCATATTTTCACCTTGTGTTCGCTTTGCTAGATTAACTGACTCTTTTGAGCTCGTTTTAACTTGTTGATTTTATACTGAGATTTTGGGTGAGTTTGCTATTTTATATTTTAATTTTTATTCTGTTAGTCTGAAATATTCTTTGCACAAAGTTATTTGTAAATATGCTAATAAGTACAACGATAAGATTCCTATTTAAATAAGATCTGTCAGATCTAACTGTGTCTACGAATCTAAAAAATCGTAAGTATAGCCGTGCCATTTCAACACAATTGGAACAAATCTAAATTAAAATCTTGTTCTTCAAATTCCTTATATGCATCTCTTTGCTACCGCCTAGTGGTTGATTGTAAAATAGTTTTATATAGCAGTTCTATTCCTCCAGCTGAGTATAACTTAGATTATGGTATCTGTTTCAGTTTTAATTGTCAAGAAGGTTTAATTAATTTAGTTAAGTAGATGAGAAATCCCCATTCTTACCCTCATTTTTTTTCTATAAATGCTTTAAAGTACATGTGTCGCAGCTGAAAGATAGGTGATCTTTTTTTGTACCAGATCTAGGCTCTGAAAATTATACAACCTCTACAAGGCTATGAATGATTTATTTTCTGTTATCTATTATCTATGTTTTAGAGCAGCGGTCGCCAACAGGTTGGCCACAGCCCATTGGTGGGCCATGAGAAAATTTTGGTGGGCCCCAGAGAAATCTCACCCCCAGAGCACCCCTCCAAAGCAATTAATCCAGGCTGTGCAGAAACACAAGGCTACACCGCCCACATGGCCCACAGGAATCCTCCTCACCCACTCACCCCTTACCTGGTAAACTTGCCTGCTAAATTGCTATTTTTCCTTTTTCCGACCATCATCTGTTCTGCTGTGCCGAGAGATTTAGATTAGCTAGGAAGCAGGAAATGGTTGGATTTCTTGCTTTCTAGCTAATCTTTAGATCTTCATCTCTACCGAACCTCCCTTAGGACTGAAGGTTTGCTTGCAAGCAAATTTGTGCAGATTCACGGCAAGCAAATTTGAGAGACTGAGCTAGCCGGTGGCAGATAGATAGGTCACTGAATGATTCTGTGAGCAACTCAATTTGCCTGCTTTTTCCTGATTTTGGGTAAAAGTTGCTCTTTTTTAAAATAAAAAAATCAATATTTATATGCATTGTGTGGTGTGAGTTAATTTTGTGAGTTTGCTTGCTAGCAAATTTTATGAGTTTGCTTGCAAGCAAATTTTATGTGACAAACTGAGCTAACCAATGGCAGATAGATAGATCTCTGAATGAATCTGTGATTCTGTGAGCAACTCAATCTGCCTGCTTTGCCTGATTTTGGGTAAAAGTTGCTCTTTTTTAATTTAAACCAATCAATATTTATATAAATATTTATAATATTTACATACAAGCCATGCCCAGCCAGTCACATGACCACCAAACCACACCCACACTGGGATCTAAAATTATGAGTTTGGTGGTCCCTGAGGTCCAAAAGGTTGGCAACCCCTGTTTTAGAGGGCTAGCAATACAGATCTACTTAGAAATCTACTTAGATTTTGATCGGGCTTACTTCCAATTAAATGGGGCATATGGATCTTTAGGGTAACAATCCCATGCCCCAGACAATGGGATATGATCAAAATTACCCAATGTTCCTGCAAGCAAAGCCAAAGAAATAGAAAATAGATTAGCAAGGAATTTGGCAATAAAATTCAGAAAATGACCTCCAATTGATTGTAAATGATAAAGATTAATGCCAAGGAAGATGGAAATGCTGAAGAACTCAGTTCCAAAACTTAAAATAGATGATGAGAATCACACTTCTTTCATTTTAAGTGCATGATTCTTGCACCAACCTTTAGATTGTGCGCTTAGGAAGGCAGATGAAATAACCTATCCAGTTGTAGTTTATTTAGAGTACTCATCACATGAGCCCAATAGAAAAATCCCTGTCTTTCATAAGGTTCACTCAAGCAATATTAACTTCCAGAAGGCAAATTTACATTCATTGCAACTACTTGCAAGTGAGCAAAGATTTTGTATATACAAACAAATGTATATGTGCTTCCACATGGGTCAGGATGTTTAGATAAAGACTACCTGGATTGTGGCGTTCGCAATAGACTGAAGCCGAAGTCTTCACTCCGGTCCGTATTTCCAGCAGGAACATGGACCATTCCTATTGGCTGATGCCATTTGACAGCTGGCTATAAAAGGGAGCTGTCAAACGGCATCAGCTGTTGTCCGCCAGCTGGCTGCCTTGTCAGCGCGGCAGCCGTGGCAACCCTTTATTGTCACAATAAAGTAACAGCTGAAGTTCACTCTGAGTTTGCCTCAGGTTATTCCGCCACTCTACAACATGGATGAAGCTAAGATGCATTTTGAAAGCATAAAACCCACCCAGCACAGATTATAGCAGCATCCTTAATTCAGTTATGGGCATCTGAAGTCCCAGGACCACAAAACCCTTAAGACCCTTTTTGTGTGGGCTCAGATCCCTTTCATCCATCGTTGCTGAAAACTGTCAGCATCATTCTTTCCACCGTAACCTAGGAAACAGGAGAAAACGATACTGCTTGTTTGTTTGTTCATATTTATTTATTTATTTAACTTCTATGCCACCCATATTGCATAAAAGTGACTCTTAGGTGGCTTACAATCAATAAAGAAACAAAACATTAAAACTTTAAAATAATAAATAGTAACACTAAAACGGTCTTTAAAATTAGCCAATATGGCAAAGAAGGCAGCAAGATACACACAGCGAGGAAATGGGGATCTTATCTTGGTCCATGAACCACTTCCAGAATGGACATGCTCCCATTGGAGTCCCAAGCCAATTGGCAGAGCCAGGTATTTAGGAAGGCCAAAGGGGTGCAGATCTCACCTTGGGGAGCAAAATGTTCCAAAGAGCAGGAGCCATGACTGAAAAGGCTGTTCTCCTGATCCAGCCAGAATTCCTTGGCAAACAAGGGCCGTAGCATGTTCCTCTTGCTGGTGCAAACAGAATGGGTTCAATACCGTTGAATACAGTTTCTCACTATATTTTATATAAATATAATATTATATGCTCTAAAACTAAAATAAAGTCCACTCCAATTCTACCCTAAACTCACTTTGCCACCAAAAAACTTCTATCTGGGCTTTAGTTAATATAAATCATGCTATTTACTGCTGTGCTCTACAAAATCTTCCCACAGCTGTACAAGACTGAGGAAGTAAAAGTGGCATGGATGCCAGACAGATCTCTTAAATGCTAGTCTGGTATAAAACCAGATTCTTGAAAACTCTAAGAGCTCATGCCCAGCCAGAGTTTCAGTGAATAAATTAAGACAGTTTCTCTTCTTACATCTGGGTTGTGTTGTCTCTTCTCACCTAGACTACATCTCTCTTCTGTTTCCTTCCCACAGTTTCTTGTGCTTGTTTGCTCTTTCTCTACCACCTAAACAGAATAATGGTTATATGGATGCCTAAGCAGACTTGAAGAATTAGAACCAACTCATGCATTCAGAGAACATTGTCTATATTTCAACTCAAGAAAAGCCACTAGAACCTTGCTTCTAAACCGGAAGAAAACAATACCAATATGAAATCTGTCCCTATTACTGATCCTTACCCTGCCTTTATTTCTTCTGTTCTTCTTCTGTCCCTATAGCAATTTTACTTCTTTATGAAGTAGGATAAAGCATACCAAATTTTATATGTTTTGAAGCTACATTGGGTCATTGCTGAAGACCAACCATCCTAGTTGGGAGGGCTCAAATAAGAAACTACTTTGAAGTCATTATATAAATAGAAGAGGACAAGGTCATCCCCATCTCTAAATTCCTTTGAACCTTACCTAAACTTTCCCAGGTAAAAGTTATCAGTCCAGGACTATGCCTGTGGAATAGGCATTGAACAATAAAGTAGCTACTTTCAAACTCTTTGGTTTGGGTCTGGTTGTTTGTACCCTACATCTTGGGGCAGAGTACGAAAAAAGAAGATGCTGCCAAGGTATGTTTGTGCTGTGACTGGGTACAAGTGAGGAAACTTCTACATTTCAACAGTATAGTTAGTGCCCTAGTTTTTATTGAACTATTGTGTCATGAAACAATACTATGACTGCGGTATGAAGTTTAAAATGTGACATATGCTTTGTAATATTATATTTTTAACTTGGTTTTGTACTATTATTTATAATATACATGATAGCTTTTTTTTGCAGTTGTCTTTTTCATACTTTAAACTGGACCTGTAAAAAGTAACTGCTTATATTTCATGCTTGTTGTGCTAATGAGTTTTATTTAACAGGAAAAGACTTATTTTGTGTTTTATCCTCTTGATAAAATAAAGTCATGCTGTCAACTGCAGAACAGCACTATATATCATTAGATCCACATGAGTACTGAAACAACTGTTTCACTTTCCTCATTTGGGGAGGGTGGATCTAATTTCTTAAAGAAAAGCTTTCTTACTTCCTGGTAAATATATAAAAAAATGTTTGGTTTATGTGTCCTGTAGCATGATAATGCTCTTTTATTAATTACTAATTACTGCCTCCTCCAGTCAATTGAACCAAGGTTTATTATAATTTCCTTACTCGCACTAATCCATTTCATTCCCATCAAATAATAATGTTAATTCATAATAGAAGAGTATAAAAATTGCCTGTTATAATTAAGCTTTAGTTGATTAACCCATTAATTAAACTGATCGTGAGTCTCAGAGGAGCATAGAGGTTTTGTGCTTTAAACCAGGAGTGTGTATCGAGAAGGTTTAAGGCATCCATTTTGCTCTTTAAACTCAAGACTTCATTAATCCATCATTCAATAACTTTAACACCGTGAAACAACAATATCTGCTTGTCCCAGGTCCTTGTGAAGAACTTAATAGCTCTAAATATCTGACTTACTGTGCAACCAACCACAATAACAACGAATAGCTATACCTACCCCACCCTCACCCCCCAATGTAGCTACCACCTTCCTTCTTACAAGTTTTGGAAGTTTTTCTAAATTTTAGAAGCCTAGAAATCTACAAGTGATACATTAGCAGAGCTTCTGTGTAAGTCTAAGTTTAGCTGAAAATCAGCTCAAATGTTTGCACTGGGAAAGTGGGATTGGAGAAGTCTGATGGGTAAAAAGGCATTGGCAATTGGGATGATCCATATCTCTATTTTCCCATTTACTTTAGGCACTTTTGAATGCCTTATCTGGAATTAACACTGAATTGATTGCTCTCCTTGTATTTGCCTCACCTGTGTAGGTGTCTGAAGATCAAATTAAAATGAAATGGGGGGAAAAAGGAAGAACCGGTTTCATAATTCAGAGAAGCGTCACCTTATTTGGAAATGGCTAATGAAGTCTGCCTTTCTCATTTTATTTTTATAAAGCACCATGGTTAGGTAGCATGCCTGCTTGTCACACCAAGTAAATTGCCTTGTATTTTGACACTACTTCCTATAAATGATACTTGTCCCCCCACAATGTTGTGTAGGTAAGTATGTATCTCGGGGATGTCAAACTCCCATTGTCATGGTATCATCGTATGACATATCACGACTTTTTCCCCCTTCACTAAACTGGGCATGAGCGTAGCCAGTACGTAACACATCCAGCCCGCAGGCTGCGAGTTTGACAGTCCTGATGTATCTGAATAAGCAATATACTACTTCATTGAAGATAAATTCTAGGGCTCTTTTGAAGTGCTTCTCTCCACAATAAAATAAACAGCCTTTCTGAGAATTGTCTTCTTGGCCAGCTGGAAGAATTGCTGGTCAGCTTAAAGAGGGGATAATGATGACACTTACTGAGTATTGCAAAAGTAATGCTTAGCGATGCAAAGCTGATAATTGTGTGAAAGGTGCTTGAGATTTCACTGCTGCTCCTTTTGATTGCTGTGATGTTGGAATAAAACCATTGGGCAGATTGTACAAAATGCACCTGCCAATTTTTACATGTTTGCAATAGTAGGAAAACACCAGAAAGCTAGCTCGCAGAAGCAAAATACTGCATGCGTTAGTTTCAGGTTTTCTCCTATAGAATGAAATCTCGTTTTAATGTATTGAAAGGGGTGAAGAGGGGATGTGTTATTCCAGTAACATCCATTAAATATTAAAGTATATAATTGCAGAGGTGATATCATTAGCATAGCAATGTTATTTGCATCACTATGTCAAGTATGATGCAAATTATTTAGTGACACCATTATACAAGTGACATAAATCAATGAAGAAGTTTGCCTGTTGCAGGCCAAGATCAAGGTGTGTTAAACTATGGTTTTAAGTTTGTCTACAACCTTTTGCATGAAAATAAGAATTCATAGGATTTCACTTTTATTGCTCTTCTGGAGCAACAGATTTTATGGAGAATTGCTACTTTGCCATTGTCAAAAAGAAATCTCAACAATTAAAAAGATGAAGGAAACCAAGTTTATCATAATTACTATTCTGGATGAAATTAAAGTCACAGAGTGCCCTGGTTGACAGCCGAAAGTCTTAATTTTCCTGCAATCAGCTCCTTCAAATCCTTGGTAACAATGACAAGTGAATTTCTCTGCCATTGTATGAAGGTCAGTTGAAGATGCTACCCCTCTCACAGTTACTCCACTCTTTGAAGCTCTGATTTGAAAATTCTGAGGATTTAAATGAAGATAATCCAAAGCTTTCCAATTTCTTCGTATGCACCTTCCATTATTCTGGCACAGATGCTGGCTGCACAACTCCGCAGCTTTGGTTACATTGGTGATATAGGGACCTAACTTAGAAGCAATGAATTCCTTCACCTTTGTGCAATTGGACTGCAAGAAAGAAGAAATATGCAAATCATGGGAAGGCTGTCCAATGGGAAGGCTGTCATATAATATATATATATATATGATCTTACTTTCCAAAGCTTTAAAATAAAGTTATAGGTTTTTGCCTAATGTTCCTTGAAACTTCTCCTACTCATAAGAGAAAAATGGATAGATAAAAACTGAGTCTACTTTATTCAATAATATTGTGTCAAAAGGAGGACTTTTAAGCAAGTTAAAGATTTTAAAACAATGACTTTAGTTTACCTCTGATGATGTTAAATTCATGTCTCCCCAAATAACAATTCCTGCAGCTCCCAAGGCAGCACTCTCACCAATTGTGCTAACAAGATCTTGCTACACAGGAACAGAAGAAAATATTGTCAGTCAATTATTGTATATCATCACTGGTGTCATTAAAAACATTAACAGCATCATTATGAGGTACCCCATTCTGAGTAGCCAAGCTTTCAGAAGAATTAGTAACTAATTGCTGCAAATATTCATGTTTTAATGTGGTTCATCTTCAATCAGTTTTATATCTGTAATAAGGGTATTTTGTTATTTCAATTTCAGCATGCCAATTTGAAGATAAGATAGACGTTGCATAATTCTCTTTGTCATGAATCTAGAAAAAACTTTCCTGTTCAAAATATGAGATTAGATATTATTTTTTTCAACATTACAATATTGGGAGAGAGGGAGAAATGTAAAACATCTCTACTCTGAGCCATTTTTTCTGAATTTTAGATGTACCCTCTAAAACTTATATCAGATTAAAAAAAAAATCATTTGTATTTATATCAGTCTTATTCCTGTCTTCTAAGGTTGCATTTTATGTATTCTGCTGCAAGCAACTGTTATAGAGAAAAGAAGAAGCTCAAAACAAAATGTAACAATACAGTGAACCATACACTAACCAACTGGAGATAAAAATAGAGGGAGAGGGAGAGAGAGTGGAAGAGAAAGAAGGTGAGAAGAAGGAAGAGAAAGATGGAGAGGGATGCATTGTGCAGATGAAGCCCTAAGGTCTTTAACAGATGCGATTAAGTTTGTTTTGTGCATATAGCTTATTCATTTCATGCTGGTTGATTTCAAATATAGAAAGCCAAACCTGAGATTTGTAATTGTTTAAATAAATATTCAAATGAAAGCATAAATTCTATAAACACATAAGCAAATCCTGAGTCATTAGTCAGGCAAGAGGAGTGAGAACAGTCAATTAAAAGGAAAAAAGTAAATTATTCTTCAGACATAAAATGTCTGCACACAAAGATATGGTGTGATGTTGAGATGTGTTAAAATAAATAATTTTGAATGATTTCCCCCAAAATGTCTAAGGTTGCAATTCTATATGCCTTGAAACATTTTTTTTACTATGAAGAAATGTTGGCTTAGAAGAGAAATGAATTGAGAGCTAGTGATGATTATAATAGTTACAGCATTCCAGATACTCTGACATTATGCTTCTCTTACCTGACATTAAAATGGATTCAATGTCATAAATAAACACGTGTTTATTTAACTTGCACCTCCACCACAATCTAATGACTCTTAGCGACTTAATTCACAGATTTTCCACTCCAACTACAGGCAATGGCCATTAATCAAATCTAGGCGTTGTATTAGGAAAGGGAAGGACCTCACTGACAGCATGATGTTAGGTAATTGTCTGAGGGTGTAAAAAGGAGTCAGGAATGATAAGAATGTGGCAACTGGGATGTGGTTAGTTAGCTGGGAAATGGTGAAGGAGAGAGAGAATTTGCCCTGTATTTTAAGAACCTAAAAAGAAACTTGCTGGATCAGAGCAAGGTCTTATTTAATCCAGTATTGTTTTCCCATTGTGGCCAACCAAATGCCCTTGGGTGTTCTTGGTTGAAGTTAAATGTGAATTAGCTCTTCCTGATTTAAGAGTTGCACTGGTCCACGGCAAATGGTGCATTTGTTCTAGAGAAGCCACAGAGTTGATGATCTCCAGAGAGCTTACCATAGAAAGAAATAACAGAGGCTGATCTCTGTAGTCTAGTCGAGTGTACACAAATACTGGGAGAGAATAATCGTGGGCTGTCATAAAGGAAATCCTCATGGATTCTTTCACTCTAAACTGTGAAAAGCGTAATGTGTTTTCACTGCTTCCAAGAGATTTCTTAATACCAATGGAGGGATATAATGCTGCACTGCTATTCCACAACCACAACAGTTCATTATTCCTCATGAGTTCATTTTCTGGGCATGAGCCAGTATAGTTCTGCTCGTGGAAATTGTAATTGTGGCAGTCGGGATATAAGTAATATCCCCAGAGGCCCTTGGGCCTGCTTTTAATCCCCAGTTCAATTGTTTCTTTCATGAAAGCCTTAGCACATTTCTCAAAAGAAAATTTAGCTAAACGTTCAATAGAATTTGCAGAAATATTCTCTTGCAGTTTGGAAATTAGTTTTCTCGACTGCCTCTTGTAAATGTTTTTGGTGTTCCAGTTACGCTCCCATTGGGGTCTCCAGTGTTCCCAGTCTATGACTGCCAACCCAGTGAAATTCTTATCAGGAATATAGTAGTTAATATCTTGGTTAGCTTTCTGCAGATGCATTTGCAAGCTGAAATTTTGAGGGAGGCCACCGTTGATTGGGATTTCTTGGGATGTGTACCAGGGATAATATCCCAGCCTGTTGACATAAAATATAGTCACATTCTGTCCTCTTGCTTTGGCAAATGGACTTCCGATCACATGGAACATTTTTAAGCTGATTGTGATATTATATCGAATGAAGCAATGATCTGTTGGTGCGTTCCAGGCAGCTATGAAAGGCATCCGTCGAAACACAGGAAGCTGAGCGGACTTCAGGGCCAAAGCAGAACTCCACATAAATGACATCTGTAACCAGAATGTAGAGTGGACCTGCTAGGAAATAGAAAACAATTTTAACTTTTATAGTTAGTTTACTTCGTTGATTAGCCCTTGGGCTACATCAAAGTGCAGAGTTCCAGACACAAATTATTACAGAAATCCGATAAAAATTGTTTAAAATGGAATTGGATAAAATACAATTTAAAATGAAATTGGAATAAAATACCATTTAAAATGAAATTGGAATAAAATACCATTTAAAATGAAATTGGAATAAAATACAGTAATTTAATATATAGATAAAATTTGATAAAATTATATTTCAGTGTCACCCCTACAATCAGTCTTACATATGCTGATCTCAACTGAACCATTTTGTTCAAGTACTGTGCTGTGTTAAATGTCAAGGAAAAAAATCCTCAAAATATAAAAACATTTAGGCCCCAACATTTTATTCTTTAATGGGCAAGTAAGGTTATGCAGAAGCATAGCAAGGAAGCAAGACAGAGTAATGCAAAGAAATTAAGACACGAGAGAAGAAAAGGAAAGGAAATAGAGCTAAATCAGTCGAATGTATACAACTCCACCCAGTATATTTATTTTATTTATTTATTTTATCCAACCATTATTATTTTTACAAATAACTCAAGGCAGTGAACATATCCAACACAACTTCCTCCTCCTATTTTGAGAGAGAGAGAGCGACTGACCCAAGGGCACCTAGTTGGCTTTCATGACAAAAGGCAGGACTAGAACTCACATGTTGCCTGGTGCCTTAACACTACACCAAACTGCCTTTCTTGGCTTCTTTCTATGCTTGTCAGCATCTTTGCTTCAGTGGTGGGATTCAATTTTTTTTTACTATCGGTTCTGTGGGCATAGCTTGGTGGGCGTGACAGGGGAAGGATACCGTAAAATCTCCAGTCAGAGCTGGTATTTGCCAGTTCTCTGAACAACTCAAAATTTCTGCTACTGGTTCTCCAGAACTGGTCAGAACCTGCTGAATACCACCTCTGTTTTGCTTCCATCCCTATCCATACATTATTTGAATATATTATCTTCTGTTCTTTGACTTTGTCACTTTTCTTTCTGGCAAGAAAACATCCTGAGTCTTCCTCTCAACTCATTCATTCTTCCTGTTCTGCAGTTCACTGCTGATTCATTTTATATAATGCCTATTTATATTTCTCACTCACATTTATATTCATTCCACATTCATTCATTTTTGAGCTTATCATTTCTTCTTTTACTACACACACTTCTTAAATAACACATGACCACTGTATTCTGTTTACTTACACAATTTTCCTTACATACCCAGGTTTTAGTCCTGCATAACTAAATAAGTAGAAGTATGCTTTTATAAATGGACTTCCTGCTTTTTAAATAAACTTTATATTACTTTTCTATCAGCATAACAACATTCCAAAAAAAATCCATCTTTTTTATTTTTAATAATTTTTAATGAGCTGCACAATATATTTCCTCCTGTTTTTTTACCTTTAGCTTTGTTTCTTTGCTTGTATCCATCAACCCCAAGGGAAGCAAATATATGTAACCCTTAGACTGAACTGTGGGTTCTGTGGTGCTCTTTGAACTTGGTTATTTTCTTGCAGACACTTCATTACCAAACTACATCATAATTAGTGTTAGAAGAGAGCGGAGTTTTGCCTCATTTTATATACTGGTGGCTTGCCCTGTCAGGGTTGATGGGAGAGGTCTTGGTGGTTTCATTAATAGGCTGTTGTTTACTGTTTAGCTTTTTATCTCTAAGTTGGTAGTTCCTTGACAGGGCATTGTTTACTTCTTGATTGTTGGCCTAGTATCAATCTTGGTGTTAATTTCTGCTCGGCCAGTTTTTATTTCTAGTTAGGAATTTTTGCTTTTGGCCTTTTGATTGTTGCTTTTAATGGTATGTGTATCCTGTTTATCTCATGTATCTGCTGATAGTCAATTTGTCTGATTCAATTTGTCCAGGCTTCTAGGAATTCCCTAATGTTTTAGAACTTGGCTTGGTATAGGATGGTCACAGTTTCCCAGTTAAAACTATGGTTAAGTTTGTGAAACTAAAGAATTTTATGTCAGCGTTCCAACTAAACTCTCCCTTCCGACTCAAAACTCAGAGACAAAGTCCATCAAAGTAAGAATTTATTAGAGAAGTCATGTTGGGTTATTTGGGGAAAACCAAAATCTAAATTCCCACATTTTCTTCTTCCCATACTAAAACTCACACCCTGCCCCATTTTATGGCTTGCAAGTCACACTCTCCAATCCACCTCAATTCTGAACTCCCGCCAAGTCCAGTCACTCCTCACCAAAGTCCAGCAAGTCATCCTTGATCCCAGGTTGAAAGAATGTTGTTGTGGCTATCCTCCCTTTTCTCTACTCTCCCATTCCCATAGCTTGCCAATCCTCCCCGTGGCAGCCCTAAATCTGAATCAAGATGGATCTGAGGCTGTCATTTTCAACATGTCTTCTGACTGCTAGTTGGTATTCATGCTAGTCTTCTACCTATTTGTCATACATAGCAGCTGTTACAGTACTTACACTGCATGCTTTAGATCAGGGGTGTCAAACCCGTATCGTCACAGTGGCATCCTGTGATGTATTTGGACTTTTTTCCCCATCACTAAACCAGGTGTGGGTGTGGCCGGCATGTGAAGCATCCAGCTCATGGGCCAGGAGTTTGATAGTTCTGCTTTAGATGACTCCTCTTTTTTCTTCTGGAGGTGGTTGTAATAATCTGTTGGTGGTTTCTGGGATGTTTTCGATGTATGTAAACATTATAAAAGGTTTGCCAGACTATCTTGTTGCAAATTATGTTTTTATCATCTATATAGATATCTATGCAAAATCTTCCAACAAAATATATACCCACCAACTTTATCAAAAAGCCCTGACCATGCAACCTAATATAGCACAACCAACACAAAAATATCATTTTAGGTCTTAAACGGTGGTTCAGAATAGATGATTTATAGATTTCTACACTACAACATGATGCCTAACTCTGCTCACTAGATAACCAAGTGTTAGTGGTTATCTAGTGATTCTCTTTATGTTAATCTTATGGAGTTTGCAGTTGAGAACTGTTCTACATATACGAAGCTTGAGTTTCTTACTCTGTGTGTGAATAAAACCATGTTGCATAAGAAATCAATGGATATTACAAGATCATTAATCATGGTCCATAAATACGTATATAACCATGATCTTAAGGTTGTGATCAAAAACATCTCCTTCTAAAGAAATGCTACGCTTTTTTTGTTTAACTTAACTGAATTTAATTTAACTCAATAGAGTTGCAGATGTTATCCTTTGCCACTGTAAGTCACTGGGATTCTATTTCAAGCACCTTTAAAATAAAACAAAGCTATTTAAAGAAAAGTTCAGAGTGTGGTTTTGTGTTAATTTAGGTGTATACCAAATACTGGCCTGGAATGTCTTTGTTTAAAAGCATAGTTTAAAAATAAAACTTTTTAACAGTAGGTTTTAAAACAGAAAACAATCATTTTTAGAATGGCCACTTATCTCTGTTGAGAATCTACTATTATGTCAAGAGTAGAATAAGCCTTGACATCAAGAGGATTAATCCATACACACTGTATGTGTAATCCTCTTGATGTCAAGGCTTATTCTACTCCTCTTGACATAAAAGTAGATCCTCAACAGAGATAAGTGGCCATTCTAAATATACACACACATACATATACATACATACACATATGTATATGTGTGTGTGTGTGTATGTATGTGTGCGTATGTGTGTGTATGTGTATGTATATTATATATTCCTCGACTTACAACAGTTCCTTTAGTGACCATTCAAAGTTACAATGGTGAAAAAGTGACTTATGACCGTTGGTCACACGATCAAAATTCACATGCTTAGCAACAGGTTCATATTTATGACGGTTGCAGTGCCCTGGGGTCATGTGATCAGTTTTTGCAACCTCCTCACAAGAAAAATCAATGGAAAGCCTCATTCACCTAACAACCATGTTACTAACCTAACAATTTCAATGATTCACAGTGGCAAGAAAAGTTGTAGAATAGGATACTTAACAAATGTTTCACTCAACAAAATAAGTTTTGTGGTCATAAGTTGAGGACTACCCCCCTCCTCTCTCTCTCTCTCTCTCTCCCCTTCTCCCTGTGTGTGTGTGTGTGTGTATAACATTTATAAAAACAGATGGTAAGTGTTAATGAAACCGATTTTCATGAATATGTATATATTGTGACTATGAATCCATGAAATGCATTAGCATCTACAGGACGACAAATTCAATTTCTTACATTTCTAGTCAGAAAGGAAAACAACTTCAGTCTCAAAGACTGGAACTGTGGCCAGTGGAAAACAGTTATAATAACCATGAAAGGAAAAAAGAAATTGCACTGCTACTATATATCTGAAATTCCTAATCAAAAACTTCAGGTGCTCCTGTGGCCTATGAACCCGTTAGGATTATACTCAAAACCTCTGCAAATATTTCAAGATGCAATGGAGTTTACCGGCAAAGATTCAGGAAATGGTCATCTGAACAACCAGCTACAAATTCTTCCATTATCAGTAGAAAATTCCAGCTCCTTTTACAAGACAATAGAAAACTCTCCCTTCTGATACATTAGGGAATAAATTGATTATATAAGTGACAAATAGTTCAGTTGCTGAAGTTTTTATAAACTTATCTTTGTCGTTTCAATCCTGCTAAAGAATATGTTGTAAGTCTCATTCTTGGATAGAAATACTTTCAGTTTGAGGCAACTATCAAAGAACCAGACAGTATTAAACTGTCACCTTTACATGTGGCAAATCCATTAACTATGTAGAGAATAGTCATAGTAAATGCAGTAAATTAAATTACAATTTAGCCAGGTGCATTCTTTTATTTGATTCCATACATTTCATTTGCATAATAGTGTCTACTTTGACAAATAAAGGGAGTCTTCAACTTACCATCCATTCAATGAGTGACCATGACCATTCAAAGTTGCAATGGCCTTACAAATGTAACTTATGTATGGCCTTCACTCTTCTGATCTTTGCAGCATCCCCAGGGTCATAAGATAAAAATGCAGGTGCTTGGCAACTGGCATGTATTTATGACAATTGCAGCATCTCAGGGTCATGCGAGTGCCATTTGCAACCTTCCAGATTTCCAACAAGCAGTCATCAGTGGACAAAGCCAGATTTACTTAAGAACCTCATGTTTCACTTAATAACTGCAGTGACTTAACAATCATGGCAAAAAAAAAGTCATAAATGTGGGGCATAACTCAATAACTATCTTGCTTAGCAACAGAAATTCCAAATTACAGTAAAGAGAATGTATATTTAATTATTCGTGTATTAACTGCAGCTAGAATTGTATTTGCACAAAATTGGAAAAGTGAAGAGATTCCAACTGAAGAGAATGTGATCAGGAAAATATTAGAATGTGCAGAAATGAATAGGCTAACACTAGCAATTAAAGAAAAGGAACAAACTGAATACTATATGATATGGGAATTATTTTATCAATGGCTGGAGAATAAATATGGAAGTTAGAAATTAAAGAAGGCTAAGCAAAAAATAGTAAACATGTGAAAAGAATTAAATGTTAAAATGGTGAATGTTATAAGAATTAGATATATTATGTGTATTAGTATTAAGTAAGAATAGAATATTAATACTAAGCAATGAATATGTAGAATCTGTAATTGTTATTGCGCAAGATATTTGTACCCAGACGACACACTGTTTAAATGGAAGATGGATTGTTTGTATAAAATAAAATAAAAAATGTATTAAAAAAATAAATTCCAAATTATGGTTCTTAGTTAAGGACTCTGTGACAAGTGACATAATACTCAATAGTCAAATGCAGCTCAGTCTCATCCCTCTCTAGATTTTATATCAAAGCTGTTAAAGATCTATTACAAATAGAAAATGTTGACAATTTAAACTTGAATGTATGATGTAAATTATTCTGAACAATTGACATCTTCAGGATTCAGACTTGTAAAATATGCAGTTATTGAAATCTTAAAGGTAAAGGTTCTCCTCACACATACGTGCTAGTCGTTTCCGGCTCTGGGGGCAGTGCTCATCTCTGTTACAAACCCAAAGAGCCAGCGCTGTCCAAAGACGTCTCCGTGGTCATGTGGCCAGCATGACTAAATGCCGAAGGCGCAGCAAAGAACACTGTTCCCTTCCCACCAGAATGGTCCCTATTTTTCTACTTGCATTTTTACATGCTTTCAAACTGCTAGGTTGGCAGAAACTGGGACAAGTAACGGGAACTCACTCTGTTACGTGGTGCTAGGGATTTGAACTGCCGAACTGCCGACCTTTCTGATCAACAAGCTCAGCGTCTTAACCACTGAGCCACTGTGTCCTATATTGAAATCTAGGTGCACATACAGAAACTGCATGAACAAACACGAGCTTTTTAAAATTTCCTTGTAAATATGATACTTTTTTTGTCTTTTACAATTTAGCTTCTTATTTTTAGTTAGCAGGAGTTTGCAAAAAATGACCCTAAGGTTGGCAACATCTTTCCATTATTCCCAAATTCAATGAGTGTAAGGTTTTCAAGAGACATGACCAGCAATGTTCTTCACATCAATTCTGTCATAGTGGCATTTGATGATTAGCACATTAAAGTTATTGCAGCTGTAAAGCTCAAGGCATCTTTGCACATTACTCACTGTTGAAAAATTTTCAGGAGCTGTCAAACTGGAATGGCCACATTTGTCTTAGCCAGAACAAGTGATGCTGATATAGCCCACAGGAAAGTAGAATGGGGAAAGTTTTTTAAAAAAAGTAAAAACCCTGCAGAGTCTGAAAGAAAAGTTCTAATCATTTCAACAATGTGCGTGGGTTATATCTCTAAAAATATTGAAGATTAAAAGACTGCTAATTTTAATCTGGATAAAAGCAGGAATGATATCCGTACAATTGATTTAGGAAAGAAAAAGTTAATATATTATAGCTTCCAGATTATTTCATTTCTGCTACTACCGGTGAACATTAGTTGATTAATATCACAGCTGCTGTTTATACTTATTTATTTTGTAGATGTTTTTATTGTTTTAGTATCTTTTAAATTATTTTGTTTTAGAATTTTAGAAATGTAAGACTCTCAGAGTTAATTGGTTGAATTAGGCAGCTATAGAAAACAAACAAATAAATAAATACAGTTGCAATTGTCCTTGTTTTTCTATAAACCGTATGCTTCCTTTCCCAAGGAAATGAAAGAATTACTGAGGTAAAAAAAAACCGATCAGTCAAATACTAGCAAGAAAGAAGAAACAGGGAAACTGTTGTGATAATCACTGAATCCCCTAAAGAAAAAAAAGAGAGGAATAATCTCAATAAAATAATATTAGTTAAGTTCAGGTTTTGGACAATACAAGTACCTAGCCATACAGTTTTCTTGACAACAAAATAAATGTGAATAGTGGGAGGGGAAAAGAAACAGAGAGAGAGGGAGGGAGTGGAAACAGAAAAAGATAGGACCATGAATATCAGCAGATGGCCTCATCTAGCTATTCTTAGCTGATCCCAGATACAGGTCTTTTTTAATCCTTGGGCGGTCCAACTCGAAACAGGTTATTGGTTAATCTTGAAAATCTACACGTTCTTGGAAGAAAGCACTTGCAAGACTTCCTGAATGCAGCTGCTAGGAACTGAAATTATCTGAAGGCATCTGCTATTGTTGTTGCTTATTTTATTTTATATTTTACTCTTTTATTTTAGAGAGAGGTAAAAATATTTTTTTTAAATTAATTCACAATCTGGAAAGACAGACGGGGAAGACACAAATGCGTATTTGCCATTGACTGCAAGCTTTAGACTTACATATATGATTATGGTGCTGTGAGAAGTGGAAAAGGTAAAGACACATCAGAAGTATTCTGATTAAAGTTAAATGTTCAGAAGGCTTTTATGATATGGATTCACTGAATCTATAATAACTAGGACCTTTCCTGATCCAGCTGTAATCTGAAATGTCTCTGAATTGGGGGGTGGAGGTGTCACCTTAGAATGGGTAGCTGGACAAAGGTCATCAAGAAGCAATTCAGTTAAAAACAATGTCACTTGCAAATGAATTTCCCACATTTAAGGTTCCCAATCCAACAAGTGGAAGTGGGAGTCTCCTTTCACACATAGATCTTTTAACTTGAACTAAAACAATGATGTCATGTTGAATATTTGGGGCTTTTTAAAGTACTAAGTTGTGTCCAGGCACTCATTTTCTGTGTACAAAACTATAATTTCCAGTTTATTTTTAGTAAACCTGTGTTGCAAAGTTCCCACTCTCTGAAGCTGGCACAGATTGATAGGAAATGGATTTTGTTTTGACCTAAAAGAATACGTGACCTCATTGGAGAGAAGATTAATCCCATTATCCCATTAATTAAAGTTTTAAAACAGTACTTCTATACAAGTATTATTTAAAGGAAAATGACAATTCAAACAAAAAATTGTAATGATTCAGAACTCTGAAATTAAAAATAAAATCCTTCCCCAACCATTTTTTTTTACCTCAGCTATGTTGCAACTTCATCAAGACATTAATTTAGGAATAAGTTACCTCTAAGTCAAAAAGTATAGTTTGCACATGCACTGTGCCATTGTAACCAAGGTTTGTTAAAGAAGTTATAATGGCTTATATCTATAACATGAAGCAATAAACCAAAGTTTACAAATCATAATGACTTAGCTCACAAATGATGCTAAGATAAAAACAAGCCACATTCTGGTTTGCTAGACTTGTATGAAATTTAAGAATAGTTAATGTCAGACGAGATTTGACCAACAGATCTCTCCACACCAAATTTTCATTAAAGTGGTCAGATTTTTTTTTCCGAGGTAGTTGAATTTCACCCCTGGTCTGGAAATATTTTCACAGCCCTCTTTTTGACTTGTGCAGGTATACAGGTCCTTGATGGAAGGCAGGTTGGTAGTAATTGGTTTTTTTTTTTTTTTCAGTCCTTTCTGCAGGATGATCTGTAAGTTCAGCGTTTCCTTCCATATATGGGCAAGGCAGGAAAGAACTCAGAGATATAATGGATATCTATCTCTATAACTTAATATATTTGCTTTAAACTTCAGTTTTGATACTTTGTTCCTTCAAGGAAATCTTCACCCCCTGGACTAGTTCAACAATTTTCTTGGCACGATTTTCAAAAGTGGTTTCCCATTGCTTGCTTCCTGGGGCTAAGAGTGGCTGGCTTAGGCTGGCCTAAGGCCACCCAGCTGGCTTTGTGCCTAAGGCAGGGCAAAAAATAATAGTCTCTCAATTTCTAGCCTGATACTTTAACTGCTACATCAAACTGGCTAATTCATATCAAAATAATTAATCTTTGAGTTTAATAATTGTTATTTTAAATTGAATGCAGCATTAAATCACAGAATTTTATAGAATCTAATTTATATATTTCTGCTTATTAGCCTACACTTTAAAACAAATTAAAAAACAGTTGCAATTGGTTTATTTTTATTTTTAACAGTTTTATACACAACCTAGAAAATATAATTTGGCCAAATCTGAAATATTCTAATAAAATTTCATCTCTGTGTCTTATACCATATCTATTATCCACATAGCTCCTTGGTGTAGAATTTGTGTCTCATATTTGACCAAATTATTAGTAAAGTTAATGAATTAGTGATATTTGTAATAATGAATAAATAATATTGAACATTTTGTAGTGCTTAAGTGTCATGCCCCTGTTGGAATCTGATTTGGAGGGGGAGGCCAAGCAGCTGACAGGGAGTGGGAGTGTGGCTCCATTGGCTGTAGAAGAAATGGGGGGAGGACAAAGGCCGGCTGGGCAGAGCAGGGGTGAGATAGAGCAAGGGAGAGGGAATTTGGAGGAAGACCCAGCCCCCCCGCCTTCTTCATCCTAGGGCATGCAGGGAGGAATGGAGAAGGGAACAACATGAGTTGCATGGCTTACGGGGTAAGAAAGGGCCCTGATTCCCTTCATTAGTTGCAGCTGGGAACACAATGTTTTAAAAGGGAAGCTGCACACAGCAAAGCGGTTAGGAGCAAAACCTGAATTATCTGGTATTGTTGAGGCTTATCTGCATTGCTGGTGTCTTCCCAACTGGGTATGTTTTGCTGGGCTTTCAAATCTGCAATTCCTTCTCCTGCCCAGTCAAGTTAATTACTGCAGCGTGGGTTGTGTGGATTTTTATTTACAATTTGTATGTACTTTGTTTTTTGGACTGAATTTCCTCCACTTAAAGGGAGTTCTTGGGAGAATTTTTTCTCCAGCTGAAGGTAACCTGGACATTGGGAGCAAAGTTGGAGTTATTAAAGGGACACTTCTTGCTTATTTGACTGTGTTGCCTTTTTGCCACACCCCTTTGGGTCATCACATTAAGACTGGTACAACCAGATCTGGACTGCAAAGATAGTAGCAAAGTATCAAAAGCTTCATTTGCAATTATGATCTTTTAAAAACATCTAACGATAGGGTTTGTTGAATTTAAATTATCAGATTATAAAATGCTCCAGACTATAAAATGTACATTAGCTTTAGAAGAGAAAAATTATATATAATCTGCCTCTGTGTCCCAGTATCCATCCAGTATTCATCTGGCTGGTCAGCTTCAGCACGTTATCACGGCCCCAGTGTTTGGTTCCTCAGGGCTCCACTCCACTGCACCACTACCAGTCAGCTGAGCTGAGCTCCTGCTGCCACTGGGGAACACTGGAGATATTGCTGCCAAGCAGCTGATTGGTGATTAGATTTTCCTCCCACGATAGTGCCAATCAGCTGTTGCCACCACCTCAGCCTGTTCGCCGCAGCCCATTTGCCACAGACGTTTACCACAGGACATTCGCTGCCGCTGCAGCCCATTCTCCACTGCGGTCCATTTGTTGCAGCCTGTTTGCTGCCACTGCGGCCTGTTCACCATGGCCCATTCACTGCAGCCCATTTGCCACCACCACAGCCCATTTGCTACCAGGAAGCTCAGCAGTGATGCCCGCCACCGGGTAGCAGCGGCAGTGATCCTTGCCACCCAGAACAGCTGATTGACACCGCATCAGCCACCCTCCCCCCTGCTGCAATATTCGTTCTATAAGACACACAGACATTTCCACCCACTTTTTGGGAGGAGGGAAGTGTGTCTTACAGTCTGAAAAATATGGTAGATTATACTGCATTGTTGGGCCCTATGCTCATAACAGATTTAACCGTGGCAGTAGAAGAGATAAATACATTATGGGAATACCAACATTGAGCAAAATGACTAATAACCAAGAGGATATATGCAAAACACAGTTATATACAACAGTTTACTAATTCCATGCAGTGGTTACAACATTCACATCTACTCCATTGATCTGTTTATGCATCCTGAGGCTGGAGAAAAGGATCTGGAAAAAAACAGAAAATAAGCTTCTCCACTGCAAAAATCATCACCAAAGCATGGCACCATGGAGAACAAACCATCCAAATGTTGGTTACAGTGCTTGTCTGCTCAATGGGAAGGGACAGTGATGTCATGAGAAATTGTCAGTACTTTTTCCACTGAAGTATACTGTAGATACTGTCAACCCTGAATTTGGCTGAACTGCAGCCATTTTCTTTTGTAGTTTTTTTTTCCTTTGAGGAATATGCCTGCTTTGTAGTTCTTATTGAATGGGACGTATTACTTGGAACCTTGATAGACACTTCTTGCACAAAACTAACAAGGACTCTGTTTTTCCACCATGGTGGGTGGACCTGATTACTCTGTCTTCTGCTTGTCTTTTACTTGTAAAGTGGCTTGACTAGATTTACTGTGTTCTAAGAACAGGGCTTTGAAGTGTCTGAGAGACTGTTATTTGAAGTATCAGAAGTACTAGTTGAAGTGTCTGAAACACTGTTATCTTGAAACACTGACATGTTATTTCTGTTCGCTTTTGAAATAGCCCAGATTTATTAACTCAACTATAAAAGAGAAGGACTAAGTCTAGAAAACAATTGAGCCACATAAAAAAAATATAAGAACCGTTCATTCCTAAATTAAATTCCTAGCAGCCAAATTAAATAATCCCAACTGAACTTGTGGATCGACTTTTGAGTAGACTTCCACTTAGTAATACTCAGAACTAAGTAGACAGAGTGCATTGTCAATACTGGTGAGGTCCACCGGGGCCCGGGGGTCAGAAAGGTAAAAAAAGAAAGAAAGTTGAGGATGGCAGTCATAGGAGCATGATCAAAATGGGCTTTGACTGCTGTGACAGCCATCTTGACCTTCTGAGGAAACCTATTATCTTTCCATAGGGACACCAGTATAGCACCTATTTCAATCAAGGAGCATCGTAACAGGGGACTCTGTCCCTAGATTAGTTTGTGCAATTATTAAAATATTAAAAAGCAACGAGCAAAGGGGAATCCAATCATCTCACCGTAGAACAAAAGGTAAGCATCATCCATCTGGTTTATAATTAAAATAAGATCATTGCTCTGTTGTCAAGACTCAAAAACAGAGACCTAGCCTGAAATAACTACCCAGTTGTAATGGGTGCCATTCATCCTAGTCAAAGTAATCTCAGCATTTTAAAAGGTTGTAAAGATAAGGTAGAAACAAACAACAACAACTTCCCACAACAGAAAGTAGCATGATAAAGTAATAATTGAAATATCAAAAAAAATCTGTCTGCATAATTTCTGGAAGCCGTGTACTTATGGGATGATTACTGTGCTATTTATAGTACTGCATATACTTATAGCAAAATCAGAAAAATTAGGAAGGCAGGAATATATATTGAGTAAGGAATTATAATTTGTTCAGAGGAAACACAGATAAAATATCAGTCACAATCTGAATATGTGTTAATGTTCTGAATTTAATTTGTCATTAAATTACAAATTGTATACTAGTGATATAATATTTCATTCTCTACCTCTAAAGAGTTGAATCATTTATACTGAAGAATTAACCGTTTCCTCTAATAATGATTTCAGGTTATGAAGACCAATCAGAATGGAGCCAAAATGAGGCAATGGTGAAATGAGAGTGTGTGTGGTGGAGTGTAGCTTGCAAAATGTGTAGAAACACAAATAGAAAAATCTAATGAAGCAAGACAAAATAAGGATTAATGAGAATTTACCACAGTGGGTAGCCACAGAATGTTAAGAAAGAAAAATAGAAAGTGCAGAGACAGTAAAATAGAATTTCTAATGAGAAGAAACAATCGGCTAAAAAGCCCAAATTGGAAATTATTCCTGTTGGGCAGATAGTTTTAATTCTACATTTTAATGTTTGTTTCCATTTGTAAATTTTTCATGACAAATCACAAAAATTATGTACAGAGAAAATGTACTTTCCTGGGTTACAGTTTACAGGTTTTGAAATTATCCAATATTTTTTCTAAAGCAGAAGTTAAAAAGATATTACTTATTAAAAATAATATTAGTCCACAAAAGTATATCTAATTTAAATGTCTAATTCATTGGGCAGGAGGTATACACTTTGCAAGATGCATTAGCATGGAAAAGCATAGAACTTTTGCAGTTCTATTGGAATGCCCTTAGGATTTAGGAATATAATCCCTCATAAAGATTAAATTTCATTTATGTTGCAATTCTAAAGAAATATTTGGATTAATTATGCATTACCAAGAAATGGCAGTCTTTACATAGTCAAATTAATTTAGTTCATCCAGCAGTTTATATGTCAGCAGTTGGCACTGAAGTTATATTAGGCAAACAAAATAAATATCATAAATGTCAAGACATTTCAGTTTCTTCCAAAAAGAATGATCATAACATTTTAGATGAGAAAATATAATTATGATTACCTTCCAGTGTGCCATTAGTATGCAAGTTATTCCATGCAGAGAGAAGCAGAATGTCAAAACGTTTTTGGTCTGCTTTCCAGAAAACATGTCATTATAGGGTGACTCAGGACAACAAGAAAAACTGGAAGTTTGTGCTAAATCTCTATTTAACTGAAGTGAGTCCCACGTAAATGCCTTGGTTTAAACTAGCCATTACTACCTTACAATATTCATTGCAATTCTGTTATGTGCCAGACTCATAGTCCTAAGCATTTCTAAAATGTGAATTGAGTTCCTTGGACATATTTCCAAGTAGAGTTGAAAGATTACATCGGTTTGATTTTTTTCAATTTTTTTTTTCATTTTTGAGACTTTGTCAGATTCAGTGAATGAAACTGGTCAACTTTCAGTTCCTGAAGGAACAGACTGACAAGACTGGGCAATATGGCTTGTTATGTTCTAGACTCAGCCGTTGTTTAAACAATAAACCACAGCTTGGAAAAAATTGAAGCAAGCTTTGTAATTTTAGTTTGATACGTATGTATCCATCAATCTATCTATCTATCTATCTATCTATCTATCTATCTATCTATCTATCTATCTATCTATCCTGTATGTCTTTAAATTGGCTTTTCTATACTCTCTCTCTCTCTCTCTCTCTCTCTCTCTCACACACACACACACACACACACACACACACACACAAACACACACCCCAGTGGTGGGATTCAATTTTTTTTACTAACAGTTCTGTGGGCATGGCTTGGTAGGTATGGCATGGCTTAGTGGGCATGGCGTGGCTTGGTGGGTGTGGCAGGGGAAGGATACTGTAAAATCTCCATTCCCTCCTCACTCCTGGGGGAAGGTTACCGCCAGTTCTCTGAACTATTCAAAATTTCTGCTACCGGTTCTCCAGAACTGGTCAGAACCTGCTGAATACCACCTCTGACACACACACACACACACTGCTTTTTGAAAACCGCAAAGTCCACATTTTGGACGGAGAAGACCATTTGTCTGAAAGAGGGATCAAAGAAGCCATCTATGTTAAAATTGAACAGCTGCCTCTCAACAGCACCAGCTGTCTCCTGTCTACAACACAGTCCTTTCAGCAGTCCCAAGAAAGTTCCACACCATTTGCATTGTGATTCAGGTGATCCTGAGGGCATAGATAAATCCCCAAATAGCCTCAAGGACTCTCAGAGAGCGGACAACTGGCCTTCAGAATACTAATGACCAGATGACTGCAAAGAGTATAAATTCTCCTATTTCCTACTATTCAGTCAAAACTGAAGAAGCTTCTTGGATGAGAAGCAAAACGTTTTCAGAGAAAAAAGCCAAGAAAGTTCAGTTACTTTTTGAAAAGCAACCATGAACTGGATGATTGACAATCTCCATAAACATTTAGGCATGCACTTCGTGGTAAGCACCCTCTGAATTATGTGGAAAAACAAATGGATTTCTAGAAAACTTGCATACTACAGGAATCATTTGTACTTTAATTTGAGATGCAAACAACACAAACTCATCCCCAAAATCTCATATCAACAGTGAAAGGACACGGTGCAGAAAACATCCTGCAGAAAGCACAACTCCAGCTTCTCAATAAAAGAATAAGATGGATTAATTTTACCATTGATTTTTTGGAAGAGAGCGGAACACAGACTTCAAGAACTTAAATCACTTCTACCAACAGACATATTGGAGGAGGTCACATAATTTACAAAGAATGCACAACTAGTACAACACAAGAACAAAGGACAACAAAAAGGCAAGTTTCCTACCTTACAGTTTAGACATGAAAAACACACTAAACCGAAGACCCAACCCTGATGAGAGAGGACAGTTGTTGAGGTAATTCTCCATTAGGAGAATGAGCACATACAGGGAGACGTCGTGAGAGTAGTGTTTGAATAATACACAAATAGCACACAGATACACTGTACAGTAAAAACGTAGGTTTTTACTTCCAATAAATGTTAAAGCAAAGTCCACACACAGTCCAAGTCATTCACAAGTAAATCAGTCAGTGTTCATTCCAGGGATAATTCCAATATCAAAGTCCAGTATCAAAAACAGTTCAGTAACAGACTTACATCAACGATCAGTAACATGTTGTCTTTAGGAGGAACAGCAAAACTCTTCCAACAGAAGGAAACAGAGACTCACTCACACTCTCTTCTGAGACTTCCTGAGATTAAACAACCCGGGTTTCTGGCTCCATCTTATGGCTGTTTGAGTAACCACACCCAATTACAATTTTAGCATTCCCTTAAAGAGACAGTATTAAAATGTCTATCTTAGTTTATACATTTCCAACCCAAGTAACAGTTAGGTGACTTACATTCCTAACAACAGTGACATATCTCAAAGAACTAACTGATGGGTGAGAAATCTGACTGACAGACAGTTTAGTCAAACATAAAAGAATGTTTTATCCAAAGGACTGAATTTTGCATTAACACCAGACTAGTTAGTAACAGTTACAGAGTCAGCCATCAGGAACAACAAACTGGCAGAACCAGAAGCAGAGCAATTAAGGGCGAAGTATCTGCAGCCCTTGCCAGTGCCAAAACACCTCCTTCCAGCCTCACAATTCAAGAATTCACTGCTCAAGTAAAGAAGTGACATCAACTACCAATCAGAAATGACCTGAACATCACTATTTTACCAGCTGATTAAAAAAATGCAGTTATCCTGAACACAGATGACTACAATGGCAAGGTGAACAGTTTTCTGAAGAACACTGAAATATGAAACTGAAAAGAGATCCCACCAGCAGTTTTAAGGCAAAAGGTCATCAATTTCCTGCAATTACTGAAGGACAGCCTTTTGGGACTTGGGACACAAAGGAGTTCCATCCATCCATCCATCCATCCATTCATCCATCCATCTTTACCTTTGATTCATTTTCTATTGAATCCAGTATTTGCTTCCTAATAATCTTGAACATCAGTGTAATAAACAATGAGAAACTGTAAACATCATTTGTACTATAATAATGCATGTCTGACTCTCTCTCTCTCTCTCTCTCTCTCTCTCTCTCTCTCTCTGTGTGTGTGTGTGTGTGTGTGTGTGTTATAATGGGACAGATTTCATCTTCAAAATAATTCTGGCCTTATTTTAAATTACAGCAGAACATGAGTAAGTCATGTAGTCCTGATCTCAATTCACTGTAACCTGTGAGACTACAATTGTGAGAAACTATTCTTGGCTTTCCTTTCCTACATCTCAATTTACAATATTTAGAGAGCTACAGATGGTACACCCCTGATTTAAAACAAAAACATTCTGTATCTCTCATTTGGTATTAAGAAACAAGAAAAAAACATCAGACATTGTTATGAATGAAATACACAAATGGTAAGCATATAAAAGTTTGTTCACAGAAGGCGAAACAGCAGGTATGGATGATCATGAAAACATCTAAAGAAAAGATGATTGAATGCAATAATACCACAGGACCAGATTTTTGGTAAATCTGTTACATAAAAGTGTATGAAATGCATGCAAAAAAGAGAGAGCCAGAGAGCATAATAAGTAATAAGTTTTACACTAAACTCTCCAAAATCATGAAAGTTCTCAATTGTTCATATATAATGCTATGTGGACAATGTTTATTTCTTTAATTACTTTAGCACATAGAGATTTTTAGACACCCTGATTTTATTCTTGGAGGTACAAAAAACATAAAAAATATATTCCTTTGGAAATGTGGCTATGAATTAAAATATATGTTCATACTTGTTTAGAACAACCCCACATTAAAAAAAAATCGAATAACAAAAAAGAATTAGCAAAAGGTGTACTATTCATAAATTCTTCTATTATTATTATTATTATTATTATTATTATTATTATTTGCATTATTTGCATTATTTGCATTATTTGCATTATTTGCATTATTTGCATTAGAAAAAGTTGTTTTAGTAAAACATATCCTGTTGATTAAGCATATGCTGAGGATAGATGCATATCATGAACAAAATTCGGAAGCGTGCTTCGCTCTTCTAATAAATGATCATTTTAAAAGACTGTTATGGAATGTTATAACATTAAATATAACATCTAACACACTGGAAAGTAGTCATGATAAATAGTGGGATATATTTTTGGCTTTTGTCATTTCCTTGTTTTGAATCCTCCTATGAAAGTTATTTAAAATTATTTTGGTGACTGAGGCAGCATTCGAGTTTATATGTAAATAATGCTTCAGATGTATAAATGCAAAACAAAAATTACTTAACAATGTAAAAAAATTGAGTCCCATTTGCATGGAGCTGAACTCATTGTAGGCCAGACTTTAGTTTAGGCATTTGCCTAAACTAAAACTAATTTCTTTTCCATGCATAATTCTCACATAGTATCTTTAACAAGATCCTTGAGAAACAATGGAATTGCAAGAATTCTAACAGTTAGGCAATTCCCCATTTATAACCAATATGTTCCAAAGTAAATAAGGATGGAGATCTTCTCCTTCTCTCTCTTCTTTGCTTCTTCTTTCTGTCAAGTGACAAATTGGCAGGTCTCTTCATTGATAACAATATAGTTTATTATAATAATATATAATGTAATAGTTTATTATCATTATAGTTTATAGTTCATTACTTTATTATCAATGTAGTTTTACAATGTAGTATTACTGGATTCATATGACTGTATATTTTATTTTGTAGCTGCCATTGCTATATTGTCCTATGTCTTATGTACATGGAGTCAATTGCTAAAGCAGTTTATGAATGAATCAATAAATCAATCCACCTCCTTCAAAAATTAACAATTATAGCGATGAAAAATATCTTTACATCATGACAAAATTAGGAAGGGAATGCATGTCTTGTTCAAGATAGAGTACAGAAAACCAAATGCCTATAAAAGACCTTGACAAGCAGCCTGATTATGTGTGTAGATTTAAATCATTATTATGTATAATTAAAAATATTACAAGTCAGTACAATTAATTAGATATTTTGCAATTCTGAAATATATACAAGGCAGTCAACTACCCAACTATTGAACAAGAAACTTCCCTCGCCTTGTATTCAGCAAATCACCTGGAAGTAGCAAGGCTGGTGATGTCAATGCATCTCTAAAGAGGACAAAGCTAGAGTATGTGGCCTTTGGGAAAGATTGATTTTGAGTTACTGGTCAAGGGAACAAAGCGGTGCTTTAAGTCTTGCATAACCTTAAAATACTGGTTTCTTTCTTAATCCCCACCGTAATATGAAGGAAATCACCACTTAGTGGCATTGAAGATTTTTTTTTTGAATAAATTTTATTAAATTTACAATTAAAAACATAACAACATTACATCTACAACAGGGGGAGAAAAAGGAAAAAGAAAAAAGGGAATAAAAAAAAAACGCTCGGTCTTGCGAACCGAAAAAGGAGAAAAAGAGGTATAAAAGAAAGAAGAAAACAAAGAAACAGAAGAAAAAAGAAAATACATTAAAAACAGACAGATATCCTTTTTGACAGTCTGCAAGATCCAATTCTCCTACCTTACTTTAATTATACACATCTTATCACTATTTATGCTTAAATTACCCATTGTTCATTGAACAGTTTATCTCTGAGATAACCAATTATACCACGCATTCCAATTATCATAAAATGCTGAAGGCTCTTTATTTTTAAGTGCTATGGTTAAATTGTCCATTTCTGCACAGTCACATATTTTCTGGATGACCATTTGATCTGTAGGTATATAGGATGATTTCCAGCACTGGGCAAATGCTAATCTGGCCGCAGTTAGAATATGAATTGTTATATATTTCATCTTTTTAGGTAAATGTTTATCAGAGATCCCTAGTAGGAAGAACTCTGGTTTGTATTCGATTTGTTCTTTGGTTATTTCCTCCAAGATTTAAAGAAAGAAATGGAACCTTATTTTCTGGCATAAAGTGACCATTTTGATTCTCTCCCCCAGAACCCACACATCCTTCTCTTCCCTCAGAAATAGGCCCCATATTTTTGTCTGTACCCTTTGCCCACTTTGAAGGAAGTAGCTACAAAAGTTGAATTCTGGCTGTTAGTGAATTAATTAACACATAATTTCTGATAAGGTATTCAGAATCAATACCGAAGTGGATTGAAGTACTAAAGCTGAGGTGTCAAACACAAGGCCCATGGGCCAGATATGGGGTGGTTAGATCTGGCCCATGAGGCTGCCCTGGAAACAGCAAAGAACTGGCTTGTGGTGCCTCTGCCAGTGAAAACAGAGCTCGGGAGGGCTGTGTGTGCCCCTCCCCCCAAACTCCATTTTTGCTGGCAGAGCGCTAGCAAAACAACCTAAAAATAAAACAAGAGGAGAAATGTTTCCCCTTTTGCATTTGAGCAACCAAGAAGGGACAGGAAAGGAGAAAGGGAAAGAGGAAAGACAAAGAAAAGAAGGAAAAATAGGAAGAGGGCAAGGAAGGAAAAAGAAGGAAGAAGAGGAAAGAAGAAGAAAGAAGAATGAAAAAGGGAAGGAAGGAAGGAAGGAAGGAAGGAAGGAAGGAAGGAAGGAAGGAAGGAAGGAAGGAAGGAAGGAAGGAAGGAAGGAAGGAAGGAAGGAAGGTTGGTTATAATTAGAGTGAGGGCGGGAAGCCCTGCCTTAGCACCTGGCCACCATAGGTTCTCCTGACACAAGTAACTTTAAAAAAAAGGGGGTTATTTTTTACAATAAACATACAAACAAGACATAAAAACATAAAACCATCTTTCAGTTATATACATAGTGTATCAGTTGATTACAATCTTTTGTGCTATCCTTTTTTTGCCATTACTCACAAGTTGTATAAATTCTCACCTTGTCAATCTAACATGTGCTTGTGTTATCAGTCATTAATCATTCATTTGACTAAACTATTTTTCCATCATTTTATGTGATATATTCTAAATTTCATTATAATTTAATCTTACACATCCATCCAATGGTTATACATTTTATATTGTATTCTATATCAATCTATTAACTTTTTATTGTAAAGCTTCCTAATCTATTTCTTTACCATGTCTTTTTATCTAACCATTGATAAAATAAATCCCATATCATATATAATTGTTTATCTTCTTGTTCTCTGATTTCAAATGTCAATTTAGTCATTTCAGCACAGTCCATAATTTTCTTAATAATTTCCTCCTGCATAGGTATTTTTTCATTTTTCCAATACTTAGCAAATACAATTCTAGCCACTGTTAAAACATTTACAATCAAATATTTCAATTCTTTGCTGTATATTTCTGGTATAATTCCCAATAAAAATATCTCAAATACTGGCCGGTTTATTGAAGATGGATAAAGATGAAATTCAAAAAGTGTTTGATGAAGTCTACCGCGTTAATACAAACTATGCAAGATGCCACAAATGTTCCAGGGAAGTACACATACGACTCACTAGAAGATATGTTCAAGACATGATATATAGAACCTCAAGAGACAAAACCATAACCTACAAAGAGAAAGAAATTATGATTCTTAAACAGATACCAAGGAGAATAAGGGAACAAAGGCGTGACTATAAATTTCTGGCAGCAAATTTAAATCAAAAAAGAATTACATTTAAATGGCTTATTCCAGAAGGAATGTTAGTGTCGTGGAAAGAGAGGAAAATTAAAATAGACACTATGGAAAAAGCCCAGGATTTTTACGAATGGATGGTGGGTCCACAGGAGCAAAGTAGTAGGAAGGAATTGGAAACAAATTTTCAAGAAGAATACGGTGGGCATAAAAATAGAACTGGAACGGTAGGAAACCAAAAGAACATCTATCCACAACAAAAGACAGAAGGAACCACATTAACACAAGTGCAAGAAGAGAGAGGAATTGTTACACGACAAAGAGCAAAACAAAACTAAATAGATGAGAGAAGAAAAAAATTACTATCAATAAACATAAATGGTTTAAATTTAAATTAATCAAACATAATGCAGATATAACGTGCCTGCAAGAAACCCATATAAAGAAGAAGGATGAAAAATATTTAGAATGCCCAAAATTAGGAAAGTTATTTACCACACCAGCAGATGAGGAGAAAAAGAAGGGAATTGCAGCATATGTGAAAGAGGATTTGAAATCTGAGCTAATATGGTTGGACTTAGAAGGAAGGACTCTGGGTTTGCAGATCTGGATTAATGATTTTCCAATTCTTTTAGTAGTAATATATGTCCCAAATGGAAACCAAAAAGAGTTCTTTAAACACCTATATAGAAAATTGGTTGAATTGCAAAAAAGAAATATCTGCATAGTAGGGGACTTCAACTCCATTGATGATTTCCAAAATGATCACAGTAATGCCGGGAAGAATAAAAAGGGGAAGAGAGAGCTCCCCAAGATTTGTAGGGAAATGATGAAAGAGCTAAATCTGACAGATATATGGAGAAGATTACATTCTGAAAAAAGACAATTTACATTTTATTCAAATCCCCACCAAACATGGACACGGATGAGTGGGGAAATAGCAGATGAGACAAAAGTGGAAATTTTGCCTAATGAATGGGCAGACCATAATCCAATACAGGTAATATGGAAGGGCAGGGCAAAACCAAAGAAAAGATGGACCCTAAACACTCAATTCATAAGAGAGAAAGAATACATTAATAAATTAAAGGAGGAATTGAATTTTTTTATAAAAGAAAATGATAATGGAGAAACCATGAAACAAAATGTTTGGGACACGATAAAGGCAGTTATAAGAGGCATAACAATCTCTTATAATGCCAAGAGAAACAAGGAAAAATATTCCCAACAAAACAAATTACAACAAAGAATAAAGGAGAATTAATGACCAAAAACCTAACAAAAAAACAGGAAATAGAACTAGAAGAAATAATGCATATACAAGTGACAAAGAAAGTGAAATACTTAGGAATTTAGCTAACACCACACTGTAAGACACTTAAAGAAAACAATTATGATAAACTGATACACCAGGTAAAGAAAGATTTAGAATCGTGGGGGAAACTTCAAATCTCACTACTAGGCCGAATTGCTACTATTAAAATGAATATTCTCCCAAATTCTTGTACCTATTCCAAACGATCCGAATTAAATTACATAAAAAGTTTTTTGAAAAACTCAATAGAATAACCCTGAAATTTATTTGGCAAGGGAAAAAACCCAGAATAAATGTAAAAGCAATGCAGGATATGAAGAGCAGGGGAGGGTTAGCATTTCCAAACTGGGAGTTATACCATATGGCCACCTCGTTAGTTTGGTTGAAAGATTGGGTGAATTTAACCAATAAAAGAATACTATTTCTAGAAGGCCACGATTTACAAAGGGGGTGGCACGCCTTTCTATGGGACGTAGGGAAAACCAGTCAAAAATATTTCCATAGACATTTAATTAGAGACGCACTATTAACAATTTGGAGAAAAATAAGGAAAAAACATTATACAAAAGTACCAGTATGGATTTCAACAATGGAGGCAATGATTCACCCAAACGATTTGGAGCTTACCAAAATGATTAAATACAAAGACTTATTAGACCCACAAGGAAATTTGAAACCGAGGCTGGATCTTCAGAAGCAAGGACATAAAATTGATCAATGGGTTTACCTCCAGATTCAAAGCAGATACAAACAAGACAAAAAAGAATTCGGAATTAATAACAAACTGCAACAATTAGATAAAATTTTATTAGGATCCAATAAAAAAAACATAACAAAATTTTGTAACTACTTATTAGAAACAGAACTAGAAGAAGAAATTGTAAAAGGAAATATGATTGCTTGGAGTAAGAACGTAGGGCGCAGCATCACATTAGCAGAATGGGAGAAAGTTTGGGGCAGAAACAATAAGATTACCAAATCGGCGGCATACAAGGAAAATCTTTATAAAATGTTTTATAGATGGCATCTCCCCCCTTCAAGGTTAGCGAAGATGAACCCCAACATGAGTCCGCATTGCTGGAAATGTAGGAAAAAAGAAGGAACCTTTTTCCATATGTGGTGGTCTTGTGCAGAAACCCAAAAGTATTGGAAGAAAATTAAAACTTGGTTGGAAGAAATCACTAAAGAGCAGATCAAATACAAACCAGAGTCTTTCCTACTAGGGATTTTTGATAAGCAAATCTCCAAAAAAGCCAAATACATAACAATACACATTTTAACAGCGGCCAGATTAGCCTTCACTCAACAGTGGAAACAACATCAAATTCCATCAGAAGAAATGATTATTGAAAAAATCTCAAAATGTGCAGAAATGGATAAATTGACTTTGGCGCTAAAAAACAAAGACACTTCACTATACTACGATAGCTGGAATTGTTGGTATAATTGGATTGATCAAAGATAAATTATATATCATAAGGCATGAAAGAAAAGTATCAACCTATAATAACAAGGTAGCGATATAAGTTAAAAACAGGTGTGGTTATATGTCACAAGTTAAGGTTATGAAAACGAAAGAAGATTTTGCAAACTGTTAAAATAAGAATACTTTTTACTTTGTAACCTCTTTCTTTCTTTCTTCCCCCTTTCTTTTCTCAAAATTCTTTCCCTCTCTTCCTCTCTTCTTTCTTTTTTTTTCTTTTGCTTATTTGTGTATGTATTGTGATTGGTTTTAATTGTAAAAATTAATAAACTATATTTATAAAAAATAAATAAAAAAGGTCTATATGTTGTTTTATCATTTTTTCCAACCATGTGTGGATTATAGTCCAGTAACTTTTTGCATCCGAGCATGTCCACCACATATGGTAATATGAACCAGGTATCTGATGACATTTCCAACATTTATCTGATTTATTCTTGAACATTCTTGCAATTCTTGACGGGGGTAAGTGCTACCTGCAAAACATCTTATACCAATTTTCTTTATATGCAGTTGACATTGTCATTTTATAATTTTGAGACCACAATTTTTGCCATTTATCTAGGTCAATCCCATATCCAAAAAATTTTCCCCAAGCAGTCATCATTTCTTTAACTTGTTCTTCCTCTAATTTAAACTCCAGCAAATGTCCATAAAGTTTTTAAATTACTTTTTCATCAGTACCTGTCAGAATTTTATCTAAGTCAGTCAATTTATCAAAAATAACTGTTTTAATATCTTTATCAAATCTAGATTATATTTGCAAATATGAAAACCAATTCATTTTTACACCTTTTTCTTCCAATGCTTGCATAGATTTAAGTTCACCCTTTTCATTCAATATCTCACCATATCTAACTGTTTGTTCCATTTTATATATTATTGGATAAGAAAAAGTTTCAATAGTAGATAACCATAGTCGAATTTTTAAATAATATTGCTTTTTTATCTTCTCCCAGTTTAAAAACAATGCTTCTGGAATATAATTCTTCTAAAATACCCCTGCATTTTAGTTCCCTTATACCAGAGGAAGGCATGCCACCCTAACAGCAAGTCATGTCCTTCTAAATTCAAAAGTCTAGTATTCCTTAATGTTATCCAGCCCTTTACCCACATCAAACTCATCACCTGGTAATATATTTCCCAATTAGGCAAAGCGAATTCTCCTCTTATTCTTGCATCTTATAACAATTTAACTTTTATTCTTGCTTTCTTCCCCTGCCAAATGTATTTTAGCACTATTTTATTTAGATCTTAAAAAAATTCTTTTCCTAATCTAATTGGAATTGTCTGGAATAGATGTAAGATTCTAGGCAATACATTCATCTTAATTGTAGATGTTCTCCCAATCAATGATAATTGTAAATTTTCCCATTTTATCAAATCTGTCGCAATCTGTTGTTTGAGTTTAAGATAATTGTCCTCCTTGAGTGTGCTACATCTTGGTGTTATATGTATCCCTAAATACTTAATCTTATTTATGACCTGGATCCCCCAAATTTGCTCCAATTCTTTCTTTTGTCTTGCTAATATGTTCTTTATTAAAATCTTTGTTTTATCTTTATTTATTTTCAAACCTGCTACTTTCCTGTACACTTCTATCTTTTCTATTAACTTAGGTGCTGATTCCAATGGATCCTCTAATATGAATACCAGGTCATATGCAAAGGCAATTTGTACTCTTCTTTTTAAATTTTAATTCCTTTTATTTCTTTTTGTTCTCTGATGTTCCTATTCAGCACTTCCAGTGTTAACACAAACAACAGAGATGATAGTGGACAGCCTTGTCTAGTCTCTTTTCTTATAAAGTCTGTTAACTCTCCATTTATCATAACCTTTGCAGTTTGTTTACAATATATCATTTCTATGGCTTGGGTAAATTTTTTACCAAAGCCCATTTGTTCTAATTGTATCAACATAAAACGCAAATTCACAATATCAAAGGCTTTTTTGTGCATCTAAAAACATCAAAGCCATTTGTTTTTCGGGATGTGCCTCAAAGTATTCCAGCGTGTCTAAAATTATTCTCATATTGTTTTTAATTTGTCTCTTTGGCAGAAATCTCTTTAGATCAAAATGAATAAAATTGTTTAAGTATCTTTCTGCCAGAACTGAGGCAAAGATTTTATAACCTGAGTTTAATAGGGATATAAGTTTATAATTTTTAACTTGCTGTGGGTCTGTGTCGTCATTCAGTACAAATGTGATATATGCTTCTGACCATGTTTTGGGTATTCTCTTCCTTGTCATAACTTCATTCATAACTTCTCATAAGTGAAGATTCAATGTTTCCTGAAATGTGTTGTAAAATTCCGCTGGCAGACCGAAAAAAATGTAATCTAATTCCTGTATCAAAAGACTAAGGTCCAAATATAAAAATCCAACTGCAGGGGAAGTAAAAAAAGGAGGGATAAAATGCAATTCTGTCAGTAAGCAAAGCACTGCCACTAAGTATCTGAGACTCTTTACTAAATCAGAAAACAAAATTTCCAGTTCTCTTTTCAAGATCACTTCAATCTTCTTTCTTCAATTTCAAATCCAGACTCCAGCTATCAGTAGTCCTACAGAAGAGCACCTGCATAAACAATCTACATACTCTTCCCACTATCTTTTCAGTGAAAAACTCAGAGTCCTTAAATATAACACCAAATGTATCAACGAGTAAGTAAGAAAGAAAAATAATGTATCCAAGCCTCCAGGTGGAAGTGTTATCCCTTCCCTTTCCCTCTAATATTTAAGCCAGGAATAAATAAATAAATAAAATCTAAAGTTGTTAAAAAGAAGAGAAAAAAAAGAATCCTGTCCAAGGAGTTATTTGAAAAAAAGAAAAAAAGAAAGACCAGTCCAGTTTAAGAATTGAGAAGCTTTTACAAAAATCCAAGTTCCAATTAAAAGGGAAAAAACCCTTCAGGTTTAATTTGTGCTTAATCTCGCTGCTTAACCACTTTTATCTTCACTTTTAAATTTTACCTTTAGTCTTTTAGGATGTTCTCTGCAAAAAGTAGTAAGTAGGATTTTATATCACCAAACTGACACACTTTCTTTCCGGCTTTCTTCTGTTCTGGAGCTGTTCCAAGCTTCAGCAGCTTTAATGGCTGCCTCTCCACTGTGGGAAAAAAGGGCTTTTCCTGGGTCTACTAGGGACTTTGTGATGTCCCTGGAATCGACAGGATGTGCCCTTCTCAGTCACTTCTCTACAGGACGGTTTAGGTCCGATGGGACTGTCCTGCAATAGAGATATCAGCGGCGATCTTGGAGCTTCAAGATCGCATGCTGTACTGCTGCGACGCCAGCTCCTCCCTCGACACAAGTGACATTGAGATGGCCACGCCCACCCTAGCAACAACCACCCCATCCCCCCAAGTTCCAACGCAACCCTGATGTGGCCCTCCATGAAATCGAGTTTGACACCCCTGTACTAAAGATTCACAAATGATTGAGAGTTCTGGTTTGCAGCGCTTTGGGGCAGGCAGGAATCCGCGATTGTGCGCGGTTTCTGCCTGCGCTCGCCACTGGAATGCCATGAGCAACCCGGCTTCAGGGCTAAGCCACCTCCGTAGAAGGTGGTGAAGATAGGGGGGATCTGGCAGGGTCGAGAGAAATCGCATCTCTCTTCCCTAGTCGGCTAAACTCCCTTTTCCAAAGGCGGTAAGAGCAGTGGTCAGAAATGGCCACCACAAAGAAGTGCTCAGCCGGGAAAGAAAGTGCAGGAGGAAGTTAAGAAGTGAAAGGTTTTTTTGCTGACCGGGACAAAAACAACACTGAAGGTACCCTGGAATTTAAAGTCTGCAAAAGATACATCGTTCCCAGAGATTCGTAATTGGCAAATGAAAGTTAAAAGGTAAAGTTCTTTTTTTTTTCACTCTCCTTCCTAATGTTGACAGCGAACAGAAATGAATGAGAAATCGGAAAAACCCGTTTTGGCAATAATATGTAACTAAACTGGATAATTAAATGTCAAGGGGATAATAAGGATTAATGAACACTTTAAAAAAAATTTTTTTGCTGTAAGTGGGAAGGGAGAGGAAAAGAATTGGAGCAGGATTTGGAAGCAAGGAGGAGATTGCCTAGAATTTTAAAGAATCATTAAATACTAACAAGACTTCTAAAAGATACATTTTAACTGGAATTTTGTAACTAAACAGTCACCCACAGGAAGAGAAAGTGAAGAAAGAAGAAAGTGTTTAAAAGAAACAGATTATTTGGATTGTTTGCTGACTTTGGGACTTTTGGAAATTATCGTTGAAGGACTAAAAACACTTGGGTGGTTGTTTGGAAAAAAATTTCTCTTTTTACAATGGCATCACTTGTGGATGAACTGAAAATTGAATTTAAAAAATACAAAGAAGAGGAACAAGAAGGGAAGGGCTCCTTTGGCTTTCTTTTTCAATTCTTAGAAATGGTGATTTGCACCTGTGAGAAACTGACTGCGCAACAAGAGGATTGGGACAAAGAAGAAGCCATCTTTGATGAACAAGTAACTTTAGTTGGGGAAGAAAGGGAAAAGGAGGAAAAGAAAATGGAGACTTTAAGACTTAAGAAAAACCAAAAAAAGGAAAAATAAGGTGAAAAGTGGATATAATATTAGAAAACAACAGAAAGGGGGAATACAGAAGAGGGAAATGGAGGTGGAGAGACAAGGGGGTAAAAAGGGCAGGGAGAAGAAGAAGCAAGGGAGGAAGGAAGGGATGAGAAGTTTCAATGGTGTGGAGCAAGATGTAAAGAAACAGGATTTATTTAGAGATAATGGGTAAAAACTTAATTGGAAAAGGGATTCTGCAAAGGTACATAAGATTGTATTGTTATATTTGTAATTAGATATAATGTTAGAAAATTGGAAACAACATGTGATTGAAAAGTGAGATAAAATATTCAGTGTAATTTAGTGAAATTTTTGTGAATAAAAGGAAGGCAATGAAATAAATGAGAAAATTGAAGTAGGAAGGAATGGGAACATTTTAATGATACAATGTTTTAAAATACAAGCAATGTGAAATGGGGGAGAAATAATTATGGAAAGTTTATAAGTGTTCCCATAAAAGTATGATGTTCAACTGAAAAGTAATGTGTAAAATGTTAAGACTCAAATGAATATTAATATTAATGATAGATTTGAATTGGTATGGATTGTTGTTTTAATTATATTACATACTTATAATTTTTTCTTGGAAGTTATGTACTATACTAAGTGTTATAAATCTAGGGGAAAGAGATAAAGGCATCATGCTCTAATTAGTGTACAGGATAAATTTTGTTTAAAGAGAAAAGATAATAGATAGCTGGAAACAGGACAGACAAAGAATAATAAGCATAATGATCTGAACTGAGATGAGATGAGATGAATAAAATAAAATTAAGAAAGTTAAAAGAAGGGAGAAGCTATATAGAAAATGTAAAATTATTACAAATTATTACAAGATATGGAATGGTATATAAAATGAACATGAATCTGAATTTGTCTCTGTAGGAAGACATGTAACCCGGGATCAAGCTGTTTTCAGAAAAGATGTTTTATGTTTTATGTTTTGTTTGTTTGTGTATTGTCTTTGAAAATCAATAAAATTTGTTTTTTTTTTAAAAAAAAAAGATTAACAAATGATTGCAAGCTTTCAAATTCCCAGGAACTTTTCATCCAACACAATAACATTTAGAGAGAGAAAAGTGGGGGGATGGTAGTAGCAAAAAATGTGGCTGCAATTGTAACAAGAATTCAGTTTTGGAGGCTCTGAAGAAGAACTATTAGATGTAAGCAAAGACCATTCCAAGTGGAATGCAGGAAAAAAGGAAGCAAAGGTCTTAGGTAGGCCTTAGGTAGGTCCAAGATCAGAAACCCAGTCATGTCTATCTTTCCTTCCAAAGCACATAACATTACCACCATCCTTTTTTTCCTTAATCTTTAATTACAGCATTTTATTTTCTTCAGTAATAGAATTGCCCTCAAATCAAAGTTGGATTTCTTTGTCTTGTGATCTGTGTGACAATTTTGTTTTATTTGGGAATAAATAAAAGACTCTTCAATGCATTTAATTTCCTTATATGTAATTTTCTTCTTTTTTATAATGGTCTTCACAATATAGTCCTTTCCAGCCTTTGTAACACTGACACACAAAATTCTTTCTTAAGTACCTCAAATTGTCCAACTCCAGTTTTCCTTTCACAATCGCTTTCCTGTGTGTTGCATTGGCATGCACCATGATCCTAAAACTTTCAGGAAACAAGTGCAAAAAGGCATTTGAATTACTATGTTTACGGACACACCTTCCTTTTTTCTTGCAAAGGAAATAGCTGCAAATCTTGGCTGCAGAAGTCACATTAACGATATAATGTCCAAATGGACCATTCATGTAGTCTTTCACTATTTGACAGCTCTCCTAAAATAAAACAAAGAATGATAATTGATTTTTGCATTACTATAGAATATAAAATATATTCTATATATATTTATATATATTCTATATAAAATATATTCTATATATTCTATATTTACTCAGGAATTAGTGCAATTGAATTCACTGGAGTTTATATCCTGAGAATTGGCCATACTTTGTAGCTTAAGACCTCCGTTGATAATTGTTCAGAAGATCCAAAAAAGCATTCTGTCATATTCATAACAATCCTGAAAAGTTAGTTTTACTTTGCTATTATTAAATTCTAACCCCCTTGGAACTAAGTATGAGTTTGAAAAACATAAAACTAGATTCTGGTAGTTCCAGTCAAGATCCACTTCCATCCACCCCATTTGTCTCCAAGGGAACTGGCTCCTTTCTCCTTTCATTTAAAGTCTGACAAAAAGGAGGTAATGGCAAAGTTTGATAACTGCTGGGATACAAATTTATAAGCAGAAATACATATGCAGAAAATGATTGCATGTAGTAGAACTGTAACCATGTTCGTAACTGATTTTGAGCCTCCTGGGAAATTTGGGGGTTTTATTGGTAGGACTGAGTATGTTTTGATTTGCATAGGTTTGGCAGATTGATTTCAATTAGTTACCCGATGTTAATGGAACAACCTGCCTGCTGATGTTGTGAATACTCCAACGCTGGAAGTTTGTAAAAAGAGATTGGAAGTAGTGTTTCCTACCTAGGCAGGGGGTTGGACTAGAAGACCTCCAAGGTCCCTTCCAACTCTGTTATTCTATTCTATTCTATTCTATTCTATTCTATTCTATTCTATTCTATTCCATTCCATTCCATTCTATTCCGTTCTATTCCGTTCCATTCCATTCCATTCTATATACTCTCTTATCTTATCTTCTTCCATTCTATATTCTTATTCCTATTCCTATTCCTATTCTGTTCTGTTCTGTTCTGTTCTGTTCCATTCCATATTATCTATTCTATTCTATTCTATTCTATTCCATTCCATTCCATTCCATTCTATTCCGTTCTATTCCGTTCCATTCCATTCTATATACTCTCTTATCTTATCTTCCATTCTATATTCCTATTCCTATTCCTATTCCTATTCCTATTCCTATTCCTATTCCTATTCCTATTCTGTTCTGTTCTGTTCTGTTCCATTCCATATTATCTATTCTATTCTATTCTATTCTATTCTATTCTATTCTATTCTATTCTATTCTATTCTACTCTTCTGTATTATTCTGTTCTGTTCTGTTCCGTTCCGTTCCGTTCTATATACTCTCTTCTCTTCTCTTCTTCCATTCTATATTTCTATTCTATTCTATTCTATTCCATTCCATTCCATTCCATTCTATATACTCTCTTCTCTTCTTCTTCTCTTCTCTTCTCTTCTCTTCTCTTCTCTTCTCTTCTCTTCTCTTCTCTCTTCTCTTCTATTCCATTCCATTCCATTCTATATACTCTCTTCTCTTCTTCTTCCATTCTATTCTATTCTATTCTATTCTATTCTATTCTATTCCATTCCATTTCCATTCCGTTCCGTTCCATTCCATTCCATTCTATATACTCTCTTCTCTTCTCTTCTTCCATTCTATATTCCTATTCCTATTCTGTTCTGTTCTGTTCTGTTCCATTCCATATTATCTATTCTATTCTATTCTATTCTGTTCTGTTCTGTTCTGTTCCGTTCCGTTCCATTCTATATACTCTCTTCTCTTCTCTTCTCTTCTCTTCTCTTCTCTTCTCTTCTCTTCTCTTCTCTTCTCTTCTCTTCTCTTCCATTCCATTCCATTCCATTCCATTCCATTTTATTCTATTTTTCCATTCTATATTCCTATTCTATTCTATTCTATTCTATTCTATTCTATTCTATTCTATTCTAATGCAGCCCTTTTGCATGAGCACAGATTACTTAATATTGCATGGAATATTGCATGGAATCCATGGATTGCACATTTTTCATCCATATCCATATATTGCCCAAAAAATCTCATAGATCTTAATCTTTCCCTTCTGTGCTGTAATTCCTAAATACAACCACACAGGAATGATATAGAAGTAGTCCTCAACTTACAGCCACAACTGGGATCAAGTTTTTCATGGTTGCTAAGTGATCCATGCCCAAACGTATGGTTTTTTTTTTTGCTATGTTTAAGCAAATCACTGCAGTTGGTAAGTGAATCACATGGTCATTAATGAAATCTGCCACCCCGCATTGACTTTGCTTGTCAGAAGCCAGGTAGGAAGGCAACAAATGGTGATCACATGACCCAGAGATGCCGTAACCATTGTAAATACAAACCTGTTGCCAAGTGCCCAAATTTTGATCACATGACCGTGGGTATCCTGCAACTGACATTAGTCTCAAGATCAATTATAAGTCACTTTTTTCAATGCCGTTCTAATTCCGAACAGTCGCTAAGTGAATGGTTGTAAGTTGAAAACTACTTAAAGAAGTTCTTGATAGCAAACCTAATATAACATCTAGTTTGTGATAGGCATATATGTATCATGCCCCTGGTGGAGACTGACTCTGAGGGAGAGGAGGAAGAGCCGACAGGGAGTAGAAGTGTGGCTCCGGAGGTTTTGGAGGAGGCTGGGGAAGGGCAGAGGTTGGCTGAGCAGTCAGAGGAGAACCCAGGCCCATCCCCTATCCATCCTATGGCATGCAGGGAAGAGTAGTCTACTCAGAAGGAGAGGGCCTTGATCCTCGTCATGGGTTACAGGTGTGAGATCTGCCTAAGAGCATGGACCTGCGTATGGGCGAACGCTGGAAACAAAGCAAGGAAATATCTCTTGTTGATGGTTCCTCTCTGAGTTTGGCGTCCTTCCCAGTGTGTGCTATCTGTGGACGTCCTCCAGCCCTTATCTTGCCTGGGTTGTGTTGCTTTTTTCCTTCTTCTTGTAACTGTTTGTGTGGGAGTTTTTGGGCTTCCGTTAAGAATATTTGGAGCTTGGAAGCAAAGTGAAGGAATAAAAGGGGCTTCACCTGTTTTCTGTGACTGGGTTTGTTTTATATCCCACCCTGGGTCATCACAATATGTTTTACGTTTGGTTTGGAGATTGACGCAGGTCAGCTATGTAGGAGTTACAGATAATCCTTGAGTTACAAATGTAATGGAATGCCTGCCAATTATATTCATAACCTGAGGAGTCACTGGAGTGAATCATGTAAAATAAACTTGAACACTCCCTGCTTTCACCCACGCATTCAGTAATTAAATCCGCAGGTCGTTAAGTGCACATGAGATATCTCAGGGTGGGGAAGGTCATGGGGGGGCAGTTTTCGTGATGGAACAGGCCACTTGCTTAAGGTCTCCACCAAACCACTGAGATTCCTCATGCTCCCCACAATATCTCCCCCCCCCCCGCATCCTGCTGCTCTGGGTTACGTACCTTGCAAAGATCTTATGAGCTGTCTCCTCTCCAGCCTCTCTGCTATGCAAGATCACGGTCCCCGGAAGCTTCCAGTCTCCACACAAAACATTTGCAAGTCAACAGGATGCTTTGACTTTGACACGATTTTGCTGCCTGGAAGCTTTCTGTCAGCTTGCAAACATTTTCTGTGGAGACTGGAAGCTTCTGGGGACCGTGATCTGGCACTATTTCAGGCACCCAATTTCAGGATAATCCTATTTTTCCCATTCTTTTCTTTTACAGTGCGCCTCCACCTATTAATTTGTTAATCCACTTAAATTTGTGAGCTTGGTCTTTGTCAAGAATTTTATTAGTGCTTTGACTCTCTGCAAGTCTTAAAGCATCTATTTTGCTTTTTCTCTTACCCCCAAAAGATTTTTAAAGTACCATAAATTTACCCAAGTACATAAGAGGGACACAAAAGGATCCTAGTAAAAACCCTGTACCAGCCTTGGGTTAGGATTATTCATTCCTGCTTTATGGCTTCAGACTCTTACCTCATTCATACACGCACAATCATAGTCTTCAGTAATGACATGAATAAGGAAATTTAAAAAAATTCACATTTTTAAACATCAGAGAGAATGGTTTGATTTCTAATCTCATATTTCTATTCATATAATAGGATATAGCTACCAAGAGTTCCGTGCCCATTTAATTATATCTTTATTTTAAATCGGATTCATTACAACTTTTTTTTTTATCATTAACGCCAATTAAATAGCTTTTGTACTCAGAAAGTCACATCTACTGCTAGGATAAAGGTTGTAGCAAGCTACAGTCATGCTGCAGATGTGTGCAGAAGCATATATTCAAACAATCATGTCATTAAATTCATATACATAAGTACATGCATACATACATACATACGTATGTATACATAAATACACACATACACCAGTGGTGGGATTCAAATGTTTTTACTACCAGTTCTGTGGGCATGGCTTGGTGGGCGTGGCAGGGGAAGGATACTGTAAAATTTCCAGTGAGAGGTGGTATTTGCTGGTTCTCTGAACTACTCAAAATTTCCAATTCCGGTTCTCCAGAACTGGTCAGAACCTGCTGAAAGCCTCTGACACACACAGACATATTTATTTATCTATCACATTTTTGAATCACTGATCTCCCTCAGAGAGGAACTCTGGGTAGTGTACAATAAAATGCTTAAATATAAAAACAGCATATAAAAAAATAAAATTTTAAAAGGAAACAAGGATGACTTTAAACCCTGTTTAAAAGGTGAAGGGAAGGGTCTCAGAGCACCAACCAGCCCTAGATGCATGTTCCTCTGGGCTCCCCATGAGGTCACATAGTGGGGGCCTGCCTCACCTCTGGGGGATAGAATATTCCACAGGGTGGAGACAGTGGAAGCTCTCTTCCTAAACCCCACCAGGGTCTGCAACATACCTTCCCTGCCTGATTGGGTGGGACAGGCTGATGTAATGGGATGAAGACGGTTCCGTGGGTAGCCTGGCTCCACGTCACATAGGCAGGGGTGGGATTCTACCAGTTCAGACTGGTTCTATAGAACCGGTTGTTATAATTCTGCATAGTTCGGAGAACCGACAAATTGCGCCCCTGGCTGGCCCCGCCCCTCTCTGCCTGCGCCTCCCCTCCCCGCCCAGTCCCTATTGCGCATGTGTGACATTGCGCACATGCCCAACATTGCTGACTGCATTCTCCCCCGCCCAGTAACTTCTTAAGGAATTTCTTTATTTTTTTTTCCCCCTCCTGACAGCTGCTCTGATGATCAGCTGTGCCGGAATCCCCCTCACTGTCTTACTGCTTCGCCCAGGAGGCTTCCCTGAGGCCCAGGAGGCAAAAAGGGATGTGGGTGAGCAGGGGTGCTGCAAAGAAAAAAAGAAGCCACACCCACTCAGTCACATGGCCACACCCACCTAGCCACACCCACAGAAGTGTTGGTTAAAAAAACTGAATCCCACCCCTGCATGTAGGGTTTTATAAATCATAACCAACACCTTGACTCTATTATCAATTAAGTACCTATTGTTAAAAATGCACACAACCTCACATAACACCCTTAGCAATACATATACTGGTGTGTGAATAGCCACAGGCACATTCTCATCATAAAAATAATGGTGCAGGCAATAATTTTGATGCCTTTTCTATTGCAGGCCATTCATCTTTCACTATAAGAGCGCAGGGAACCCCGTGCTCTTGAATAAGTTAAGAGTGTGATCTTAAGCACTGTCTCTTCTTTTTTTCCTTTTTTTTCCCCTGAAAATACTACCGACTGCTCCTATTTACTACTTTTATCTCTGAGAATACTTTTTTGGAAGGGTGGCAGAAACTTTATCCTTTTCATCAACCGGTTGATTGAGAGAGATGATCAGGGTTTAGGACTAGTGAGTGTGACAAGTAACATGATATCCAATTGTCCATTCATTACTGACAAAGGGCCGAAAAAATAATGTGATTTCTTAGGTAAAGTCCACTTGGGTGGTTTTCACGTTTATTTTTCTGTGCCAGTGAAAACATTAAGACAATCATGTTACAAATCTCTTCATTCCTTTAATTGCTTTCAGTGATCGAGGATAGTTATTGTATTTGATAAGACGTTTTCACCCCTGTGGTTGGACATGGTTGATAATCCCCTAAGAAACCCTAACTCTATATCAATCCCTGGACCACTTATTACAAGCTGTAAATGTTGACGTAAAAGGAAGGGAGGGGTCTCAAATATTCTTATGAATATGGCTTATGGGGCATTTTGTTCATCCACACTAACTTACAATAGTACTGGCATATCGCATGCTTCCCCAAAAGACAATTCCTGCTGCCCCCATGGCTGCTGTTTCACCAATTGTAGTCACCAAGTCTTCCTGAAAAGTAAGGCAATGAATAGAGATGGGCAATTAATAGAGCACCGCACACTGATAATAAACTGTTAAAGATATTGGCAGCCATTTCCCTTACCTCTTATTTGGGGGGTGGGGGTATTTATAATAAAAACAGTTTAAGCACAAGACCTGTTTGGCCCAACTGCAAGAAAATTTAGCATCCTGGGAAAGAATACTTTTTCTTAGCTCTATCAAATGCCTTGCTAAAAGTCAACATCGATGCGTACTCCCAGTAAAATAATTATTGTGTGGTTTCTCAGATATGAGACTTTTTCAGATTTTCAAGTTAGAACAGCTTTGTCCTAACTTGGCAACTTTAAGACTTGTGCACTTCAACTCCCAGAATTCCTCAGCCAGGAAGTTTCCAAGTTAGGAGACTCTTGAGTTACAATATGCCAAATATGTGGATTTTATAGGATGGTGGAAATTCCTTTACTTTCAGGTGCTGTGTTCAGAAAATTGCCTATAATTCTTTGCTGAGGGTGTATCTCCAAAAAAAATCTGACTGCTGAACCCGTAAGTGCATTAGTAATTTTGAAATGTGGTATTGGAATTCTCTTAAAATGATTGCAATGGAGGCTGTTGCTAATAAAATAAAATGTTACAAACTAGAAGGAAAAAAAGTAAAAGAGAGAGAGAGAGAAACTTTTTAAAAATGCCACTATAGACTATGCAGGGCTCAGCTGCTGTGTAATAGATATAAAGTATTTAAGATCAGCTTTGCCAATATGTAATTCAAGCCTAAGATAGCACATTAGACTATGAAAATAGGGTTGAACATTATGCATACTCAGATTTGCATGATGGAATAACATTCCTATGTGAGCCTCGGTGGTGTAGTGGTTAGAGTGCAGTACCGCAAACTACTTCTGCTGTCAGTCAGCTGCCTGCAATTTGGCAGATCAAACCCCACCAGGTTCAAGGTTGACTCAGCCTTCCCTCCTTCTGAGGTGGGTAAAATGAGGACCCAGATTGTTGGGGGCAATAGGCTGACTCTGTAAACTGCTTAGACAGGGCTGTAAAGCACTATAAAGTGGGTATATAAGTCTAAGTGCTATTGCTATTCCAATCATCAACATATACATACACGCAGCTCAAGGAACACCTGAGGGATGTGGGATTTCACCTGCTGACTATTTCTTTCCCATGGCCATGTTGATCATGATGTAAAATAGTCCTACCCTGTTTACTTAGGTTTCTTTAACAATCTTGACTAACCAGTCAAGATTCCTGATTACATGGAGAATCTGACATGTTGGATTTCTCTTATGCTAATGTTCAAGAGAAGAAAATAAAGCATGCTAATGGGTATGAACCAGATGGAGTGAGATCCTCTAGAAATTTTCTCATGAAGCATTAGAGTTCAAACAAACATATAGTGTAGTCAACAGATCTTGATTCTGAGATTCATATACTCCAATAACTTACCTTTGTTAAAGGTTCAAAGGTATATGCATAGAATGGTCTGGCATATACAAAAACAGGCAAGGCATAATCTTTCCTAGCTTTGGAAGCAATGCGCATTGATTCCTTAAGGCGATGGTGCACAAATTTCAAAGCGTTGGCACTAGATTTCAACATGATTTCAAGATATATAGAAGGAAAAAGGGCAGTACTTTCTCTCCATAGCCAAAGTAGTTGATCATTCCGTGCAATTTCAATTTCTGGACATTTGCCTGTATATTGCTGAGGATTTTGCTTATAATTATAATTATAGCAATCTGGATACAGATAGTAGCCCCAATATCCACCTGGTCGCATATTTTTAGCTAGTAAAAGTGTGTCTCTCATGAAACGCTTCCCAGCTTTTTCATATTCTTGCTTAGCTAATCTCTTGATTGCAGCTTCAGACAATCCTGGGTGCAACTGTTTAGCAAATTGAATAGATCTGGTTCTGTAAACATTTTTACTACCCCAGTTTCTATCCCACTGGGGTCTCCAGTTTTCCCAGTCAATGACTCCAAGTCCATGAAATGTCTTCAGTGGGATCATATAGTTGAGATCTGATTTTGTTTTCTTGAGATGTTTGGTGATGCTTTCATTTTGCGGTATAATCCCATGGAGGAAATTCCCATGGTCATCAATATGGGGATAGACCCCCAACTGGTTAGGATAAAATATTGTCACAGCAGACCCACTTAAAGACTCTTTGGCGTTCGATACAATGTGAAAAGTCTTGAGATCTAAATCCACGTTATAGCGCAGCTTACACTGGGTAGTAGGTGCATTCCAGAACACAAGGAAAGGTTCATTAGGATACATTGGAGCTTTGGTCTGCATAACATGAACACTGTTACATCTCTTCAGTAATATCCAAGTTGCCAGGCATTTGATCCATAAATGACACATAATATGCAGTTTTTCTGATATTTTTAGTTCCTTGAGGGAGGAAAAGAAGAACAGAAAAAGTACAGTGATAATAATAAAAGATAGCAATTCATAGTTGCAGTCGATATTCAGTAGATAGTTGCAGTTAGATTTTCATACTATTTATTAAAAGGTAACCAAAGTTGAATTAATCAATTACTTATGATCATACTTAAAGGGTGTTTAATCTAATGTTAATCTAATTAGTTAGACAGATGAAATTAATGCATTAATTCAAATAAAGTAATCCTTCAGAATTTAGTATCAAATTATTTTGCACAAGCAAAAAGGATAATGTCAAAAATCTATATGCCATTTTATAAACTAAAACGATGAGTCCTTCTTATGGCTTGAAGGGGCTTGGGATAGTGATTTGGGCAATGTAATAGTTGAAACAAAATAGCAAGCATTATGGAAATCAAGGTTTTCTTTCTGCCTCTAACCAAGAGTTACAATTGAAAAGGGCAATTAAGATTGATGAATAAATTCCACACAATCACTCTTGAAGCCGTTAGTGAGCTATACACAGACGGGCTCAGGTAATGCTTTTCTGGCACAATGTTATAAGAGACATTAGAATGACTACAAATTATGGGTCAGATATTCTTCAAAACTAGAGTGGTTGAAAAAAATTATATGATCTAATACAGGGGTGTCAAACTCACATTGTCACGGCAGCGTCACGTGATGTATTTGACAGCTCTGATCTAATACTGCACTTAAAAATAAAGAGCTGATTGTTTATTTATTTTGAAAAGCTAAATTAATTAATATTCAATGTTGAAAATGTTTTGAAAACTTAAGCATTTATTTGAGGATTTTTTAAAAAGTGTTTTTTTTAATTTAATTTAATTTTTATTTATTTGATTTGTCAATCTCTTACAAGTATAAGTATAAACATCGCTTACAGGTATAAACAATCGCTTACAGGTATAAATATAAACATAGTTATGAATACATGAAAGGGATACATATAAGAAAAATAAAAATAAAAGAAACAATAGGACAGGGATAGTAGGCATGATTGGTGCGCTTATGCACGCCCCCTAGAGACCTCTTAGGAAAGGGGTGAGGTCAATAGTAGACAGTCTAAGGTTAAAGTTTTTGGGGTTTGTGGAAGAAACCACAGAGTCAGGTAGAGTATTCCAAACATTGACCACTCTGTTGCTGAAGTCGTATTTCCTGCAATCAAGTTTGGTGCAGTTAACCTTGAGTTTGTATCTATTGTGTGCTCTTGTATTGTTATGGATGACGCTGAAGTATTCATTTACAGGTAGGACATTGCAATGTATGATTTTATATACTATATTTAGATCAGACCAGAAGCGGTGTAGTTCTAGGTTTTCTAGGTCTAGCGTTTCAAGTCTGGTGGCATAAGGTATTCTGCAATGAGTAGAGGAGCGGAGAACTCTTCTTGTGAAATATTTCTGGACTTTCTCAACTGTGTTAATACCAGATATATGATGTGAGTTCCAGACTGATGAGCTGTATTCAAGTATAGATCTAGCAAATGTTTTGTATACTCTAGTTAGTAGTGTGATATTACCAGAGAAAAAGCTACATAGGATTAAGTTTACAACTCTTAATGCCTTTTTGGCTATGTAGTTACAGTGGGCTCTAGCACTTAGATCATTAGAGATGAGTACTCCAAGGTCCTTGACAGAGTTTGGATCCTCAACAAGGTCTTGACTATTCAGCTTGTATTTTATTTTCTGATATATTTTTTTGCCAATATGTAAGACAGAGCATTTACTTGTTGAGATCTGAAGTTGCCATTTGATTGACCATTCTGATAACAGTCAAGGTCTTTTTGGAGGGTAGTAGAATTTTCTGTGATGTTGAATAGCCTTACATTATCAGCAAAGAGAACGCAGTTGCTCTTAATATGATCACAGAGGTCATTTATGTAGAGTATGAAGAGTCGGTCCTAAAACACTGCCTTGTGGGGGACAAATAGGGCTCTTGTTTAAAAGAGAATACTATTTGTGGTCTCATTCTATCTGCAGTAAGGAGTTTTATTTAAGCAGACCATATTGAGCATCTGAATGAAGTCAGTTGGAGCCAAGGAATCAAATTAAGCCATATAAAGTCAAGAGCTGGAGATTTACACAAGACCCTGCTCTAAAGAGCATGAGATTAGCTGCTCAGTAGGGTTCATATAATAGGGAGGGTTGCTATAATCTTTGTTCTCTTACCAATTTCTCGGCTGAGTATACTGAGTATACTGAGTATACTCAGTATATTTATCTATTTCTCACATTTGGATACTCCAATCATACAAAGTACTGCAGAATACAGTACATTTTAACCCCAAGATGTGTGAATTCTCCTGCTTCCTATAAATAACATAACAGAACTAAAAAAAAGTATTAATTATCAAATCCTTATTAATGGTTTGCTTGTGTCAACATTCACATGGACCCTGTAGTTTTTCCCCATCCCATTCAAATTTTTAACAGTGTGTATTCTATATTTAATTAATTGAAACATAATTAAACATGAACTTTGGCATCTTATTCTATACGTTAATTAAAATAAATTACTCTGTTGTTATCACTCAAAACATTCCCCTTGAAGTATGAGCAGCCCAAGCTGGTGCTCCATTTTACTTACAAAGATATGCTGAAACATCAGATTAGATTAATTCTGCAATTTATCATTACGTGTTACTTATATTCTCATGTATAACACTATGTAAGTCACAGTGTGAGAAGAAGACAAAACTTTCTTAAACATCTTGTATGAAGTCACTTCAGTTTAACTTCATCTTTAGAGAACTTTGATGAAACATAGATAGAATCTCGGTGATGAAAACAATAGGGAAAGAACATTGGCACAAAAGGGCATGCAATACAAGCAGCTTAGAAAAATAGTAGCACGCTGCCGCCATTTATCTTCTCAGCACCCTTAATTTAGGTCATCAATCTGATGTCCTTTCAGACCCTGACACTCAAGTTTCACATCAGAGCATAGCATGGAGACAGCATCAATCATGACATAGGAATGATAGTATTGTCCAGGTTCTCTTTGATTTGTCAGGATCTTTTGATATTTATCATCATGTTCTTCTGGACCGCCTCCAAGGATGTGGGGAGGGAAGGAACTGCTTTGTAAAGATTCTCCTTTCTTTGTGGCCAGTTCCAGTTGGTTTGACAATCAGGTCCAAGGCCTTGTTTGTGGGGTGAAGCTCAACATTCTCATTCGAATATGTACCTGAGGCAACTGGAAGGATCAACTATTAGTACAGATGATACTTGACTATAGATGTGATTACAGGCTGACCAAACACACTGCCAATGTCCTAGTGTCTGGAGATGTCAACCCCACTAGGTAGCCCAGACCAAGAGATTATGCTTCAGCCACTTTTTCCAAGGTGTTGTAATGTTGAAGCAATCGAGTTGTTTGATCATGAACAACTGAATCATGATGATATTTATTGGAGTCTAGTCTTGCATTTATACGCATTTTTAGTTATCCTCCATCGCTGGTTAACTTTGGTTACTGCTTAATTTTCATTACTGTTTTGCACAGTAATCCATACAATTAATTATCTCTAGTTAAAGTCTAACATATGTTTACTTCCTCTCTCTAATCCTCTTTTAGATTAGAGACTTTGTTTACCTGAGTTGTATTTGCTTGGAAACATTCTTTATCTGAGGTTTGCCCTCCGAGATTGGAACATTCCTGCAATTACAAGTCTACATATCCTCGTTTTTTATTTTAAATGGAGGATTCAAAGATTTATGAATGTATCGCAATTGTAGAGGATTAAGAGAGGGGGAAGCAGGATGAAACAATGCAAATAAATTTGGAATACATTGAATAAAACAACAGATTGCAATTAGTACAATAATAATAATTATAGCATAAAAAAACCTGTCTGAGCCAAGACCAATCAAGGAACCAATTGGTTAGCCACTCAAAAGGTGAGTAATGAGCATGGATATTATTTTGAATGTATGATTGTAAATTGGCAAGTTCATCCTCAATAGTTTTATTCAAAGAATGAAAATGCACAGCACATCCACAGTGTCCAACTAACTTACAGAACCCTCCCTGGTAGGCTAAAAGATAGTCTATGGCAAAACTCTGCTGTAAGACATCTTCATTTAAGTCTTCTATTTCATGCTGCAAATCACGAATAATAGCAGCAGTAGCATTGATGGATTTTTCAAGTCTGCAGGTGAGACTAAGAATAGATCGTCTGTTTTCTTGAGCAATTAGGCCAGGATAAGAGCCTAGAGTAAGGACTCCTGTAACAGCCCCTGCCAATGCATGACCAAATGTAGAACCAGAAGACAATTGTGTGTCAATAATGACTTCATAATTACATGTAGGCCCCAGAGAGGAACACCACTGTCAAGTTGATGAGAGCGTACCTATTTGAACAGGTTGAGTAAAATAATGAGTGTCAATAGACGTATGAAGATAACAGTATGGCTTAAAGGTTGAAAACTGAGTTATATCCATTTGCCAAATTTGATTAGCTTGGGTTCCTCATGGGTTGACGCCTATTGGAAAGGGAACTGCCAGTTGCTGACAAGCTGGACAAGCACGGACAATATCCCGGGCTTGAGATAATGAAATTTTAAATTGCTTTGCAAGCGATTTGGCATTTTGATGAAAATAAGAATGACTAGCAACAGGATCAGCAAACAAAGATGCAACAACCTTTAAGGATTCATCTGCCTTCCGATTTCCTTCAGTCAAGGCATTAGTAAAGGGAGTATGACTTCGAATGTGTTCTATATACAAAGAATACAAGCGAGTTTCCAAACTATTCTTTAAAGATAAAAACAAGGATAGCAAATTCTTTAAAGATAAAAACAAGGATAACAAATTCTTATCCAAAGAGAGAGCACAATAAGAAAATGGAAGAGATTGCATAGCTAAATACACATATTGAGTATTAACGATCAAATTAATAGGTTGGTCATTGAACAATCATAAAGCCAAAATCACAGCAGCCAGCTCAGCACATTGAGCTGAAGTTTGTGTGGCAGTAAATTTAGAATACCATTGTTGTTGAATCTGCCAGACAACCATACCCCTTGTAGGTGATCCATTAGTAAAGACTGTAAGAGCTTTAGAAATAGGATTTCGCACAAGAATAGAAGAAAAGGCCAGATTTAAAGTAGTAGTAACCAGTATTCTAGGATCCTTGGCTAAAGAATACAACAAGTTTCCCACATATTGAGAAAAGGCTATCTGATATGATTCTGAAATCATCATCAAATGCTCATGTTCAACTTTTGTATGAGTGAAAGCTATGCTAATGAGATTCTGTCCTGTAAGATGTAAGGCTCATTTACGACCTTTAATAATCAAATCCTCTAATGCTGATTGATAAGGATAAATGTTTCTAGGCGGAGTAACTGACAAATTAATCCATTCATGAATGTTGACCGCTTGCGGGGATGCATTAGAATAAAGACATCCCATGAGTAAGGGTGTAGTGGGAAGAATAGCTAAGCAAAGTCCTATTATTAAGGATGTTATCCTGTCCACATAACGATGCTTAAACTTATTCAATATTTCTTGAAGGCATGTTCTTTGAGGATCAGTTAATACAACTAGATCTCCTGGTGATTGTGCTCCCTTCAAAGACTGAAATAAGGGCAACATATCACCAGTTGTAATGTAGAAGAATGGGCGTGCCCAATTAATAATGCCAAGTAATTTTTGCCATTGTACTAATGTATATTATTTCTGTACTTGTAATTCAGGAAGAATTGGAATGGAGGAATTGTGCAACATTCTATGTCCTAAGTAGGTATAAGGTTCTACCTTTTGAATTTTGCCTGATTATAAACTACATCATCCTTTTTGAGCAAATCTCAATTTTTAACATATCTCAATTCATAATATAATTCATTTCATTGCAATCAATTATAAAACATTACATTGTCTTGTCTTTATCATTATATTTATATTGTGTTTTATTTCCCTATTTTCTTCTCTAGCCATTGATAAAATAAATCCCAAATTTTGTAATATTCTTTATCTTCTTGCTCTCTAATTGCTAATGTCAATTTACTCATTTCAGATGGATCTTGACAGACTAGAACACTGGGCCGTATCTAACAAAATGAAATTCAATGTAGAGAAAAGTAAACTCCTACACTTAGGCAAGAAAAACCAAAAGTACACATATAGACTGGGTGAAACCAGGCTCAACAGCAGTAACTGTGAGAGGGATTTTGGAGTCCTAGTGGACAACCAGCTAAATATGAGCCAGCAGTGTGCAGCAGCCACCAAAAAAGCTAATGCAATCCTAAGTTGTATTAACAGAGGGATACAGTCAAGATCAAGGGAAGTACTAACACCACCCTATAAAGCCTTAGTAAGACCACACCTAGAGTACTACATCCAGTTTTGTTCACCATATTATAAAAAGATGTTGAGACTCTAGAAAAAGTACAGAGAAGAGCAACCAGGATGATTAGGGGACTGGAGGCTAAAACATACAATGAACGGTTGCAGGAACTGGGCTTGGCTAGTCTAGTAAAGAGAAGGACCGAGGAGACATGATAGGGGTCTTGCAATATTTGAGGGGCTGCCACAGAGAGGAGGGGATCAGCTATTTTCTAAAGTGCCTGTAGGCCAGACAAGGAATAATGGGTGGAAATTGAACAAGGAGAGATTTAACCTGAAAATAAGGAGAAACTTTCTGACAGCAAGAACAATCAACCAATGGAACAACTTGCCCTCGGAAGTTGTGGGAGCGCCATCACTTGAGACTTTCAAGAAGAGATTGGACTGCCATTTGTCAGAAATGGTGTAGGGTCTCCCACTTGGGCAGGGGGTTTGACTAGATGACTTACAAGATCCCCTCCAACTCTGATTATCTGTTATCTGTCTGTAATTCTTGTGCAAAAACTTCCAGGCATGGCAAAAAAAAATTAAATGTGATACTATTTGGGGTTCAGGTTAAAGTTATGTGAGCAATATAAATAGATAATTATTGTACATAACAGCTATATTTTTCTTGCTCTATTTAAACAAAACTTTGCAAATCTATTGCACTTCTTCAAATCCTAATGATTCCATTATATATTATCAGTAAATTGGTAATAAGTGCTCAGTCAATAGCATATTGACATGCTCAATTAAACTTTCAAAGATGACACAGCATTTTCCTACTTACATGAGTGACCTAAAAAGAAATCATGCAGAAATATTTTGGTTCTATAGCTTGAGCACAAAAAGAGGGCTTCAGAAATTAATTAGTTGAAGTTTGTGCCCAAGCCTGCTAAAATAAGTAAAAGTATTTCTAAGAGATTTTCAATTTTTAAAATTGATTTGTATAACCCACAAATCAATATGACCAATCAGTTTATTAATCTGTGTATTTTATCAGTAGAGTAAATGAAGAAAAACTGAGGAATAACTCACTTAATTTGTTATGCCTAGATTGTTTTTTAAAGTGCTGAAAGTCTTTATTGTATATATTTTAATTGGTTTTGGAATATTTAAAATAAGCCTGTTAAAAATAGGTGCTTTGTTAAGAACACATAAAGAATGTTACATTTGGCCATCTAAATCAGCATCTGATACTACAAAGTGACCAAACATTCAAGAAACTTGCAAATTTGGGCTAGTAGGTAATCTAAAAATGAGTTCTTAGTGGTATTTAAGATCGTCATTTAGCCCATGATTTGAAAAATTGGTAAGCAGTTAACAAGTTATTATACATTGAATGGAATGATCTTCTATTGTCTAAATACATTTAGCCCCCTTCTAAAGTCATATAAATTGGTAGTTATCATATCTGATGTCAGTCAATTTCACATCTATGTGTTATGTGAATTATTTTGATGATGCATGAATTTCCCTAAATTCACTTTAATAAGTGATGCTCATTTATTAGAAGAGGAAAAAAACTTACTTCCATTCACATTTCCCAATATATTTATAATGTAAGCTAATTCCTAACAATTTACTTGAAACATCCACAGTATTTGCTATTATTGATAATCCACAAGAATGCCTATGATTTTCCCCGTTATACCTTCTAGTTTAGATGGTATCTCAACCAAGAGAGCAATGAAGACCTACCAGGAACATTTGAGTTTCTGTGAAAAGGTGTAGAAATAGGAAAGATAATACATTATTTTGTAGTACATATCAGTATGTGTCATGTAATTGTAGTGGATCTCTTCATCTTTTTTTTTAACTCTCAATGTACATGATTAAAGCTCCAGCGTGAACCCAGACTACCATTGTGTACAGTGGGTCTTTGCAATTCAAATCAATACCATCCAGAGGTTTTTATGAGTTTAAGCATATACCTAAATCCCAGCACCAGTAATAGGTTAATATTCCCATAAGTGTCTTAGTGGTACGTTGCATAGTGAGACTCAAACAAGAATGGCATGACAATTGTTTCTATTTGCATGCCACAGCAATTTTCAGGTTACAGAGGATAATTGAGAATGCTTTGATTCAATGTTCCCCAAACCTTAGTATTAGCATGGGGATACAGTGGTGAAGCTTCATGCACAATTGCCAAATTTTAAGACCCTTCTGAGCACATCGTTTGACAAACAAAGAAACTCTGAACCTCAAAAGAAGCCAATAAGGTCAAAGTACACATGAATTTGATATGCATAGGTGCAGATGTAAGCTTTCCCAAGTCAGGGAAAATGAAGAAAACAGAACTGTATTTCAGAAATATTCTTGAAATGAATTTACTAGGTTTTCCACTTGAGCATATGAGAGGAGAAATCTGGGTCAATGAGTTCAAATCATTCATTCACTTATTCACAAAACAAAACAAGGGCTTTTGTATAACAATTTTATAACAATTTTCTAGGACATAAAATAAGATCAACTTTCTGAAGGCAAGATATCTAATAGCAATACACACACACACTATTGAAAATATACGAAGAAGAAATAGAATATAATTCTTTATTGGCCATGTGTGATTGGACACACAAGGAATTTTGTTTATGGTGCATACACTCTCAGTGTACATAAAAGATATAAGTGATAAATGATAATAGTTATCATAAATACATTCATCGTGACTCATAAAATACAACACTTAGTGTTAGGTGTCCATTTTAAGTCTTGAGATATTATAGAACCTAGAAACGTGAGGGTCTCTACCGTTGACACTATGTTGTCTAATATTGTAAGAGGTGGTAGTATAGGAGGGCTTCTCCTAAAGTCTACCATCATTTCTACAGTTCAAGATTGTTACAGTCATACTACAAGGCTAGTTGTTCAACCTCCCATCTATATGCAGATTCATCATTGTCTCGAATGAGACCAATCACTGTTACATCATCTGCAAACTTCAGTACTTTAACAGAGGGATCTTTTGAGATGCAGCCATTGGTATAGAGAGAGAAAAGAAAAGAGCACACACTCCTGAGGTGGCCCTGTGCTAATTGTACAGGTAATCTGGTGTGATTTTGCCTAGTTTCACCTACTGCTTCCTGTCTGTTAGGAAGCTTATGGTCCACTTACAAGTGTGGTCAGGCATAGCTAACTGATTTAATTTAGTTACAATATCTGGAATGATGTTATTGAATGCCAAGCTGAAATCTACAAAGAGGACCCTTACATAGGTCTTTGGAGATTCAAGATGTTGCTGAGCCATATTAATAGTATCATCAGCTGAGCTATTTGCTCGGTAGGCAAATTGAAAGGGTTCTAACAGCAGATCTGTGATGGTTTTCAGGTTGGCCAGCACTAGCCTTTCCAAGGTTTTCATAACCACAGATGTTAGAGCAACCAGTCTGAAGTCATTCAGTTCCTTGATGGAGGGTTTCTTCAGCACTGGGATGATAGAGCATTTCAAGCAAGAAGGAACATAGCACATCTCTAGTGATTTATTGAAGAGTAGGGTGAAGATGGGGACCAACAGGTCAGCACAGACTTTTAAGCTAGAAGGAGTTATCTTGTCTGGCCCTGGTGCTTTTCCTGGCTTTTATCTGTGAAATAAATCTTGCACTTCTTTTTCTGTGATCACCAGAGGTGGTGAACCCAATGGGTTGGAGTCAGTTGTAGGAGGCTTGGCTCTTGTTCGTGTTTGAGATGGGGGTTGTGGAGATAGGTGGCTATAGTTTCCGTTCAAACCTACAGTAAAACAGATTCAGGTCATCTGTTAGTTGTTGATTTCCTTCTGCCTGGGAAGGAGGTTTGCTGTAGCCAGTGATGTTTTTAAGAGTTTTCCACATATTTGCTGGATCATTTGTTGAGAACTAATTTCTTAACTTTTCAGAGTAGCTTCTTTTTGCTGCTCTGATCTCTCTTGTTAATATGTTTCTGGCCTGATAGTACAGCATTCTGTTGCCTTTTCTGTAGGCTTCCACTTAAGCATGACGTAGCTGGTTAAGTGTAGAGTTGTAATTGCAGGAACACTCTTATCTTGGATGGCAAACCTCAGATTAAGAATGTTTACAAGTAATTACAACTCAGGCAAACAAAATCACTAAAGCAAAGAAGGATTAGAGAGTGGAAGTAAACATGTGTTAGAGTTTAACTAGAGATAATTAATTGTGTTAATTACTATGCTAGACAGTAACAAAGGTTGAGCAACAACCAAAGTTAACCAATGTTAGAGGATTACTAAAAATGTGTATAAATACAAGACTAGACTCTATTGGAGTCATCATGATTCATGTGATCATGATCAAACACCTCGACTGCCTCGTCATTGCAACAGTTAAGTTTAGCTGTAAACTAAGGTTTGTTGTTACTGTATATCCCCAGGCTTCTGGTCAGCACACCTAGGTCTTCACAAAAACTGGCATAAGATGTTACAGTATCTGTGAGTTCATTCAAGTCTGCAGTGGTACCTTTGAAAACATTTCAATCAGCGCAGTCAAAGTAAGCCTGTAGAGTTAGCTTTGCCTTCTCAGTCCAAGACTCACTGATTTAATTGTTGGTTTTATGGTTTTAAGTCTTTGACTATAAGCAGGTACAAGGTGAATCATACACTAATCAGAGTGTTCCACAACTGCTCATGGTAAAGACCAAGAAGCATCTTTTAATGTTGTGTAGCATTGGTCTAGAGCAGGGGTCGCCAAACTTTTGGACCTCAGGGACCACCAAAATCATAATTTTAAATCCCAGGGACCACTAACTGGGTATGTGGGTGTGGCCTAATTTGTGGGTGTGGCTTGGTGGTCATGTGACTGGCTGGGCATGGCTTGTATGTAAATATTATAAATATTTATATAAATATTGATTTTTTTTTATAAAAAAGAACAATTTTTACCCAAAATCAGACAAAGCAGGCAGGCAGATTGAGTTGCTTACAGAATCACAGATTCATTCAGTGATCTATCTATTTGCCATCAGATAGCTCAGCCTGTCACATAAAATTTTCTTGCCGTGAGTCTGCACTGAATAATAGAACCTTCAGTCCTAAGGGAGGTGTGGCTGTGCTTAAAAGCAGAGTCGAAGATCTAAAGACTAGCTAGAAAACAAGAAATCCAACCATTTCCTGCTTCCTAGCTAATCTAAATCTCCTGGCACAACAGAACAGCTGATGGTCAGAAAAAGGAAAAATATCAATTTAGCAGGCAAGTTTGCTGGGTAAGGAGTAAATGGGTGGGGAGGGTTCCCATGGGCCATGTGGGTGGCGCAGCCTTGTGTTTCAGTGCACTGGATTAATTGCTTTGGGTGGGGTGCTCTGGGCGTGACATTTCTCTGTGGACCACCAAAATTTTCTTGTGGACCACCAGTGGGGTGTGGCCCACCAGTTAGCAGCCGCTGGTCTAAAGTATTCTTGCCTCTAGTGAGAGAATTGACATGCTGAAAATATTTTGGTAGCTCTTTCCTTAGGTTTGCTTTATTAAAATCTCCTAAAATAATTGGAAGTGAATCTGGGTATTTAACTTCAGCTCACATAATATGGCCAGCTAGAGTTCATAATGTATTGTTTACACAAGCTTGTGGAAAAACATACATAGCAATTAGGAGAAATGAGGAGAACTCTCATAAAGAATAGAATAGTTTACAATTGATAATTAATGTCTCTAAGTCCACATACCCAGTTAAAATGTATGGCTGTGAAAGTTGGACCATAAGGAAGACTGAGTGCTAAAGAATTGAGACCTTTGAACTCTGGTGCTGGAGAAGAAGACTCCTGCGAGTCCCTTGGACTGCAAGGTGATCAAACCAATCAGTCCTAGAGGAGATCAACCCTGACTGCTCTTTAGAAGGCCAGACCCTGAAGATGAAACTCAAATACTTTGGCCACCTGATGAGAAGGAAGGACTCCCTGGAGAAGAGCCTAATGCTTGGAATGATTGAGGGCAGAAGAAGAAGAAGGGGACGGCAGAGAAAGAGGTGGCTGGATGGAGTCAGTGTGGGCTTAAATGGATTCCGCAGGATGGTAGAGAACAGGAAGGTCTGGAGGAACATTGTCCATGGGGTCGTGATAGGTCTGACATGACCTCACAACTAACAACAACAACAAAGTCCACATCACATAATTTCTTTAGTATAGTTATATCTTGGGACCAGCAGCTATTAATTTATAAACATAAGCCTCCTCCCTTCTTTTTAATGAGATATTTCTGCAATTCTGTCTGCTCTTTGTATCTGAAATCCTGGGATATGCAGGCTACTATCATCAATTTAACTAGGTTTCAGTGAAGCAGAGAGCTGCTGAGTTGTAAAAATCAGTATTGCATCTATTTAAGAGAAGTATTTAATCCATCTTATTAGCGAATGAACATAAATTAGTCAGAAAGAGTGAAGGAAGAGGAGTTTTTATTCCACTTTTCCTTAGTCTATTCAAAATTCCTGCTCGCTTACCCCTTCTCTGCCTCCAGTAATGTAGCTACAAATCTTACTTGCATTATACTGGAATGCTGAGTATCCTTCATTTGTAGTGTCATTTCTGGAATTTCTTCTAAGAGTGCATATTCTTGATTAACTAAGCCTTGTTTCTAAGCATAGTAAAATATTGGAATTATTATATTATTATTCTTGAACTGAGTGTGCAAAGATTGTCTATGTGCAATTTGCCATACCTTTTATGTTCCCCAATTCGTGCTATTCACAAACACGTTTCCACTATAAAAATGATTATGAAATTAATTAATATTATTTATTTTAGATATACCTTACTTGGGTTACAAAAAAAAAAAAAACCCTAGGCTTCTGCAGGATCTACAGAAATATACAAGAAACTCTGGATTTTTACTGCCATCTAGAGCTCACCTATATCACTGCAGTCCATGTGTGAGATGCCTATATCAATATGTCCCCAATGTCTGCTAGCAGATTTTTGTTTAAAAACTATTAGTGTCTAGTATTTTAGTGATTAAAAAAACCTCATACGCACAAATGTAAAATGTTGTGGGAAAGCATTGATGCAAGCTTAGGCTAATGTTGAAATGCATAGAGATGATCAACAGTATTTTATTTACTATCCATATGCATACTGGTAATAGAAAAAAAATGCAAATGTAGGAAAGAAACTAAAAGGTACAGCAAAGTATAGATTTTTTTCAATTCTACAACTAGAAAACATTTTTGAATGAAATAAAGTCTGCTTATCTGTTGGGATATGGAAGAGAAAGCCCCTCTGAATCCTGACTTTTGTGGATTGTCTCTTGCAGGGATCCTGCTGTAAGATCTTCCCAGTCTTGCCCTTTCTCTGGAAAAATATTCTTCCGGATATCAAAGTGCTCCAACCCTGTTGTTTTTTTTTGGAAACTCCATGACACCTCTGTGGACCTCTGCAGCTTGAGGTGTCTGATGTTTTCTGATGTGTATGGATGGTGTTATGATTGCTCCTTGGTGCACTGAAAGTTTTTGATTACTACGTTTATTTCAATATATTATTATATATTGTGACACTTTTGGTTTGATTTTATTGTGGCTTTGGGAGGTCTGACACAATTGGAGTCACATAATGCAAACCTAGTAAAGCAAACAAACTATCCGGGAACGGTAGAACACACAGCAGAGCAAAGCAAAAAACACGTCAAAGAATATGGAAGTATTTGCCTTCGTAATGCCATCTAACCTAATACATAATGACTAAGTTATCATAATCACATTGAAAAGCAAATATCATTACAATCTATGCTGCCACAATCTAGTATCTTCTTTATTTGTTTACATACAATTTGTATCATGCATATTGGACAGAAAGGGAATGCTCTTCCATTCCATTTGGCACTCTATTAGTTCTTGATTCTTCACAATCTGTGAATCTATGTCAAGTTATATTAGGGTCTGCACTAACTCTGGATTAACTGTGAACCCTCCCTGAACCAACAGTTTTGCATAACGCCTAGTGAAACCCATGCACATTTGCTGGGTAGGATCTCACAGAAAGAGAAGTCGTGTCTGCAAATAATATTAACAATAATAATATTCTTTTTAAAACATTTTAAGTTATTCAGTTTCTAAGCTATTCCACTTATTTTACTGATATTTTGTATGTATTTACCAAAGCATACCCCTACAGCATGGGTGTCCAAACTTGACAACTTTAAGATTTGTGCACTACAACTTCCGGAATTCCCCAGCCAGGTCTGAAAGTTGCCAAGGTTGCATAGTCCCAATCTACAGCGTTAGCATGTTTTGTCGGTTTTCCTTCTTACAGTATGAGAAGGAACTTCTTTTACTTTGTCTATCCACCTGTAAAATGCCCCGTGCTCTTGAAACTGACCGGGACTGAATTTTACACAAGAGCATAGAATGTCTATAGCAGGGGTCTTCAAACTTGACAGATTTAAGACTTGTGGACTTCAACTCCCAGAATTCCTCCTCCGGTCATGTTAGCTCAGGAATTCTGGGAGTTGAAGTCCACAAGTCTTAAAGCTGTCAGGTTTGAAGAGTCTTGGTCTATAGATACCCTTGATTTTCATGAAAAATCAACCTAGTAATTTGCATGGAATGAAATTCCCACTGAGATCTGAACAGCCACTACCCACCACTCTGCTGGTGTTTTAAAGGGGCTGGAAGACCCAAGGCTTCGGTGGAGATGTTTGAAGCTTCCTTTTATCCTAGATTTTCTTTTGTCTCTACTTGGTTTGTTATCTTCCCATTTCTACCTTTCTTTTTCTTTTTTTCCCCTTCTTTTTTAATGCCTTGTTTTTCATCTTTAAACAATTGATAAATAGCCACTGGGAGTTGGTTGGCACATAATTCTAATAAATAATAATAGTGCTAAAATTGAATTGCCTGGAACTGAACCTTCTACCAAATTAGAGAAATCACGTGTTATCTGAAGTTCTTGCTTCCAGCTTTTCCTGCACAATTGAAACTGCCTTTACCAAACAGTAGTAGTAATTGTAGCAGTAGTAGTAATAAGCTATTATTGTGTACTTTGATATTTGCTTTTTTCCTCTGCAAAAAAAATAATAATAATTCCTTTTCACAGTCGGGTGAAATAGCACTAATAGCCCAGCAAGGACCTACATGTAGGGTGCCCTACTACATATCCATTTTGAGTCAAAAATAAAAGCCATTTCCTTTTAATGGTTTAAAATGCTTTGGGAGCATGTTTTGATCACACCACCCTGAAATAAATTTGAGAGAATGGAAAAAAGATAGCAATATCATGCAGACTTACATACCGCTTCACGGTGTTCTACAACCCTCTCTAAGCTGTTTACAGAGTCAGCATATTGCCCCAACAATCTGGATTCCTCATTTTATTGCCCTCAGAAGGATGGAAGGCTGAGTCAACCTTGAGCCTGGTAAGATTTGAACTGCCAAATTGCAGGCAGCCAGCTGTCAGCAGAAGTAGCCTGCAGTACTGCATTCTAACCTCTGCGCCATCACGGCTGTTAAAGTACTTCCCATTCACTTCTATGGGACATGCAGATAATTTAGCACATTTATTACATTTTAAGAATGATCACTGCTTCTACAGCATCTTGTGCAATCTGTTCATGATACCAAGACGAAGAAAGCTTTTAGAGAACTTTTGAAATCAGTGCATATTGTAGGGCAGGTCAAATTTTTCAACTTTAAATTTTCAAACACTACTGTACGGGTGCTCAAAAGTTATGACAAAATTTTATAGCACTTTGAAAACTTAGTTGTTAATATTTGTTGTGGAAAAAGTCTTTCAAAACTGGGAGAAATATCTCCTGTTCAAATCACAGAAATGTTACTCAAAGTTATCAGGGCACCAAGGTATGTGCTTTAATAAGATATTACAATTAAATTATCAGCCACAGCTGAAGTCTGTGTCCAATCCCCTTCTACAGCTTTTATGACTGATATTAAGAGATTAATTAATGGTAAATAATTAATTATGGTAATTAATGGTGTCATAGTACAATTGAAAGTCTGTAGTGATGTTCTATTACAAAACTTGGTTAAAGGGACTTTTCAACTGTAAGTCTCTAAGCCCAAAGAAGCTTGAGTCTATTTCACTGATCCATTGATCAGTAGTAAGAAGAAATCGTGGCACAACAATTAAGAAGCACTACTACATTCATATGAAACTCTGTCCTTTTATGCATAGTACACAGGTAAAATCCTTACTTGATCACAGGGAATGGGAATTTCATCTTTCAAATTACATCAAATTTTAAATCAATCAAAAGTTGCTCTATTCCAGTTAGGATGATCCTTGTTGTCCTTGTTCTTAGATCTTAAATTATGCATAGGAGATAAGCAGCTAACCAGTGGCTAAATGGTGAGATTCAAATATCCTAAATGCCTCTATTAGTTTGAGAGAAGTATTGTTTTACAGTTTTTACATTTTCATGATATTCCAGAAGGTGGTGCTGAAAGACTACTAGATTTTCCTTTAATAGTAATTGTACAAATTTATATTGTTACCATTATGCTCATTTGCACTGTAATATATCTACTTTGTTGGTTACAAACGGGGGAGGGAGGAGGGAGGGAGGGAGAGAGAGAGGGGGAGAGATTTACTCCTTCTCCTCTTCCTCCTCCTCCTCCACCACCAATATGTTCAGCCCAGAAAAGACAGTGACTCTGCCAGCATACTTGCCAGTAAGTGAGAATGAGACTTAAGGACATAGATCATTCAACATTTCTTTATTTCCATTCTTCCTTCCTAGCACGTGTTCAGTCTTTCAAGCCCTCAGGGATAGATGCAACAAAGTATGACATAAGTAATTACATGTTATTAAAAGAGCATTTGCTACTATGGGAGCAGTCTTCTCCTAACTCCAATTTAAGAAATACATTTAAAAAAACAAATAAGAGCTATCTGTTAATGTATTTAAATTTCCTGTCTGTCACTGAAAGTGGAAAATTATATAACAATAAAACATCCTAACATGTTTATCCTGAGCATGTTAGATTATGACTGCTTACAAACTGGAGGAACTGGATATTATTAAAGTTTTTGAACATTCCAAAATTATCCCATTCCTGGACATCCTGTTTGTCTTTTTATATTATAAATCCATATTCTGAACTTTCTAGCAAGCTTCTAGTAAAGCAAGCTCTGAAAAAGAACAAGAAGGTAATGGTTTGCTTCTTTGTTTGTTTTAAAAGTCCTCGCTTGGAGTAATAAACACTGTAGGAAAGTTTAACAGAAAGTTCTTTAACAAGAAAAGCCAATCCAGACCATCAAATATTGAAGTACTATTTCATTCTTTTAATAGAGATTCATTAATTAATTAACATCTGTTTACATATAAATCTAGCGGAAAGAAATAGGACTTGGACTTAATTCAGCCTTCTAAAATATAGACATTTAAAAAAAAAAAGATCACATCCTTTTTATAAGAAGGAAACTTTCAGCCATGAAGCTTTGGCTTTTATTTTGATATATTTATTTAGATCAAAATGTAAACATGGACAGGTTCTTCCTATTTTACCACAAGTATTATAGTATAAGAATTGTATCTTTTGTAAAGTTTGCTCTGCTCTACAGAACTCTAGGCCATCCAAGTAAAATGTTTACCAAGGAAATCACATTCCAAATTACATTCAATTTCCTGTATGTGTGTGTGGATTATGAAAAGCATGCAAATTTTAGTATCAAAAACCTTATATTTAAGAGGGGAGAATAAGCATGTTCAAATTTTTATTCATGGTTCCAAGTCAAAAACTGTAAAATAAGATTTTATTTTGCATACTCTGTCAAAAAAAAACAAACCAAGAGCTGTAACAGCTTTGTTTAGACTTCTTGTGTCATTTTTTTTCATTGCTGTTTAAGATCAAATCTGGGTTGGTGATAGCTGTGAGCAGGATATAATTGGCCTTGTACAGTGTGTAAGCACTAATTTACAACATGTTTTAAAGTTAGTTTACTTTCCATAATGATTTTTGATGTGACATTCAAATAAGCTTCATGGGTTCTTAGGTACAAACACATAACTGATTATCAGCAGATAGCCAGAACATGCAAAAATGAAGTCAGGAAAGCAAAGGCTCAGAATGAACGAAGACTTGTGACAAAAATCAAAGATCATTTTTAAAAAGTTCTTCAATAATCAATAACAAAAAAGTTCTTCAATATCAATAACAAAAATTATTCTTCCTAACAGTGAGAACAATTAACCAGCGGAATAGCTTGCCTTCAGAAATCGTGGGCACTCCATCAGTGGAGGTTTTTAAGAAGAAACTAAATAGCCACTTTATCTGAAATAGCATAGGTTCTCCTGCGTGAACAGGGGCTGGACTAGAAGACCTCCAAGGTCCCTTCCTAGCAATATTCTATTCTATTCTATTCTATTCGATTCGATTCTATCCCTAGTATATTCTTTCAAGTCTCCAATGGTGCATTCATTGTAACTGTAACTGAATCCATCCACCTTGCTGTCCGTCATTCTATTTTTCTCTTTCCTCCCACTCTTTATATAAAGACAGAATTTGAAGGAATTTGGTTTTTAAATCATCGAACTGCTTTCTTTTAAGTTTGGCATATACTTCAATCCATAATGGCAATATTGTTTTTCTGTAAGTTAGGGGCAATTCAATAAATAAATTCACATGGGACATGATTTGCAACTGGGCTGGCGTGCATTTCTATGATACGGAAGAAGTAAAATACATGGGTATTTTCAAAGACATATGGTCAGGAATGCATTGTTATTAGCATAGGAAAAAAGTAGATAACAACATTACATGAAGATTCCAGTCTGGCTATCAACAATGGAAGCACTTATGCACCCAAATGTTTGTAAAATGAGAGCTATTGCTGAATATAAAGATATCTTAAATGAAAAGGGTGAGTTCAAAACTAAACAAGAATTGAATGAACAAGGGTTGGAAATACATTGGTATTCATATATGCAAATACAATCAAGATATGAAAAAGGTATTAAAACTGAAAGGATTCATAAGGAGTTGACAGAATTGGATAAAATATTAATAGGAACAGAAGATAAGTTGATTAAAAGATTACAGTGCTGTTTACTAGGTGTTAAACTAGAAGAAGAATAAGTTAAAGAAACAACGATAGTATAGGCAAAAAAAAATGGATATGCCATAGAATTAGACAAATGGCAGAAGCTATGGGATAGGAATTATAAATTAACAATATCGACAGCATACAAAGAAAACTTGTGCAAGATGTTTTATAGATGGCACTTTGCACCAGCAAAATTAGCTAAGATGTTCAGAGATAAATCAGCTAAATGCTGGAAGTACCACCAGACACCTGGAACATATTATGTAGTGGTCTTGTATAGAAGCTAAAAGATACTAGACAAAAATACATACACCTAGATTAGATTTGAAACCTGAAATATTTTTATTAGGAATGGTACAGTAAAGGTTACAGTAAAGAAAAAAACATATTTAATTATACATGTATTAACAGCAGCCAGAATTGTATTTGTTCAGAATTGGAAAAGTGATAAGATAGCGACAGAGGGAAAAGTAATTGAGAAAATATTTGAATGTGCAGAAATAAATAGGTTAACATTGGTAATCAAAGAAAAAGAAGAAATGGAATCTTATACAGTATGCGATTTATTTTATCAATTTATTTATTATTTTTTATTTGATTATGGTTGGAAAATAAAACAAATTAAAATGGACCAGATGAATATATACAGCAATAAGATAAGTGTTAAAAAATAATAGCTATATTAAATAATAATTACAAGAAAATGTGATTATTATTATATTGGTAAGAAAAGTATTTATTATAATTCTAAGCACAAGATACATGTACCAAGTCAACACACGGTTACAGTGAAATAGAATTATTGTAAAATATAAAATAAAACAATTAATAAAATAAATAAATTCACAAAGCAAAACCCATGACATTGCCTATAAAGTTTTACCTACTTTGCAAAACGACACTCCATCCTGGTAAAAATTAAACAAAACAAAAGTGCCTAGTAAGTATTATTAAGTAATATGCTAGACAAAGGGGTGAGACTGAAGCTTCAATGTTTTTTTCCCCAGTAATTGGAAGTGCAGACCCTGGGATAGAGTAGGAAGAGAAGTGGAAAGTAGAGAAAATAAGATGCCGGAGGGAAAAAAGAAAAGATGTCCTTCCCGTAACATTCAATCTGGTCTTGTCCATCATTTCCTTCCGATCCACTTCTCAGTAGTATGTGATGCAACCCCCAGAATGAAATTCTAAACATGGAGACCTTGTTTTATGTATAGGTTTATATGTTGAATTTACAAGGAGAATGGCATTTTGAATCAGATAAGTGTCCTAAACCCGTTCTTTGCTTAGGGCTGCCTTCTTATTTTTCCCTGAAACTATTTGAGAAATCCATCCACTTGAGGTTAATATATGTTGCTACTGAGGTTGTTGTTAATGCTTTCAGTGCTCGGAATAAAATCTGCAAAAACAAGGGTATTCATGACAAGAGAATACCTGGGCAGAGGAGGTAATGTAACAAGACTTCACAAATACCTCATGAGCCACCTTTGACATGAATGAAGTTACATTTCACAGGATAATAGCAGTGAGGACAATTGACCAATGGAATAGCTTACCTTCAGAAATCGTGGGCGCTCCATCACTGGAGGTTTTGGAGAAGAGACCCGACAACCACCTAACTAAAATACTATAGGTTCTCCCAGTTGTGGAATTCAATTCTTTTAATTGCCAGTTCTGTGGGCATGGCTTGGTGGGCGTGGCTTGGTGGGCATGGCAAGGGAAGGTTACTGTAAAATTTTCATTCCCACCCCACTCCAGGGGAAGGTTACTGCAATATCTCCATTCCCTCCCCACTCCACACAGGTTTGTTTTTCAGCTCCGGCAACAAAAGACGACCCATCCGTCAGCTGGGACTCGGGAGGCAGAGAATAGATGGGGGTGGGGCCAGTCAGAAGTGGGATTGGCCGGTTCTCCGAACTACTCAAAATTTCCTCTACTGGTTCTCCGGAACTGGTCAGAACCTGCTGAATACCACCTCTGCATTCTCCTGCTTGGGCAGGGAACTGGACTAGAAGACCTCCAAGAATTTTTCCAGCTCTATTTTATTATAATTTTCTATTTTGATCTGCAGCCAAATTAACCTGAAACCAACATAAAATGGATACAATGATCCTTCTTCCTGATAATACTATTCCTTTGAGATGTAGTATGTGATGCAACCCCCAGAATGAAATTCTGAACATTCAGCCCTTGTTTTATGTTTATATGTTGAATTTACAAGGAGAACGGAATATTGAGAGCCTTGGTGGCACAGTGGTTAGAGTGCAGTTCTGCAAACTACTTCTGCTGACAGTCAGTTGCCTGCAATTTGGTGGATCAAATCCCACCAGGCTCAAGGTTGACTCAACCTTCCCTCCTTCTGAGGTGGGTAAAATGAGGATCCAGATTGTTGGGGGCAACTCTGTAAACCAGCTTAGAGAGGGCTGTAAAGCACTATAAAGTGGTATAAAGTCTAAGTGCTATGGCTATGTAACTGTTTAAATAGTTTTCTCTTTGTTCTTAGAAATGAAGCATGCTGTCAGCTGTTATATATTTTTATTTTTTATTTATTTATTTGTCAAGCAAGTATAAACATGGTTATTAATACATGAAATGGATACAAATAAAAAAAAGAAACAATAGGACAGGGACAGTAGGCACGTTGGTACGCTTCTGCATGCCCCCTACAGACCTCTTAGGAAAGGGGTGAGGTCAATAGTAGACAGTCTAAGGTTAAGGTTTTGGGGGTTTGGGGAAGAAACTACAGAGTCAGGTAGTGTATTCCAGACATTGACCACTCTGTTGTTGAAGTCGTATTTCCTGCAATCAAGTTTGGTTCAGTTTACCTTGAGTTTGTATCTATTGTGTGCTCTTGTATTGTTGTGGTTGAAGCTGAAGTATTCATTGACAGGTAGGACATTGCAGTAGATATTTATATGCTATACTTAGATCAGATCGAAGGCGGCATAGTTCTAGGTTGTCTAGGTCTAAAATTTCAAGTCTGGTGGCATAAGATATTCTGCTACGAGTAGAGGAGTGGAGAACTCTTCTCGTGAAATATTTCTAGACTTTAAAATCACTCATTTTAAGCTGCATGTACAATTACATTTTCCAGAGCAAACAGAAATGTTTTCCTTTCCACAGAGACTGGAATGCTGCTTAGTAAGATTCCTGTTAGAGTCTATTGATTTTTTAATTGTATAAATGTTAAGGTGCCAGCAGAATGATCTGTATTTCTGACAATCAGAAGAACTCAAGTGATTGATTGATTGAAGTGGATAAGTAAAAATGATTGTCTGAAAAGAGGAGACAACTTCATCTATTTCATCATCCATAAATTGCAGAACAGAATGGAAAATCTCCATTGGAATCTTTAACTCTTTTCAATTAGTGTGAAATAATTGAATATAAATAATTAATGAATGTTAATATGAATGGGTATAGTGGTCAAGACACCTATTTAAGAAATGGAGAGATTAGGACAGAGATGGTATTCAACAGGTTCTGAACAGTTCTGGAGAACCGGTCGCGGAAATTTTGAGTAGTTCAGAGAACCGGCAAATACCACCTCTGACTGGAGATTTTACAGTATCCTTCCCTTGCCATGCCCATCAAGCTAAGCCCACAGAACCAGTAGTAAAAAAAAATTGAATCCCACCACTGCACCAGGAGTTCTAATTTTTCCTTAGGCATGAAACCAGCTGAGGGTCCTTGGACCAGTCCCCTCTCTGTTAACCCTGGAAAAAGAAAGCAATGGCAAACAACTTCAAAAATCTTGCTAAGAAAATTGCAGGGCCATATTAAGGAAATTGTGAGAAGTTAACACTAACTTAAAAATGCTATTTAAAAAAAAATCCCATTTATACTCAATGCACGTATACAGCTCCCATTGTTCTACCACATAGAAACAAATGTAGGGTTTTTTTTAGGTCAATATCAATAAATGTTCCCACATTTTAAACAGGCCCAATAGATTGAACATCAATAGAAATAGTCAATAAAAATGCAGAATTCAAGCACACTCAACAAGAAGATATTTGTTTTCTTTTTAAAAAAATAACCTGCCTTATTATTTTTATTAATAACTGAAAGAGGCAAACATACCTAATACATGAGCCATGTTGGCTCAGTGGTTAGAAGTTTGAATTTCACCAATTCAAGGTTCAGTTAGCCATTCTTCCACGGTTGGTGAAATGAGGACCCAGATTGTTGGGGGCAATATGTTAACTCTGTAAAACTTTTCAAATGGGCTCTAAAGCACTGTGAAGCAATATATAAGTCTAAATGCTGTTACCGTAGAGGTGGGCAACTATGGCCCCTTTATGACTTGTGGACTTCAACTCCCAAAATTCCTGAGCTAGCTATTTTGCCCACAATAACTCTGTGAGCTGAGCTGAGCTGAGAGAGAGTGACTGGCCCAAAGTCACCCAGATGGCTTTGATCTCTCAATTTCTAACTTGGTGCCTTAATCACTTAACCACAATTTTCAATTTGTGTACAAGTGTATTGTGAATGAACCTTTTATGTCTTCCTTGAATAATAACATCCAAAATAGAAGGAACATTGCCGACATGAGAACAGCAACACTGAAACCTTCGTAAGCCGATGGACAGAAACTTTATTTTGGCCATTTATCAATAAAAATAAACTTTACAGGGATTTGAAGTTGATTTTAAGTTTCACTTGCTACACAGACTTCAGTTTAAATCAACCCCATGCACACTCCTATACAGTAGTTCATTTTCGTTTTGCACATGTATCACTGCATTAGCCAGTCAAATCTACCCTGCTTTATCTTGGAATTTTTTAAAGTTTATGTATAGATTTGTACAAACTTCTAATTTTTTAATCATTTCAAAGTAACTCAACAGAAGCTCAAAATACAAATGACAGGCATTACTATATATTTGGTGGAATTTACTCCTCTTGAGGAAATAAAGAAAAAGAGTACAATGGAATATATTAAGACTCGCCAATAAAAATGGAAAAAGACAAAATATATCAGCAATGTAATATATTTTATTGTTACAGAAGTAAAGCCCATTTATATTAATGTGTTACTGTCTCTGGAGACATAAGTGGGATGATAATAGTTTATCGTTCTTCAAACAGACTTCCAGAGAAGTCAAATTTTTAAAAATTTACATATTTTTCTAACAAATCCCTGTATTTTAAATTGAGAAAATAGTACCATTTGGTGGATGATGAAAATAAAAGGAGCATCCCTATTTTTGAAAGACGTTATGCACAGTGCATTTCTTTGCTCATTAATGTGCTTCAAGATTTTTGTCTATTATGAAAAATAGGAAAAGTATCATGTTCTTCCTGATGTTTAAAAAATATATTTTAGAAAATATAAAAGCACAATCCTATTTCAGCTTAAATATTATGTACTTCCCAAGGACCTTAACCCCTTACTACAGTATCACAAGTGACCAAGTCACCATGACCCATCAATGGTAGGCATTTAATCAACAATTGATCTTTGACTCCTAGATTGCACTGTCAAGATGGCCACATTTTGAACTATTTGGGGAAGCTTTGTGGGGTTAAAGACTAGCCTGTCTCATAGATGATTCCAACTCCCATTTCCTGGTAATCTCAAAAAAAATGAGAAGTACATAACTCAGCACAGGCTCAATGGGTTTAAATACATTTAATTGTATACTACAGTCTACCTCTAACCTATAATAAATGCATTTTTTATTTTACTATAAATTATTAATCTGAAATATAGCAATAGGTCTCATAAACTTGCAAAATGAAAAATGATTCAGGGCTGTAGATAGTTGCTTTGCAGGGAAAACATAGAATGACATCCTAACCACGTTCATTTAGTATAATAACGGTACTATGAATTAATTGGAAAGTCAACACTAAGCAGACAGTAGCACTGTACCCATTGCTTTTTAGTCTTTGTATCGAGTTGTGTTACAGTATGTCATTATTGTATTATAAACAGGGAATTGAGAATTTATATCAATATTCATATTTAGTTTGGTGTGTCCTCTTACATTTTCTTGAATCAGCTTTAAAGATTGAATTCACATGTTAGAAACATAACCTATTCAGAATTTCTGACAAGTATTTCTGGGCTGTTGAATACATAATTCTGTTTCTCATGACAGAGCAAGAATTTATTCCTCGTGCTTATTGTAATTCTGCAATATTACAGAAAAAGGAAGAAACATTTTATTGTATTTTATATGTATTATAAATGTATACGCCACCCATCTTACTTCAAGGAAACTCTTTGATTGGATACAGAAATGAACAAGTTTAAAATTTCTCCAATAATCATAACTTTTTCTGAAACCAACATAAAATTAAGCAAATAAGCAAGCATACCATATAAGCAAATGTAATTAGTTTGCATAATTTGTGCAATTTGTTCAAATCCCCTGGCCCAGAATTTAATGAAGCAAGTAGGCTAGAAACAGGGCACACATTCTTGTTGATTCATTTTCAAGTATTTCCGTAAAGTTCTGGAAATGTTCACTGCCTGAAACCCAGGACTGCAAGCATCACTCAATGGATGCTTGTTCTAAATCTCTCCTTCCTACCAGAAAACATGGGTGAATATAAACAGAACGTAAAATTGCAGACCCTGATAAAACAGATTTACACGATTTGCAGGACTTCTGAATTTATACTAGGACATACCATCTATCTTCAGAAGTGGCAGAATCTGGCTGATCTTTGAGTACTTGGAAAGGCCAGAGACAGGGCTAGTTAATATTTTGATGGATTTCTTCAGAGAGTATAAGTACTTTATCCAATATCAGATAAAAATCTAAAAGTAACTGCCTAGAACTTCGTGATATTTCTTTTTTTCCCTCAAATGCAGCACTGTCTTTGTGGTACTGATTCCATTACCTAATTGATTCACCCTAACTACTTGACTCAACACGATTTGCTGTTACATCAAAGTAAAATATACTGGTGCAACCAGTTTTTAATTTTACTGTATTTGATATTTGTATATTTTATTTGCTTATACAGAGGAGTTGAAGCCCATTCTCTAGGTTAACTTTGGCTGCTTTCAAAACCATAATATACACAAAACAATTTCTAGCGCCAATGAACAGTCAAAACAGAAGATTACTGCTGAAGCATTTTGGCTCAGCCACAAATAGGAAGCACAAGGAAACTGCACAAAGCTTTCTCATGTCTTGCCAGAACTTGACCTAAAAAAAAAAGAAAAGGAAAAGAATTAGTGTACTTTATCCTGTAGAGCTTCTATCCTAGTTCAAAATGAAGGACTGGAAACTGTAGTTGGCAAATAATTAAGATTAGAACTCTTCCTATTGTGAACAGAAATAGTATTAACACATTATTATGTATTTCCCTTTTTCCTTGAGTGGTAGATGGAAAATCAGATCATGTAAATAAAATAAAATTAATATTTCTTCCTTTATTTGAAGAATGGTGGTGGTAGAATCTTCAGTGACATGCTTGTCCTGGGTGAAGCTGAAACTAGAAACCTAAACCTGAATTTATAAATATCACTAAGCAAACTATTGTAAGTCGTAGACTATCTGTAATGCTGTAACAGATATTTACACTGCTGGTTTTCAAAAATTATGAACCGGGGTACAGAAGAGAAAACTTAAGTCTTCCTTAATTCCGTGGCATCCACAGGAGGGGAAAATGTCAAAATAGAAAAATCCGTTAATCATGACAGTACAATCAAATATCCATGGCTATGAATTTATGAATTACACTAGCACATATAGAAAAGGGCTAGGATTTGAATATTGTACTGCGGTGACTGCTGACTTTCCTATTTTGAGCCCACCTGCCATAGATGCTACTGCCTTTGTCAATTGTAAAAGGTGTGGTAACTGGAAGACAAGATTTTAGCTAGCATTCCCTGCAGGGATAACCACTTCCTCTATGTTTAGTATTTAATTTAGTATTTTTAAATGCACAGGATGTTGTTTTATTATACCTATATCTTGTATTTCCTTCAAAATATCAGGACAATATGCACAGGCAAAAATTGGAGAACCTTCCCCACCAACATTACGACCATGGTAATAACCATTTCTTCTTCATCAGATTTAATAAATAACTTTCAGTTTGTCTTGCCATAATCAAAGGCATTTATTAGGCTAATGTCCAAATTCCTAGTCTCCCATCTATTGTGTGCTATAGAAAGTGATCCCTTCAAGTCTTCAGTCTTCAATAGATAGCTCTTTTCTACTGGCAACCACTGAACCACATTATTAAACTATTTGATGATTAATTTTTCCTGGATCCTGATATAGATGTACAAAGATGAAAGAAAGTTTTAGACAGTATACTAAATTAAAATAATTTAAATTAAGGAAGGAAAAGATATAGACAGAATATTCTGCAAATTTCTCTTTTTTAAAACTGCTTTATTAAATTAAAATAATAAAATACAAAATAACAGAAAAGGAAAAAAAATATGAGGCATAAGGATCAAAAAGAGAAAAAAGTTTAGAAACTACAAGAAAAAGTATGACAGGATTTTTCAAACTTTCTTCTATAGAAGTGCAAATATATAATAAAATATTTAAATAACCTCTTACTCTAAGATTAAAAAAACACAAAACATTGTACAAAAAGTATACAAATTAAGTAATCAATGCATAATAAAATAACCTCTTACTCTAAATTTAAACCTAAACCACATACATACACACATAATGAACATAGGCAATATTTCTGTAATCATAACAGATCTAAGCATCAAATTCTAAAATCAAAATTTCATTTTTTTTCTTTCTCAAGCAAGAAGTCCCATGTTTTCTTTTCATTTGCTTATTTATTATACTTAAAAGTAAAACTTCTAGTTTCATCTGTAGTGTCAGCTGGTGCTCCATTCAAAAACCAAGAAAGAAATACTTAGACTCCATTAATTCGAGAAAAGGTATCTTTTACTAGAAACCAAGTGGTAGCAACAAAAGAATTCTGAATCTGAGAAAATGAGTGCATAAATCACAATGTGATGGCAACGTTCCCACCCCCAATAGTTCAATTGGCTCATCCAATTAAAAGTTGTGTATAGCCTCATGTGGGCATTTCCAGGTGGTGATGAGGCCTCTGTCCATTGACCTTGGTATATTTTGATAAAGAGTTGCAGTTGCGCAAAGCATAGGATAGAAGCCTAAGCAAGAAACTTCCCTTCCCAACTTATACGGTTCTGTTTTGTCATTTCTTCAATGAAAGAAGAAAGGGGGGGGGGAGAGACTGATAAAGAAATCCTTCTTTATATATCCTGAATATATTTAATCTTATATCAAATTTGTATAACCTACACATGATACAATGGAGAGATGAAACCCAGATGGCCGGAACCCATCACCTCTGAGAGAGACAGCCAGGAGATGAAGAGACCATAAAAATTCCACAGTGAGATGTGTCCTGGGAAACTCTGGAAAAGATCGTTCCAAAAAGCAGGGTGGCAGGGAATTAACATGTTGGCTCTTTGTTTTACTAAATACACATCAACATAAGGGGAGGGGTTTTAAACTCCCTTATCTATCTCTGCATGCCTGAGAGACTTTAGACGCTGCTTTTAACTCCTACATGAATTGTCTCATCTCAGTAAAGAATTCCTTTTTGATACGTTTTAATACGTTTTCAGAAGTTCATTCTAGTTGATTGAATGGGAACAGTTCTGAAGCCTGACACCCCTGTTACTTATGACAGCCGAAAGATGCAAAGCAAAGGAAGAAAATCTTGAAGGCTGACATATACATCCATTTTTAGTATCTTCCAAATCTAACAACAAATCTGGTCCCAATAATTGTTGGGATTCTTAGATGTCCGCTAAAGATAGTAAAAAGTACCTTTAAACAGCTTACTTTTCCAACACTTATTTAATATTCCCTTATATTTTATTCCCTTATATATTTTCCCATTGATTAAGCATAATATTGCATTTTGTTCATTTAATCATACAGTCTTTAATCCTGATTCATTTTGTTAACACTTTATATATCTGGCAATAAGATGTTCATTATTAGTATATGGATCCATTTCAAAGTCTGTTTTTTGGCCTACAAAAACAAAATTCTTTTTATCCCATTTAAATCACTTTGCAAAATTTCTGTTTTTATTATTAAGTTTTTTATTTTTGAATGTATATAAGTATTAAATACATGGACAGTGTAGTTTTGGGGTATTAATTTTGATACCCAGTAATTATAATAAAATTAACAATTTTAATCACCTACATTAAACTTACATCTTTCTAATAAGATTATATAGAATACAGCTCTCTTTCAACTTTTTATCCTTTCATTGCCTACTAGTTTTAACGTATAACAATATTCATTGTAGTATTTCCCTCTTTCGAATTTCTACTTCTATCTCATATCCGGATAACACCAATCTTATTAATAGATATTCTATTTCTACCCTTCATCTCTTATCCATTGCAGTTATTTTAATTACATTAGTCATACCCACATCATTATAACATTATAAATATTCAATTTAAATTTTTGACATTATAATATTTACTCCACCTTGTATAATAATCCCTCATTGTTTAGTTATTCAATAGTTCTTCATCTACAAAACGCTATTCTTTTTATTCAATTTAAATCACTCTGCAAAATATCTTATAGGACATCTTTCTTATAGAATGAGTGGTAATAACTTATGCCCTTGGTTGACTATTATCACAGGACTAGAAGGAAATAGCAATAGCACTTAGACTTATATACCGCTTTATAGTGCTTTACAGCCCTCTCTAAGCGGTTTACAGAGTCAGCATATTGCCCCCAACCATCTGGGGCCTCATTTTACCCACCTCAGAAGGATGGAAGGCTGAGTCAACCTTGAGCCTGATGGGATTTGAACTGCCAAACTGTAGGCAGCTGGCTGCAGAAGTAGCTTGCAGTACTGCACTCTAACCACTGTACCACAGAGGCTCTATATGTTCTATAGAAGGCCAAATAACATCCGCTTTTATATATCATTCTCCAATCCATTTTCAAACTGTTCTGTCCCACTAAGTGGAAACAAGAAGTACCAAGTTAAAACATTCCATATATCTGGACTGGAGGAAATGAAAATACACAAAACTCACAGTAGCTGACATTTGCAATAAGAAGCAGGCAGGCAGAAATGTGATAGAGGAACAATTCATGCACTCATACAGATGAATTTATATAGACCACACAGCAGTATTCCATACATTATATTGTGTGGAAATAACATTACTCATAGGACTGTCTTATTCATTAATCAGATTGAAGACATCTCTCAAGACAGCATATTTGATACGTCAAGCAAGAGCAGCAATTAGATTGCTATAGGTTTTGGAATATTGTGCCTCATGTATCAAAGTTAATTTGACTATTTTTAGTTATTAAGCATAGTGATGGTTTGTGTGGATGTATTTCCTGTTCCATCTCAGCAGTCAAGTTTCCTACTGGGTTTTGTGGATGTGTTTCCTCCATAGTGAATTTAATCAGTGATCGATCTCTAATCTTAGATGCCTCCAGATGATACTTCCTTAACACAGCCCAAACACTTGAAAGTGAAAAAAATATTAAATTTCTATCCAGATTTTTTACTTTATCCAATATGGTTAAGAAGACTTAAACTGAGTAACAAAGATCCTTATTGAAGTCATAAAATTTCATTTACAGTGGAATATAGATTTATCTCCAAGTATTAGCCCAACTCTTAGTTTGCACATGTGTAATTGTCTGATGCTCACTGCTTTACTTTCTAGTGTCAGCACAGCCAGAAGACAGCCAGAAGACATTTCAAACTTGATCAACTTCTTCTGGATTTCCTCTCTCCCTCTTTAACTCAGCTGTAAACTCATTCCAAATCAATGAAATGCTTGGATTATCTTGAAACAATTGAATATGACTATTAGAAATAACTATCCGAAATATACCATATGAAATCAAAGGCATATTTATAGTAGAATGCAACCTATTTTTTAAAGTTTTGCCCAACAGGAAGCGGGTTGACCTAGAAGTCATGTGGGCTCAGCTCTGCTCTGATCTCCAATATATGAGTCGGTTGCTGGTTCTACTAGGTAAAAGGGCAATGGTTAAATGAATCTGAAGTATAATGGTTCTCAGGATATTTTTATTTCAGGAAAAAGGTGTGATTTTTCTAAAAAATCCCATTCTTCCCTCCTCTTCCCTTCACATAGTAGCATACCTTTTCACATAAACATGTTCAGGAAAAACACACCGCATTCCCCATTCTAGCCCAAAAGAAGAAAAAGAAGGAAGATGGAGCAGTAAAAGAGTTTGGGTAGCTCCACTGGGAAGGGAAAAGAAAATGGGAAAGTAATTGAAAAATAAACATGTCTGATATAAATGGAATTAGAAAGCAAATATTTTTATTTACTGTTTATTTTACTTAAAGAATTTGTAAGATTGCCTCATCCACAACTTGATGAATTGACAATGAGAGCGAATTTGGTCTAGTTATTAAGACATTAGGCTAAGAAGTTTAAGTCCACGAATTCAAGTCCCATCTTATTCATGAAAGCCAGCTGGGTGATTTTGGACCAGATACATCCTCTTAGCACAACTTACCTCACAGGGTTGGGTTTTTTTGGTGGGGTAAAACAAGAGGAGGAAAGTGTGCTAGATATGTTCACTGCTTTGAATTACTTGTAAAAAAAAATAGAGACAGAATATAAATAAATAAATGTATAATTCTGAGTAGCATACTTGATTAAATAAACAAATTATTTCATTCAGAAAATTCTATTTAGAGTGTATTGGACTTCCAAATAATGTATAGTACTTGAAAGGATGGACATCAGATTTTTTCTTGTTGGAAATACAAAAACATTGAAAGGTCATTGACATATGATGTGTTCATATGATCTTTTAATGTACATAAGTAGATTTATGAAGAAATCCCTCAATGTTAAAGATGTTAATGTGAGGTTAAATTTGTGCATACCAAACTTCTGTCATCTGGCTGTCTATGAAGAATTTTGGTTGTCCTAGGCATGAGATGGCCCAAAGAATTATATTGACAAATTGGAAAAGTAAAAGTTTTGGTCACCACATTATAGAAAAGATGTTGAGACTCTAGAAAAAGTACAGAGAAGAGCAACCAGGATGATTAAGGGATTGGAGGCTAAAACATACAATGAACGGTTGCAGGAACTGGGCTTGGCTAGTCTAGTAAAGAGAAGGATCAGGGGAGACATGATAGCAGTCTTCCAATATTTGAGGGGCTGCCACAGGGAGGAAGGGATCAAGCTGTTTTCTAAAGCACCTGTAGGCCAGACAAGGAATAATGGATGGAAACTGAACAAGGAGAGATTTAACCTGGAAATAAGGAGAAACTTTCTGACAGTGAGAACAATCAATCAATGGAACAGCTTGCCCTCGGAAGTTGTGGGAGCACCATCACTTGAGACTTTCAAGAAGAGATTGGACTGCTATTTGTCAGAAATGGTGTAGGGTCTCCCAATCGGGCAGAGGGTTGGACTAGATGACCTAGAAGATCCCTTCCAACTCTGATTATCTGAATGAAAATTGTTGAGAAATTAAGGATTGGCTTCTGTAAATCTGTAACCTATCCACTCAAAAAAAGGCAATATTTTCTACTGAGCAAAGGATTTTTTTTTTTAGTTTACTTTATTGTCATTGCACCTCGTACAATGAAATCAAACACCATCTTCAGTGCATATCATGACCATGACCATGACAATAAACACAAACATATATCCTTCACCCTTCATACATTGAATCGGAAATCCCCGACACCACACCATCACTGCACTATACAGCGGAATTCAAAAGAGCTACTGCCCTGGGATAGAAGCTGTTTTTCAGCCTATTTGTCCTTGTTTTTATTATTCTGTACCATCTGCCAGATGGTAATAGTTCGAAAAAAGGGTTCCCAGGATGAGATGGATCTTTGAGAATGGTTTGAACTTTCTTAAGGCAGGAGAGTTATAAAGCTCTTCCAAAGAGGGGAGAGGACAACCAATGATCTTCTGGGCAATGACATTAATCCTCTGGAGTGCTTTCCTATCTGCCACTGTGCAATTGGCAAACCATACAGAGGTGCAGTATGTTAAAATGCCCTCTATGGTACAGCGGTAGAAGGTCACCAGCAGTTTTTCATTCAGTTGTTGTTTTCTGAGAAGTCTCAGGTAGTAAAATCTCTTCTGGGCCCTTTTGACCAGTGCTACAATGTGGGCATTCCAGGTCAGGTCCTCTTTTAGGGTAACACCCAGAAACTTAAAACTGGCCACTTGCTCCACTTGGTCTCCATTGATAAGCAAGGGCTGGATGTCTAATCTGTTCCTTCTATAGTCCACTATAAGCCTCCTTGGTCTTATTGGTGTTGAGGACCAAGTTATTGTCTCCACACCACGAAAGCAACTGGTCCCCCTCAATATCTACTTTTTCGATAATATTTTATGATATTTTACAAGGCACCTGAACCCCAAGACTGGCACTAGGACGTGGCATGCCAACAACTGGGCCACACAACAAGTGAAGCTCCATTCGCTGGATGCAGGAAACATGGAAAATCACACATCCCTCTGATTCACAGAAAAAGTTTTCTCTATGGAATGGCTCCCTGGTGTCCAAAAGGTTGGGGGCCACTGTTTTATAATTATACAGCAATTTCATTAGATTTTTTTTTCTTTTTAATCTGATCTCAATGTAATATTACAGTCATACCTTGGTACTCACCTGCTTTGAAACTCATTGGACTTGATAAACAATGCATTTTGGCAAGAATATTTTGTCCCGGTATTCGTTGTTTGTTTAGTACTTGATGTACAAGTTAGAACTTGTCAGTGTTAGTTGCCCCATGACTTTGCTACCCTTTCCAACCAAAACAAAGGGTCATACATTAGTCATGTAATGACTATTCCCCATCAGTACAGGCAAAGTTTTTAGTTTACTTAATCTAAGTATTTAGTTCCTTAAAACTAATGAAACCAATTAATCATTCAACACATGATTTGCTGTTAGATCAAATCAAAATATGCTGCTGCAATCACTTTTTAATTTTACTGTATTTGATAGTTATATACTTCAATTTGCTTATACAGCGGAGTTGAAGCTCCATTCTCTGTTGGTTAATCTTGGCTGCTTTTGGGACCATAATATGCACAATCTTTGCTTCAATGGAAATGTGTACCAGTCTACGGTTTACAGGAAATTTGTGAGGGAGATTTCTCCTATGTGAAAATAAGAGGACAATCACTATGAATCCTCAAATCTACTGCATTTTACCAAAGACATAAATTCTATAGATATTTAAGGATAATTGCTGAGATATTGGAACCCTCTAAAATGTCATAATTACATTCTTCTATCTGGTGGCATAGAAAACATGTTGTAAAGCATAATGATATTCTACTGTCTGCTATTTCTTTCTTCATAGAGCCAGAATAATAATATAAATATCTCCTTGATGTCACCAGGTATCAAATTGATTTGATTTTATATTTCTCAACTCGCTATGCTTCTACTTTCCTTTTTTGCTTTCTTCTTTTTCTTTCTCTCTTTCTTTCCACTTCCTTTTTGCAGCCCTGAATTAACCCTGGTAGCAAAGCAAATACTGTAGCTAAGAGTTGTTCACATTTTGGGATCAAATTCCAGTTTGATGCTTTAAACCCTGCTTATTTATACTTTCTTTTCTAATCCAAACCTACAAGCAGGTAAACAATTTCTATTGCCAAAGGACTGTCAAAAGAAGACAACTGCTGAAGTATTTTGGCTCAGCCACAAATAAGAAACACAAGGAAACTTTACAAAACTTTCTCATGCCTTGCTTTAACTTGCCCTAAAAAGAAAAATAATTAGTCTACTTTATCCTCTACAGTGTAGAGCTTCTATCCTGAAGGAAGGACTAGAAACTGTAGTTGGCAACTAAATAAGATTAGAACTCTTCCACAGATGGTATTCAGCAAGTTCTGACCAGTTCTGGAAAACCGGTAGCGGAAATTTTGAGTAGTTTGGAGAATTGGCAAATACCACTTCTGACTGGAGATTTTACAGTATCCTTCCCCTGCCACGCCCACAGAACCGGTAGTAAAAACATATGAATCCCACCACTGAATTCTTCCTATTGTGAACAGAAATAGTATTAACAGGTTATTATTTATTTCCCTTTTTCCTGAGTGGTAGATGGAAAATCAGATCATGTAAATAAAATTATATTAATAGTTCTTCCTTTATTGGAAGAATGATGGTGGTTGAGTCTTCAGAGACATGCTTGTCCTGGGTATTCTGAAAAGCTGAAGGCAGAAACCTAAAACCTGAATTTTCAGAGATGGCTATGTTAACTTATTTGATCAGCAAAAAGAATGTTTATGTATGCCTAGATAACCCTTATTGCATTTTTGTATGAAATTGGGGGAAGTATATCGTGGTTTTATTTATGATAGATACATCTTTATGATTAGGAAAAAGATGGATAATAGAAAGGGTGAGCTTTTTTTGTAGAAAAGTAAGATGTAGCTCGCTTGTATTTTCTGCAAAGGCAATCAGAAAGGCTTCTCTTTCTTTTTATTCTTTTTTTTTTTTGTACTTTGGGTTTTCTCCCCCCTTTATTTCTTTTTTTTTTTCATAAAAGTTTTATTTAAGTTTTCACAAAACATACAAATACAAATAAAATATCTTTTTTTGAGAACAGTGTGACCCCGAGTTATCACTTCTCCATACAGACATAAACTCAATACATATTTATCTTATACATTCTAATCCATATCTTATAACTATTTTCACATTTTTTTTCAATAGCTTTTCCCTTTCTTTACTTCCAAATAGCCCTATTTTAAATTATCTCATTCCTTTCTTAATTCAATTACATATCTTTTTCTAATTTTTAAAATCTTTCTAATCAATGTTTTTATACTTTCATCTGCCCTGTTTACAATTTCATATTATCTTTTCTCATAAAACAAATTTTCCCTTGTAATTACTAGACTGGAGTGTAACAACTTTGTATCTTTTTTCAAATCTTGTTTAAAAATTTAAGTTACATCTTTACAGTTATAACATTCATTTTTTTAACCTCTATTTTATAACACACACCTACTTTCAATCGAATTCTGCTTGGTATATTCCCTTAAAAATACACACTAAATTCTTAAAAGAAAAAAGTATATATGTATAGATATCTGTGTATATATGTATAACAATAGTAAATGGAATAATTATTCTATCCCAGTACAGCTCTGCCATTAATATTAATAACAATCTTTTACATTTCTATTTCTTTTAACAAACATTACCTAGTAATATCAGTTGTCTTTCACTTTAATCATCTATATTTCATATTTTACTTATTACTGTCTTTAAATAAAAAATAAAACAACAGCTATTAACAGTAGTCAATAAAATTATTATTCTTATTCAAATTCATCTTGTCAACTGATAAAAATCTTCCATGTTTCTTTTTAGTTTTTTTTTAACTTTGCATTTCTACAGAAGAAGGTGCGGTAACTGGAGGATAGGAGTTCAGCTAACATTCCCAGCATAATATAAGTGGATAATCACTTCCTCTATTCAGCTTCCATAGTTGAAGGTTAGTTAGTTAGGTATTAAATTGATATGTCTCTCAAGTGACTCTTTTTCCGAGTCAGTAATCATGAAGTCAAGTCTTTTTTTCCTTTTCTGATCCTTCAAGATTCACCTTCATTATTTAAAGATTGGAGAATCTTCCCTATCAACAGATTGAATTTTATGACCATAGTAATAACCATTTCTTCTTCATCAGATTTAATAAATATTTTTCAGTTTGTCTTGCCCTAATCAAAGACATTTATCAGGCTGATGTTTAAATTCCTAGTCTCCCATCTATTGTGTGCTATAGAAAGTGATCCCTTCAAGTCTTCAGTCTTCAATAGATAGCTCTTTTCTACTGGCAACCACTGAACCACATTATTAAACTATTTGATGATTAATTTTTCCTGGATCCTGATATAGATGTACAAAGATGAAAGAAAGTTTTAGACAGTATACTAAATTAAAATATTTCAAATTAAGGAAGGAAAAGATATAGACAGAACATTCTGCAAATTTCTCCTTTTTAAAACTGCTTTATTAAATTAAAATAATAAAATACAAAATAACAGAAAAGGAAAAAATATAAGGCACAAGGATCAAAAAGAGAAAAAAGTTTAGAAGCTATAAGAAAAAAAAATGACAAAGGATTTTTCTTATTTCTTCTGTAGAAATGCAAATATATAATAAAATATTTAAATAACCTCTTACTCTAAGTTTAAAAAACACAAAAGCATTATATAAAAAGTATACAAATTAAGTAATTAATACATAATAAAATAACCTTAAATTTAAACCTAAACCTATACATACACACATACATACATACATACATACATACATACGTACACATAACACACACACAATTAACAATAAAATAAGCATTGGCAATACTTTTGTAATTATAACAGACTTAAGCATCAAATTCTAAAATCAAAATTTCATTTTTATCTTTCTCAAGCAAGAAGTCCCTTTTTAAAAAAAATTTGCTTATTCACTATCCTTAAAAGTAAAACTTCTGGTTTCATCTATATATCCATTTTTAGTATCATCCGAACCTAACAACAAATCTGGTCCCAATAACTGTTGGCATTCTTAGATGTTTGCTAAAGATAGTAAAAAGTACTTTCACACTGTTTGTTTTTCCAACACTTATTTGATATTCCCTTATATTTGATTCCCGTATATCTTTTCCCATTGATTAGCATACTATTGTATTTTGTCCATTTAATCATACAGTCTTTAATACATATATACCTCAAAATAAGATGTTCATCTTTAGTATATGGATCCCTTTCAAAGTCTGTTTTTTCATCTACAAAAACAAAATTATTTTTTATCCCATTTAAATCACTCTGCAAAATTTCTTCTAGGACATTTCTCTTACAGAATGAGTGGTAATAACTTATACCATTAGTTGATTAGTATCACAGGACTAGAAGGAAGTATTCTATAGAAGGCCAGATAACATCTGTTTTTATATACCCTTCTTCAATCTGTTTTCAAATTAATCTGTCCCACTAAGTGGGAACAAGGAGTACCAAGTTAAAACATTCCATATATCTGGACTGAGGGAGATGAAAATACACAAAACTCACAGTAGCTGATATTTGCAATAAAAAGCAGGCAGGCAGACATGTAGTACAGGCACAATTCATTAACTCACACAGATGAATTTATATAGACCATGCAGTTGTATTCTATACCTTATATTGTATTGAAGGGGTGTGGTGCTAGCTCGCCTCCTCGTGGTGCACCCTGGATAACACAGTAGTGTGAACCAATGACCAGCAACAATTGGCAGCCAGACTACATTGGAGAATTGGCAGTTAATGACAGTTGGCAGTCAGACATCTTTCTAGAACTCCTGGCTCTCTAAATACATGGCAACGGATCAATGGCCTCTGAATGCCCGTCTTGTCTCTGCCCCTCAGTGTTACTGTGATGTTCCTCAACAGGATATCCATCGCATTGTGTCTGAGTGTCAAAAGCTTGCACCGGCCAATGTCTGATTTTTTTCAACATGGACCACCCTATACTTGGATGGCTGGGTGGACACTGAACATAGACATTTGAACCACTGTAAGTCAATGTATTTGCCATACACTAAATTTTTTAAAAAAGAGTTGAAATAACATTGCACATAGGACTAGTTCTATCATTAATCATTAGTTTGAAGACATCACTCAAGACAGCATATTTGATATGACAAGTAAGAGCAGCAATTACTTGTTACATTGCTATAGGTTTTGTGGAATATTCTGTCCCAGGTATCAAAGTTGATTTGACTATTTTTAGTTATTAAGCATAGTGATGCTTTGTGAGGATGTATTTACTGTTCCATCTCGGCAGCCAAGTTTTCTACTGGATCTTGTGGATGTGTTACTTCCATAATGAATCTAATCAATGATCCATCTCTAACCTTAGATGCCTCCAGGTGTGACTATCAATGAGAATTCTGGCAGATGACTTCCACACATCTGGAGGAGCCCAGTTTCTCCAAAACATGGCTCACAAAAGCAGGAAGATATTAGTATGTGGCTTTCTTAACGCTGCCCAAACACCTGAAAATGAAAAAAAATATTAAAATTATGTCCAGTTTTTTTTACTTTGTCCAATATGGTTAAGAAGACTTAAACTGAGTAACAAAGATCCTTACCTAAGTCATAAAGTTTCACTCACAATGGAATATAGATTTGTCTCCAAGTATTAGCCCAAATTGAGATTCCTTCTGTAACATGAAGGTCTACTGTTTTATTATTTTTTCTACTACAAAATTCCTTGAAAGAAACCTAGTCATGACTTGCCACTTAAACGCAGCCCAAACATCACATTGCAGAATTAAGGCAGGCTCATGTTACGATGACCTCACATTCCACTAAGGTAACAACATTGCCATGGGGTGACTGAAATACATTAACTGTAAAAACAGAATGTCTAAACTATACAATCAAGCAAAGTAAATTATCAACCAGTCTGTAAATTGTAAAGGGAGGTCTTTTTGTTTGTACATGTGTAAGGTATGTTTGTAATTGTCTGAAGCTCGCTCCTTCACTTTCTAGTGTCAGCACAGCCAGAAGTCAGATGACAGTTCCAACTTGATCAGCTTCCTTTGGATTTTCTCTCTCCCTCTTTATCTCAACTGTAAACTCATTCCAAATCAGTGAAACACTGGGATTACCTTGAAACAATTGAATATGACTATTAGAAATAAAGGAAGTTATAGACCAGGAGTGTGAAACACAAGGCCTGTGGTCCATTTCTGACCTGTAGAGTACTTACATCTGCCTCACGGGGCTGACCTGGAAACAACAAAGGACTTCTTCACGGTGCTTCTGCCGCGAAAACACAGCTTAAGAGGGCCACAGGCGCTGGCAGAGTGCTCAGGCCACCACAGGCACTCCCAACACGAGTGACGTTGAGTTGGCCATGCCCATCCTAGCCCCCTGAGGCCAAACACAACCCTGATGGGGCCCTAAATGAAATCCAGTTTGATACCCCTATATATTAAACTATTAGAAATACACCATATGAAATCAAGGGCATATTTATGGTAGAATGCAAGCCTGTTCTTTCAAGATTTGCCCAACAGGAAGTGGGTTGACCTAGAAGTAATGTGGACTGAGGTCTGATTTGATCTTCAATATATGAGTCAGTTGCTGGTTTTACTAGGTAAAAGGGCAATGGTTAAATGAATCTGGAGTACAATTGATTCTCAGGATATTTTTATTTCTTTAAAAAAGTGTGATTCCCCCCCCCCCCAAAAAAAAATTCCATTCTTTCCTCCTCTTATCTTAGCAGTCATTCTTTCGCACATAAACATGTTCATGAAAAACACGCCCCATCCCCCATTCTAGCCCAAAAGAAGGAAGATGGAGCAGTAGAAGAGTTTGGGTAGCTCCACTGGGAAGGGAAAAGAAAATGGGAAAGTAATTGAAAAATAAACACATGTCTAATATAAATGGAACCAGGAAGCAAATTTTTTTTATTTGTTTGTTTTGTTTAAAGAATTTGTAAGATTGCCACATTCACAACTATTTCATTCAGAAAATTCTATTTAGAATGAAATGTGTATCCTCACATAATGCACAGTACTTGAAAGGATGGACATCAGACTTTTCTCTGCTGGAAATACAAAAAAACATTGAAAGGTCATTGACATATGATGTGGTCATATGAACTTTTAATGAACATAAATTGATTTATGAAGAAATCCTTCAGTGTTAAAGATGTTAATGTGAGGTTGAATTTGCGCATACCAGACTTCTGTCATCTGACTGTCTATGAAGAATTTTGGTTGTCCTAGGCATGAGATAGCCCAAAGAATTATATTGACAAATTGGAAAAGTAAAATTGTTGAGAAATTAAGGATTGGCTTCTGTAAATCTGTCTATCCACTCAAAAAAGGCAACATTTCTTACTAAGCAAAGGATGCATCAATATCTACTTTTTCAATAATATTTTATGATATTTTACAACAAGGGACCCCACCCTAAGTCTATGGACTGGCAACTGGGCTGCACAAACAAGTGAAGCTCCATTTGTGGGAAGCAAGCAGCATGCAAAACCACACATCACTCCGGTTTGTGGAAAATCTTTGCTCCGTGTTGGAGGCCTCTCTTTTATAATAATACAGCAGTTTCATTCGATTTCTTTTCTTTTTATTTGATTGCAATATAATACTACAGTCATTCCTTGGTACTCATCTTCTCTGAAACTCATTGAATTTGGTAGTCAACTCATTTTAACAAGAAAATTTTGTCCTAGTATTATTCATCATTCGTTTAGTACTTGATGTGCAAGTTAGAACTTATCAGTGTCAGTTGCCTCATGACTTTGCTACCCTTTCCAAACAAAAGAAAGAGTCACACATTAGTAATGTGGTAGCTCTTTCCCTGTGCACATTCCCTTGCAGTCTTGGCTTAGTTTCTGTGGTGATTTTGTTATTTTTGTGCTTTTTTTCTCATCGGTACAGGCAAAGTTTTTATTTTATTTACTCTAAGTATTTATTAATTTTTAGGTTCCTTTCTCATTATAAAGTAATGATATACAACCATATCTTTTTACATATTGCCCTAAAATTTTTGCATGGTCTTTGGTTTAGGAACATATTGAATTTATTTAAATTATTTCTTATGGAAAAAATGTGTTTGATACTCACTGTTTTTTATATTTGTCATGCCTCCCAGAAACGATTAACAATGAGTACCAAGGTACCAATATATATGTTATATTTTTTATAAATCGGTAACTATCTATAAGCTTATATTTTATGTTAAATCTTTAGCTTTAACCCTAATCATTTAGTATTGTAAATTATTAAAATTGGTTAATGTTTTAAAGGGGCTAGGGAAGAAAGCGTCTTGTTTTGTTTTCTGTTATTATTCTACATTTTGGTGCTGTATTTATAGTTTGGAATTTTATACAAATAAAGAATAAAGTTTGGAGAAAAAAAGTGAAAAATATAACAAATCATTATAAAGCACATACCTGAGGCTGAATATAATAAAGACTCACTTTAACAGCTTATCAGGATCCTCTAATATCTTATTTACTTTTATTTTATGTATTTATTTTGTCAAAAACTTACAATAGAAAAAAGAATAACCATAAGTTTAAATATAAGAAATAGGAACTAATAATTGGGGACAATAGACAGAGACACAATTGTGCACTTATGCACGCCCCTTACAGACCTCTTAGGAATGGGGTAAGGTCAATAGAGGGTAATTTGAGGGTAAAGGAATGGGGGTTAGAGGACGTAACAACAGAGTCAGGTAGTGCATTCCAGGCATTGACCACTCTGTTGCTGAAGTCGTACTTTCTGCAATCAAGTTTGGAGCGGTTTACATTAAGTTTATATCTGTTGTGTGCTCTTGTGTTGTTGTGGTTAAAGCTGAAATATTCATTAACTGGTAAGACATTGTACCATATGATTTTATGTACTATGCTTAAGTCCAATCTTAGCCGGCATAGTTCAAGGTTGTCTAAGCCTAGAATCTCAAGTCTGGTGGTCTAGGGTATTCTGTTGCAAACAGAGGAATGTAGTACTCTTCTGGTAAAATACTTCTGGACTCGCTCAGTTGTATTTATGTCTGATATACAGTGCGGATTCCAGACAGCAGAGCTGAATTCAAGTATTGGTCTAGCAAAGGTTTGAATCTTGGTCCAATGTGCAGAAGGTCCTCACAGTTCTATTAATTTTGACCATCTCTATACAATAAGATCACTGATAGAGATAATCCAGATAGATTGGTTATGACAGCAATGAGCCAAAAAGCTTGACTTGGACCCAAAGCAATTTGAGCGGAGGAGGAAATGGCACAGAAAGCACCTTCTTGGTTCAGAGAAATAGAGGAAGGGGCCAAATAGATTTAAAACATTTATGTCACTCCTGCTATGGATACCAGGCCAATAAAGTAACTCCAAAACAGGGTTAATGCTATTATATATCATCTCTTGTAACAGAAGCTTTTACTTATTCAACACCTAGTGGATGGATATGGAGTAGGAATATTATATACATACCATATATGTATATAATATTCCTACTCCATATCCATCCACTAGGTGTTGAATAAGTAAAAGCACAATTGCAAGCTTCTGTTACTAGAGATGATATATAATAATTCTAATTGATAGAATTGGTTCCTACTCCTGCTTATATGCTTACTTTTTGAATCTTCGGTTATAGGAATTAAGGTTAACTTTCTAGGATACAACCCAGAAGCATCAGAAAAGTCAAATTAGTCAAAGCTCTTCTATAACAAAATTAGTCTACCATACACTGATTACAATGGTGGGATTATTATTTTTTTTTACTACCGGTTCTGTGCGCGTGGCTTGGTGGGCATGGCAAGGGAAGAATACCGTAAAATCTCCAGGCAGAGGTAGTATTTGCCGGTTCTCCGACCTACTAAAAATTTCCACTACTGATTCTGCAGAACTGGTCAGAACCTGCTAAATATACCTCTGTTTAGCAGACCTGAATAGTAACTGTCACTGGAGCTAATGGGGAGAGAGGCCCAATGGTAAAATACAACCTCAACCTATTGATAACATTATCCTTTCAGTTTACTTGAATCCAGATACACTACATTCTTTCATGAAGTATTACTTGTTAAAGAACACATTAAATTTCTAGAACAGAAATTTAAGAGGCCGGAAAAACAAAGGAACTCCTAATAATCACAATATCTCCTTCAATAAATTAAGTTGTGTGCATCAGCTGGATGTGAATCACCCATGTAAGTGATTATATGTCTTTAAAGTGTCATTTTCTACCAAGTGTTTACAATAACAGAAGTGGCAAGTTACTTAAAACTAATAAAAGGAAACCATAAAACATCATTTAAAATGGCTCAGCTCCTGGCCAATATTCTTGAAGGCATTTTCTAATTAATATGTTTAATTTTGCATGCAATTTAGGGCTATTTTAACTCTACACAGAATGACTCCTATGGTTGTAAAACACACAAAAACGTGGACTGTAGCTTGCAATATGCAGTAATAACATATAAGGCTGTCTTGATTTTCTAGAACAATCTTCTTTAACACCTACTTCCTTCAGGAGCCAACATATGGTTTCACAGTTTTCCTAGAACTATCTGAAAAGGCCTTTTATAGCACAGTGTCTACAGGGACTGCTGCTGGATCCATCTGGTGTAGGAGCTCATTGTGCTGGTTCTTGTACAGAAAAGAGAACTTTGTCCTGAAATGCTGTAGCTGCTCTGGTTTTATAAACAGATTCACAATAAGCCATCTCATGCATCCTCATCACCAGCAACTCTTAGGGTAACCATACAAATAACGCCTGGAAGCTTGCATTTAGCAATACAAAGACACTGTGCCAGTGGGTTGTTATGGAATTAGCCTCTAGATCTTTCAAGCAAAACTTTCAACATTTAAGGAAGTAATTCCTGTATAACAATTCTACTGGATATCTGGGCTTAAATAAACTAAGGACACAAATATCTCTCTAGTACAGAGCTAGTCAAACTCGCGGCGTCACATGACGTTTCGGGACTTTTTTTTCCCCTTCACTAAACTGGGCGAGGGTGGGGCCAGCATGTGACACATCCGCCCTGCAGTCTGTAATTTGACACCCCTGCTCTAGTATTATGTGAGGTACCTAAAGTAGCTAAGACTGTACAGTAGAATACAAATAGTCATTCTTACAACTACAGTTGGGACCATAATTTCTGATGTAAATCATTGCAGACTTAAGTCAGCTCAGGCACAATTTTATGATAGCTTTTAGGACCGTCATTGGGGGAATCACATGCTTGTTGAGCAGATCAGGCTTCCCCCGATGGGAAGAAATTGGCAAAATAAAAGGTCACAAATTACAATCACTTAACTGGAGGAGGCTACAACTGTCATAAATATGAGCCCCTTGCCAAGTGCCTGAATTGAGATCATGTGACCATGTAGGTGGTATGATTGTCATAAGTGTAAGTATGGGTCCTAAGTTGGTTTTTTCAAGGCCATTGTAACTTGGAACCCTTGTTAAATGAACAGTTGTAAGTCAAGAACTACCTGTGGATGAGGGTACCAAATTCTTAAAAATTTAGAAATGGTCAATGCAACATTTCTTTCTAGGACCAAGTTACCTGCCTGGATTGACAAATGCTTATTTAACATCATTTTTGTCCTCAAAGGAAGGCCTTCTGTTATTGCGCTTATGGATAAGCATACATCTCAGTCTGAAGAAAATTGCAGTTGATGCATCCACTAATGCTTTTTCCCTCAATTCAGGCCATTAAACACCTACTGAAGCATACAGAACCATGTGCTTGGAGAAGCCAGAGTTGAAACCTGTCCTTGTATTTCAGTGTCAGGTTTCAGCCCAGGACATTGTAATTTCCGATTTGGCTGGAGCTCTGTGATTAATTGACACCCCAAAATTACCAGCATCTGACACCTGCTTATTTGAGGCCCATATAAAATAAACAATTCACTTCAAGGTTACTCTTCATCGACAGGGAGTGAGTGCCTGTGATACAAATGTCTAACATACATTAGTTTGCTATACCTGGGAACAGGGTCAGCTTTTTTTGCAGCAAAGACACTATGATACAGAAGGAAGAGAATAGGAACTTTAGGTGAGAGGTTAAAAACCCAAACATGTTGCAGGAATCGGTGGATTTCTCTATTATCAATCTCAGAACATTTAACAAAAGAAGTGCAGAGGGTGCTTTATACTCAGGGTTTTCAGGTCTCGTGTTTAAAGTATCAAAATATTCAAGGCCTCATTGTTTTCATTTGACAGAACCAACAGCCTGTTTTCTCATCGGAATAACTATCTTATTTGAATAGAACCCAGAACCCTATGATTTGAGATAAACATCTCTCTTTTGTTAAGAAATGTTCTGCCAGAATCCAGTAGCATGTCTGAACTAGGTAACAGGTTGGGTGGGTAGTTATTCTTTTTTCTTTCTATATTGTGTTTTTATTGTTTATAAGCCACCTAGAGCAGGGGTGTCAAACTCATGTCATCACGGCAGCATCACATGACATATCGGGACTTTTTTCCCCCCGTCACTAAACTGGGCGTGGCCAGCACGCGACGCATTTAGCCCGTGGGCTGGGAATTTGACAACCCTGACCTAGAATCACTGTAAATGGGTAGGCGGCTATACAAATTTTCTAAATAAATAATATATTAATTAGATATTAAGGAATTCCTGAATAACATATGCTGGGGAGAAGATCACTGATTAAATACCTCCTATTACTGTCTAAAGGGGAAAAGATTTCTTAACAAGTGAAAGAATAAGAATAAGGAATAAGAAGAAGAACTGGCTGTATTATGCCACTGATATTCTATTTAATCAGAATGAATTTTGCTATGCTGACATTTCAGCTACTTTCTTCATATTGGATTGTAACTAAATCCTTTAACCATTAGATATTCCCAGGTAAAATCAAAAAATGGTGCTAGTTATCTCTGTTCTATATTGTTGCTACCAATTTACGGGAGGATGTTCTGAAACCTTGATTCTATCAAAGAAATTGAGAACATTCTATTATTATTAATTGTATTAGTGGAAGGAATCTATGAAAAAAATGCCTTCCAATAAATCTCAGTTGTTCTCAACAATGCAAAGTACATTAAATATTAACATCCAGTGTTTTTCCTGTTGGCTATACAAAATTAATATTGATGGGGATGGGGAATATTGCATGAGGAACAGTGAATCAGGATAAGGTTAATTCTTTTCCCCTCAACTATGATCTCTATGAAAACCTTCCATTTCCTAATATGACAGTGAATCTTGGAAAAATTACAATCTAATGTGGTTAGTTGGCTATAGCATCACATGCTACAGTTTCTATTCCATCTTCTGTTCCCATTTCAAATTGGGGTGCTAGTGCTAATGCTTCATAGCATACCACTTATACCAGATTTTAAATCTGGTAAAATAAGAAGAATAAAACTACTTGGTAACTTAGATTTTTTTTTTAAAAAAAGTGCCTGAAACAATACACAGCAGTTCCTTTTAAAGAAAACTATGTGCGTAGGTGGAATATTGAATTTTGAAATCACTTCTGAAAGGCCTGCAATATAGTCTTTTCCTTGCTAATTGGTACCAGTGCTTTTAATGGGATGTATTACATGCAGCAATGAAAGCCAATGTAGAATAGTGATTAAAGTGCTGGACTAGAAGCAGGGAAACCAACTTTGAGTCTTCCCTTAGGCACAAGTCATCTGGTGACCTTGGGCCAGTTATTCCCTCTTAATGGTAATCAGAGTTTGGCACTGTGACAACCAGGTAAAAAGTACAAGTCCTTATAGCATCATGCCTTGATGGCTTTACTTTAAAAATTCAATTAATTAAAAAGTAAATGGGCCCTGCAACGAAGTGGGCAAATACTAAGAGGACAAACTTCTTGGTAGTTATTACTTAAGACCAACTGGAACACCGACACAACTTATGAAAGAACTATATTACTTCTGATATGAGGTCCAAAGCATGGCATGCTGTAAAATTTAAAACATAATAAAATATTGATGGTTCAAGTCGGATGATCCAAGATAATGCTAAGTGTATTATAGCAAAGGTTTTTTTTACAAAAATAAACAGTGATATTTGCTTGTGTGCTCTTTAGAACTCAACATTTTTACATTGATATACATTCAAACAATTTAGAATTTATTTTGTTAACAACTTTTTGCCAGGTACGTTGCATAATGTTTCTGAAACTGGATGGTGGGGAGAGGGAAATTGGAGTGTCTCAATCTATTTTTTTTCCAAAGCCTTTTTATGATTCAGCACTATCTCCCAGTACACAAATCTACTTCACATAGATCTTACTTCCAAGAGGTTTCTTCCTTTGCAATCCACTATATTAAATTGACTCCAAAGTATATCTATTATTTTATTGGTCTATTAATCGATCTGTATTTGTTAAGTGACGAACAACTGAAAAACCTATTGCATAGTAGCAACATTCAATGCTATGATCGTCTTACTAAGAGGTTGCCCCACAGCTCATTTCTTATGAAGCACTTCCCCTAGAGTTAGTTAAGAAGACAACTCTCTTCTAGTAATGCTCTTATTTTGGGCAACAAAGATGAAAATAATTGGTACAGTTAGAGTTAAACTGGCCTTCTGCTGGTTCTTCATTAATTGCTAAGATTACATTGTGCTATCTCAAAATAGATTGTTATTCTCTTGCTAGCCCCTACAATGCACAGCTTACTCTGCATTGTGGGGGCTATGATGCAGTATTATGTCACTAGAAAAATCTTCCCATTCATGAGACAAAGCTATCTTTGAGACAAAATATTATACTGTTCTGCAAAGGTAACAGTCTACCAAAACCACAGTATTTTATTTTATCTTTTATTTTCGAGGAACCTGATGCCTGGAAACCCTAAGTTATTGCAAGGGGCAAAACAGGATTAGAAAGAATCCTGGCAAAATGTAGACACCATTTCTTCTGATGCGTTTAGGTTGCAGATACTTCCATCTTTATTATGGAGGGGCTAAGAGTGTCTGTGAAGTTCTTCCAGATTCGTGGCTCCTGATTTTTTTTAAAAAAAGCCGATGAAGGCTGTGGCCAGGTGAGGTTTGACCTTTTATGGATCAAGAGGCCCTAAAAATGGCTTGGACCATTTGGACCAATCTACTCTAAAAAGCATAGGCTTGAAATCCTTTTGTTTGAAATCAAAGGAAAGGGAGACTTGTCAATGCAGATCCAACTTAGAATAGTCACTTCCTTGTTTTCTTTTTGAACATTATCCTTTTTCACCAGGCTACCAGGTGGGAAGAAACAACTTAATTGGAAGCAGCCAAATATGTGAGGAAGAATTTAGGGGTCACATAATGGATTTATTTATTGATTTTCACATGTGAGTTTTGTGGCTGTTTATGTTTTATGTCTGTGGGCTCCATCTTATTTCAGCTGCTTAGAATCTTAAATAAAGTATAAGTAAATACGTGATTATTATATAAACATACATATTTACTCTCACCCATCTATGAACTCAAATAATTTACCCTGCAACTTTATTTTGAACTAAACTTCTTTTTAGTTAAGTGTTGCAACTAAAGAAAAGGATCACCTCCATTGCACATGCTTACTGCACAGTCAAGGAAGGCTTTGTTGGAATGTATGAGAGTTGTTAGCAGGAACATTGAAGAGGTGTTATACTTTTTAAGACAATGGGACAGAATAGAATACTTAGTGAGGGTGCAACGTGAAAGGCTTCTGCAAATGCCCTGTGTGTGGGATGACTGAGAACACTGAACAATGTGATAGAAAACTACTCTGCTGCTAGTTTCTTCTCCTACAGAATAATTACCACCGTGCAACCTTCCAGTGGCATTCGTTGGCACACTTGGAAGTAGCTCGCAGGGGAGTGAGCATTGTAGCTTTTGAGAACTTACTTCAATCTAACAGCTAAAATGTGTACTGCACTGGGTCAATTTTTTAAGTCTACATTGGGTACATGCAATATCAGGTACTATAAATTACGCTGCAGTGAACACATCAGGTAAAAATTGACATTTTTATCAGTATCATGATTCCCATAATTCCATGAGAAAAAATAAGGAAATACCCAGATAAATATTTCCTGATAACTTACCCTTCTGAACCTTAAAATATCTGATGGTGAGTAAGATTGATGTTATATTGTTAATTGGAATGTGAATTTATAGATATGAAGATACTAGGCGGGCTTGCTACGTCTTTGATATGGTATGCTAAAACACATATTTTAGGTTTATCTTAGAGCAGGGATCCCCAACTTGGCAACTTTAAGACTTGTGGACTTGACTGGAGAATTCTGGGAGTTTGAAGTCCAAAAGTTGCCAAGATTGGGGACCCCTGTCTTAGTCACAAATGCAGAAACTAATGATTTTCAGAAAACAGCTATGGTTCAATTTTATTGGCCTCTTGATCATTTGTACCTTTTCAAATGAAAATATTTGTAGTCAATTTTTTTCCATTTCTTTAACAAAAAGGGTTGGGTAACAGGATGATTTCTTTCTTTGGAGTTTCACATCTGTAATCAAAATTAATGGGCTATTTCATTTTTTGGCAAGATATTACAGGATGTTTGTCTATCAAAAGATATTTCAGGGCTGAATAATTTTAATCCTCTCATGTATACTAGTAGTGAAGTACACAACAGATGTTTTCTGCAATTTGTATACATTCACTCCACAATTCAGAGCATCTGCCTGTACAGTAGTATCCAGTATTTCTACTCTCTTCTATCAAATTATTTCAGATCCGTCTCCCATTTTTCAATAAAATGCAAATATGTTGGTTACAGGACATTACATGGTACATTAGAATAACTTTAAATGTTTTTGCAAAAATTTTAGAATGAAACCATAAAAATCATAAACAGATATTATCTACATTTGTGTTATAGATAATCCTTGTTTTGTGACCTTTACAATGAACCCTCCTCCCAAAGCTACTTGTTCTAGTCTTCCAACAGCCATACACACATTTGGCTGTTTGCAATGTCCAGTTGTGTGATGATTTTTGGTGGCTTTAACAGTTTCCGACATTTTACTTCCAGCATCTGGCAAAAAACGCTCATTGAAGAAATCAGGTTCACTTAATGAATGTGGTGCTCACTTAATAACTACTGCAAAAAGAGCCATCAACCCACTTAGCAACTACCATTAAGTACAACTATAATTCCAAGCTTAATTACAGATGTAAATCAAGGACTACCTGTATTCTGAATATAATTACCTGGATAATTAAAGTCTACTGCTGTGTTAAGTTGGTATTTTTTTCTCATTTCCCTTTTCATTTTGTTGGATTCTTGGTAGATCTTCACTTTTAGTAGGCCTGAGCCCATAGAATTAGTTTTGCAATGTCAGGGCCAAGAGTATATAAATATAATAAATAAATGCACCCAAACATGTCTTTCCTTTAATTTGACCAAGGAAGAAACTAGCTGGAATCCAATGTTGTACTAAGCCATAAGTATGTGAACCCAGGCAAACTGGGTTGCACAGAATCAAAGGGTCCCATGAGAATTTACTGGGGTTCCATATGAAAGTTCATTCCAATGCAACCAATTTTCCATCACTAGAAATTTGCCTCTTGATCATAGGTTCTAGGATGTGTGTGAACTTAGTTATGATTAATTCAGGGAAACTGTTAAATGCTGTTGTGGATCACATGTGAACTTGGTCACTGTTTCTATAAAGATCAATGTCCGAGCGAATGTTCTTAAATAAGCAAGTGTAGCTTAGAATACTCCGGATGTGTAGGATACAACATACGCTTTCCAAACAGAATTTAATTATCTTTCTTTGGAAATGAATCAGCTATCATTGTTATGGTTGGTTGCAAAGTCAACCAAATGTTTAGATTGGGTTTGATGTTTTTATCCACCTATCAAGTCCCTCCCAAGGACCTGGGAGACGTTCTTGTTTGGTAGTATTAAAAGTACTATTTCAGGATGTAAGCTGTCCAGTAAAGCTGCCTTTTACATTGATTCTGTCAAGTGCCAATGTGGTTCAAATGATGCTCCAGATGTATTAGGATTGTATCCACTGCATTTGTCCCAAAGGCAAACTGGACTTTCTGGTTTTTCCTTGAAGACGTTTCTCTTCTCATCCAAGAAGCTTCTTCAGCACTATAGAATTTTGAAGGCTGTAATAATCATCCTGTAATAATCAACCTGTAATAATCCTGACCACTTTATGAGCAATGCAAAATACATTCTTTTATCCTTTGTCAGTAATGCAGGTTCAACATGGTTGAAGTTTTGACATTGTCCTACCAATGTTTCCTTGCAAAATGAGCTATCTTCAAATGAAGGGTTTTTTTTTTTATTTCCCAAGCAGAACAGGCCAGACAATTAAAACCATTACTACAGATACAAGCAAGTACATGAAGATGCCTCCAATCCAGGAACTCCACAAAGCCAAGGATGAGACTGAACAACACAACAATCTCCTCTCTTCTCACTAATCCTATATATAATCCTATATATTTACGTATTTTCAGGCGGCACAAATGTTTTAGTGGACGAGGATTCTCTGAAAGACACAAAGGAAAGAAATGGAATGGAAAATATGTCTGATTAATTTAGCACTAAAGAATCATACAGTAGGCAGGAAGCTTAAAAGATAATTTGATCCAATGCCATACTCAGGGTGGGATACATTAGATCATGATCATCCAGTTAAAAATAAAAATGATGAGCTCCTTCTTTTGTTTCGAACTTTGGAACCTCCATGTCAGCCTTTTCTCAACCTTTTGGCGATTCAAAAGATGCGGAGACTTCAATTCCCCAGCCAACCTGTTGGGGAAGTTGAACACCTTCCATTTGTCAAGCTTGTGAAACGCTGCTCTATTTGGACACCCGCGGACCCGAGTTCCCACATTTTTTTTTCTTTTTTGTAAATTTTATTGGTTTTTAAAGATAAACATAAACAAAACATCAAACTTTCTTCCATAAGTATACAAGCAGTGTGTCGGTTGGTTTTACAGATTTTTTTGTGCATCCATTTCATAGTCTTCAATTACAGCTACGTTGCATAATAGCTCATATTATCAGTCAAGAGTTGAACACCCTAGTATCATTATTAATCAATCATTTGACCATAATTTTATTCATTCATATTTTGCGAGATAACTCTGATTTACTTTATAACAATTCATATAATCCTCCCAAATACGAGTTCCCACATTTCGAAGGCCTTTTTATAATCTCGTTTTAAAGATGATTTGAGGTAGGACCTTGAGCCAAAGCATCGGCGTGAGGCAAAGGCCAACGTCCGTTATCCCCCTTATTGAAAGGCAAAATGTGGAAATGTGGAAATCAAAAGAAAAAAGACGGATTTATTATAACAGCCACGCTTTCCCCGCTCTGGAGAGGCACAAAGTACGTCGGCGGGACTGTCGGAGGCTTTAAGGGGGTGTCCAACCTTGGCAACTTGAAGACTTCGTGGACTTCAACTCCCAGAATTCCTCAGCCAGTTTAAGGGGTGTCCAACCTTGGCAACTTGAAGACTTCGTGGACTTCAATTCCCAGAATTCCTCAGCCAGCAAAGCTGGCTGAGGAATTCTGGGAATTGAAGTCCACAAGTCTTCAAGTTGCCAAGGTTGGACACCCCTGCAATTTAAAGCCAGGGGCGGGCAGGTGACAGGAACGCACAGCCCCGCTTCGCGCCACAAGCCCCGCCGCGGCATCTCCGCCTCGCTTCCTCCGCCTCCCGCCACCCGCCAATTCCCAGACTTCCTGGATGACAAGGCCGGGAAAGCAGCCCGGCCTGAGCTCGCCCGGTATTTAACGGGGGGGGGGGAGAGGCCCCAGTTAAGCGCGACTTCTGGGACTTGAGCTGAGGCTTGAGCCCGCGGGGGGTTGAAGAGAGAGTCCCGGACCGGCGGTTGAAAAAGAGTCCGAACCGGGGAGGTGGCGGGCTGGTTCCCGGCGGGGTTCGAGAAGCGGCGACCCAGGTTTGGGCCAAAGCCTGAGGCGCCTCTCGACCCCCGCGTCCGTCCTCCCCTCTCCTTCCGCGGCGTTTGGTCTCGCCCGCGCCTCCGCTGCTTCCCTGCCATGTTGGATTGCACGGCCGGCGCCGGGGAGAAGTTGGAAGTTTAGTGCCCGTCGGGTCGGAAGGCGCGCCGAGCGGGGCCCGAGGAGCGAGACTGTCCCGGCCGCAAGATTTCCCCCTTCTCCGCCCCTCAGGAGTTGGTCCTCGGTCCGCCGCGGCTTCCCACCCGCCCCTCAGGTCGCCGCCCCGATGGTGCTGCAATAGCGCGGGGGAGGCCGGCTGCTGCGCCGCCGCCACCCTCCGGGAGACGCGGGGCCTGACGGACCCCCCGCACCCCACACACCCCGGGGCGAGCTAGAACCAGCGACGAAGCCGTCGGAGCGGGGTTGGCAATCCCGGCCGGGCGCCGGCGGCGGCCGCCGCCATGAACAACAGCCACCAGCAGCAGCAGCAGCAGCAGCCCCCGCCGCCGCGGAGGGTCTCCAACGTGGGCTCCATGCTGCTCACCCCGCAGGAGAACGAGAGCCTCTTCGGCTTCCTGGGCAAGAAATGCGTGGTGAGTGTGGCGGACGGGGAAAGGAGAGGCTTGGTTGGGCCTGATTGCCTCGGGGGGAGGCCCGGCCCATCCTGGGGTGGGGGATGGGGCAAACCCTCCCCCTCCCCTCCCCTCTGCCTTGACCTCTCAGGAAAGGGGGTTTCGGGGCGCAAGGAGGAGGAGAAGCGGGGCTGCTCCGAGGGGGAGGCGTGATGATGCAAGAGCCCTGCCGGTTTTTCCGCGCCCCCCCCCCCAAAAAAACCCCCCACCCCCTCATATTTCCTTTCGGGCGAGGGTCGCTTCGAATTTGGGGAGACCAGAAGGTTCCCGGCTGGAGCCCTTCCCACGGAACAGATGCCTTTTTTTCCTCCCCCATTCCCCGGTTCTGTATTGTTGGGGGGGGGGCGGGGGTGGAAGATCAAACCCCCAAAAAGCTTTGGCTAAATTTGTACCGAAAAAGAAACAAAGGGGGGAGATGCCCGAGAAAAAGATGCACGGCTTTAACTCTCCAAGGGGAGAAGACTTCCGCGGTCTTTTTTTTTTCTTCCGTCTCTCTCTCTCTCTCTCTCTCTCTCCTCCTTTTCTTTTTGAGCTGGGATAATAAATACGAATTCCAGGTGATCCAAGCCACAAGAAGGCAGAGCCTGTTGACTTAGAGTAGGCCCATTGGATCCGCTTCGTCTTGGCTGAAAAGACAGAAGAAACCTGCCTGGGGTTTACCTTCCAACAAAACCCTTCACCCCTTTTGGTGACTTGTTTCAGGGCAAAGGCTTGTTTTTAGCTAGCTCTTCACTTTTTTTTTTTTTTTTGGCTATGTTAAGATATTATTTTTCTCTTCCACTTCCTTTTTTTCCAAACAGGTATGATTATCATGGATTTCAGAGTATACCGGAAGTGCTCTGTGGTTTTTAATAGTGTGTGTGTCAGCAGTGGAGGTGTTGCAACGTTTTTGGTGTGTGTGTTTGTGTGTGTGTGTGTGTGTGGAAAAAGTTCAGCTGGTTATAAGGAAGCTGGAAGTTCATTTTATACCTGCATAGTTTCTGAACTTTCAGGAAATGAACTCTGAAATGAGAATAGCGCTCTGAATTCTATACTCATTTGCAGAGCACATACCAAATTTCCCATAAAATATAATATAATATACATATACAAATATAAATATATATATATATATAATATATTTTAGTGGGGGAGAGAATACAGCTTATTCTGAAATTTTGGTAGTCCTCATGTAGCTGTCAGATACAGATACTAGGTAATAGCTCCTCGTATAGCTATTAGGGGACTGTATGCTCCTATGTGTTGGTTTAGCAAGTTTTAGTATACAACCTATATCATGCTATTTGATATTGAAATATTCTGCATTTAAATTTGGCCTTTTCTGATTTCTGAGCTGACAGACATTTAAACATAGCACTAAAGAGCCTCACTGGTTAGAGTGCAGTACTGCAGGCTACTTCTGCTGACTACCAGCTGCCTATAATTTGGCAGTTCAAATCCCACCAGGCTCAAGATTGACTCAGCCTTCCATACTTCTGAGGTGGGTAAAATGAGGACCCATAATGTTGGGGGCAATAGGCTGACTCTGTAAAACAGTTTAGGGAGGGCTGTGAAGCACTGTAAAGTGGTATATAAGGCTATTGCTATTGCTAAATAATTACTCTGTATTCCAGGTGGATTAGCTGTCATTTTTTTCCTCTTCTGAATCATTAAAAAAAATACAGTCATGAGTAAAGCACCAATGGACATGTTCTGTTTCCTTTAAGGGTTTTTGTTTATGGGCAAAATGTGTTTTACTAAAGTTTTTTCCCCTTTTATGACAGAAAAGGCAAACTTCAACTATATTATCAAGAAACTGACTATAGATTTGCAAATACCTTTGCCCGCTGTAAATTTATAAGGATTATAATAGTATAGTAGTCTGGATGGAAAAACCTGTTTTTTTGTTTCTGATGAGGTTAGATTTGTAAAGAAGATTCACAAAATCAATCTGTCATTCAGTCATAAGTCATAATCTGTAATTCACATTTTATTAAGGCCAGGTTTGCACTCTGGATATGTTATGTCATTTTCAGGTGTTAATGGGAATTTGCAGAGATAAAGTAGTTTCTGAAAACTGCCTAATGAACAGGAGTTACTTTTTATCTGGGAATGCTGACTTACATGGGGAGAGTATACATTTATGTTGATTGTCATACTAAATTTATGTTAAATACTATAGACCAGGTGGCTAAATATTAATACTGTACTGTAATATTACTACCAGTAACAATCCATTTTTATCAGAGGGGAGAAAAATTAGCACTAAAAATGTCTTTTCCAAAATTTAATACACTTCACAGATTTTTAAAAACTCTTTAAAATCTCTTTTAGAATGTTGCATTCTTTAGCAAAGAGCTGTTCCTAAGTGGAAAAGTTCACAGGCTTTGCCCTCAGGAAGTACTAGTTTTATTTCCAACAAAGTCCAAGTTTGCTGAAAAGACCTCCTTTATGTAAAGAGCCATTCCTAGCCGTTTCTAATATTGAGCTGCATGGATTTTCACTAATTTAGTACAAGTTGGATTCCCTTGAAAACAAGAAAATGACTCATCTTTTAAAGAACAAATATGCTTTTATTTACATAATTGTTTTATATGCAAATATAATCAATAAAATAATGCATAAAAATCTGTAGTCAGCAGCAGAGAATTATATTTAAAGAGAAGCAATTTGGATACTACAGTATGGGAAATAAAATAGTATTTATTAATAAAATTAGAAGATACATTCTAGGTTTCTTTGTGATGACACTTGAAATATTTGAAAATACATTGCGCATTGGACTATATTATTTTGTTCCTCATATACAAAAATTGCTGAAAACCTCTTTAAAACTATTTTAAAATAATTGTATATTTTAGTGTAAAATGTACATTTATTAAAAACAAATTGTATTTGGGTTAGTTCCTTAATGATTAACACATAATTACATATGTGTATGCACTATATATATATAGTAATATATTGAAAGTATTTATATCACCCATATACTAACAGTATTTGACAGTACACTAACAGTTTACAGAGTTATAAAACCATAAATAGTAATGTACACAACTTTTTTCTACCTTTACTAAAACTTTGTGCTCCTATTATGTTACCTTCTAATTAGACAATAAAAGTTGTGTGAGAGAGTTTTGACTTCAGGGCTCTCAGGAAGTTATCAGAGAGGATACCATTCAGATTTCAGAAAGCAGATTGTTGTATTGCATAGGTCATAGGACATACAGAGAGCAGCAGAATAGTCTTGTTCTCTTCTGATCTCATGTGGAAGTTGTACTCTTTTAATCCCCCCTTTTTGGCTGGACCTACTGGACAACAAGGTTTTACCTGGAATAAGTGGTCCTTCAGATATGTGTAAGTTTATAATGTATAATAGTATTTTGTGATGTACTGTTTTCTAGCTGCAAATATCAGCATAAAATAACCAACCACTTTCATTTCTGGCATTGTAACTGCTAGGCCAAGAATTATAATGCAAGTGAAAATCAATGTGATATAGACGATATGAACCATAACTGATAAATATCTTCGGCATGTAAAAATGTTAGGTTCAGTCTCTTTTAAACTGGCTAAAAGAATAATAAAAATACTTAGAGAATCTGAAGAATCTCTGGTTAACAGTAATTTTGGAGAGACAGATAGTCTGACCTTTTCTAAATCAACAATGCTCCTTAGTCTTTTTGAATTATAACAAATTCTGTAAGGATAAAGTAAAGGTGTTTAGTCTTATTCAGTAACAGCAGATCCCTTATTGAGCTCAATACAGATAATCCTTGTTTAATGACCACTTGCTTAGCAAATATTCATACTTGCAACAATGCTGAACCACTGGTAGTTTTGACCAATTCTTGAACTTTTGGCCATTGTAGTGTGCCCCACAGTCATATTACTGCTGTCCAGATGCTTAGCAACCAGCCTGGGTTTGCTGCCATTGCAGCATCCCATGGTTATATGATCACGATTTGTAATCTTCCTTGTCAGCTTCCCACAGGAAAAGTCAGTCAGGAGGTTAGAAGTCAAAATTATATGAGGTCTTTGCTTAACAGTAACTTCAGGCTCCCAGAACTGTGGTTGCTAAGTAGCGCAGACATACAACAATCACACTTTATGACTGCATTGCTTAACAGCAGAAATTCTGGTCCTTCTCCAATGGATCGTTTATATACCTTCCTGCTTCTTTAAAAATTACTTTTTTTAACTTGATTTCATTTAGTTATTTTCCCAATTCAGGTTTAAGAAATCTAAAGTCATTTTATTGGAATGGACCACATTCTTTCATTTTCTTTAAAGTAGTTTTACTCTATACCATTCATTGCTGCTTAATATCATGAAAATGTATTGTCATTTTGGTAGGATGTAATTTTTCTCCAGGTGATTTCAGAGATAGATCCATGTTCACAAGCTCTGACATGCTGAGAGTTAATATGATTACCTCACCTGTTGAAAGGTGTCACAATTTATTTTTTTCAATCTGTGAGAAAACGTTAACTTTTATTGAAGTTGACTGCAAAGCTATTTGCAGAAAATGTGTGTGAGATGCTAACATGCTATACTACGTCTAATATTGATTGTTTTTAATTGTGCCCCACTATACATTCCTAGTTTAGTGTATTGTTTATATTCCTAATATATACCTAATGTGTAGGAATAGCATGAATTTATTGGACTGGCAGTATGTTTTGCATGAAACCCAGAAGAGCAACAGGTGATGGCTGGCTTGCCCAGAGAGATGATTCTGCGTGCCACTTCCGTCATGTGTGTCATGGGTCTAGACGTAACAATAGGATAATAACTGGATTATTGCAATATGCTCTACCAGGAACTATAATTGGTACAGAGTGCATTCTGGAGAGGGTAGTCATTGTAACATCGCTGATACATAAGCTTCACTAGTTGCTAGTTTGTTCTGGGACCAACTCAGTGTATTGGTTATCATTTTTAAAGCCCTTCAGGGCATGGCACTAGATTATCTGAGGAACCATCTCACCTCTGGAAGTGATTAGTGAAGTAAGAAACAAAAGTCCAGCCCTGTACCATCTATGCTCTTGCACTCTTTATTTAATTGTTAATGTTTTTATATTCTTTTATGCCCCTGTAAACAGCCCAGAATTTGATTAGTAAGCAGGCAGCATCTGAATTAAATAAATAACTGTATTTAAGATAGTGTCTTAAATGCATTGAAGGTATTTCTTTATTAAATACGCAGCCCATAGTGATATTTTTGCATGATTTGCTCCATTTGTATGAACCTTATATTTCAGCATATTGGATGCAGATAGAAACAAGGCTGGGGTTTTGATAATCTAGCACAGTGGTAGTCAACCTGGTCCCTACCGCCCACTAGTGGGTGTTCCAGCTTTCATGGTGGGCAGTAGGGGTTTTGTCCCCTACCGCCCACCATTACTGGGGAACCGGTGGGCGGTTAGAGAAAACTTTACTACTAACAGAGATACAAAAGTGGGCGGTAGGTATAAAAAGATTGAGTACCCCTGATCTAGCACTATTTGCAATAACACTTACTTGTTTCACAAGAAAAGTTTCTTTTTTGGGAGCATTGTCTCAATCCTCCACTAGCCATTTAACCATAATATTGACCTACAATAATATGTAATACTCCCATTATCAGTAAAATTAAGTTTGAGGTTGGATTTCCATAGAACATTTGCATTTTGTTCTTGATGCTTGGGCTTCTATATAAATAGAAACATTTTTTTATATTTCATTATGTTTCCACAGAGCACTTTTGTTTAAAAAAAAAATGAATATGTACTCCATGTGACCTTAATGTTTTAAAGGCTGTTCTGTTTTCTTTTTAATCTTTTACATGCTTGTGTTACTTATTAATTAAGGGTTTGCAGCTTCTGTACCTTTTTCTTTTAAAGAGTAATTTAGTGTGCGGGATTTCTCTGATTATCAGAGTAGTTGCTATTTGCTTTTCCATAGTATGTACTGAAAAAAATTACCAGGGAAGGAGGAATGACCAAAGTGAATGTTTTTTTTTTCATTTTCAAAAAGAATATTGTAAATAGATGTATCACCTCTCTGTTATTAACCATATGGAATTAGACCAGAAACTGAAATAACCTGAAATTTGGAGAAACATTTACACTGAGTTCTATGATACAAAAGGAAAGATAATGGGAACAGTTTTTGGAACATTGACTAGTGTCTAAACTTCTGGACCTTGGGCTTTCTAATTCAATCTGCCTTTGGATTATGGATTTCCTGTCTGGCCGCTCACAGAGGGTCAGATTAGGTAATCAAACCTCTTCAGCCCTTATTCTTAACACTGGTACACCACAGGATTGCCCTGTTGAGTCCCTTACTCTATACTTTTTATGTTCATTCCCACTCATGCTAGTAATACTATTACTAAAATTGCAGATGATACAACAATGGTGGGACTCATCTCTGGGCAGGGGGTGGGATGAGTCTGCCTACCGAGATGAGGTGGACTGGTTGCTTTTGTGGTGTGGAGACAATAACTTGGTCCACAACACCAATAAGACCAAGGAGCTTATAGTGGATTTTAGAAGGAACAGATCAGGCATCCAGCCCTTGCTTGTCAATGGAAACCGAGTAGAGGAAGTGGCCAGTTTTAAGTTTCTGGGTGTTACCATAAAAGAGGACCTGACCTGGAATGCCCACATTGCAGCCCTGGTCAAAAGGGCCCAGCAGAGGTTATACTACCTGAGACTTCTCAGAAAACAACAACTGAATGAGAAACAGCTGGTGACCTCCTCCCGTTGCACCATAGAGAGCATTTTAACATACTGGATCTCTGTATGGTTTGCCAATTGCACAGTGGCAGATAGGAAAGCACTCCAGAGGGTTAACGTCATTGCCCAGAAGATCATGGGTTGCCCTCTCCCCTCTTTGGAAAAGCTTTATAGCTTCCGCTGCCTTAAGAAAGTTCAATACATTCTCAAAGATCCATCTCATCCTGGGAACCCTTTTTTGATCTATTACCATCTGGCAGACGGTACAGAATAATAAAAACAAGGACAAATAGGCTAAAAAACAGCTTCTATCCCAGGACAGTAGCTCTTTTGAATTCTGCTGTATAGTGCAGTGTTGGTATGGTGTCAGGGGTTTCCAATTCAATGTGTGAAGGATATGTGTTTGTGTTTATTTTCATAGTCATGATATGCACTGAAGATGGTGTTTGATTTCGTTGTACGGGGTGCAATGACAATAAAGTAAACTAAACTAAACTAAAAAGTCCTGATCATAAGGGATTGCTTCTTCCTTCACTGGGCATCTGTAAGGCTTGGGGTGGGTGGGACGGAAGCTACATTTTAGCAATTACTATCAAGATTGAACTGCTTGGCTCCTTTCGGATAGAAGCTATTGTTTAACTAAGCAAGTCTTCGGAAAATCAGAGCTGGTTTTGTTTCTTCAGTGCCGAAATGGTGTATCCAATAAAGTTTTATTTTGGGGAATTCAAAACTCCCGAGAATGTTTACTTCTTTGGGGTTCGTTAGTTGGGCAGTTAACAAATACACAGAAACACACAGAGATATCTTCATTTAACAACCACATTTGGAGGTGGCAACTCAGTTGTTAAGTGAAACAATCGCTAAGTGAAATCATGATCTTATGATCTTACTTCAGCTTTGCTTTACAGGAAGGTCAAAAAGATGAAGGTTTGTATATGTATTTAAAAATGGTTTTAATATATGGTGGCTTCTTTCCAATGTGCTGATGCATAACTATAATATAGAATGCAAAGAAAGGGGAGTTTAAAGATTTTTTGGGGGGGGGAAACCCATGAATAATAGTTTGAGCAAGTGCTTTTTCTCCAGGAAATATTCTTAAGCTAGCTTTTTTCACTCCACACTTTTAGCCAAATCATCTTGAAATTATTTCCGGCATTACAGTCCTAAAGTCAAAAGAGGCATCACTGTACAGACTGCAGTACTAAAATAGTATTTGACCTCTGTGGTTAAGACTGTGAAAGTTTGAAACTTCCTGCAATAGTGTGGCTTTGAGTGAAATACCACAAATGAGCTTCCTTTTTTTTCTGGCTAGCAGTTTATATTTAAAATGCATGACTTTGTCCTTTCAAATATTAAAGGAAGATATTTTCTTTGTGGGGAAAAAAGATCTAGAAGAATATCTTCAAAAGGAAACATTGTGTATGTAACATGCAAGATTTTTTTTTTAATTTTGATAACCTCTATGATAACTTCTGCATAAGAGTTGTTGGAATTTAAACTAGAAAACCTAATTTGATTTGATTTGTCAATCACTTACAAAATAATAGATATAAGTATAAACATGAGTAAGAATACAGAAAATAGGTACGATTAAATGGGGACATTAGGACAGGGACAGGAGGCATGATGGTCCACTTATGCACGCCCCTTACAGACCTCTTAGGAAAGGGGTGACGTCAATAGTAGTTAGTTTGAGGTTAAAGGAGTGGGGGTTTGAGGATGTAACTACAGAGTCAGGTAGTGCATTCCAGGCATTGACCACTCTTGCTGAAGTCATACTTTCTGCAATCAAGTTTGGAACGGTTTACATTGAATTTGTATCTGTTGTGCGCTCTAGTATTGTTGCGGTTGAAGCTGAAGTAGTCATTGACTGGTAGGACATTGTAGCAGATAATTTTGTGTACTACGCTTAAGTCCAACTGTAGGTAGCATAGTTCAAGATTGTCCAAGCCCAAAATTTCAAGCCTGGTGGTATAGGGTATTCCATTGCAAGCGGAGGAGTTGTAGTACTCTTCTCGTGAAATACTTCTGGACTCGCTCAATTGTATTAATGTCTGATATATAGTGATATAGTTATTCCATTTTGGACACCAAGGTTATAATTTGCACACTTCAGATTTTTGAAACAGAAAATGTTGTTATGGCTAGCTTTTTTATGGATAAAAAATAGACCAGTCAACTTTTTCATTGTAGGATATCGCAACTCATTTAGTTTTGTTGCATATAAAATCTGCCAGTTAAAGATGCAGAACATCAAAATACAGACTGGTTACACCATATTGTGTACTCTAGTCCTACAAAATTAATCTCCCACTGTGGCCTAAAAGATTGGTTTTATTTGTGTTTGACTATCAAACTTTGTTTTAAATATTTATATTCTGCCTAGCCTTTCTGTGGTTATATAACATTCACAAAAACACAGAAATTAAAACGAGAATATTATTTTTCACAAAAGCATTTTTTAAAAGGACTGCTAGGGAATTATGTCAATTGCCTATTAATATTTTAATGATTTTGTTGTTATATGTCGAGTGCTTAGCTTTTGGTGATCCAAAGCCAAATGAAGATCATGCACAGATGCACAACAAATTTTGTACAGTGTTTTTAAAAAAGTCAAACAGGATTTGTTTAAAATACTTTGAATTAATTTCTTACTCTGTGTTGTCTAATTTTAATAGAGAATAGGCTTTTATCTGTGTCCGTGGTAATGTTAGGTATATAAGTTAATATATTAATGTACAAAATGGACTACCTGTCATTTCTATTTCTCTCTCTCCTCTGAATTGCGCAACTTGGATAAAGTGCATAAACTAACTGATACATTAATAAGATGATGTCCACTGAATACAGTTAACTTTTGGAACAATCAATACTTACTAGTTATAATTTTGATAGATAAATTTGGAAGCGTTGATGTATCTTCATGTTAGTGTTTTTCAAATACAGGTGAAACTCGAAAAATTATAATGTCGTGCAAAAGTTCATGTATTTCAGTAATGCAACATAAAAGGTGAAACTAATATATGAGATAGACTCATTACATGCAAAGCAAGATAGTTCAGGCCGTGATTTGTCATGATTGTGATGATGATGGCTTACAGCTCATGAAAACCCCAAATCCACAATCTCAGAAAATTAGAATATTAGAATATTACATATTATATCAATAAAACAAGAATTGTACATAGAACAGTGTCAAACCTCTGAAAAGTATAAGCATGCATATGTACTCAGTACTTGGTTTGGGCCCCTTTTGCAGCAATGACTGCCTCAATCAGCCTGTGGCCCTGCTGAGGTGTTATGGAAGACGAGGATGCTTCAATAGCGGCCTTCAGATCTTCTGCATTGTTCGGTCTCATGTCTCTCATCTTTCTCTTGGCAATGCCCCATAGATTCTCTATGGGGTTCAGGTCAGGCAAGTTTGCTGGCCAATCAAGCACAGTAATCCCATGGTCATTAAACCAGGTTTTGGTGCTTTTGGCAGTGTGGGCAGGTGCCAAGTCATGCTGGAAAATTAAGTCAGCATCCCCATAAAGCTCGTCTGTGGAAGGAAGCATGAAGTGCTCCAAAATCTCCTGGTAGACGGCTGCGTTGACCCTGGACTTAATGAAGCACAGTGGACCAACACTAGCAGATGACATGGCTCCCCAAATCAACACAGACTGTGGAAACTTCACACTGGACTTCAAGCATCTTGCAGTGTGTGCCTCTCCATTCTTCCTCCAGACTCTGGGTCCTTGGTTTCCAAATGAGATGCAAAAGTTGCTCTCATCAGAAAAGAGGACTTTGGACCACTAAGCAACAGACCAGTTCTGTTTTTCTTGAACCCAGGTAAGACGCTTCTGACATTGTTGTTCAGGAGCGGCTTGACAAGAGGAATACGACATTTGAAGCCCATGTCCAGGATCTGTCTGTGAGTGGTGGCTCTTGATGCACTGACTCCAGCCTCAGTCCACTCCTCGTGAAAGTCCCCAACACTTTTGAATGGCCTTTTCCTGACAATCCTCTCCAGGCTGCGGTCATCCCTGCTGCTTGTGCACCTTTTTCTTCCACACTTTTCCCTTCCACATAACTTTCTATTAATGTGCTTTGATACAGCACTTTGGGAACATCCAACTTCTTTTGCAATTACCTTTTGAAGCTTTCTCTCCTTATGGAGGGTGTCAATGATGGTTTTCTGCACAACCGTCAGGTCAGCAGTCTTTCCCATTATTGTGCTTCCTACTGAACCAGACTGTGAGACCATTTAAAGGCTCAGGAACCCTTTGCGGGTGTTATGGCTTAATTAGCTGATTAGAGTGGGGCACTTTGAGCCTACAATATTGAACCTTTTCACAATAGTCTAATTTTCTGAGATTGTGGATTTGGGGTTTTCATGAGCTGTAAGCCATCATCATCTCAATTATGTCACGTCATGGCTTGAACTATCTTACTTTGCGTGTAATGAGTCTATCTCATATGTTAGTTTCACCCTCGCATTACTGAAATTAATGAACTTTTGCATGATATTCTAATTTTTCGAGTTTCACCTGTACATTATTTTACTATGTTGAGTCCTGTGGCATTTTGTAATACACTCAAAGAAATTGAGTGCATCATTATCTGCCTGGAAATACTATTTTCATCAGATGAATTCTGAAGGATTTATTTGTGACAATGGAAAGACGACATCAAAATTTTAACATAAATTTTTAAAAATTTATTTTAGACAATGTGCTCTGTCATCGTCCAGATATATGCAGCGGAGCGCAATGCTATGTGGTCAAAGAAATGCTGTGGTGTAGCTTGCCTTGTGAAAGACAATCCACAAAGATCCTATTTTATCAGAATATACGATATCAAGGTAAAAAATTTCTTTAGTTTATATTTCTGTTGTTTATATCTTATTGAAATGTTGAGTCATAGGCAGTTGCATATAATTACAAATTGTTTAAATATTAGTTGCTAAAGCAGTATGTATAAAGAGTGTTATGCAGAAAGTATGCATTTTGTTTTTCATATTCAATTGCAGATATTTTCTTGCTAAAAGCAGATATGGCTTAGTTTTTGCTTTTACAACTTCGGGGAAAAAAATCTGGTCTGTTTACATTGGTACATGTCCTATCTTTGAATTTTATCCATATTTGTTTTAATAGGCTCTGAGACAGTACAAGTTACATGAGAATTGTAGCACATTTTCAAATGTAACCTATACTAAAAAAGTACAGGTTACCAAGAATTTAAGCTAGTTTCTGTATTTTAAGAATATAATTTTGATCTGAAGCAAAGTCATCAGGAAGAATGCAAAAAGTTAGAATGTCCAAAGGTGAGATATAAATCCATGCATATTTGCTTATAATTAATTATCTCAATGTCTGTATCTTCTTCCTTTCTCCTTCTACCCTCTCATCACTCTTGCAGGATGGAAAACAATTATGGGAACAAGAATTATATAATAACTTTGTATATAATACTCCTAGAGCATATTTTCATACCTTTGCTGGAGATGTAAGTATTTTCAGGAGTTAATTCGGAAAAGTGACTATATTAAATCTAATTTCTTTAAGTAACCTATGAAATATTAAATAATTTTATTTGATGGCTATATTTTTATTGATTATTTTCAAACATTTTAATGTTCAAATAGAACTGTTTGACTGATTTTTTTTTATTTGAAAATGTAATTCATGTTTAATCTTATTTTTAGTTAGCTTATAACAGAAAGATACAAGATAAAGTATGCCTAATTCCAGATGAAATCAATAACGGAGAAAAAAATCTGAAGCCTACTTTTTTTTCCAGTGGGTGTTTTGTTTATATAGTTTCGTAAGAGCTGCTGAAAAGCTGTATATTTTTATTCCCTGTCTTAGGTTGATCATAAACATTATTGTTTTTCAGACATGTCAGGTGGGTCTTAATTTTGCTAATGAAGAAGAAGCTAAAAAATTCCAAAAGACTACAACAGACCTGCTTGGACGAAGGCAGAGAAAATCTGGTACTTACATAGTTTTTCAACGCTTGTTTATCTTGTTTGTAGTTCTAGCTTATAAGAGGAAACCTTTGGCCTCTGGTCATACCCAATTAATCTGTGCCCTCCCCACTTGGCTTTATAACAGTTCGGCTTGAATAAGTTTTCAATTAATAGAGTCTTTACCCAATACTAAAGCAGCATCAGGTAGAGTTGATTGGGCCAGTGCTGATACGTCCTGAACTTCCCCTATTGCCACTGTGCTAAAATTAGGGTGTTTTTTTTTTTAAAAAAAACACCTTTTCATAAATTATTTTTGTTTTGTTTTTGTTTTTTTACATAAGTTCTGTAACAACATTATTGCCTCAAAGCTCTTCTGTGTATTAATCAGCAAGTAATTACTTTTCACAATTTGAATTTAAAATAAAAGAGAACATATGCAGATACGTGCAAAATGGATCATTCTACACAGTGCCTCATAGTTTTAGAATACTTTTATTACAACTAGCTTTAGTGGCTATGTAATCTGTTAAAGAATTAATCGATAAATATTATTCCTTCCTAGAAGAGTTAATGTAAATAATAAAAGCTAACTGAAATTCAGCAAAATTAGGCCAGTGAGAATTAATGGGGATACCAGAAAACCAAGTAGGATAAACCCAAGATAGGTAAGGAAAAAAAAACGTTTTAAATAAATAAATAAATTGGATTTCCTACCTTGGCTTAGCACAAGACTAAACATTCTCAGAAGCAACAATATATGGCATATTAGTTGAAACAAACATGAAAAAATAGAGTTGCTGGCCAAAGAAATCTGTTGGAGGAACATTTCAGTTAGGAAGTACCCTAACATTTTGCTGTCTGGTCAGATGCTTTATGTACCTAACTTACTTAAAGCTTATTAAATACATGGTATTTTAGTGCCACAAATACATGTTTTCTGTTTAATTTTATACATTCATGCATACATAGGTGCACACTTACACAAAATATGTATACTGTATACTACTGGGTATGCTAATTCTTCATGAATTCATAGCTTACGTTCATCTTTTTTCTGCATTATAATGTACTTAGCTGGAGCTTGAAATTACCTAGCTGCCTAGATACATTTATCTAACTCTTAATGTTCAGCTACATTACGAATTGTGTAATTTCTGTCAAACCATTCATCATCCCATCTTATCCACACAGATCCTCTTGTGCCCCCTTTCCCAACCCACGCGGCTGTCCTGTCCTCAGTCAACGCAGCATTTCTTGTGCATGGTCATGTGCCTTTCTCAAATCACACGGAAGCTCTTAAGCCCCAGATACCCCCTTTCCAACCCATGCGCCCCCTCAGTCTCCCCCACCTGGCAGCACGAGAAAGAAAAAAAGATGAATTGATTTCTGATGCTCCTGAGAAACTCAGTGGGGAAGTTGCCAGAAAGTCAGAAGTCGTTCCTGCTTCCACTGATTTTTTAATTCCTTTTGTCCGTTTAGGTAGGGGTAATGATCCAGTGGGCAGCGATTGTGTAGTGTTCGTATATGTCCATGTACAAATATATACCAGCAGCTATATACCTTATAGAAAAGTCTTTAGCCTCTCATTCTCTAAGAAACTATTTCTAGGAATTATGATAGTACTCGGGTTAATATTTTTGTGTGCTTTCCATACAATATAGAATTTTGAATTTGTTTTAAAAAATCAATGTAAGATAAAATTTATTGGAAACAATCGAAATCTTTTTCGGCAAAGTTATTTTTGGAGTTCTTAATCATGGCTTTCTTTCCTTCTTCTTTTAAATGGACGGAAATCGTTTAGCCACTAGATGGACTCCTAAGTCTGAATTACACTGCTGGATAGAGATTTGACCACAGAAAGTTTTGCATGAGTCTCCTAGTCTTCATATGTTTTGATAGGAATTCCAGCATGTATTAGGGGATTGGACTCTGCACTCTGACCTTTTCCAACATTATCATTCCTACGCTGTAGGTTTACTGACAGATAAGGATTTTAGAATGAAAAATGATATAATAAGGGACAGAGCATCCTGTTTTGTTCCCTTATTATTTCATATATTTTTTTTACAAATGATGAGATGAACCACATCAAAGCTGCTTCAAAATGTAGGTGGGAGATAATCTGGCTTATTCCATGGGTGGGGGGGACACCCTAAATTACTGCACATTAAAAAAAAATATTTAAACGTTTAAATACATTTTGCTGAGGCTTGAGTTGCCTTTCAGTTAAATAGAAAAAGAGTTTAAAATTCATCTTAAATTTTATCTCGTTCAAATTAAGAACTCAATATAGTATCTCAACTGTTTAAAAAAAAAGTATACAGTTGTGGTCCTTTTGGGTATAATTTACATAAGTCATGAACACGTTAGTGCATAACCTTTTATAATATATTTGAGGTTTTTGAAAGTTTTAGATAAAATAGATAAAAATTTATTCTTACATATGTAATATTTGTAGATCTAACATTTTAATTGTGGAAAATATTACTGCAAAATATAACACATTGCTTCTCTATAATATGGTAAAATGTATGATATGTACACATTTGTGAACTATAAATCTAAAAATTCATATATATATTAAATGAGGTAAATTTAGGTAAACGTAGAAACCATATTAATATTTTAATTTAATATTAATATTAAATTATAGGAATGTTACACTGTCAATCAATTACTCTTTTTATTTACTTGTCTAGAATTCCATACATTCAGTTGTATTATAATTGTAAGAATGGATCAGCAAATTGTCCATAATTACTAAAAGATGCTGAGATTTTTTTTTTAATCTGCCGCTTCTTGACAGCAAATTGTATCTGTGTGGTTTATCTCACTTTTTTACTGTCATTTACAGTAGAAAACTGACTTTTAAGTAGTTAATAGTGATCCTGCAGAGTGATTATCTAGAGGATCTGGAATAATTTACATTATTATTAGCCATTAGAGGTTACTTAAAACCTTTACTAAAATGGATGAAATATTTATTAGGTTTTTTTTTTAACTTCATGCATGAATGGAATGATACTCTTCTGTGTTTCCTCCCCTAACAGAGAAAAGGAGAGATCTACCAAATGGTAAGGTTTTTATTAATAACTATAACATGAGCCTCATTGTTACATAACTGCCATCTTTAATGTGCATTTCTGAGAATGATTAGAATGCCCATATTTTCAGTTGGTAATATGAATGCCACAGTGAAAAGCCATAAATGACAACGATATTAATTTTATTCTTGCAATATAAAACATGTATACTACTTGTATGAGCGTATTCTAATCTTAGTCTTCTTTAACCTGTTTTCACATACTAACGATAGATTGCTATGATTCAAAATCCATTGCAAAATTTCAGTTGTTAAGTAGGAAAAAAAATATCTGGATAAGAATCCATTGCATTCTACATTTACATCTTTTCACTTCTCAGCAGCCTAATATTAGCATAACCAGTTGAAGAAATTAAGTAATATAGCATAGTTAACAATTGTGGGAGGGAGGATTCTTTGTTTTCCAAAAACTGGACACTACAGTGTAGCATTTCTGTATATGATACTTCATTGCAGCACAAGCCTTCCCCAACAACAGCAGAGGATCACCTCTGCTCTTTGAGGACTTGCAAGCTGCTGTTGCCACATAAATATGTCTGTAATACACAGTCAGTCTTATAAAACTCAGTTCAAACAAAACTCACAAGGTCTATAATGGAGCGTGCAACTTTTGTTTTTTTCCAAAAGTTCTAGCATGAATTGGGATGAGGTGCTGTTTCAGTGTGATTGTTCCTCTTCTAGTTGCTACTGAGCTCTTGGCGAACCTCCAAGCTCCAGACAAGATTCCTACCAGTATATGCGACTCATCATAGCTTGTGGTCCTGGCAATTGAATGAAAATCCTCTTGCCTGCTTGTAATAGCTGCCAATCTCCAGATGTTGCCTACGCTTCCCTGTAGGCGCTTGCTTTCACCTTTCGTGCTATACACCTCCCTCTTCCTACTCTCTCTTAGCATTTGCTTTTGTAAGCTCCAAAAACTGGGTGGGGTGAGGCTGCCTCTGGAGGTCAGCATGACTTTGAAAATCCCAGTGTTGATCAATTAGCCAGGAAGTTTGAACACTGGCTTGAATGCCTGTGAGTACAGTTCTGAGGGGGATTTTATTTATTTATTTATTTGTTTATTTATTTATTTGTATGTTTTATTAATCAAATTTATATAGCATAAATACGTGAAGGGGGGGGATATTGTCTACATGACTGCAGCTACTTTTGAAAAGAGCAGACAAGCAGCCCCAATCTCACTCCTTCACAGTAGAACTAAATTGGTATTAAGTGTATCACAGATAGTCCTTGACTTACCACAGATTGTTTAATAGCTTTTTTTAAAAAAAAATTGTAATGTATTTGTTTCAACTTTATTTTTATAATCAACTCAAGGTGGCAAACACCTAATCCTCTTCCTTCCTCCTATTTTCTCAACAACAACCCTTTGAGGGGAGTTGGGCTGAGAGAGGGTGACTGGCTCGTGGCTCAAGGTGTCACCCAGTTGGCTTTTATGGCTGAGGCAGAACTAGAAGTCATGGTCTCCCAATTTCTAGCCTGGTGCTCTGTGACTTTCAACAAAGCCTGGTGCTTTGTGACTTTCGAGTTATAACTGTGACACCACCTCTGTGGTCACGTGATTGCAATTCAGCCATTTGGCAACCAGCTTGTATTTACATTGGCTGCAGCAGATTGCTGCAATCACAGGATCACAATTTGTGACCTCCCCAGCTAGATTCTAACAAGCAAAATCAAATGGGGAAGCAGGATCAATCCATTTAACAATCACAGTGATTCACTGCGTTAAAATTGGGTCCTTATTTTGATGACTCACTTAACAACCACATTGCTTGGCAACCAGAATTTCAGGCCCAATTTGATTGTAAGTCAAGGATTACTTGTAACCTATAAATTTTTCAGCTTTGTGCTTCCCATGCTGTTGGTAACAAAAAGAATACCGTGTATGAAGCATTTATTGGAGTGAAAATGGGGATTTAACAATTAGTTTTTATATTCTGGAGTTGTATCATCCATTTTCAGAAACTGATTTGTTGTATACAAGACAACCCCTTTTGAAGAGTAGCTGGGGAATACCCAGGATCTCAGAAACATGATATTTTATGGGTTTTTTTAAAAAAAAAACTGAAAATGGAGAAAATGTCAATCCAGTGGATATTTGTAGCAGCTGTATTGTCAAGTTGTTCAAAGGATGAACTCATAGATCTCTTCGTCCTTCACTAACTTTTGCTGATGGAAAAATATTGTGATGGCAGGGATTTCTGTGTTGGATACCAATATAAGCCGTGTTAGAAATAGAAATTCCTTATATTTGTGTGTTCCTTATGGACAACCAAATTCTAATTAAAGTGGATAGTTTGTTTAACAGACTAAAACTTTCTGTAAGTAGGTTATTAATGGATATATTGCTAGTGAACAGTTTGTTTAGTATTCATTCCTAGTAATACATTGATGTAAGTCAACTAAATAGAGTGTCTAATTTCTGGGGAAAACTACTTAGAAGTGTATCCTAAAATAAGTTTAGTTATTATGTGTGTTCAAAATCTGTTTATAATTTCTGCATTTTAATCAAACACTTATGAGATTGATACATTTTTCTGCACTCAAGAAGTACATTTTTATCTACTGTTGGAGCAATTACTAGGTGATTCAAAAACTTCAAAATACTGTATATTCTTATGTACCTTTCTTTTATATATATTGTTTCTTTGTTTTCAAACATTCCACAATGCTTTTGAATACTGAAACCAACATATTATCAAAAGAAAGAAAAATCAATTCAAATCAAGTATACAGTCTAGTTGTATTCTTACAGGTCCAAGTCTGCCAATGGCAACGGTTGACATCAAAAATCCAGAAATCACTACTAATAGATTTTATGGTTCACAAGTCAACAATATCTCCTATACCAAAGAGAAGAAAAAAGGAAAAGCAAAAAAGAAAAAATTGACAAAGGCAGATATTGGAACTCCAAGCAACTTCCAGTAAGAATTCTTGTTTAATTTATTAACATTTTAATTTTAACCCCACACACACACACAAAAAAACAACCCCACACAAATGTTTCTTTGCATCTCATAGAAAAACCAGTTACATAATCCTGTCTGCACAGCAAGAGTTCCCTCTATTAAGTGTTCTACAATAATTACCCTTCAGTGCTTCATTTAAAAATCAAAGCCTTGATGGCTTATGCAGTTAAATGAAAAAGTGTTAGTATAAGAAAACACAATATTGAATCCACAGAAAGAAAGTGGAACAAAAAGGGCGGTGAACTCTAATAGAATACAAAACCAGTACAATATTAAATTATATATCTTTCTTTGAAAGCAATTCTATGTATAGTGCTTACCTTCCCTCAGTTGAGAATCTCAGCATTTGCTAATTTTAGGGAGGATAAATATCAAGGTGATGGTACTTGATAAATTTATGGTTTAATTACTCCTGTCAAGAAAATTCTAAGCTATTTTGTAATCTCTGGAATTATTAAGTGTAGAGTCCGTTTCATTATTATTTTTAACATTTTCCATTTTTTTCCTTGGATCAGGAAAATAATTATAACAACTGTTTATCAGCTTGCCAGTTATTTACTGTATTGTAGTTGTCTTAAACTCGTATACCTAAAGTTTTTTTTTCTTTTTTTCCTTGTTTTCAGACACATTGGCCATGTTGGCTGGGACCCAAACACAGGTTTTGATGTAAGTAAACACGGTGAAAATTTATGTTAGTCTTTTAACATATGAAACTCTGACTACTGATTAGATGGACAGTGCTCTTGTTCTAGAACAAAAATAGACAAGTAGTTCAACTGTGATCCGTGTATATTATAGGTTCTCCTGCTTGAGCAAGAGGCTAGACTAGAAGACCTCAAAGGTCACTTGCAGCTCATTTATTCGCTCATTCATTCTGTTCTATTTCACTCTATTTCTGTTTGCAGGCTTTAACAATTTAACCCAAATTTCTTTCTTTCACAATTAAATAATAATAATCAGAAATTCACATGTCTCAGAGATTTCAGCATTGTTCACTTCCTTTTACGTAGAATTCAGTAATTGGTGGGAACATTTTTATACAAATTATGTCACATTTAGTCACAATAATGAATTTGCAATTATCTCTGACAATATTTCCTATAGGTTAACAATTTGGATCCAGAACTGAAAAAACTATTTGATATGTGTGGAATTTCAGAGGCTCAGCTGAAAGACAAAGAAACTTCTAAGGCTATATATGATTTTATTGAAAAAACAGGAGGAGTAGAAGCAATTAAAAATGAGTTGCGTAGACAAGGTGAGTCTTTTATTCATGCAGACTATTGATTATGGTTTTTAATCTCTACAGAAGATTTAGAATATTTAAATAGGGTAATTTTAAAAACGTTCTCTTGGTTTAAAAATATAGTTGCACATTTGCTAAAATACAATTTCAGTACTAAGTCACACAAATATATCACATTATTCTACAAGAGAATGTTTTCTATTACTTAAGCCGCAAACTGTGTAGCCTATAAGATACTGCTGCAATTCATTTCAACAAATATTGTGATATTTCCCCGGTGGAACAACAAAGCCAAAAATTAGAATTCAAATTTTAAAATATACCAAGTAATGTAAAAATATCTATATATCTTCATTCAATTACCATCATCATCAAATATCTCAAATGGTTGAATATAATTTTATTGGAGGACAACAAGTAATACTTACAATATTATTACAAAACCTAACATTGTATAAGCACTGACTTCATGAAGACTTTATCATGCTAGAGTGAGGGTGGTGCAGTGTAATATCAGTCTCATTTGGTTGAATGTAGGCTATAAGGGCACGTGGTAGACTTCAGCGAAAGTTAATATATGCTACATTTATAATCTAGGCCCACCACGCTGCAGTGGTATGTATGAATTCTAGTCTTTGTAGTTTTCATATACCTTTTTACTTAATAGGAAGACAATTCCTACCCTCCAAAATAATTTAACTATGAATTAATAGTGTATACATGTGCTAGAGAGAGAAAGAATTATCTTACATTTTCTGAGTATAGAACACCTTGTCAAAATAGGTGGTGGCTGCATTCATCACCATTATGAAGGGTGAATGTCTTAACTGGATGGAAGGGAAGGTTTGCGTTTCCTATTTAGTTATTTTCCCCTTTGTTCATGTTAGTCCAGTCCCTCTTACCCTCTAGCCACATTAGTTTCTACTTTTTCACATTTTGGATGGAAGGAAAGGTAGTTTATATATGACCTTGTATATTCCTGTGTGAAAGAGAATGATTGATGCATCCACTTAGAATCCAGTTTGTTTTATAAATAGAATACCTTTTTCAGGGGCAATTACCTTGGATTAATTGGCTTGATTTGAAGTCCCTCCCCAGTTACATCCACCCACCCAGTTTTGCCTTTTTTTAAAAAGTGTGGCTTCTGGTACCATTTGTCAAAACATATATATGTGCATATATACCCATACAAACAGATGTGTCGGTGGCAGGAAAACTCCATGATATTTTCAGCTGTAATTGGCAATCCCCATTTGGAAAGGCGAGCAAGCATAGTACACAATCTTTTATCTGGATTCATAGGGTTGCCTCCTGTCCATTCTTCTTTCATAGCTGTCTTCCTTTTGGGTAAACGTGGTATTAGCATTTAAGTTTCAGCTATGATTTGTATATATAACTATGCTAGGCACAGTGACACTCTAATTAATCTTTCTAAGGATACTAACTGACTTATCTCAATACTTCTCAAATTCAATATTTGCAGACTATGTGTAAGTGTTGTATAATAAGAAATGATCACTGCTTGAATGCTTGTATCTTGAGGCCTTGATTAAACTACCTCATGTAACTGATTTTTCTTACGTGTTTATTTGTATTCTAATAGCAAGCCCCTCTACTTACAAATGACAATCAATACTAGTCGTAGCTGAATGAAATGCATTTACCAATATGGCTTTGTGACCAAACTGTTTTATTATGTGCTTTGGACCCAGTAATGGTGGGAATTGGGCATAGAAAATTGGGTATCAAACATGTGCAAATTTGCTTAGGGTTTTCATTAGTCTGACTCTCCTGAAATGATAAATACCAAAGAAGATGATAATGAAGCTTCACATTATGTTTTGCATCTTGCCTGTGCACTTCCTTGCTTTAACCACTTGGAGTTTTCTGCACATCTTACCCCAATTGATCTATATACCTTTAGCTTCCAACTTATGGTCATTTACTGGATCTGTCTTTGAGCTATAACCGAACATAAGTCCAGTGCTTCAACTGATCATGTTATGTGGCTGGCGATTGAGTGATACGCATTTTGCCTTTCATTTTAAATTTTATTATGCTTTACATTTTTTCAGAATGACAAATGGGTAATACTAGATAGTATTTTTTTCAAAACAAGATAAGAATATCAAACCTCTCCATAGATAAAACCATTTAGCAGCAGAATGTAACATTTAAATAAAAATTTTGCCCATTAATTATATTTACTGGATAGTAAAATAAAAGTTTGTGTTGTTATGATTGGTGAAAATAGTATTATCATCTGCTCTTTTTAATGGATTGCACCAATAAATGTGAGTGGCAGAAAGCTAAACACAATTTAAGAGCATCTTCAGGGAGTATGTGAAGTATGAATGAATGCTTTTTAAGGTAATTGGTGTATTTTGAATACTGTCAATCTTGGCTTCAGAGAGCTGTCTCATAGTGAATAAATACTCTTCTGTGTCTTTCAACTGTTTTTACTTTCAGCTCCACCACCACCTCCACCGTCTAGAGGCGGTCCACCTCCTCCACCACCACCGCCACATAGCTCAGGCCCTCCTCCTCCTCCTGCTAGGGGAAGAGGAGCCCCTCCCCCACCTCCTTCGAGAGCTCCAGTAACAGCGCCCCCTCCCCCACCTCCTTCGAGACCTGGTACTACAGTGCCACCTCCTCCACCAAATAGGATATATCCTCCACCACCCCCACTTCATTCATCTGCACCCTCTGCCCCTCCCCCTCCCCCTCCTCCACAATCAGGTGGTTTTTATGGACCCCCGCCCCCACCCCCTCCCCCACCGCCTCCTGGTCCTCCGCCTCCCTCTGGTCTTCCATTAGAGGTTGACCATCAGCTTCCAGCTCCTTCAGCAAACAAAGCAGCTCTTTTAGATCAAATAAGAGAAGGTGCCCAGTTAAAAAAAGTAGAACAGAACAGTCGTCCAGTCTCGTGTACCGGAAGAGATGCACTACTTGACCAAATACGACAGGGTATACAGCTGAAGTCGGTGAGTATCATTCTTTCTGGCTTCAAATTTACAGATTATTTTAAAGCCATTTTCATCCATAGGCAACCCTCAACTTACAATAGCAATTGGGACTAGAATTTCCTTATATAACTAAGCAATGTGGTTGCAAAGCAGAACTGCGTCACTTAGCACCAGCAATTTTGCAGTCCTGGCGGCTGTCGCTAACCAAATCCCACAGTTGTTGGGCAAAAAAAACTTTCCCGCCGTCTTCCCACAAGACCTGGGGAAGTCAGTAGGAAGTGGCAAGTCCTAGGCCGATAGACAAATGGCTGCTGCTGGGTGGGGGAAGGTGTGATGTGTGAGGGGTCAGGGACAGCGCAGGCAGATGGCAAGAGGGTTTACAAGTTTTTGAAATTTGCTGATTGGTTATTACTTCCAAATTATTGGACAAAAATCAGGAGCCTCTAAATTAAACCAATAATGAAAGAAAATGGTAGGAGACAGCAGGGAAGATTTCCACAAACCAAGCAAAATCATCTTATATACTGTACCTTCTGCAAATATGAATAATAACGAAATGAATTTGCCAACGAAGTAGAGTTGTCCTTTCTGTGCTCTAGATGAGATGAACCAGGAAACAAAAAAAAGACAATTTAACTCTTAAGTTTTGAGGTACATTGTTCATCTCCTCCTGTTCAATTTATCTTTTCTCTAGTTGTTTTTTTTAAGAGGGCTTAATTTCTTCAAAGAAAGTTCATTTTGGAGCTTTTTTCAGGGCTGCTGACGTTTAATGTTTGTTTTATCTTTATGTACAAAAATCTGCACCCTAAATATCAAAAACTATTACCTTGGAAGTCTAAAACGTAGTTGATTTTAAATATCTAATGCTTTTATTAGCCTGGTTTTATAGTACGTCTCATATTTTACCACCTGTCCCATTTTAGGCATAAAATCTAGATGAGTGACTTTGTGATGACCCGGGACATGGCACAAAAATAAAAAAGGCACAAAAGTAGATAAATTCCCTTTAATACCTCCAACTTGACCCCCAATGTCCAGTTATCCTCAGTTAGAGATCAAACTCTTCCAAAAACAGTCTACAAAGGGAAGAAATGCAGTCCAAACCCAAAGTACAGTTAAATTAGAAATAAACAACAACAACACAAACCACGCTGAAGTAATTAACATGACAGGCCAGGATAATAAATGGCAGTCTTTCAAAAGATAATGGAAGCACACGCAGTTGGGAGGAGGCCAAAACCCAGATAAGCCTCGACAAAGATAATGCACACTTTGCTTCCAGCAAGGTGCTGTGTGCAAACACCCTTCTTATATGCTGTTCTCCCAGCTGCAACTAATGAAAGGGATCAGGCCCTTTTTCTCTCCCATAAGCCACGTTGCTCCCTTCTCCGTTCTTCCCTGCGTGCCCTAGGATGAAGAGGGGTTGGCCCTGGGTCTTTCTCTGAATGCCCAGCCGGACTGTACCCTTCCCCTGTTTCTTCCACAACCACCAGAGCCACACTCCCATTCCCTGTCAGCTGCTCAATCTCCAACAAAGGCATGACAGACTTCGGTCCAGTCTGTCTGTCCCCCCTCCCTCCCTCTCCCCCCCCAACTACCTCACAGAAGTCTTTAGGGACGATAAGAGGAAGAAGGCACATTCGGTATGCTGCTCCTCTTGAGTTATTTATAAAACTAATAAAGGAAGGAGTATATAAAAATAAATACTTCAAGCTTCTGAAAAATATGAAATGTTTACTAAGTGCTGCTGCATTCATCCTTATATATTTAATATTGCCTAAGGTATCTGATGGCCAAGAGACTGTACCAGCTACACCTGCGCCTACGTCAGGTATTGTGGGTGCATTAATGGAAGTTATGCAGAAAAGGAGCAAAGCCATTCATTCTTCAGGTAGGTCAGGTGATCGACATTTGATTTACTCCAGCACCATCCAGTAGGAAAGAACTTTTTAGCTTTTATCTCTGCAGCAGTACTAGATGTTCAGCATCTTCTGAAGCAAATTTTAATTTGTTTTATTCTTTTTGGAAAGTTTCATGAAAAGGATAATCTTTTAATTTTGGGTCATTAACATCCACAAAGCTGAATGTTTAAAGAGATGATTTAAGAGGGAAAGTTCTGGCTTATGGAGATCCCAACAATAATAGGTCTCCAAGCTAAACAATCAAATGTTTAACCACTTTGATTAGTTTTGTTCTGTTATCTCTTTGGAAGGAAGGAAGGAAGGAAGGAATCGGGACATTCTGTTTTTGAAATAAGAATAAAACATTGCATAAGAGGAAATGAAAAGAGAAATGATGATTCAGGAAATAGGTTTCCTTTTCTTGAGTAACCTATTGGCCAGAAATCATTGATTAGATTGACAAATTATTAAGAGATACTCATAAATCTAGTGAGTTCAGTCTCCAGCTTTGGGATATGTTTTGTCAATGCACAAGTACTTAGCCAGATATTACAGTTTAATTAAGATTATGTCCTTTTTGCATAATAATTTATCACTTTAGCAGTCAGATTAACTGGGTGACCCTTTTTAATACCAAACGTAATTTTTTTTACTCATGGCCATGTGTTTTTACCTATGCTTCCCTTTTTCACAATCAAAACGGAAGATAGTTCTAAAACCAGAATCGCACACTTTGATCAATTAAACTTAAATTCAATCGTTCACTTTTTCTTCTTCCAACAAGTTGACAGAGAGTCACTAAAAGACTAGGGCAATCCTGAACCTCAAATAACCGCTTCATTAAGGCCTTTGCTTATGAATCAGAAGTCATGTTTGTGCCTTTAGTGTGTGATTGTTTCATCTAACACGTAGATCCTAATTTGCATAGAAGTTTACATTTAATGGTACAAATGCTGGTTACTCACCATAATAATGTTACCAATATTTGCCTTAGTTACTAAGGCTTTTTAAGTTTTCTTTCCAAATAACTATTTTTCTGTCAACAGATGAAGATGAGGATGAAGATGATGAAGAAGACTTTGAAGATGATGATGAGTGGGATGACTGATCAATATATTATATCTTATATATATTTTTACGGTGAAATACTAAACTACTTTCTGTCTATGGATTCTGTAAAATTATCATGTAAATGTTTTACCAATTTATTGTATATTTTTGTTGCCTTTTGCTTTTTTATTAATCTGTGCAATACCTCATTTAATCTGTAAAGGTTTGTCATCTATACAAGGCCACTCCCTTCTTAATATGTAAAAGTTTACATCGGATGCCTAGTGTACATGTGAATACTTTCCATTCCATCAATAAGGGAGTTTTAATGTAATCTGTGAGATTGACAAACACACCTTAAATGTATTTAGTTATAATTGCAAGAAGGAAAACACTATTTTCATACCCTACTTTTTCTGTATCTAGATTTTCTTATTAAAACCTAATATAGCACTACATATTTTAAGCAATGCAGCTCCCAGTTTTAGCTTCTTCATCTGGGAAACTATGCTTCATGGATGAAGCTGATAAAATGATGAGCATTTCAATTCATAACACTACCATTCAGATTTAGTCTTCAAGCTGTAAAGCAATCACTAGAAAAATTAAGTGATCATGAAAATTTTCCCTGATCTGAGCATTGTTGCCTATATCAGAGCTTTGATACCTGAATACTGAATTTAAGAATAGTCTGTTTGGTCAATAAATCTGATAGAAACCACCTTTGTGACTTTTCCCAACTGTTGTTCATGACAAAGAGGAGTTTTGGCAACTGCTGCAGTCGTTATTTATTTTTATATAAGGTTTTTTACTGAAGGGCTGTAGTTGATGTTTGCTTTGAATAATGGTTGTAAATTACTTTTTTTTAAAATGTAGGGCATTGGTATGCTAATAAATGAACTTAAGTAGTGTAACTCTGCAGTTTTCATGGATTATGGGATATGTCAACACAGACATTGAATCCTATAACTAAAATAACTTAGAGATGGCGCCTTAAACCCATACTTCATTGATTGTGACAACACTAAATGATAAATACTGTTGCAAGAAGGCTGATTAGCATCTTGCTGATGTTTCCATTTTTCTGAACTGGGCCTCTATTTGCGTTCTCCAGATCAGTGGGTGGGCCCTCGTCCATCCAATACAGTATTTCTCACTTCTATGGCTATTCAGGCATGTGGGTCACTGTTGCCTTCTTTCCTTTTGGCTCTAAATTTCTAGACTTCAAGGCAAGAGTAAAGAGAGCTAATTGAACTATTTATGTTTTGCTTTGAGGGGAAGAGATTCACTACTACAAGGTTTATAAGCCACTGTTTTTTATATATACCAAATTTGCACATTGCAGTATTTCACTAGAAATAAGGGATATGGTCTTAAAAGTTGGGTGGTCCTGCATTTGGAATTGCATTCCAATATATGATGGGAAAATTTGAGTTTTTAATTTTAATTTTTCATCTTTACTAGGAGACTTAATATTTGGACTATACTTATTTTTCATGCAGTATTGCATTTAAGATAAGCTTTATCAATGCTAATACTCTACTCGAAATAAGAATACACTTAATCAATGCAGAAGGTTTCAAGTGAGACATACTTGGAGGACAATTAATCCCTGCTTGCTTCCTTCTCCATTTTTCTTCTATCCATGACATATTGGATGGAATTATCTTTATTGAAATCCAGTGTTGGCCTGATCTTGGCAGGCTGGACCTGCATGATTTGGCCTGGATGTTTAATGCAATTATAATGTATGTCTAGTATTTGGGTTTTTAATCCTGTAACAAGAATGGGATTTAAAGAGTAAGTTGATGAACGATGTGGTAGGCAGAAGTTAAACTATTCCAAAGGGAATAACTTTAATTTGCAAACAACTTGGAAAGGAACATTTTCAAAGTGTCTTCATTTCAGTTGTATCTCTGGCGCTGTTTTGTGCTAGAACAACTTTTCAGTTAGCATTGCTGCTAGTGGGCTTGAGGATTGTGAATATGTAATGATGCTATAGAGATGGGTTAAAAGTTATGCACATGACAGAAAATGTTAGTGGCCTACAGTACATCCTGTAGGCTTTCCACTCTAGTTTCATAGAGGGCATTTAAAGAGTTGATATTGCTCAATTGGTCTTCAGCAATATTACTTGTAAATTAAGCACATGCTTCTAAAGTTGGAAGAGTTTGAAAAGAGATACTATTTTGAGGATACTTGTGTAATCCATTAATCACTTACCCAGTACTTCCCCCACCCCAGAAAGTATATCTACGTTATTGCACAAACATTCAACTGTTTTGCTTTCAATAGCATATTGTATGGTTTTAATTTAAAGCATGACCGCAGTTACAATTAAATTTAAGGTCACAGCTGCATGTTTCTACTTTCTTGCTCTCAGTGTGGGCAGGAGGCAATGTTCTCTTGTCATTGAATCACTACTGCTAATTCTTGCAACCAGGGCAGCCTTTCGCATTGGTTAAATTGACAGTCCGCGTAGCCTTGCCAAGTAGTGAATGAGCCTGAAGACTGTCTCTGAACATTGCGCTTAGACAATAGCATCTAGCGACTTGTACTCTGAAAACTTCTCAATCATTCAGTTTTCCATGTCATCAAATTTTGAACTTCTTGGTATGTGAATTTCCTTTTTGGCTCTTCTTTTTCCTCTTCTTTGGAAATGTACAGTGAATAGGATGTTGCACTGGTGGCAAATCATCATGAACCATAATAAAATTAATTTGTCTCAGTTTAATAGTATGGTGTGACTTTTATGACTTCACTTAAAGGATGGATTGAAATTGGTTATGTTGCTCAAAAATTGTTCCAGATATTTCCTTAAAAATAGGTTCAGCAGATAACTTACATGTCTATCGCATTATAATGGACTACACACTGGCACACATTAAAAAACGAAATTCTGTAGGAAGGATCCTGATTATTTTGTTTCAGAGTAAACAAGTATCCAACAAATATTTTAAAACTATTCATTTTGTTTATAGCATGCCAGAGGAATAATTATAATACTAATTCTCTGAATAATAGTCATGACAATGTAAATGCCAGATTACTGGACTACAGTTCTTAGAATCTTCAGTGAAGTTAGTCATAGCTTATTTAAAATTCTGGAGGCTGAAAACCAACGCACACAAAGTGACCAGTTGAAGAAGTCCATTGGCCTTAAAACCAGTGATTCCCAAACTGGGGGTGATTAGAGTGAGACATGGGGTCTCAGTCTCCCTTCATCTCTTTTCTGATTGTAGAATGGAAGCCATCAATGGGGGGGCGGGGGGGGCAGCACATCATTCCAAACAGTAAAGTTTGAAAAATAACTGAATATTTTTTTCCAAATAGGCCACTGCAATCTATAATTACCGTGATGGCAAACCTATGGCACGCATGCCACAGGTGGCACGCAGAGCCATTTGTGTCAGCACGCGAGCCGCAGGCAAACTTCCCTCACTGCGCATGCAAGTGCCTCACAGCTGATTTTCGGCTGGTTTGAGGCCTTTTCTGGCATTCCAGAGGCTTGAAAAAAAGCCTCTGCAGGTTGAATAGGCCCGTTTTGTCACTTCCTGTTAATACTAGAAGTGATGAAATTGGGCCTATTTGGCCTGCAGAGGCTTTTTTTCAAGCCTCTGGAAGGCCGAAAAAGGCCTCAAACCAGCCGAAAATTACTGAGGCCTGGTTTGAGGCCTTTTCAGCCTCCCAGAGGCTTGAAAAAAGCCTCTGCAGGTTTCGTCTCTTCCTGTAATACCGGATAATCTGATAATTTTCACTGCAAAAAGCCTCCAAACACCGCATCTTTTTTTTGGTGCAGCCGCACCGAAAAAAAACATGCGGTGGCTGCAGGCATTCATGACAAGAGCGACCTGGGCTGGTGGGGAGCCCAGCAACAATAATGGCTCAGCCCTGGCTTGCCTTCCCTGGCAGCCAGCCGTGGAAGGAAGGTAAAGTCACGGCCGTGGGACGATGAAAGAGGCGTTCGTGGGGGAGGAAACGGAGATTAAGGGCCGGGGCCTCTGAAAGGGGAAATGGGGTGACGTGTGTGATGTGTGTGACTGGTGAAGGGAGAGTGGGCGACATGCAGGATTAGCCCAGGCCTTTGATAGATTAGGCCAGGCCTGCCTGGGCAGAAAATAGGTAGATGGGTTAGGAAGGGATACAGAGAGAGGGAAAGAGAAAAAGGGGTGGGAAGAGAGAGAGAGAGAAGGAACAAAGGAAAGAAAAAGGGAGAGGAAGAAAAGGGATAGAGAAAGAAGGGATGGAAGGAAGGGACAGAAAGAAAAAGGGAAAGAAAGGGAGGAGGAAGTGATTCGAATATGGTGGGAGGGAGAGAAAGAAGGAAGAGAAGAAAGGGAAAAAGGAAAAGAGGAAGAAAATGGATAGACAGGGATGGAAGGAAGGGACAGAAAGAAAAAGGGAGAAATTGAATGAGATATATGGATAGATAGATACATGGAGGGAGAGAAGGAGGGAGAGGAAAAGGAAGGAAGGACACAAACCCTGGCTTCAGAAGACTTTGAAACAGCACAGCAATCTAAGGCTGGCCTGCAAGGGATCTCGTAGATGGTCTAGTCAAAACTCCAAAAGCAGGTCAAGTACCTCTGGGGAGGTCGGTCATAAATTAAAACACTTGCTAATCAACCGGCCATTAAGCGAGGACCACTTGCATTTGATTTGCCAGTCACATGACCACCAAGCCGTACCCAGCTGGTCATGTGAACACCAAGCCATGCCCACCCAGTCACGTTACCACTAAGCTATGCCTACTCAGTCACATGATCATCAAGCCACACCCACAAATTAAGCCACACCCATGGAACCTGTTGTTTAAAAATTTGAATCCTACCTCTGATTTTATGGCACTTGATACTTCCTCCACTAGAATATCTGGCATTTCCTCTTTTGTGGGTGTTGTTACTTTTGAGTGATCTTGATCTTTGTATAGCTCAGCCATTTTCATGTTTTAATACAAAACCATTCTTTCTTGTATTTATAAGCTTGTACTTTGCTCTATTAATCCCTTTGTTTTCTTCAACTGCCCTCTTCACAAACTCCATATTAAACTGACACATTTCTTTTTGGATATGTTTTCTCATGGTCTCGCAAAGTTCAACATACTCCAATTTATTAGTGAAACTTCTTATATTCTTCACTGTCTGTCATTAAATCAATAGTTTCATCAGATATTTTTTCTGTATCAAGTGGTAGTGCTATAGATGTAGCAGATTCAAGGATGTTTTTGACTATTTATCAAATATTTTGGTCCGTAATGTTCATCTCTTCCAAATCTTACAAAAGAGCAAAGTGATTTGACAGATTAATCTAAAAATTGCAGTTCTCCTCTAACAATAGTGACAATTTTTGTTTTTCATGACATCATGTTAAGTATAAGAATGCATAAATCTATATGGGGTTATTTATAGCATATAAACATCCAGGTAGTTTGGTAAAAAGGAAACTGCATTTAATATTTTGGTGTGTGTCAACTAAAAACAACTTACTGGATAATTTTTAAAAATATTTTAACCTAAGCTTTTCTATTATAAATTCTAGGGCTATGACACGTGCTATTCCTCCTTATCTTGCCAGGTCTCTGCTGTAACCCAAGTCTGCTATTCTCACTCTCTGCAGCAACAGATTGTCTGTCTGGGCAGGAAAGCCAGGATAATAATGCCCACTACCAGCGAGAGAGTAGCTCAGATGTAGAGGATTCAGTGACACTGATTTACTAGAGGGATTGATGTGACCATCATTTAATGTTCCCTGCGGGCTTCTCCAAAGAGAGATACCAACTTTTAATCCTGGGCAGCTGATGACAACCTAACCTTATCTGCTGTCTGGCTCGGCTATAGTTCACTCATATCCTGCAATCCATCAACTGCTCAAGTGATTTCCCAGAAGTTTGGCAGAGCAGACAGAAGGGCAAGATGCATTTATGCAGAAGAAGAAAATGCTTGGCAGTCTTTGTGAGTTTGTCTGAGGTTATTTTGCAAAATTGTTCAGGGCTGAGCTTTTCTGGGCTTGGAAGCTAAGCTGTGCCTGATTAGAACAGATGGAAACCTTAGGTGTGTAGTTTGAACCAAAAAAATAGAAAACACATAGACTTACATTCAACAGCATAAACTATTTTTGTTGTCACCCAGAAAATTGTACAGTCATGTTCATGAAATCGCTAGGACTAATTTTAATATTTTGATTTTTATCTCACCTTTATTACTTTATAAGTAACTCAGGGTGGTGAACTTATCTAATACTCCTTCCTCCTCCTATTTTCTCTACTACAGCAACCATGTGAGATTGAGTTGGACTGAGAGAGAGTGACAGGCCCAAAGTCAACTAGCTGGCTTTCATTCCTAATGTGGATTAGAATTTACTGTTTCCTGAATTCTCCAGCATTTAATACTAAACTGCCCAAGTTTATGATTATGTTAGTAAATAGCCACTATACCAGTTTGGCTAAATTATGGTTGTGTTAGGTAAAACTGGTTATGTGTGTGTGTGAGAGAGAAAATAACAAGATGGTAGCTAGAGCATTATAATCAAAGCCTGCCCCTTTTTATCTGCATGTGCTGTTGACCCAATGGTTGTGCTTTGGATTACAGCACTACAACACAGTCCTGGGTCAGGTTTTGTTTTGCTTTTTGTTCTTAGGCAAACCAGAGAAGGAGATTAGCCCTCAGTGTGGGACTCACTTCAGAATAAGCATTATTTTGTGCTGTAACACTCCATTTTTATTGCTGGGTCAGTTAGGTTTTTCTGCTTGAGAACCAAGAACCAGTTAAAAGCCATACTTTCTTACATTTGGTTTCATCTAACCGTGCTTTAAAGTTTTTTTTTTTTAATAAAAAATTTATTAGTTTTCAGTAAACAAACATACACAAACAAAACACAAAACATGAAAACGTAAAACTTCTTTTTGGAAAGCGGCTTAGTCCCGGGTTACATCTTTTCTACAGACATAAATCAAATTCATGCTCACTTCATATACCATTTTATATACCACTTTATATACCAAATTCCAGGGTATTTAAATGTTACTTATTATCCCGGTCAGCCAAAAACTTTCACTTCCTAACTTTCTCCTGCACTTTCTTATCCAGATGAAAGCTTCTTTGTGGCGACCATTGCTGACCGCCGCTCCGCCGCTTTCGGAAGAGGGAGTTAAGCCAGCTGAGGACGGGGGTTGCGATTCTCCCGGACCCCTGCCGGATCTCCCCTGTCTTCAGTTACCTCTACGGGGTAACTATTAGCCCCCAAATCCGGCTGGATCGGGGGCACTCCAGCGGCGAGCACCATGCTTTAAAGTTTATGCAGAGACATTTTAAATGATTCATCCAAGTTATGCCCTTCTCTGGAAGTCTGCAGTCAAAGAATGATTTATTCTGAGGAATGTCTAACTTTCAGCACAGATCTCATCTCACATCAATGGGCCCAGCTCCTTCCTATAAGCATAACCCCGCCAAAATGCAATTTCAATTAAGGAGGAGGCAGACTTGACCAACAATTACAAGTTACCAACTTTTTTAGGGCAATTCCTTGACTTAGCCAGAGTCCTATGTTTTCCATCTTTTTCTGCAGCCTTGTTTAATCTTACGGTCTTGTTTATAATATATACCTGCTATCCCATGTACACACAAGAACATCACCCCCAAAGAGATACTACAATAATTTTATATTAATTCTTCCCATCTATTCTACAAATGCATAATTTTGCCAAGAATTAGTTTATAAGAGCTGAGTAACCACTGTTGGTCTGATTGAAATTCCCACCTGAATCAGATCTAAGGGCAATCTAAACTTCGATTTTCAAAGATAGCCACCTGGGTGGTTCAAGGTTGTATAAAATCTATTGTTTTTGATCAATTTGCTTTGTAGATTCCAACAACATTGCCTTCCTTAATGAGGCTTTCTGGCTGCAGATCAAGAGCCCATGAAATTTTCAAAAAACGCTGAATTGTACAACTGTGAAAGAACTGCATTTATAAAAAAATATTGATATTTTCAGAAGAAAACAAGAAGAAAACAATTTAAAACAAAATCCCCTTTCTTGAGTCCCCCAATACAGTGGTCCCCAACCTTTTTTGTACCAGGGACCAGTTTCATGCAGAAACACTTTTTCAAGGACCGGGTAGGGGCCAATAACAGTAAATAAATAAGCGATGAATCCGTAACTTACCCTTTCCAAAAAATCTCTCCAGTGAACTCTGTTTCTGGCTCATTTTGCGAGGGCTAGCTTGCATTGCTGATGCAGGATAAATACGCGCCAAAGAGTCAAGCGCAGAAGTTAGGCGAGGGCGGAAGTGGTTGTCTTTCAAAATAAGACACCCGGAAGCAAAAACATATTTTTATATATATTTTAATCCTGATTATTCATTCTTTGCAGCCCAGTACAAAATGGTCCACGGACCGGTCCCAGTCCGGGGCCCAGTGGTTGGGGACCCCTGCCCCAATAGACTCTTGTTCCTTTTTATTTATTTATTTATTTTGCCCACTACTGAGTTTTGACCACTTATTTAAACTACCTGGAATGAATTATATTTGATATATCTGTGCAATATTCATGTAACTGATTGTTCATAAAATTTTGCAGAACTTGTTTGTTGGAATTTATCTGCCATTAGACCAAAAAAAATGGGTATAAGATTTTATCCAAAGTGGTGAGCAAAAAAAGGAACATAAGGCCTCCATTATAACCTTTATTAATCATGGAACCAATTTGAATCTCTGCCAGAGTGTGCTTGAACTATAGCCAGGTTGTCACAGCAGCTGTTATTTGATCATTGCCACAAGTATGACAACTAGCAGCACTGCATAGTCCAAGAACTAGATACAGAATTTAGCCATCTTAGTGCACAATTTTCTATGAACAGCTGTGCTGTCATTTTAGAGGCTAGGAGTTCTTCCAAGAAACACAAGGACAGCGCTTCAGATACGACCTTTCAGCTTTATTCTACTCTCGCCAAGGTTCTAATTTTGCGCTATCTATTTTACATCATTGGAAAGAAGAGGTGGGGGGAATGAATTATACTTCATTATAGCCCTAATGATATACCGGTAGTGCCTTTATCCATCTGGAAAGTTCCTCTGTGTGTATGAGTGAAAAAGTGGCCAGCAGAACAACAAAGGGTCTTGAACTGTCAAATACGTCTGACCTTAGGATGGCCCCAAGCTCCGAGTCCAAATGAAAATGCAACTGGAACAGCAGCTGAGAGATCTTCACTCTGCACCCTATCTCACATTTTCCCACCACACAGTATTAGCAACCAAAAGTAAATATAAATATTTATTCAATCTCATATTCATGAATCACATATTCATGAGTCCATCTCATATTCATGAGTCAAAACCAATAGTCTATCTAATGAAGAATATGTTGGCCCAATTGAGAGGTAGATTTGGTCATAGGTGTGGTCAATTTAAACCAAAATTGGGACCAGAAATTCTATTGCTAAACAATGCAGTCATTGAGTTGTATCCAATTTTATGGCCCTTTCCCCCATAGTTATTATGCAAATCACCATGTCCTTAATTGAATCACATAGTTGGTACGTAAATCTGGCTTCCCCCATTGATTTTGCATGTTGGAAGCCCCCTGGGAAGGTTGCAAATGGTGATCCCATGACTGGAGGACGTTGCAGCTGAATTACCTGAATTTTGATGTGTGACCACAGGGATGCTGCAAAAATCACTATTAAGTGTGAGGGTTGGTCTTTAATCAGTTTTTAAAGTGCTGCTGTCAATTTGAACTGTCATTGAACAAATTGTTATACTAGGGCTATCCACAAAATAGATTATGTTTTCATCTGTAGCAAGAAGGGGCAGAGCTAGTGTGGCCATCTTTGGTCTGTGCGTCCGCTTCTCAGTTTGCATCTAGTCGTGCTAGTGGGAGGTTCGTATCGTTGCCCGTTATTTCACAGCAAACATTTGAAATGTGTGCTGCAATTGAAAATCCCGTGAGTTGTGAGGTGCGATCATTGATAAGGTTTCTGTTGGCAAAAAACCATAAACCAATTGAAATTTTTCAGCAACTGTGTGAAGTGTACGGGGACAACATCATCACTGAAGGTGGAGTGCACCAATGGTGCATTAAGTTTAAAAATGGCCGAACTACGGCACTCGAGAAGTCCTGAATGCTTTCAAGTGGGAGATTTTTCCTCATCCACCCTAAAGCCCCGATCTTGCACCAAGCGACTGCAGTAGGAGCTAGTAACTCCATCACTAAGCAGTGTGCTTGTTAAGCATGATACCATATGACTGATTTGCAATTTCCTGCTGGCTTAACCATTCACGTTGCTTGTTGGAAGCTGCTATGAAGGTTGCAAATGGTGGTCATGTGACCGTAGGACTATGAATCAGTTAACAAGAATGTGACGGGGGGGGATGCTATGACAGTTACAATTTCAAGAGCCAGCCATAAATCTCTATTTTCAGTGCTATCTATGTACAATCACTGGACAAGTAATCAGTAAGTGAGTGTGCTACCTGTATTGCATTGATCCACTATGGTGAGCAGTAAATTCCTCTGAATACACTTGGACTTAAATGTATAAATAATGTAGGATCAAGCTGATGCTGCTACTCTTTTTTGCTTAATCCTGTATCAATAATGCAATCTAGATAAGCATCTGCATTGGATGGATAGAAGAATGAAAGGAAACATGGAAGTGTATTGCAATACTGTACTCTTTAGAAGTTCTTACCTTTAAAAACCGAAACGCTTTCTGTGTGCTAAACCTTCTAATTGTAGGCTACCGGCACGCATTTTATGTTCTTTCTAACAAATCATGCTGAATTTTTGTAAATTTTCTGTGTGTTTGAGGGCAGAGGAGGGCAACTTTTTGTTGTACCTTTATAGGCTACAAATATGGAAAGAAAAGGAGATGGAGGTACTTTTACTGAATTTGCAAATACTCTTCTTATAATTTTCTCCTAATGACAGGAATGACTCAAAGAATAATAAGAGGCAGCAGAACCACCTCTGAAATGTTTCCTCCAACCTCATTTGTTTCCAAACTATTGATCACAAAAAAGTACAGTAAAAGCACGTATTTTGCCAGTAGTAGCTAACCTTTTTCGGTTCCCGTGCTGATAATTGTGCACGCGCTTGTGCTCTCGCACTTGTGTGCCAGCACCCAGAAGGCAATGCATCCTGCCCCCCTGTGCATGTACGTGCAATCACCCCCACGCGCCATCCATTTGCGCGTGCGTGCGTGACCACCCCATGCACCGCATGTCTCCCACGCAACCCTGGGGGCCCCCCCGCACATGCTTGCCAGATACTCAACAATCAGCTGTCAGACGGTGGCGGCGCATGCGCAGTGGGACTCTTCCAGGCAAGCTCTCGCCTGCCATCAGAATTGGCTCAGCGTGCCACTTCCAGCAAGCGTGCCATAGGTTCGCCAACATGGCTCTATGCATTCCCAAATTAGTTTTTCTATAATTGCCTGGTATACACATAGTTACATGCTTTTTTCCCCCACCTCTCCTGGAGATTAAAACAAACAAAAGAATTCAATCTAGAGATTTTCCTCACGTTATTATAGCAATTGAGATTGCCATTTCTGTCAGTAAGCAATGCAGTCTTAAAAGCATGATGGCATATGACTGCATTGCTTAACAATGGCATTCCCAGTTGCCATCATACTTCAAAGATGGTGCTGGTCATGAAGAGAGAATCTCCTGTGACTGGAGTCAAGCAGCTGGTGAGAAGAGTTTTGGGCAGGTGAGGGAGTGCTGCAGGCTGAACAAATGAACAGAGAGGTTCTATAGTATAGAGTGTCATATCCCTGCATTCTTGTACTTCATAGCGAGGCTCTTGGGGGGCGGTGGGGAAGCAGTAGGAACAACTTACAGAAACAACTAACCCTAACCTTTCCTTCTGGCTTCCTCATTGACTTTGCTTGTGGGAAGGCAGCAGACCAGATCCTAAATGGAGGTCATGTGACTTGCTATGTCATAATCACAAGCCGGGCTCCAGAGCACCCAGATCATGATCACATGACCACAGCTACACTATGTTCTGACCAAGGCTTCCTGAGACCGTAATTAAGCACACGCTTAGTCAACATAACTCTTGTTTTATTTCAACACTGGGGATTATGTTCATTCCCAACCCAGAAGGAGTCCCAAACAGCACCCACCTTTCTCTCCTTTGAATTGCTGCCAACAACTAAAGTGCCAAATTAACTGATAAAACCCAACCAAAGTACAAAGTCCACACCGAGCTTCAAGGTTTAATCCGAACAGAGCAAACGACTTTGTTTCTTGCAAAGGTTTCTCTACCTTTGCACCTCCTTTATACCTTAGGGGAGGGGCAATTACCTCCAAGCCTTACTCCCGAGTCACCTCTTTTGTCTCAGCTGCTGTTGCCTTCTAGCAGCTCTGTGCATAAACTCACTGGGAACAGGCTCCCCTTGTTCCTCTGCCTTGCTGTTGCCAGACTCCGGAGGCTCCAGAGTCTCATCATCAGATGCAAGACCCTCCTCTGAGTCCTCCCCATATTCCTGGCCTGGTCCCTGTTCTTCCCCACTATCTGATTCTGCTGCCGTCTGCACAGGCTGCCAGCAAACCACAACACACTGGAGAGTCTGAGAACTGGTTGTTAAGTCCCCCTTGTTCTGCAGCATTGTAACTTTGAGTGGCTACCAAATGAACAGTTGTAAACCCAAGGACCCATAGTCTTGAAAAACTGATATTAATGGAAGTTTCACAAAGTGTTCAAGGAGAGGATCGTTTGCTAGCTTCTGCAATTTGGACATGTGGCTTTGGCATTGAACATCAATGTTTTCAATAGCAAGCATGCTTTGAATTGTTTTTTATTACATGTTTTTAGTGATGACTGCTTAACTATGGTCTTCCACCATGTATGTATTATTTAATTGATAGCCAATTCATCTCCAATATCTATTTCTTGACCTGCCTTAGTTGGATTATGATAATTGAGAGTTGGGCAGCATAGAAATGTAATATCATCATCACCATCAATCATCTTTGGCAGCCTTCCAAAGTGGTTAAAAGAATCGGGCATTTAGTAAACATGGTTTATTTGTTGGGTATAATATTATTTCTTCTTCAAGGTCTTTATGATGCAGTACTGTATAGCTATAGTTACATTGGTTTGATAGATTGTGTATTATATACTTGGTTTCTCACCAAGGTTTATATGCATCTCCAAACAAAAATGACTCTGAGCAGATCAAGCTCCATTCTGGGCATGGCTCCACTTGATCTTCAAAGCCAGGGGTCCCCAAACTTGGCAATTTTAAGACTTGTGGACTTCAACTCCCAGAATTGTCCAGCCAGCATAGCATAGCTTGTGGGAGAATTCTGGGAGTTGAAGTCCACAAGTCTTAAAGTTACAAAGTTTGGAGAGCTCTGTTCTAAACTGTGAGTCCAAGATAACCTGCTCTGCATGGGGGCCAATCTATCAAAGATGGAATTCTACTGTGATCCAATGATTCCTATAATCAAAATCTTGCTGTAAGCCTCACCCATCCAGGTTCTCACAGTCTTCTGTTCATGTCTCCTAGAGTGGACCTGCACAGTATAACCTGATATTACTGGCATACATCCAATGGGTATACTGGATACTCACCTCATCTTGATGGATGTTCTTTGCCAAGGACTTCATGTAAATATTAACCTGGAGGGGAGAAGCTGCCAAACCCTGCCAAACATGTCATAATGATCAGACCAAGGAGAACCATTGCAAGCAGTATATCTCATATGCAATCCTCATAGGCAGCCCAGAAGAGACAGTGATATGAAAGGCCACTAAACCTCATAATTCTCTCTAGGTCAAAGAGAAATAGAAAACTGGTAAAATTAACTTGGCTAGTGCAATTTTATCTAGCACCGCCTTCACGAAGATCACTGGGATGTTTCATCACGAAGATCACTGGGATGTTTCATTCACTAGATATCTGCAATGTCCAATCATCGATCTTGTTAATCCCTCTTGTGAAATGAAATTCTTCTTTTTATGAAATGTGTTCTGATATGACAGACTATAAACAAGGCTCCACTTGACTGGGGAAACCAGTTCTTGAATTTTATAGCTGTTGTTTACACCTGCAACCCTGCGCACAGAGCAAGGCACCAAGTATTTCTAGACTTTTTCATGTCATGATCATAACAGCACACAAATCTTCACAAAATCTTCAGCATAGAAAGATTCTTCTCAGACTATCGCTTAGTACACCTTAACTCATATAATATTTTTCACAACAACCAAGACAAATACTTGTTTTTTTTTCCACTTGGAAACTCAAAACACATTTATTGCAAATGTATGATGCAGGCAAAGAAACACAGAGAATTGTACAGGTGCTTTTTTAATAGAAAGGACATGTTCCATGAAAGGCTACTTAATACCAACATAAATAACTACATAAACTATTTCTTCTGAGAAATCTTATTAAATTAAAAAAGTACTCTCCATATTTACAAAAACACTGTTGAATTCTTCAAATTATTGCTTGAAGTTTCATAGGCACTTTTTATTTATATCTCAAATCTAAGAATGTACTTTGAAGCTGTTTACATCAGCCCATTTTATCAATGTAGAATGATTGAATGAATACCTCTCTTTGAGAATTTGTACAAATCTTCATTTCATTGGGTTGGTTGACTCTTACCGCAGAGCTTCTGGGATTTCCACCTAAAAAGAAAGATGTTTTGCTTAAATTAGGAACATGAACTAGAATTAAAAGAATAAATCATCTAAGTAGAGAAAACCTCCACAGGTTTCAATGTCCTATTGTACTGTGCATTGTAATAGTAAAGACATATAGATGTTTTAGATATGCATTGGGTTTGATGGCAAGGATGTAAAACACCCCGAATTTCTCAACCAGCAGGGCTGGTTGAGGAATTCTAGGACTTGAACTCTGCAAGTCTTAAAGTTGCAAAGTTTGGAGCCCCCTGTACTATTAGAACAGAATGGCCTTTATGATCTGCAAAAATCACGGTAGCTCTGTCACTCTGAATAACATAATTCTATTTCTCTTTATGCTTTCCAAAATGTTGGGCCACAGCGTCTACAGTGAGTGTGGCTTGGCTAATCTACGAAGGGCATTGAAGCATTGAACAAATGAAATGAGCATTTTATACATTTCAACTTCCTTCTTCAGACTGGGGTTCATTTTTCCCATGGAAACTTAAAGTCAAAATAAGTGCTTGAAGTTGAAAGGATTTTTGTACTTAGAATCCCTCCTGAAACAAACATACATACATGCTTGCATGCATGCATGCATACAAACATACATACATGCATACATATCTGCCCTCACACCAGATCATCAGCTACACTCCTCCAGTGCTCAATAGCCAAGATAATTTTTTAAAACTGATTTAAAGTTTTAAGAATACAAAATATTCTAATATGTAAAATTGAATCATTGTTATATATAGTTTTTAAAATATACTCTTCCATTGTTTGTAGCCTTTTCTTTTCTTATACTTCTTTTTCCTTTCCTTCCTTTTTCCCTAAGTATTTTTGATAAATAAATAAATAGTATCTACCTTATGATAAGCTGGGCAGGCAATACATTTTATAAATAAGTAATTTTTATAAATAAATATTTATTTCTGTTGTGATGAAAAATAGTGACTTCAGGCTACAAAAGAATTTGTTCACTCTTTCTGCTAAATTAAGCAGTTCTTGGAGCATGTATACTTAATTCCAATGAATATTTGGATAATATGATGAATTCTTACTTTTTCAGGTACACGTTGTTGCTTTTCTGTACAAATGCAAACAACAAAGCTAAATAAATTTTGGACAACTGGTAGAATATTATCATGTATATCTGACTTCTGAGCTGATTTTTTTTAATGATTACATTTCCCTTAAAAGGGTAAGCAGCCACAATCATAAAAATCAGATCTTCCTTTTGTATTACCTTTCTGGATATCTATCAATTACTTTAGCACATTAAACATGAATACCTATACTTGTAGAACTCTCACTGATATATAAGTGTCCTCTTTATAAAATGGATTACCCATAGGAAGGTGGGTTTTTGTTTTTGTTTTTTGCTTTAACATCCTGCTGCCCTAACATTATCTTTCCAATTAGGCATACATGTGTGAGGAATTTTCCCAAATAAATTGTGTGAGTGCTCTTACAAAGCCCAAGTTCTATCATCTCTAATGTGGGGTGATTTGCTAATATAAGAGAAATATGTCTGAAGAAAAATGATTTCCACTATACAATTTCAAAAATGCAAATAGCTTTTGAACCACAATAAGGATTACAGATTATTAATTATATTAGAAATTCAGGTCCTTCAGTAAAGATCGATTGATTATGTGCCACAAGGTCATTTTGAATCCCACCAAATAGATATTAGATTTGTTCGTGTCACTGTACAATATGAATATCATTAGAACTTCATGAAACAGGGGGAATGATCAACTCCTTAGCAGTTTAAGATACCAAAATACAACTTGAAGTTGCAAAATGCCTCCCTTGTACAATTCGGGGGGCGGGGGGGGAACAGCATTTTCTTTTCACTGAGCAGTTGTCAGAAAAATAATTTCATCTTCATCACTGAGGGATGGGAAATGGTTTGCTTCCAATTCATCTTGAATACTATCTTTAAATCCAGTGAGGGTGCCTCCCGCTTAATATGACAAGATTACATGAGCCTTGAATGTCTGGCTGTAATTAAGATTTCTCTCTTCTCTCAAATCAACTGTCCTATCTTTAAATGCTATTTTATTTTATTTTTTATTTATTTATTTTTGTCAATTGCTTACAAGATAATAGGTATAAGTAAAAACATAGCTATGAATACATGGATACATATAAGAAAAAAAAAAGAAACAATAGGACAGGGATGGTAGGCATGTTGGTGCGCTTATGCACGCCCCCCTACAGACCTCTTAGGGGTGAGGTCAATAGTAGACAGTCTAAGGTTAAAGTTTTGTTTTCACTTTAAGAAAACAAAATTGAATCAAATAAAAAAGTAGGATGGAAGTGGGAATCAAGAATGAATAGACCTCTTATTTTGCAGAGAAAGGTTATTTTTAAGCCCAAAGGAGAAATGTGAAAGAACAGTAATGAGAAATCAATGATTTGTAGGGGCAGTGTAATTTTGTTTCATATCAAAAAATGCCAGCTGAGAGGGTTTGAGAGGCTGTTCAGTAAGAAGCTCTTTCTAAGGAGTTCCTTCTTGAGGGGTCTTATCTATCAAGGTGACCTCACTATCAGCACTCAATTCCTACAAATTCCCAGAGGCAAGGTAAGGAAGTACTTTCTCTTTTTCAACAAAGTGATAAAGAATTTATCCCCTTATAGATTATCCTTTGAAAAAAGTGATGATCATCTACCAACTTGCTTCCAGTTCTAAATCAGCTCCTGAAATTGCGATTACTTACCCGTCTTAGCTGCCTTATGTTACTTCCACGAATTGCCTCCATCAGATCACTGTGGAGTGATCTTACCGGGGTAGAAGGTCGGCTTGAAGGACGTGACCCTTCTTCTGATATATTGTCTGGGATGGACTTTAATGAATTTTTAATTTCTTTTAATATTGCATTGTCATATTGTTTGTTTTTCTTGCTTTTTTTCTTCTTCTGCTTATTTTGTAGAGCCCTCTTGGCGCTTTCCTGCTGTTTTATAACCTCAGCAATATTCCTGGTGGGTGCTTTTTTTTCTACAACTATTTGAGGAGGAGGAGGAGGAGGTGGTGGAAGAGGAGGAGGAGGAGGAGGAGGTGGTGGTGGTGGCGGTGGTGGTGGTGATGGAGGTGGTGGTGGTGCACTTCGAGCTGGAGGTGGTGATTGTGGTGGGAATGGAGATTGGTTTTTAATAGCAGTGGATTTCTTTAAAATCTTTGGTGAAGGCATAGGTGAACTTTTGGGAGGTGAAAGTTGGTTTTGAGGAGTGGAAACTTTCTTAGAAATCTTTGGAGAAGACCAAGGGGAACTTCTAGGAGATGAATATGGTGAAGAACCAGGAGTTCCCTTCTGCAATGCTTTGGTCTTTGGATTGAGTCCTCCATCCCAACTGGATTGTTGTTCTTTCTGTTCTTGCATTCGTTTCTGCCTTTGTTTATCCATATTTCTTGTCAGAATGCTTGTCATACTCATTCTTGGGCCAGCAAGCTCAAAGTGATAGCCTAGTTTCACAATAGTAGAATTGTCCCTTAAAAGTTTAACCATGTCCATTTCAGCCTGACTGCCCATTATGTGCCTTTGGTTATGGAATCGTAATTCTGTTAAAACTTTGTTGTTCTGTAAAGCCCTCATGATAGCAAGAATTCCTTTACCTGTGATAAAATTAGAATCTAGATTCAGACTTACAATATGTTCATTCACCTTCAGCATACCTGCAATAGCCATTGCAACATTGTCATCAGCATGAGTGTTAGCCAGATTAAAAGTCTTCACTACAGTGTTATTCTGTAGTGCCTGAGCAAAATGTGTTAGCATCTGCGGTGTGATATTTTCAATATTGTTTAAATTGACCTCAGTAGTTTCAGTATCATTGCTCCTAACTTTTTCTAATGCATCTTCAATCACTGTTGGATTTCCACAGGGATGCATGGCTCCCATCCTGTAGTTCAAATATTCCGCTTCCTTTTCACTGTGACCATTGGTAACGATTTCATTTTCATTGTAGTTTTTAAGTTTAATGTTGAGTGAAGTTTGCTTCTTAGTATTTGGAAGTTTTTCACACTCTTCAACAGATTCCTCTTCATCATCTGTACTGCTTGCTTCTTCTCTGTCATCTTCTTCCTCCTCTTCCTCCTCTTCCTCATTGTTCTCTTCCTCTTCATTCTCATCCTCTTTGTTTTCTTCATCATCTTCTTCATTGTGTGCCTCTTCAGAAATTTCACTGTTACTTCCTGTAAAATATTCTTCTTTGATTTCTTCTGACCCATCACCATCATCATCTCCTTCTTCTTCTTCTTCTTCTTCTTGCTTATAATCCTACAAGGGAATTATGGTTCAGTTATGATCAAAAGTACATGACAAATATACATCTTATCTAGAAAAGTCCTCAAATTTCATTCCAGTGAACTTTTCTGATGATCTTTTCCAGGTAATTATTATAGAAAAATTATGCACCGTGATGATTTTTGAGAAGGAGTACTCTCAAATTCAGTTTTGCTTAAAAATATTCCATGCATCTGATCACAATTTATTGAAGATGTTTGAATGTTTAAGAATGTTGTGATTATGTGTCATAACATCTAATGGAAAGTGTTCACAATATTACTGAGGATTAATAGCATAATGAGTACTACTCTAACCTCTATTTGCCTGTAATTGGATATTGGATATTTTCAGAGAACAGCACCCTGGGATTAGCAGCTGCAGGTGGTGATTTTGAAATCCCCCAAAGACAGAAAGTTAGCTTCCACCATGTCCACCATGTTTCTGATCTTGAGTGAGAAAAATAAGAAACGATTGGTAATTAAGTAATTTCTAAAATGTTTTACTTAGCATAATGTGTAATTCGTTTCTTCTTCTAATCCAAAAGGGGATAGCCTGAAATTTCATCCTGCAGAAGATCCCTGTAAACACTACAGAAAATCCCCAGAGACCAATTTTCTAAGATCTACCCAAATCTAAAACCAAATTGCTGGAAATGTAGACATTAACAATGTACTTTCTTTCATTCTTGGTGGTCATGCCCCGAAACGAAGAAATATTGGAAAGTGATTCATATGTGGTTAGGGGAGTTAATTGAAAATAAAATTGATTTCATTCTGGAACTATTCCTCTTAGGAATAATTAAAAGAAACTATAATATAAAGATAAAATATCTTATATTACACGTAATAACAGCAGCCAGAATTTTCTACACACCGTACTGGAAGAAAAACGCCATACCTCCCGAAGTTTTAATAATTAAAAAAATCTTTGCGTGCGTTGAAATGGATAAATTAACTATGGAACGAAAAAGGAAAGCTGACATGGACTACAACGCAATGTGGGAAACACGGTATATCTGGCTTGACAATAGACATAAGAATAGAAAATGTACATAATGTATATAATAGTTATGAAGGTATGGAAGTAGTATTGAAAGGTATTAGGTATTGAAAGATTGGATAGGATGTATAAATGTATATATATATATTGTCACAGTATTGTTCAATTAGTAATGGTATAATGTATAAATGGAAAAACCCAGTAAAGTGTTGGGGGAAAAAAAAGAAAATCCCCAGAGAGCTAGCTCAGTGTTTTTTGTTTTTTGTTTTTGGTTTTATTTGGTCCTTTCAAATCAGTCCTGAGAGCTGATGACCACATGGAGAAGTCTTTGTAGTTTTCCTGGCAACTTTTGCAGAAATGGTTTGCCATTGCTTCCTTATTAGGGCTAAGAAAGAGTGACAGGCCCAAGGTAACCCTACTGGCTTTGTGCCTAAAACGAGACTAGCCTGCACCGTCTCCCACTTTCTAGTCTAGGCCTTTAACCCATTATGTTGGCTCTGGTTGATTTTGTTACCAGACTATAATTTTTAACAAGAGTGAATTTTATAGAACACAATTAATTGTAAATAAATATCAAGGTAAATACATTTATTTCTATTTGTGCATGTGGCCGATTTGTGGATTTTTAACGTGCCACTCAAAGTCCCAAGTCAGACCTTTGGACCAGAAAAAGTTGCTCATCCTGTTCTAATCTGTCTAGCTGTCTTCTATACTTATTAGAACAGGACAAAATCAGTATGCACAATTTCGGTGTTGACATCTCACATGGAGATATGTCAGTGAAGAAAAAAAACCAGTTGATGCTGTCAGTGAGTGCTTCCTAATTATGTTGTTCGGATACCTTCTTTGTTAAACTTGCAGTATCTTTTTTGCTTGAATTTCATTCCCTCTCCCACGACCACCACCCCCAAAAAAGGATTCTAATCCAGCCTTCTTCATTGTATAAGCAGTGTTATCACTTTCTGCCCCAACTGTTAGTTGTAGCCTCACTTTATCAGTTCTAGAGATGAAATGAGGGGCGGGGGGGAAATCCTGGAAGAATACAAATATCTATATTAATAAGCAAGGCCATGAAAAAACAACCCCTGATATCCAAATTCTGGATCCAGCAATTCAGCTCAAAGAATTTAGATCTCCCATTATTGTCAATTCCTGTTTCAAGCTGCTACAATTAGTTTTCTTCCAACCATGCGAAGTTTCCAGATGAAAATGGAGTATCAGCAGTATTCTCAAGGCCATTAATTATGCCTAACCTGTTATTGTTCTCCTTTTGCTGTTACACAGGCAGACACCCACAGAGTTTGTGTGTTTGTGCGTGCGTGCATGTGTGTGTGTGTGTTGGGATAGAGAGGTAGAACACTGTTGAACTGTAAAAGAATATTATCCATGCAGTCTCCATGCCTGCCGCGTTAGTGCTTTGTCTTTAAAGTTTGAAGGTTGAATTACAACCATTGGACTTGAAACACAGAACAATTTCAGAGAAGTGCCAAACAGTGTCAAGTGTAGGTTGAAATTAAGTCTAGAATTAACTGTGCTTGTACATTCCCAGTTCCAGACATAATGACTGTTGTTGCTATTTAGGTATACTGTTGAATTGCATAACTCTAAATCCTGCTCTTTTCATCATTACTTTTTTCTTATTTGGATTATGATTGTTTATTATTGCTTATTACAGTTATTTCCTTCTGCCCTTGGAAAGTCAGGATGACCAGTAGCTATTAGTACTTGGATTGCATACCAACACCCTGGCTCAAACACCAGGATAAATTCCTTCAGACTGGTTCTGATAAGAATGAAACATGACTATCAGTTCAAAGTTAAATAAAGACCTGTAATCTGCATGCTGCTAGGAATGTTATTTTCTCTTTACTGGTTGGTATGTTTTATTCCAATTTTCTGCTCTAGAAAAACAACGTTATGTTTTTTCCAACACAGTATGTGTTTTTGTTTCTTTTATGTTAAAGGCTGAGATTTGAAATGTATGGCTTCTGTTTAGGAGGCTAAAATAGGAAGAGGTGAATTTACGTCCATATTTCTTCTTAGAACCACAGTTTAAAAAAATCCGCAGAAAGGTAGATTTTCTAATTAATTGAAAATCGATTTCTCTCTTTCTCTCTATTGCTTCCTCATTATCTGCTATCTGTAGTCCTCACTCAATGACTGGTCACTTAGTGACAGTTCAAAATTACAGCAGACTGCAGTTCCAGAATTCCAATGGTTACACTGTGATCATGTGATCACAGTTGGCAACTGGCCTGCATTTATTTATACCCTTTTGTGGTATTCTGTGGTATTCTGAAGTCACGTGACCATGATTTTTGCTGGTTTCCAGTATTTACTTCAGGTTTATGGTAAGAAATAACTATTAGATAAAATAGATTTGTTTAACAACTGTGGCATTTACTTAATGACCACCACAAAAAAAGTTGTAAAATTGAGCATAGAGATATAGTGACCCACTTAACAATTTATAGCTATAATTCGGGACTCATTCATGGTTGTAAGTTGAAGTATGTATCTCTCTATCATTCTCTCTATCTTTTATCTACTGTATCTAGCTAGCTAGCTATGTGTCTCATCAATCATCTGTTATAAATGTGAAGTAGTTGTTTGTACGATTTTTGTTTATTATTCATTTGATTGCTATAGTTGCCCATCTCAACAAGTGACTCTGGGTGGCATACATGTTTTGATTACAATACTTTTTAGCATGTTAGAAGTTGCTCCTTTTAACAAATTTCTCTGTTCTGAGTTTTCTGAGTTTCTAAACTTGTATTGTATTATGGAGTTTCTTTAATAACTCTGGATTTGGGGCGTTGGAGTTGGAAACAGAATTGGAGGGATAAGGGGAAGGGGAAGGAGAAGGGAGGGACAGAAAGTTAATAGAGACTTGGTACATCAAGAAACAATTTTCAACACATCAGTAAAGAACTTCAATTACCACCATTTGTAATGCTTATGATGAGATTTATGCCTGGCCTTATTCAGACAATAAATTTATTCTGATGATAAAAGAAGAAGGAAGCATATTTTCATTGTCCTCACTTTGCTATATGTTCATTATGCTAGAAACAAATATTTGAAGTGCAGATTTTTGCATTCTACTTTCTTAATTTCTACCACTTGAAATCCTGGAAAATATGACGTACAAAAGAACAGAAAGAAGCATATTGAAGTTAACATGCATATCACCACAGGTCCTCATAATCACATGAATGATTCGAAAATCTGAATAAGGCTCTTAAATATTCAGATCTCTCGATGTATATAATAATACATGAAAGGCAACCAGTAATTAGCATCTTCCCTTGAGTCATCATTTTGTACCAGCTTCTGTTGCTGGAATTAAGGGTTTTCCTTAAAGCGTATTAAATGCTATGAGTCTGAAATGAGATAGTACACATCTGTTGCAGCACAAGGCTAAATAGAATCTGATATTATATGTGTAACTGAACCTGAGATATGAGTGAGAGACATTTAGCAAAAATACATAATCAGTTCAACTGTGGCCATGTCAGTACTTCTCAGCTTGAGCTTTGATGATGTTTTTGGGTGTTCCTTCAAGTAAGAAGAATATTTGTATATTAAAAAAAGATCTTCACAGTGTAAACTAGCATCCTGAGAAGCAGAGTTCTGACGTAACGAACTCACTGGGATGATAATTTAATAGCCCAGAGAAAGAAAATGTATATTAGTCTACAGCCTCTACACATTAATAAAGATTCTATTCTTGATCCTTTGGCTTTTTAGTTTGATGGAAAATACAGAGCAAGGAAACTATTTTACTGAATGAAAGTTATTTCTGGGGCCAAATTAATGCAGTTATTCTCCTACCTGTTCACATGCCCCCATTCTCTCTTTTTCCAGAAGTTTCTTAGTCTCCCTTTCCCAGTAGGCCATCAGTGCTTCCCGGCTAAAAGTTCCTGTGGGAGTTTTCTCTGTTAGACTTTTTTGCCTATGCCCCACAGGAAGGCTCGGGTCAGGATCAATATCCTCCAACTCTTTCTCCAGCTCCTTCAACTCCTCATCAGTAAGAGAAGCAAGGAGTTCATCTTCATCCAAGTCTTCATATTTACTAAGCCCTCGCCTGTAGCCAAAGCCAGACATGGCTCCTTCTGTTATCAGGCTGATGTAAAGTTGAAACTACAATGCAGCATTCACGGAGACTGAAACCAAGGCGCCTTCATCTACTTTGGTTGGCAAATGTTCACTCCCCGCAGTAAGTGCAGCACCTTTTAAAAATATTCTTAGGGGGTTGCGACAATGCACGGAAGGATGAAAGCATGCTCTGTTTTAAGCATCAGACGTCAGCAAGAGTTGAGCAGAAAGAATGTCCCAAAGCACCGGTGTCTTATGTCTCTTAAACACAGGGATTACTGACACCCTGACAAGAACCATATTTAGAGTGGCTTGATAAAAGGAAAATGAATGCTCATCTGTAGATTTAGAAACCGAGGGAGATAGTTGTTCATAAAGCAACAAGCACCATTACTTTGACACACAAGACTTTGTGTCTACCCAAGCAACAAAGATCAGGTAATGAAAGGGGTGCTTTGTTCAGCATGATGAGGGTCATTTCTTAACTGGAACACTCTTCCTTTTCATGGCCCAATAGGAAGAGAATGGATAATAACTGTTCAACTTGAGATTTGCTAATTTTGATAATTTTAAGATGGAAATAGGAAAACCCATGTTCCCCAAATTATGGAATGTGCCACTAAATTACGCAAGGGTTTAAACATAAAAATATAGTAACTCAGCTATAATATATTTTTTCTTTTAAAAATATCAAGATATGGAAGTGAACCTGAATTTGACAACTAAAGACTTTTTTTAAAAATTATTGTAAAAGGCATACTGGGACAACAATATTGCTATGATAGAAATCATTTTGTGGAGATGGATTTGACCTTTGTAAACTTTTATATGAAGGGACATAATCTATATTTTCCTTCATTAATCTGAACTATTAAAAATAAGGGTGTTTTTTAAAAAAATGCCTGCATTTCTGTGGATATTTTGTTGTTCTTAGATTATAAGCATTATCAGTAGAATAACTGAATACAAGTTTTGAGAAAAATACCTATGATTTAATTATTTCAATCAGTTTCAAGCATGTTTGACTCTCAGGTGCACCTTGTTCTAAATCTGTCTGTCTTTTTCATACAAATATAAATATAAGGCATTGGTAATAGGCTAAATTAACTTTCCGTACTTGCAGATACTCTAAATAACACTGAAAGGGTTCCATACATTAAATTAGATTAAGCAAACATCTGTAGCAGCAGTATTAAATGTTGGTTCATACTACACTTGGTTTGTTTATAAAGAGTTTCATCTTTCCTCTTTAAAACATACATAACAACAATTTGGATTATCTTTAAACATGAGGTAACTCGGGGTTCATATACATTACTGAGTCATTTTTCTGACGGCTGACTCTCACAATCTGATATTTGTATTAATTCAATCATTTTCTGTGAAGTTTGATTAAAGCCTGATTTTAAATGGGTATATTGCTTTGGTCCCTATAGTTCACAGATAGGTTTAATTTTTATTCTGTTATTTTGTGCAGGTATCTGGATGCCAACAATTGCAGAGCACAATTCTAGAGAAACAAGATATTAGCAACGTATAAAAGAAAAGACGACGAGATGTAATAAAATCAAGATTAAAAGAATACATAACTTTTAAATGAACAATAAATATGTTAATGTGCTCCAGCTAGAAGAATGCTAATAATAGTAAAGGTTTGTCTGTTTGTGGATAAATTCTTTGAAATATACAGGCTTGTTGGCATCATTCAAACTAAATTTGTTAAGTATAACAGTTATCTAAGGTGGTGATGTCTTCTTAAAGTACTAAACATAAGCCAAGTCAAAAATTGTAAAAAAAAAAAGAAGAAGAAGAAGAAGCTATTTCTATGTTGACAGATGGTGTTCTGGAGATAGCTATTTTGGTGTTGGAACAATGAGTCTGGCTCCTTCGTGCCTTCCTGGAACAGATTTCCCTTAAGTTGGCAGAGTGATCTGGTTTCAAAAAGAGGAATGCAATTTTAAGATACATTCAAAATTCCAAAAATGACATTCCAAAAATGTCAAAAGAAACAATAATCACATAACCATGCTTTCCTCTGCTTCACACACACCTCATCTGAAGTTTTAAGCACAATTTTCTGTATGAACAGGTCGTATGGGGGAAAAGTTGGAGGAAGAGGCTATATTAAACCTGTGAAAGAGAACGCTGAGTGAGATTCTGATAAAACCGTCCAATACTGATGTTGCTTCTTACAGGCAATGAGTGAAAAGTAGATCTAATGGACATACAGTACATTCTGTGAGGGTAATTTTCCCTTAAACGTTAGAAGAAAAAAGGTAAAAGACTGAATCGTTTTTAAAAAGGATGGGCTATTTTTTTAAATTAACCACCTTAATTTTAAAATTAAAATGAGCAACCAGGCAAAAATGAGCAACCCAAAAATGACACACCCAACCTAGAATTTGGTTAGGTCACTGAAAATCAGTTGCTACGATGAAGGAAGCAATATGGTGCTTGGTGTTAGAAAAAAGAATTCACACTAACAGGTTTTACAGAGAATGTGTGGAATGGAATATGATTATCTCTTAAAGTAAGATCTAAGGCAGGAGCAGCAAAGATCATCCTGATTACTGGTGAGGAGGTAGCCTCAGCCCTCTTGAGGGGCTGCACCAGAAGCTGGCTGAGTGTTTCCTGAGCACTGTGATTCCTGTCTTGCTTTGGATTGACACTGTGCCTCGACTTGGATCATGCCCTGTGAACATTTGTGTATCGTGGATTTAATTTTGCCTGGTGGGTTTATCTTGTTGGTAACTTTCAAGTGGCGTGTAGACTCACTGGCCATTGTTCTGTGGACATTGGTCTGCTTTTGGTCTGGACTTAATTGGGAATTTTCTGGGCAATATTAATAAACCCACTCAATCACTGGTGTGTGTGTGTGTGTGGAGAGAGAGAGAGGGGAGGGGGGAGGAGGGGGCTGTGTAAGCCAGAGAGTTCAGTTGCCTCATACACAGCATTGAATAAGCTGTTAAAAATGACTCTGGCCTCACCTCTATTCTTTACCCAGAACTGAACACTGGTGGCGAAGGTGAGATTGAATGGAAATGGAAGCTGCAAAGAGCTGAATCACTGTGAGCTGACCCACTCGGAGCTGAATCACCAGAGCTGATCCACAGTTGCTGCCACTTCATTGACCATAGAGACCCCAACCCAGATTGCCTGGGGCTCACACCAGTCTCTTGAAAAATAGCTGTGCTACTGCCTTTTGCTCCATGCAACCCAGCCTCTGAGACATGGGACTCCTACCTTGCTTGCTTCGACTGCTTCCTCGAAGCCAACGACTTTGCTGAAATTGCTGACAACGGGAAAAGGGCACTTTTCCTAAACTTTTGTGGCCCAGAGATCTTTCACAGATGGCCAGGGCTCTCCTCGCTCCACTGGCCATTCAGTCTGTGCCATGAGATGTGCTGCAGAGCAAGCTATGGGCTCACCACGTGCCCAAACCTTCACGAATTGCACATTGGCATGCCCTCCATCATTGGAATCAGACTGAAGATGAATCCTTCAACGAATACGTTGCCACCCTTCAAAAGGCAGCCCTGTATTGTGAGTTCAGGGACTTAGATGATGCTCTCTTGGACAGAGTGGTCTGTGGTGTGATGTGAGGGATGTCAAGCTACAGTGGCGCCTCCTTGTAAAAACAGACCTTACCCTGCAGATGGAACTTGACAAGGCACAAGCAGCCGAGATGTCCAATCACTCCATGGCTGAGTTTCAAAAATCAAAGAGCCCACCAGCATTACAGAAACCAGTCACTGTGCCTCATGAAGATGCTAAGCCCGGTGAATTGGCAGATGAGGACGATGACATCTATTGCCTCAAATCCTCCAAGGGGAGGAATGTGGTCACAGAAAAGAGGCAAACAGCATGTGTTGGTTGTGGCAACAATCACTCACGAATGCCGTGTAAGTTCAAGAATGCCATCTGTCAAAGATGTCAAAAGAAAGGACTCAAACACGTCCATGCATACCTCTATGGCAAACCATTTGACCTTCTGACTGATCACAAGCTGCCACTGGTCCTGCTCACTGGGGACTGCCAAACATCATAAGTGTTGTCCCCTCGCATGCTACGCTGGACTGTGTTCCTAGCTGCATACAGTTACCGCCTCCTGCATTGGCCGGGTAAGACACTTAGCCGTGCTGATGCCCTCAGCCGCTCCCAACTATTGTAGAGGATCTGGCTCCAGCATCATCTGTTTTATTAATTGAAGACCTGCCGTCCGGTCCTATTATGGCATCGGAGATCACTGCATACGCCTCCAAGGACCATGTCATTGCCCAAGTGCTTAACTGGTTGTAGAGGGGGTGGCCAAAGGGGCCAGTCAGCACAGAGTTTCTTTCCTTCTATACTTGGCAATATGAGCTGTCTGCGCAATGGGGCTGCCTACTCTGGGGGAATCATGTGATGGTACCCCAGAGACTGCAGTGGCCAGTTTTGGAAGCTCTTCATGTAGGTCACCCAGACATCATGCAGATGAAGGCACTCAACTGCGGTCATGTCTAGTGGCCCAACTTAGACAAGACCATTGCTGATTGTGTCATATCTTGTCAAACTTTCCAAGAGTCAAGGCCAGTCCCCCAATCCACATGTATATAAACGGGTGCTTCAAAAGAAATTTCAAAGGAGTCAAGTTTGACATAAAACCCTCAAACTTTCAAAAAAATGAGGGGACTAATAAAAAGCGTTGAAATAGAGAGTTAAAAAGTCAGTTCTGTATGCAATTCATGGAGATTATCTCAAATCAGGAAAAGGCATCATGAAATCAAAAATAATATCGCTATGGCTAATAAGCAGTTGAGAAATGCTATTAAAGACAAGAACTAATACAGCTCATCAGTCTGGAATCCGCACTGCATATCAGACATTAATACAATCGAGCGAGTCCAGAAGTATTTCACGAGAAGAGTACTACACTCCTCTGCTTGCAACAGAATACCCTCTATCACCAGGCTTGAGATTTTGGGCTTGGACAACCTTGAACTACGCCGCCTACAGTTAGACTTAAGCGTAGCACACAAAATTACCTGCTACAATGTCCTACCAGTCAATGGCTACTTCAGTTTCAACCACAACAAGAGCACACAACAGATACAAACTCAATGTAAACCGCTTTAAACTTGATTGCAGAAAGTACGACTTCAGTAACAGAGTGGTCAATGCCTGGAATGCACTTCCTGATTCTGTTGTTACATCCTCTAACCCCCACTCCTTTAACCTCAAACTAACCACTATTGACCTCACCCCATTCCTAAGAGGTCTGTAATGGGTGTGCATACGTGCACCATCATGCCTCCTGTCCCTGTCCTATTGTCCCCATTTATTCATACTTATTTCCTGTATTCTTACTCATGTTTATACTTATATCTATTATCTTGTAAGCGATTGACAAATCAAATAAATAAAATAAAATAAACTCCTGCTGAAAGAAGAACAGAAAATAAAATTAGTTCTGACAAAAAAATGTGTCAGTTGATCAAAAATGCAAAAGGAAAAAAAAAAGATTAACACGTGACAAACAACAAAACAGTATTCAAATGTATCCAGAATAGGAAATCAACCAAGGAACAGCTTGAAGGAGAGAGAGAAAAACAGATAGCAAGTGCATATATGTAGATGTAGTGTCATTCCTGAAAGGCTGTTGGAGCCTGGATTCCTCTATCCCCTTTCTACAGGTACCTAGAGTCCTCCTTGCTGCACATTCACTTGGTGTCTCAATGTCCATCATTCTGGATGTCAATCTGCTCTGATCTCTCACCCAGGTACCCCAACTCACTCAGTTCATGTCATTTCCACTGTCCTCTGGGACGTGCGGCGCCCCTCCGGTCATTGGCTTACCCACTCATCTGGATCATCTCGCCTCTGCTGTCTGTTAATATGCCTGGCACCCCCTCTGATCATTGGCTTGTCCACTTGCTCTGGTCAGTTCACCTCCATTGCATCTGCCACCCACTCTGGTCACTCACTCACCCAATCACCTGGGTCAGCTTCCTTCACTGCCTCCTCTCCCCTTTCCAGATTCTAGCCACCTCTCAAAATCTTCCCACTTGATGGGAACCTGAACCCCTACTTCTCTTTTTCCCACCTCTTCCTCCCTCTGATGAATCTCCAGGGCTCTGGGCCTCTTTCCACTACATAGATATTTATGCATGGTGATGTTTGTGTCTATACACCCTTGAATACATTCAGCTACTAGCAGGTGATAAGATGGAAAGCTGTTGTCATGAGCTGGTAACTGGATAAAAGAAAACATGAAACAGAGTTGAAATAAATGAATATTCTGGCATGAGTCCACCAAATTTCAGGGCTGGTACTGGTATTCTTTAATCTGCTATGGTTGGCTAGTGAAGATTCCCTGTTTTGTTGAGGATGCCAAATTTTCAAAGTAGTAAAATCAAAAAGATGTTATGAAGAACTCCAAAATACATCTCCACACTGGTAAAGTCAACTTCATTATGGCAAATCTAGTTTATTGTGAACCAGTATGTATACATATGTTGGACCGGTATGGTGGCCTAGTGGTGAAGAAACTTGCCTTCCATACAGAAGGTTGAGAATTCGATCCTAGGTAGCAAGTGGATGTTGTGGAAGGAACAATGAAAAAATATATATTGTGAACTCTGCATGGCACCAAGAAGGGCATCCAGCCAGTAAATGCTCAGTCCATCCAGTTGTCCAGACTTTATCCTGAATTAAGGGATTACAGAGCCATTGGTATATATCTATATATAAATAAATGAAATCCACCAAAAAAACCTAACCAGAATGCTGATCTTGGAGTCATCATTAACAAAGAGTGTGCAGTTACTGTTAACAAGTAATTTCTGTTAACAAGTAATTTCTATGCTTGAAGTTCCTTAGGAAGAGAATTGAAAATAGTTATTGGTGCAACAATGCAACGATCTTCTTTAGAACAATCCTATCTAAGATGACGACGTGACCACACTTGAAGACTAAGTTCAGTTTTGGCCATGACAATTTTAAAAGGATATTATCATAATGGGAAAAGGCACAGCAGGAGATTTGGGGTGGGAGCATACCTTTCATAAAGAAAGATAACAGCAGTGAGGACATTTCTAGCCTGAAATAGGAGACTAACAAGAAATGTGACCAAGGTAAATAAGATAATTTATAGCCTGAGTAAGTTTTTCTCAAGTCTCAATACTTTTTCACACAGAACATAGTTAAATTGAGGAAATTGCTGCCAGCTGTTGTAACAGATCTTAAATGGGGACTAGAGAGGTTTATGGGAGGATGACGCTTCCATGGCTACCAATATTGATAGCTGTTTACTGCCTCTTAAGCGCGCTCAGTATGCCTCAAATGCTGGTTGCTGGAATCCAACAGTGAAAAGGAACTATTACCCTTCGGTTCAGGCTTATGAGCTTCCCAAGCTTGACCATTGTGTAATGCAGGTAGTCCTTGACTCACTACCACAACTGAGGCCAACATTTCTGTGGCTGAGTGAGACCGTTGTTAAGTGGGTTTTGCTCCATTTTCCAACCTTTCTTGCCACAGATGTTAAGCAAATCTCTGTACTTGTTTAGTTTGCAGTTGTAAAGTGAATCTGGTTTTCCCACTGATTTTGCTTGTCAGAAGGTTGCAAGAAGGTAACAGATAATCAGAATTGGAAGGGACCTTATAGGTCATCTAGTCCAACCCCCCGCCCAAGCTACACCATTTCTGACAAATGGCAGTCCAATCTCTTCTTGAAAGTCTCAAGTGATGGTGCTCCCACAACTTCCGAGGGCAACTTCTGTTCCATGGGTTGATTGTTCTCACTGTCAGAAAGTTTCTCCTTATTTCCAGGTTGAATCTCTCCTTGTTCAGTTTCCGTCCATTATTCCTTGTCTGGCCTACAGGTGCTTTAGAAAATAGCTTGACCCCTTCCTCCCTGTGGCAGCCCCTCAAATATTGGAAGACCGCTATCATGTCTCCCCTGGTCCTTCTCTTCACTAGACTAGCCAAGCCCAGTCCCAGGTGATCATATAATTCCAGGATGCTGCAACTCTCATAAATATGAACCAACTGCCAAACACCCAAATTTTAGTCATTGACCATGGGGATGCTACAACAGCTTTAAGTTTGAAAAATAGCCATAGGTCCCTTTTTTTCAGGGTTGTTGTAACTTTGAACAGTTACTAAATGAATGGCCTACCTGTACCAGATTGTACTAGGCTGAACCAGTTGGGTCCATGGTTTAATCCAGGACAGCTTTTCTTGTGTTCATACATTCTTAATTTCAAGAGCAGGTTTGTGTTTTGTTGATTGCTGACCTACCAGAAGTCTCAAGATTCAGACGTCTGGAAGTTGAAGTCCACAAGTCTTAAAGCTACCAAGGTCAGAAAGTGGATTTGGAATAATATAATCATTAGGTTTCTTCGCTTTATGGACTAACACTTACACAGAGTTGTGACAGTCTTTGTTTCAGGACACTTTGACAACTCTCAAGAGTTAGGTAAACCTTTCTGGAATCTTGCATAAAATATTTGACTGGGGTTGGGAAACCCATATTCAGGTCCTTCTCACCCTTGGTAAATCATTGGATTATTTTTGGCTAGTCACACTCTCTCATAATGTACAAGTAATGATACAAGAATAAAATGAAGAGAAATCCCATGTAATCCATCTTGAGATCCTAGAGACAATAATTTTCTGACATATAAATATTTAGGAAGAGGGAACAAATTTATACATATACATGTATGTAAACATTGTACATAGATTATGTTTGAAACCAATGTGTCAGCATCTACATTTAACACTCACATCAGTAAACCAACTGGGTAAAAAAATGCACATTGAAAGCATGTTGTGGAATAACTTCTCAGTCAGGTTACTTTACCAAGTGATTTCATTGTTTGTGTCATCGACAGCAGTGACTTTGCAACTTCAAAGTCAGGTGAGAATACTGGCCTTTTCTCTTCTGAAATAAAAACCAATAGAAATTAGCCAGTAATTCTGTACTTGCTTACTTTAGAGAAAACTGCATTGACTTCAACTGGTTCCCTTATGAATAGACAGAAGCAGCTGTTAGGTACAAAGTACTCCTTGTATAATGCCTAGTCCCCCCCCCCCAAAAAAAAAATTCTAGAATTTCAGATGCAAAATTAAGAGCATGCCAAATGAACTCTAAGTAGGACAACTGAACTCAATTCACACGGCAGGTTCTGGGATATCATGAAAGGGCAGCAAAGTATTAATCACTATATTCACTCTTAATTGCATTAAAAAAAATCTTATGCTGCTGAATTTCATAAAGCCATTATCAGCAATAACTTTACAGTGAGATTATGCTCCATTGAACACAATGAAATAAAGAAGAATTAAAAAAAACCAAATACAGTACACTCAAATTTCATGTTAAAATCCACCCACATAGCCATATTTTGGTGGAAATTCAACTTTGTGGAATATGGAAATCAAGATAATGTGATAAATTGCATTATTTTGTCATCCTAGAACTGTTAAATGAGCTCTTTCTCTGTGCCTATAGGAAACCCAGGCCTGTACGGAGGGGCTGATACTTGTGGGGATTCCTGACTGCACTGTTATGTTTGGGGACAAAGGTTTCAATAGCAACCTGGCTGATGCTTCACTACAAAGTGTCTTTGGCAGGAAATATAAACAAACAGCCTTTCCTCGATGTCAGCCAAAACTCAGAAATATCATATCAAAAATCGTATTACTATCCTCTCTCTCTCTCTCTCTCTCTCTCTCTCTCTATTCCTGGGCAGAGAATCAAGTGCCAATTTCAACTAGTTTTAGGTTTATCCCTCCTCCTTTTGAATAATGTTATGTTTGCCCCAAACAACCTTGGAGCTGCTGGGTACTTTGGACTTCTCCACCAGCCAAATACATTCCAAAACAGGCAACAAGTCAACCAGAGATTACGTCCACATGCTTTGTCTGTGGATCATCCAGCAAGATGGCTTCTGTGGCTGTCAGTAAGGATAATTTAAGCACATGCCAACGAGAAAGGGTCAACATAAAACCTACAAGACATACAGTGTATTTTAATTTTTTTTACTTCGGATGCCCCAGAAATACCTGAGAAGCATATAATATCAACTGCTTTCCTTATTTTCCAGGCACATTTATAGAACAGTGCGGTTATTATGGTTTGTTGAACATCTAATCCCTTTTAGTGTACAATTTAAAATCAATGTGAGTTCTTTCTTCCTTTGAAATGCATTTCAATGAATTGTGTTTCTTTTGCTGAGCTAGAATGTAATAATGTAGTAATATCAACATGGCAAATCCAAGAATGGGTCAGTACCCAAGTTGTAGTCTTTAATTCGATGTAGGTTCCCTTCAATTGGAATATTAAGGATTGCAAATACCATGAAAGGACAGAAGAACTAAACATGTCTTCAGTAAAATTCCTAAATGGATTTATGAAATATTGCATGGACAACTTAAATTATTGGATGGACCATTTTTTACACCGTCCCGTTTCACACGAACGGATCTGAAGCTGGTTCTGCAGGAACTTGTCTGCATAATAATCATAAGCAATTCAATCTCCTCCCTATATAGGGTAGGACAGCCGCTGACAATTGAGCCATTTAAAAAACAGAAACTGCATTTATTTTTCTAGACCAGGGCTGTCAAACTCAAGGCCCGTAGGCCGGATCTGGCACATGAGGTGCTTAGATCTGGCCCACCAGGCCACCCTGGAAACAGCAAAGGACCAGCCCCTGGTGTCTTCTGCCAGCAAAAATGGAGCTCAGGGGGGCTCTGTGCAGCCCTTCCGGCTCCGTTTTCGGCCATGGTGGCCTCTTGCAGCCCTTTGCCAGTGAAAATAGACCTCAGGGAGGGCACACGAGCTGGCCACACTCCCTGGCCATGCCGCCAGATCAAACATAACCCTGATGCAGCCCTCAATGAAATCAAGTTTGACTTCCCTGTTCTACACCATTATTAACCTTTGAATGGTGAAGTATACTTCCTCCAAATCAGAAAAAAATAAAAGTTAAGTTCATTTACATTCAATAAGAATTCAGTATAGTTATTATGTAATTCACATTATGCCTCTCTTGTCATTGAATTGTTTTTCTGTCTGATTAAAAATAACTGTTTGGTAACTTTAGGAAATTGTTCAGAGTGTGCCTGAAGCTTTTAATGGATAACTAAGCCTCTGGATTGTGATACCCTGGAAAATCCAGGCACGCCAGAATTCCAAAAAGTTCAGTATGCATATTGAAATTAGCATTGTCTCATCAGAACAAGCATTTTGTATGTTCAGTGATAATCTACCTGTGAACACACATGATTTCTATAAGAATAGTTTGTATTTGTGTATATGTTTGTGTGCACCTACACATATTTATGTATGTATATAGAAGAGAAACTGAGATGCACATCATAATATCATAATGTAGAAATCTATATTATTTGACCATTAATAAGATATAGTGAATTGCCCTGCAAAATAATCCGAAAGCAAAATTAATTATATGAGTGCTGTGCTTCTAACCTGCAAGCCGTGAAAAAAGGGAAAAATGCAAAAGAGGTTCTTGTTTAAGTACAATCCACATAATATTTCACATGTCTTTTAACTCTTCCACAATGTAATGTTACACGTTATATTGCATAATAAGAAATACTTTATATTAGAATATATCCAGAATATAATTCTGTTATGTGCCAAGAAAAGAAACACTATTTTTTCTGACAAGTGAACAATCTCTATTTCTTATGAAAAAGGAGAAGATGGCGGCAAAACATACTAAAATCAAGATGCATAGGCAGGTGGGAAAACTAGCACAGTTCTGCAAATAACAGTATTTGTGTAAAGTTGATAATGAGTACATGTAAAGTCTTCTATTTCTATGACAAAAGTGGAAATGAAGCAATGGAGCTGGCGTCATTTCCCCTCCAAAACATTCAAGTGTAAGGTATAAAAAACAATCTCTTCCATGGGCCTAAGGAAATCTTTAGAATCCATCTTATATTTGAACAATTTAGATATTCTGATCCAAAGCTTGGTGAAGTTTAATAAGCAAGGGAATGTGTCCGGGATTCTGATCATTCCAAATGTAATTCTCTTCCATAAAGATCATATTCTTTGAAGAGGATAAATTCTGTTAAAACTGCGGGGAGAGGAAGATTCTTCATGGATAGAGTCTTCTCTCTTCTCACTAATCCTATATATTTACGTATTTTCAGGCGGCACAAATGTTTTAGTGGACGAGGATTCTCTGAAAGACACAAAGGAAAGAAATGGAATGGAAAATATGTCTGATTAATTTAGCACTGAAGAATCATACAGAAGGCAGGAAACTTAAAAGATAATTTGATCCAATGCCATACTCAGGGTGGGATACATTAGATCATGATCCTCCAGCCCGTTTGAAGACCTCCATTGAAAGCCAAACTGACCATGCAGCCTGTTTCCCTGGCTAACAGCTCACACAATCAGGAAGGTTCGCCTGATGTCTATTTGTACCTACTTTTTGAAATCACTGGTTCAACTCTTGATCACTGGAGTAAGAGAGAATATTTTGATTTCTTCTTCCATGTGACTTCATATAGTTGCTGCTATCATATCTCCAGGGGTGGGATTCTACCGGTTCGGGAGAACCGAATGTTACATTCGTCGAACCGGTATTTCAACTGACCGGCTGGCCTCGCCCACTCCGCCCCTCTACTCCCAGGAATCTCCACGTAGCCCATTTTCAATGCAGATAAGTGCAGGGTCCGTGTGAAGGCTCTGGGAGGGGGAAAATCAGGCCTTCCGGAAGTCTGGAAACGGGCCTGTTTCCGGCTTCCGGAGGACCTCTGGAACCTGGGGGAGGCTGTTTTCGCCCTCCCAGAGGCCAGAGGGAGGCCCCCGGACCCTTGGGAAGGCGAAAAACGGCCCTCCCAGAAGTACTGGATGTCCAGAAATGGGCCTGTTTCCGGCTTCCGGAGGTCCTCCAGAGCCCAAGGGAGGCTGTTTTCACACTCCCAGACGCCAGAAGGAGGCCCCTGGACCCTTGGGAAGGCGAAAATAGCCCTCCCGGAAGTTCCTGTAGACCACACCTACTATGGACATGCCCACCCAGCAACCAGGCAGCAAACCAGTTGCTGGGATTTTTGAATCCCATCCCTGCATATCTCCCTTCAGTTGTCTTGTAATTAACACCGGATTTCCAGCATTCTGAGGCTCCCCTTTGTTCCAATTTTCAGTGTTCTTTTTCAACTGTAATGCCCAGAACTAGACACAGCACTCCAAATAAAATCCGAAGAGTGCAATGTAGAATGGAATATAAATTCCCATGATCTGAACTCTTTGCTCCTATTAATGTATCCCTAAGACACAGTTCACTTTTTACAGTTATATCATACTCCTGGCTCATATTTAATTTGTGATTTGTGGCAGTATCCAAATCCCTTTCCCATGTACTACTACGTTTCTATCCTGGTGCCTTTCTTGTTTTCTGCCCAAATGAAGAATGCAACATTTCTCCCTTTTGAATTTTACCAGCTATTTTTGCCTCCTACTTTATGTCCTCTGAAAACTTAGGAAGTATCCAAGTTGTTGATAAACGCTTCCTAGATAACTAGGTATGGTAAAATCCAGAGTCTATGATGAAAATATCACATCATGTGATAAATGTTGACCAAAATGAGACACACTGATCCCAGCTGCCAACACTATCTAAAAAAAAAAATGCTTCTGTAGCACAAATGAGTAGTATTTGACTTTACCATACACTTCAAATTTTATTATTTCTGTGCTAATATTAGAGAAATGATATCATTTAATCCAATCTTCTCTTATTGATCATATCTAGCCTGGCTTTCAGATGTTAGAAACCTAAGTCAGTATTTCAAAAATATCAGTTTGGAAGGATAGCCATTTATTTATGAAGCCATCTAAACCAATAATTATTAGAAGTTCAAGAGAATCTGGAGTTTCCACTTACAAGAAAAAGTGATTTAGAAGTTCCAAATGCACCAAATAAAATACATTAGATCATAGATTATTGTTCTTTGCCATTGATTTTGTATTACACATTTCTTTTTCTGCAACTGTAGTTCTATAATAGACTTCCTACCTATAATTTCTCTTATATTCCATTTGGATAATACTATATATCCCAAGATCAAGTTCTCCCCTCTATTGCTATAATAAGCCTTTATTCACCTAATCCGTATATATTCACAAAAAGGACATATTGTTATAACATAATAGTAACAAATTATTTGAAATCTTCAAACACAAATACATTTTACTTTTGTTTTCATAGATTAAACAGCTAGCCTAATTCCAAGTGAATAGTATTCATTTACCTAATATTTGCTGGATTTCTGGCCATTCTTTCTGAGTCTCCAAGACAAATTTAAGTTTAGTGCAGAGAGGAACATGATCCATATAATCTATCAAAATGCGGACAATGGGTCCAACTAAATGTTTCATCCAAGGAAGTGTAATAAAATCACAGAACTGAAAGGAAAATATGATCAGTGTTATACTAAATTATTTTCTGAAATGTATTATTATAATATTGTGCAGAATTCATGAACAGGTCACATCATAAAACAAGATGCATTAATCCAAACATTTCTTTAAACCCACCGCGAAAGGATGGAAAGCTGAGTCAACTTTGAACTTGGTGAAGATTTGAACTGCCAAATTATAGGCAGCCGGAATTCTTAAAATATTATAATGCCATTTCATAGTTTTTACAGTTCTCTATATCTCTTTGGGAAGAAATTGGAAAGCTATATTCTGAGTTGAAATACTTGAACTTTACTTGCATATGACTTATAAAACATTAAACATTAAGCTTGCTAACAAAATAGATCACAGACCTCTTCTTTATCTGTATAATACAGTAGAAGTTCATATGATTCCTTGTGTTTAAATAGATAGCCTAAAAGTACCTAAATAATGAAATGAATAAATTTGATAGCCAAGATGTAGACTTGCAACAGTTTTGCAGAGAATTTAAGTGTCCTCTTAATCAGATAATATAAGTTTTCCATTGGATTAATTTGTTTTCCTTTTCCTTCCACATAGGACTATTGCTTTATCAATAGTTCTTCTCTTGGCTCTATTCTTTTGAAGAAGGGTACATTTAACAGAACAATTTAATGCCTGCATCTCTAAGCATGCTTATCAGTAGCAGAGACAAGGACACGAACATGTGTCTGTGTTTTCTTTTTACAACAGCTTCTATCCTCACTTTACACTTGGCCTTTGTCATTACACCTAAAAATAGAAGAAGGAATGAGCATTATTCATACAGATCTTAGTCACAATTTTCTTTGAGGGAAGAGATACAATCAAAGTGAAATATCTGAGATTTTAAACCCAATAATAGCCAACCCAACACACTCTCCTTAACAAATGTTGATTATAATTGAATAGGATAAAAAATATCCTTACAGGGTTATCTTCAATTACACAAGATGTCCAGCCTGGTAATATCTCTTCCTCTGTTGTTGGCCACAAAAAAGAGTTTCCAAAGATATCGCCATGCATGCAATCAAAACAGAGGTCCACGTTGTACCCATGATTAAGCAGTAACCTTAGCATTACTTCATCATTCAAGGCATATTGAATGGCACTGGGAAAATGAGTGTCATTCACAAGGTTAAAATAACAGTTGACATTTGCTCCATAAGAAAGAAGCAACCGTACAATTTCATGGTTGTTTGCTCTCACGGCCACAAGAAGGCAATTGAGAGGATCTTTATTGGGGTCTGCGCCAGCTTGCAATAATATTTCGGTGGAGAGAATGTCATTGTTGGAAACGGCAAAATAAAGGGCCGTTTTCCTTTCATCGTCATAACTTTGTGAAATGTGTTCTGCCAAAAGAACATTGACATCAAACCCATTTTCAATGAGGAGTTCCAGGCACTGTGGATTTTGGCCATCTGCTGCTGAATGGATGGGACTCTGCCCACTTTTCCGGATTGCACTTTTGGATGTCACTGGAATCAGGAATTTCAAGGCCCTGCAAAAATAGGGAAGATGAATTGAATGTGGTGACTAAAATGTAGATAATAGACAAGTTTCGAAGATAAAGCTTATCTCTTAACAGTATAATTAAGATAGCAGATGTTGTGTACTATTGTGTTCAGAAGATTCAGGTTCAGTTGCTGATGCCTGTAGATTATCAGAAAATCTTAGGACTAGGACATTATATAGATAGCTAGATTCCCAATGAAATTAGACAGTATTAAATGGCAGTATTTAGCCTAATGCTGTGATGGCGAACCTATGGCACATGTGCCATAGGTGGCATGCAGAGCCGTTTGTGCGGGCATGCGAGCCTCAGCCAACTTACCTGCACTGTGCATGCGCACATCGCCCAGCTGATTTTTTGGCCCATTTGAGGCCTTTTTCGGCCTCCCTGAAGCTCGAGGGAAGCCTCTGCGGTCTCAGGAAGCTGAAAAACAGGCCTTCCGGAAATACTGGAAGTGATGAAATGGGCCCATTTTTTGGCCTCCCGAGGCTCCCGAGGCTTCCCTCAAGCCTCCGGGAGAGCAAAAAGGGCCTCAAACAAGCCGAAAATCAGCTGGGAGGCGCACACCTGCGCAGTACAGTTAATGGGATGGAGGTGTTGTGTGCACATGCATGGGGGGGCGCATTGTATTGTGGGTGCTGGCACACACATGCCCTTTCGGCACACCACAACCAAAAGGTTCGCCATCACTGGCCTAATTGGTGAGCTACCTACTATGGAGACTATAGGCAAATCTACCTGTCTTCCATACAACAATTTGACATGTTCCTGTTCAAATACAGAGGTTATTGCTGCTTTGCCCATTATACTACATGAGGACTGGCACTCATTAATCTGATTATCAAAAAGGATAGTTCTCTTTCTAATCAATAAATTACAATTTAATGTGTTTTATTAGTGTTTTCTGCATTTTTAATTCTATGGTTGTGTTTTAATGGTCTGTGACTGTAAATAAATATACTTCCTTTATCTTGTGTTGTTGTGATGTTTCTGTGATGAAAAATAGCTCTATTCTGTAAAGTACCAGTTTCCTCATAACAACCTACTGCACTTGAAAGGTGTATTTTGATGACTGTACCAATTTAGTGACAAACATCTGTGAATCAAAACAATTTCACTCTTAGCCCATAACTTGGAAGAAAGTATCTTCACTCTCAATGACTACTAAGTACGATAGTCAGGGGCTATGCAAGTTAGATACCTCAAACTTTTCCAGATTTAGATAGCATTATCATGAGGAGTGGGATTCAAATTTCTTAACAGCCGATTCTGTAGGTGTGGCCTAATTTGTGGGTGTGGTTTGATCATGTGACTGGCTGGGCGTGGCTTGCTAACAGCATGGCTTGGTGGTCATGTGACTGGCTGGGTGTGGCTTGTATGTAAGTATTATAAATATTTATGTAAATAATGAATTTTTTATTAAAAAAGAGCAACGTTTACACAAAATCAGGCAAAGCAGGCAGGCAGATTGAGTTGCTCACAATCACTTAGAGATCTATGATTCTGCAATCTGCTACCCGAGTCTGTCACATAAAATTTGCTAGCAAGCAAACTCACAAAATTAATTTACAACACATCATGTTTGTAAATATTGAATTTTTTATATATAAAAAAGGAGCAACTTTTACCCAAAATCAGACAAAGCAGGCAGGCAGATTGAATTTCTCACAGAATCACAGATTCACTTAGAGATCTATGATTCTGCAATCTTCTACCTGAGTCTGCACTGACAAATAGAAGCTTCAGTCCTAAGGAAGGTTCAGCTCTGCTTTTAGATTAGCTAGAAAGCAAGAGATCCAACGATTTCCTGCTTTCTAGCTAATCTAAATCTCCCGGCACAGCAGAACAGCTGATGGTCGGGGGGAAAAATGGAAAAGCACACTAACCAAATGCAGACAAGTTTGATGGCGCGCATATGCCAGGTAAGGAGTGAGTGGGTGGGGAAGGGAGGGGCCAGCCAGTGGCACGATTTGCCAGTTCTCCAAACTGGGCAGAATCATAACAACTGGTTCTATAGAACCGGACCGACCAGGTAGAATCCCACCCCTGATTATCACTATTGCTTAGCATTAAGAATTTGCCCTTGAGACTCATGCATCCAAGATAATGGAATCACTTGTAAGAAAGAGATCTAGGAAGAGATCTAGTTTTGTCTATTAAATCTCTTTTCATTTCGAAACGTTCATTGTCATGAAAGAGCTCAAAAGTAGGAACTTCATTTTGTCACCTAACTTGAACATGATTGTCCCCCTTATAAATAAATCTGGGGAAATGTTTGATTAGCATTTTAGAAAGCAAGTCTGAACCATTTGTTACCCATCCTTGAATGATGATGAAACCCCAACTTTGGAGGTTTCTGATATCAAAACTAGAGAGATATCCAATTCATCTCAGGAGACAGCAAAACTGTCCTCCTTGTTATAAAGAAGGAATTAATTTAAACCAGTATTTCTAGATTGAAAACCTAGTGGAAAAAAGTATGTACTTTGTGAAATATAGCTGTTCCTAACATACATTTCCTCCTAACTGTTTCTTAGTCTTTCCATCTTCACTATTCTTCATGTCAGAAAGAACCAAATAAACAATAACTGAGGGGGAGAGCAGTCAATCTTTTCAGCATTAAATTTTCTGCCCCATTAGATCATTTGTCATGAATAATAAAGACCCTAAACTACCATGCCTAGGGCATATAATTCTGCCTGATAATTAAATTAACACTGACCTAAACCTAAAATTGAAGAAGAATGAATGATAGCAAACAAAATAGATCCTTGTATTTTTAAGACAGTTTCCATAAAGTTAATATGCTTTTAACACTAGAACCACTGCAGATGGCCTGTAAATATTGTAGAAAACAATTAGTCATCATCAAGATGCAAGATAATCTAAGATGCAGCTTGAGGGAAGCAGAATCGGTGAAGTTTGTCTTGGTTCAATTTTGGGGGTATACAAGAATATGCATGTTTGTTTAGATTTACCCAAATTTATGGACATCTTGTGGGAGAACAATGGGAAGAAATGAGAAAGCACACATTTACATAAGGAACAGAGCTTACATTGCAATATTACAATGCAAGTTTCATCATTCTGAAGAGGCCTTTGGATCCCAAAGATTCCGATAGATTTCTCCCTCTTGTTTTTATTTATAAGATAGCTTTCCAAGAGAAAGGGAGTGAAGAAATTGCTTAAACCTACCCCTTTCAGCATTTGTCCATTCAAAATTAAGTAACCCTAACCCTACTATTTCACATTCTTTAGGAGAAAAAATTGCAATAATCTATAATTTTTCCTTTTGGAGCTAACCTATCAGTAGCAAGGTACCTAGGGAGAGATTAAAAACCTTATTCTTTGAATCCAAGTATGGCTTAGCTTGTGCTTCCAGCATCTTGAAATCACTTCCAATTCAGAAAAGACTGTAGCATGTAATTTAACCGTACCTTAACTTGCACAGAGATCCCAACTCATCAATTGGAATGATGAGTTGCATCAGTTTTAATTAATTTGATCTTGTGACCAACTGTACAGTTACAAGCTGTAGAGAACTAATCAGATAAATAAATTCTAAAACAAATTAAGAAGGCTGCAATTTTAGGAAAGGTTAAGTCAGGGATCTCCAAACTTGGCAACTTTGAGACTTGTGGACTTAAACTTCCAGAATTCCCCAGCCAGGAATTCTGGGAATTGAAGTCCACAAGACTTAAAGTTGCCAAGTTTGGAGACCTCTGGGTTAGGTTAATCGGATTTCCACCTTAAAAAAAAGAAGGCTCTAAATTTAGAATGGTAGCCCCTATATCAGAACCCTCTTCTATCACTAAGCCAGTAGACAAAGTCTACTGTTGGCACTGAGAAAAAGGCTGGGAATGGGGAAAGACTTGTGGACCCAGTAGATCCCAAGACTTAGCAATTCTCGGCCCCAACATTCTGCATCAACCACAAATAAGGCAAAGCTTTACTGTAAGGGCAGAATTTAAGAATGACCATCAGATGCAAGCGTGTATGATATTCCTGACTATCTAAAGCAGGGGTGTCAAACTGACGGCCCGTGGGCAGGATGTGTCCCATGCTGGCCCTGCCCCTGCCCGGTTTAGCGAAGGGGAAAAAACGTCCCGATACGTCACGTGATGCTGCCCTGATGATGTGAGTTTGATGCCCCTGATCTAAAGGCAGCATACTCTGTTCAGCCCTGAAATACACAATCCTATTTATTTCTTTTTTTTAAAAAAAAAAAGTAGGATTCAGTGGAATGTATTCTTAGGAAAGTTTGTATAGAAACGCAGTCTCAGTTTGAAGGCATCTCCAGGAAAGCGCCTTCTTTTTTATTTTTATTTTTTGCATATGCTGTCTTATAACCCTTATCATTTATAATGTAAATAAATAACAAAACCATTATGTAAAGTTGTTGGACGAAGAGATATAAAAAGAACACACTCACAGATAGTGTCCTTCGTATGCTGCTCTGTGTATTGGAAGATGCCCTGCCTTATTAGGCAAATTGCCACTTCCCCCATATTCCAAGAGCAAAGCTATACAATCAGGATTGCCACCACCAGCCGCTTCAAAGAGTATTGATGACCCGTCATCAGCTGTTATGTTAATATCACCACCTAGTGGTACAAGAGAAAGTAGATTTATGTCTCAATATTTGTTTATTCATCCCAATTTTGGAAACCTGTGTACAGTTATCATCGTGCTCTAATCAATTGCTTATTATCCAAGTTGCAGTCTATCCAAGCATTTTTTTCCTTTGGCTTCCCTGCTCTGAAATATTTTATGAGTTGCTACAGCCTTACAGAGAAAGGGAAGTGCCTACTCATTGAATCTGCTCGCAGTAACAAGGCAGTATGAAGAGTAACTACTAGTTACTAGTAAATCTACACCACAACCCTACGTATTAAATTCAATGGCTTTGTGATAGTTAATGTAGATGTGGGAAATGCACACCTTTCCAAATATATATCTTTCCACATGTTATTAAATTATCATTTCCGCCCAGTCAGTGGGAAAGAAAGATGGGAATAATATTTCAGGAAATAATCCCTTTCTCTACTCCTTCTGGTCTATCCACAGTTTGATGTTCCTAATTACACTGTCCTTATTGTGACCTTGATAGATGTTTAAAACAAACAAACTTTAGTAGGCCTTGCCTGTGTCATCATAAAAGCCATATAATCTGTTAGTGACTTCTTTAATATCCATTGCAGCTTTCCAAACAGTAGAAAATAAATGGATTTAAGTAAATCTGACTTGGGCAGCTATCATGTATTTTCAATTGTAAACTGAAATTAAGAAAGATGTTCATAAGCAGTTTGAAGGCAGCGAGGAACTATTCAACATTGTTACAGACAAAGGTCCTATCTCTTGCAGTACAAAAATTGCTGTTAACACACCTTTATGAATTAAATACTCCAATACATCACAGTGTCCATATTCAGCAGCCACACCTAAAGGTGTTACTCCGTATCCGTCTTTCTGTTGTATATTTCCACCATTCTTCACAAGAAGGGCAACGATATCACTGCAGCCCTGTTTTGCAGCTTCATGCATTGCTGACCATCGTTTAACACATGGTTGGTTGATGACACAGTTGTATTCAATCAGAATGGAAACCATTTCATGTGATTTCTGTCTTACAGCTTAAGACAAAGAAAAGAGGGGAAAATGTTTAGATGCCATGTATTTCAAAATAACCCACTGCAATATCTGTGGAAAAATATTGCGTTTTCAATGAATAAAAATATAGGATGACTTTAGCTTAGTTTGTAATGTAGTTCTAATTCAACCGGTTATTCATAATTACATTTGCATTTGATTTTGATAATAATTAAAAATATTTTAGAATTAAGGGTATTTCCTTTGCTTTACTTGCTGAAGAATGTACAACGAACATTCAACTTAACAGACCATTGAGGGCAGGGGTTCTGCTATTCTCTACTGGCTATTCATCTGAAAAGGATAGCATCTATGCTGATGTCATAATATATCAAAATCTGCTAAATCAAAATTTCATTGTAATTACAAATAAAAAAGAGGGATTGGAAGCATTCGGGAATTGGTGGCATGCCAATAATGGAAATACATTATTTCCTATTGTCCTCATTCTTGAAACCCGGAAACTAAAAGAAACCCAATGCATGCTACAAATATTTTTTTTTTAAATTCTTACAGTGCATAAATTCTGTAAAAAATACAGGGACCAAGAATAATCTGAAGGTGAAAGAAAATGAAACATAATTGAGCAACTGATAATAAACCCAGCTACATTTCTATCAATCCAAGTGGAAATCATCTCAAATGTAGTTCCCCTTCTTTGACTTCTTTTAGTACCTCTTCCTCATTTGCTGAAGGCTTCCCCCGGAGCTATGCTATCAACCCAAAGGGGAAATTAGGTTGCTGCTCAAGAGAACATACCAGAAGCACAAGAATGACATGAAAGTTGGTGTACCCCTTCTGGCTATCAATGGAGGGAGGGGGGAAAAGCTCATTTATAAAGAGACCTAAGGAAGAGGTATATTAAAGAACTTACCATATGTTATGAGATTAACTTGCAAAGTTATCAAGGCAGGCTATGTGTAGTACAGCTTAATGATCTAAATACCAGTAACTTACATAATTAAAGGTTTGCATAATCAATTTCCATATTCTACAATGTTCATCCCCTGATCCTGCACGCTCTAGAAACAAGCTAAAATCCCTTAAGCCATTTGCAAAATAATTACCAATCAGAAGAGGTGTTTCTCCTTTTCTGTTCATGGTATTTGGCCAAACTCCCTTTGCCAGCAAGGTCCTGACATGTTCCAGGTGCCCAGATTTGGCTGCCAAAGTTAACGGTGTCTCTCCATCACATGTCTTATATTCCCACATACTTTTATAAGTTGCTAGGTTGAATTAAACATAAATTAAGTTTTCAATGCTGCAATTGTTATATACATATACTTGCTTTAGGAATTTTTAATACTAGATCATGTTCAATCAAAATCTCATAACATTTGCATTGGTTAGATGCTTTTGCCACAATCTAAACTAGCTAAATATAAATTAGTTGGTAACACTTAATGAACCCTCATCACTGAAAGTACATACCGGTAGATGTATCTGTGAACACACCTGAAGTGGAGCTCAAATTTAAATAAGCTTATTGGTGCACTTTCTGGAAACAACCTTGAATTCATTCAGCATTCTAGGCGAACGCTGACTGGACACGACTCTGTATTCTTCAAACGTATTGATTGTAGCTTCAAAGTCTGGGCCAACTTACCATCCAAGATTACTTCAAGTATTTGCTGAATTGGCTGAACCGCAGCTTCATGTAAAGGAAACCACCCTCTTTCATCAGCCTCATCCAGAGCGTATTTGCACTTGACATAGTTTTGAAGATCAAAGACTTGTCCTAAAAGAAATAACCTAAGGTGAAATGAAGCAAGCATTCAGGACGGGCTACTGTTATCTTTAAAAAGGCAAGAAAGGCTTGTAGTAAAGATTAACACATTTTGTAAAAGCACAAGCTTTTATTGATAAAATGTATGTGAGGTTTTGTTTTTCTCAGGGAAGAGATATACACACCCATCAATATATATGGGCAAACAGTTGATCCGTTGGGCTAGATAGCAAAGAAATGAAAAAAAAAATACAGTATGACAACTCGCGATGAAAACTGTAAACAAAACAGGCCCGTGCCTTTTCAAACAATAATACAATTAATTTAATAATGTCTTTTGGAAAATGTACCTTCTCTTATGGCAGTTACAAGTTTCTTGTTCTGATCACTGACAGGTACAAACCTATAGAAAAAAAACAAAGCATTTATAGAATCTCACATTTTGGGTGCTATTGCTGTAATTTCACCAAACGCCTATTTTTCTGCTTCTGCAATAATTGTTTCCTTCAAGTCAACCTCAAATTCTGGTAACTTCATGAACACATCCACATAGTTTCTTCAGCAACAATCTAGCATTTTCTTCCAGTTCATCTTACCACCTTGGAATAGTAAGGTGGTCTGCCAGTCAAACACTAATCAGCCTTGCTTAGCTTTTCAAAACCAGCCAAACCAGATGCTATTACTTAGTTGCGTGATATTGTTTTCACAAGTGACTTGAAAAAAAAAATGCATATGTTAGGAGTGAATTTAATTGGAAGGATTACAATTTTTTTTTACAGCCAGATTCACTATTTCTCCACTTTTTTCTTATGTCTCATGTCTCTACAAATCAAATAAAATTACGCACCTAAGGTCAGTGATTTGTCCAACTTGAAGACAATGAAGTGCCAATATAAGTTCTTCAAGAATGCTCACTGCTTTCAGAAACCTGTTTTTTTTTTAAATCAATGTCGAATAAGGAAACTGGCTCAATAAGAATGATAATTAACACAATGCTCCTTTATTATTTATTAAAATATTTATTTTAAATAGATTCACATCACTGTAAGTCATCAAAATAGTATAAGTAATAAACATATCTACAAGTTACCACAACTTCAACTCCTGAAAAAATGAGTGAATATCCTAATTATGTTCCCAACATTGGCTTCAGAGCACTTTAAAGCAAAAGTGAAGCACCACATATGAAAAGAATAAGGTACTCAGAGAGTAAATCAGACAAGCACCCTATAAATCAGAGAAATTCAAAGAAGGGTTCGGCCTACCACATCACTTAATTACCTTGTCTCATGACTGGGAGAAGCCCTTTGCAGATTCCGTTCAGTATTGAGGGACTCCTGGATACTAAACTGAACAGCATATTCAGTGAGATCTTCACCAGAGTCCTCATCTCCTTCCATTCTTTTTTTAGGTGTTTAGGAGGTGTTTCAAGCCGTAAAAAGTTGATGCTAAGTGAAAAATATGCCAAAACATGAGAGAAGCACATGTTTAGTCAAGTTTAATTTAATTCTTTGGATTCAGTATGAGAACTGAAGTATAAAAAAAATAAAGCAAAATACATTCTACTTCAGCATTCATTACATATATTCCATTTTGTCAAGCAGTCAGAAAGTTGCAAAGTACAGAATTTACTCAGAATTGATCTCCTTTGAAAGGAAGTGAGTGAAAGTTTTATTCAGCAATATAAAGACTGAGCATCAGCAGAAGCAAAATCTAAATTCATTGAAGCCACTCTTCCTAGGCCAAAGGTTTGAAGCAATGCTGCTCTTTCTGCAATTAATTGCAGCTGTTTGGAAAATGCAAGATTTCCATATTTTTTTTTAATTATTATTATTCTATCTTAATTATTTTTATGATCTCAGAGGCAAACATATCTAATACTCTGTCCATTTGCTATTTTCCCCATATCTAATGGGGAAAATAGATATCTAACATATCTAATACTCCGTCCATTTGCTATTTTACCCACAACAATCATCCTGTGCAGTGAATTGGACTGAGATAGAGTGTCTGGTCCAAAGCCACCCAAGTGGCTTTCATGCTTAAGTGGAACTAGACTCCACAGTTTCGTGGTTTCTATCATGTGCTGTAACCACTTTATTAAACTGGGTCTCTTTTATACACTTTTGTTTTTAACAATGTGTGTTAAATGTTTTTCAGTAAATAACAATTAGGGTTTCATCTTGTTGGAAGCGCCCCTCCTAGAAGAATGAAATATTTTGGGAAAAATTTAAAAAGGCAGAATACTATATTTCCCTAAAGAAGAAATGGACAAACATGTTTTTAGAGGCAGGAAACAGCCCCCACCTTTTCTTAATAGTCTACAGCATATGCCAACAGTTAAGAGATAAAGAGCTTATTAAATAGGGGAGAAAAGTATCTAGATAGCTTTATTCATAAGCAAACCAAATACTGCAGGCAAAAATCCATTCAAGACAGGATATTTTGAAACTCCTTGCAGCACAACTAACACAGGCAGAATGGTAGGATTAGAAGCAGCCCCTCACCCAAGATCCAACATAGAAGAAAAGTCATTAAGCCAGAATAGAAATTGCCCAACACCCTTTCAGAACACAAGCCCCTTCACTGCATCATCCCAGAGCAATCAAAACTTCACCTGGGAGCTCAGATAAACAATAAGCAGAGGTTGAACAAATTAGCTCAGACAAGCACCTAGGATTTGCATTTTCTCTTGCCTATAGAGCCAGCTATGACCCCTATATGACCTCATAGGAATCTGACTACATCCAATAGAATATTAGAGAATATGTTCTTGCACAGGAACAGGAAGCTCATATACAAGCCCAAATAAGGTATAACCGCCCCCCACTCTCCACTACATTTTGTCAGCTGTACCAGAACCATAAATATGGTTTGTTCATCATTAAACCATCTTTCCAATCAGCCTCCATGTTTCCAGTGTTTTTCTCCCAGCTTGGAACTGAACCAGATGGATATTTCTTCCAACAATCTGTACCCTTAGTCCTTGTTTAACAATCCTAATTGGGACTGGAATTTCCATTGCTAAGTGGAGCAGTCACCATTTAACCAAACTGCTTAGCAATGGCAGTTTCAGTATTCCCAGCTGTGGTTGGTAGGCAAGGCTCTCACACTTCTATGCAAACTGCCTATTCTATCCAGCTCCCTGCCTCTTGTCCAGCCAGGCCCGACAAACTCAGTTTGGCAAACCAGGTTTCACCACCCCGCCGTGCCCATCTGCACTTCCAACTCCTCCCCCAGGCTAGCTCAGCTATTCCTGCCCTTTTGGACATCCTGTACTCTGCCGCTCCACTTCCAGGTGACCTTCCGCCATCTTCTTCCTCCCACTGCTGACTAGACACACCTGGCCAAGGCAGCTATGGCTCTTCAAGAGAACTCTGTATTAAGAAGGGTCAGTAGTTGCCTATGCCAGGCACTTCTTGTCAGCAGTGGGAAGAAGATGGAGAAGTTCTGCTGGGGCAACAGACAGATGGCAGGGACAGTGAAATGCAGGATGTCAGGGGTGTAGGAAGGAGTGTAGGGTGGCAAGGACAGCGGGACGGTTGAAAGGCAGTAGAGAGAAAGGTGTGTGGGGGGAATTGAAACACATACCACAATATATTCACGGTTGTTGAACAAATAGTTGCTTAATGAGTCCTCGTCCCTTCCATTTTTAAAAAAGTGTTTTTAAGCTAAATTTTGTTCTAACATTTTGAAATCCAAACTAATCTCTATTTACCTGCTGGATTAGCTTTTTTTTTATCTTGTGTTGTAGTAACCACTGTTAGCAGAAATGTGATAGAAATCTCAAAGGGTGAAGGCCGGAAAATAAGTGTTCTTCCGTCTCCGTTTTCCATTTACATCTCATTTTGTCAGATTTCCTATTGATATTTTCCTTTCTTTTGGGATTGTTTATGCAAAATCACTATTCAAAATAGCGTGGTGTGTATGGACTCATAGTCAGCAACTGCATATCAGTTTTCTGAATTTTACTAATCCCATTGCTATTTGACCTATCACTAGAATGCTTCAGCAAACCAATTGTCAACATGGTCCACGTGTGAATTTGCTGACCAGCACTAAGTTTAGGAAGGCAGGAATTGGGGCAGAAAGCAGGTTCTGAATTGGCCAGCTGACTAGTGAAGAACATGGTGGACCTCCATGGATCACCAATGATCTGTGAACTACAGGTTGAATATCACCAGTCTAGAGAGACAACATGTTCATAAAACCCAATCTCAGATTTCTGTTTTCTATTTCGCCTGAACCGTTGTGTGTTCTTTCAGCGACTTCCTGATTAAAACTGTCAGCAGTTGAGAGAGATTTGGTATATGAGAATCAATCCCTTTCAATGGTCACCCAGCTTTCTCTGTTCCCACTGATACACATCACCAGAGAAACCACAACCTATCAACACTTATGTGTTACTACCTCAGAACAATCTACATTTATAACCCTGTTCCCCAAAAATTGACAGCACATTCACTATATTACTATTTAATTTTTATTTTCAGATATAAATAAAACTGAAATTACTGTCACTGACTTATATTCCTGAGCTCTAAAACTAAAATGAAGCATTTCTAAGTACACAGATTTTACTAAAAGTGGATATATTGGTGCTTAAAAAAAAACCCAGAAAAATGATTTTATTTGTACCAAAGCTTACTTAAAATCAAATCCCATACATCCTACAGTAGTTAGGCATGCATCAAATATTAATTTGTACTCTGCCTTTATTTTTTATAAATAATTATTGATGATTTAACACTAACAATGTACGCACATTAAGTTCTCCATAATAATAAAGGAAGGGAATAACTACACAGACATAAATTATTCACAGCAAAACAATCTGTCATTATTTCCAATCTCTGTCTGAATTTATTCATAACATAATATTTCTGGTTTTAAGTTAACTGTATTATATTAAATGACATTCTATAAATAAAGGAGAAAAAAAACTTACCTTTCGAAAGTTTGTCATTGTTTCATTGGCCACTGAATTTCAAACATGTAGACATAGGCCTTGGGAGCGGCTGGATCATGTGGTATTTCTAAAATTAAATACGTACTTGATAGTTAAATTAAGGTTTGACCTCAGACAACTGAAATACAAGCAGCCTACAGGAAAATAAGACACACAATTATTCCAAAGTCTCATCAAAGGTTATCTGAAGGTAAATGGAACAATTGGAAAGAGATGAAAATTAAATGAATAATATTAACAAAAAATGAATGCTGCTGGAGAAAAATGGAAGGAGTTGGACATATGTAGAATATCAGTTTATCTTCCTAGTGAAAGTTGCTCTATAACCATAATGACAAACTTATGGCACGTGTGCCACTGGTGGCATTCAGAGCCCTCTCTGCGGGCATGCGAGCCGTCGCCCCAGCTCAGCTCCGCCGCACATGCGTGTACACCTTCTGCCAGCCAGCTGGTGTTCAGGTCTCTGCCGCTTGCATGGGGGTGGGGCGCATGCATGGGGATGGGACGCATGCATAGGGCACATGTGCAGGGATGCACATGCATTCCATTTTGGGGGTACACACGCATGCACGTGCTTTGGGCACTCAGTACCAAAAAGGTTAGCCATCACTGCTCTATAAAGTATGATATAAAAGCAATCATAAGAATACTTAAAACATTGTGTATAATTTTAAGTAGCTAACTCGTCCAGATTTTATCCCATAGTAGCCCACTGGGTGTTTATAAGAAGTTGTAGCATGATAAAAGCACAGTAGCACCTTTACAAATTTTAAGCCAATGACTCCCTATCAGTGGAACCAACTATAGGAGTACAATTAGAAGGTTGACAAGGACACCACTACCTTAACTCCTGGATGAAAAAAATATATAAAATTTTCTTTAGGTTAAACACAACTCTTTGGATTTTCCTTGGCAGCAACATGGAAGGGAGATTACCCTCTTTTCTTTCTGTATTTCCTCATTTTGTTTCCTGGTGTAATTTACAGCTCTGGAGTTCCTTAAGCCATCCATCTGCATACTAAACCCACCTAACCCTGCTCACCTTCCAGACAAACGTGGGCAGATAGATGGTGCCATCTGCTGAGATTCTTCAGAAAGAAGGTTCTTTTTGTAAAAGAAAAAGTTACTTGTGATGCAGGGCACAGATACAATACTGCCAGCTATATTAAAGATAAGGAGGTCATTTACTATGTAACTGGCTCGTAGTATATTGACTAGAAATAATCCAAATTATAGCCCAATAGAGGTACTTCTGTATAGCACCAGATTATGTCATTTTTGGCCTATATATTCAACTTAAAATATTACATGCCCATCATTAAAGGAAAAACATTACCTGAAAAACCATATTTTATCCTTAATGATATATGCCTGTATTAATATATGACTTAACATATACATATATTTGCATTTGGACTGCATTCTAGTTGCTGTTGAAAAATGTGTTAATCTGAATTGCCAGATAGCATATGCAACTTTTACGCACATGCAACAGGAGGAAAGACTGTATCGATAAACATAATTAGCATGTTCAGCATTTCTCAACCAGAGATCTCTAGACTTCACCTCCTAATATTCTTCCCCAAATTCTGGGATTTGGACCACACATTTGGAGCAATCCTCATCACTGACTATGCTATGCTGTGCTATCCTATGCTATTGGGTTATGGTTGACTACATCTTACTTGGGGAAATCAGCCATTTTCCAAGTGTCCAATGTCCGTCTAGAGAGGTCTCCATATTTTATTTTCAGGCTACAAACTAGAAGACGGTGATCTCTCTCTCTCTCTCCCCCTCCCTCCCCTCTTTCATTCCTAGCAATTAAGCAAAGATAAAACCACTTCTGAAATCCTACAAGGAAAACCACAGGGATTTGTCTAAGTAATCACAAGGAGTGAAGACTGACTTTGCTCCCCCATTAGATGGGAATGAACAGAATAACAGAGTTTATAGAGACCTTATAGATCATCTACTCCATGCCCCCATTCCCAAGCAGGGGCCCTACACCATTTTTGACAGATGGTAGTCTAGTCTCTTATTGAAAGCTTCCAGTGATGAAGCTCCCACAACTTCTGAAGGAAAGCTGTGCCATTGGTCGATTGTTCTGTCAGAAAATTTCTCATTTTCAGATTGGATCTCTCCTTGATCAGTTTCCATCCATTATTCCTTGTTTAGCCTTTAGGTACTTTGGAAAATAGCTTGACCTATGTGGCAGCCACTCAAATATTGGAACTCTGCTATCACGTCACCCCTAATCCTTCTCTTCACTAGTCTAGCCATGCCCAGTTCCTGCAACAGGTTGCTCTTCTCTGCACTTTAAGTTTCAACATCATTTTTTATAGTGCGGTGACCAAAACTGGATGAGGTATTCTAGATGTAGTCTTACTAAGGCTTTATAGTGGTATTAGTATCTCACATGATCTTGATTGAATCCCTGTTAATGCAATTTAGGATTCCATTGACTTTTTTGGCTGCCGCTGCACTGTTAACTCATATTTAGGTGATTGTCCAATAAGACTCCAAAATCCCTCTCACAGTTACTGCTATTAAGCCTAGTTTCACCCAATACTTTTGGTTTTTCTTTTTGAAAAGTTTATTGATTTTTAAAAACAAACATAAACAAACAAAACATAGAACATAAAAACATAAAACATCTTTTTTGAAAGCAGTCTGATCCCGGGTTACATCTCTTCGTCCAGACACAAATTCAAGTTCATGCTCATTTTTATATTCCATTCCATATCTTTATTACTATTCTACATTTTCTATATAACTTCTTCCCTCTTTCAACTTTCTTAATTTCATTTTATTTATTTCATCTCAATTCAAATCATCATACTTATATTCTTTGTCTGTCCTGTTTCAGCTGTCTATTATCTTTTCTCATTAAGCAAAATTTCTCCTGTGATCACTAATTGGAGTATGACGCCTTTATATCTTTCCCCTAAAATTGTAACACTTAATTTAATACTTAACTTCCATTCGGATTCTGCTTGGTACAGAAGGGAAGAGAAGTTACAAAGGTCTGGAGCAAGATGTAAAGAAACAGGATTTATTCAGAGATAATGGGTGAAAATTTAACTGAAAAAGGGATTCTGTAAAGGTACATAAGATTGTATTGTTATATTTGTAATAGAAATACTTTTGGTTTTTCTTGACCTAGTGTAAGACTTTACTTTTCTCTACAGTGAAGAGATAATTTTGCCCTTTCCAAGTTGTTTTTTTAACACAGACTCAGAGTCTTGATCGTCTGGTAAAATCAGTTATTATTTGCAAAAGCTTATAATAAAATTGTCACCCTTCATCAAGTTATAATGCATGTGTTGTTGCAGGATTGTTAGCGCAATCCATGCGGATTAAAAAAAAATCACTTTTTGTTTTAACTCACTTTCCGATACAAGCATCAATTGCCTAGTTTTTCAAAATGACTACCACTCAATATTATTGACAATGATGATAAAGAGGTTCCTATAATAAAAGCACACATTGAACCAATCTCCAAGGAAGACCAAACTCCTCGATTTTAAAATGTGAGGACTTCAACTCCCAGAATTCCTCAAGCCGTATTCCGCCTGGAATCAATATCACTTCCGACTCAGCGCCCGCTCTGAAACCGCGGACCAATCAGCACGTTCCGCAGGCAAACAACAATCCTTCTGTCGGCCCCGCCCCAAAACACATTCTCCGATTCTCACCACCCGGTGGGCGGTGCATCCCCGCCTCAGCTCTGAGTGACGTTCCCTCAGAACGTGCGGCGAGAGCATAAGTCGGGAACCAATCCGCTTGTTTATGTTTCGTTCGCTTCCTGTTTCCAATATGGCCGAGGCGCATGCGCTTTGCGCTGTCCTAGAAGTTGCCCTCTGTCTACGCGAGTTAGAAAGACCTTTCAGCTTCTCTTCCTCGATGCTGGCGGTTGAGTGAATCTGGGGTGTTGTTGTTGTTTTTGGCTCCTCTTCTTTAATATAGCGGCAATGGCGGGATTGAAGAAGGTGAGAGTGGAGAGGGCGGTTGGAAGTACTCCCGGGTACGTTTAGCCAATATTTATAGTTCCCAGCCTTCCTGGCTAAAACTAGGGGATGCGCATCTTCGGGCATCAGCGTCCTAGAGCAGGGGTCCACCAGGCTTAAAGTCACCAAGGTTGGAGACCCCTGTCCTACAAGGAATCTCTGGTCTCCGCGGAAACATCCGATCGAAGATTTTAGATTTTGCTAACTCAAGGGTCTTCAAACTTGGCCAGTTTAAGGCTTGTGGACTTCAACTCCCAGAATTCCTGAGCTTAACATGACTGGAGGAGGAATTCTGGGAGTTGAAGTCCACAAGTCTTCAAGCTGTCAAGCTGGAAGACAGACAGACAGACAGACAGACGCACACACGCTAACTTGATGCCCTCCTAATCTCCAGCTAGGCATGGGTCCTGCTGAACAACACGGAAGAGGGACCTTCCCTTAAGAAGAGCTGCAGGAATGGTGACTAGGTTTGGCTCCTTTCTTAAGCGTGGGAGTTCTCTGGGGCGGGGGTCTCCAACCTTGGCAGCTTTGAAGACTTGTCCACAGGTCTTAAAGTCGCCAAAGTTGGAGAGCCCTGCTCTGGGGGACTTTGGGCCAGTTGTTTTCTCTGCCCAATCTATTTTACATGATGATGGTTGGGAATGTATGCTGCCAGAAAAATATATATGCCAGTTTCATAAGTGACTCTCTGGCAGGCATCCTCTCCAACCTTTATCAAACTTTTCGCCTTGACTCCCAGGTAAGAAGAGCAACCAGGATGATTAGGGGACTGGAGGCTAAAATATACAATGAACGGTTGCAGGAACTGGGCTTGGCTAGTCTAGTAAAGAGAAGGACCGGGGAGACATGATTCCAATATTTGAGGGGCTGCCACAGGGAGAAAGGGGTCAAGCTATTTGCTCAAGCTCCTGTAGGCCAGACAAGGAATAATGGATGGAAACTGAACAAGGAGAGATTTAACCTGGAAATAAGGAGAAACTTTGTGACAGTGAGAACAATCAACCAATGGAACAGCTTTCCCTTGGAAGTTGTGGGAGAGCCATCACTTGAGACTTTCAAGAAGAGATTGGACTGCCATTTGTCAGAAATGGTGTAAGGTCTCCAGCTTGGGCGGTGGGTTGGACTAGATGACCTACAAGGTCCCTTCCAACTCTGATTATCTGTATCTGTAAGTTTGCACAGATAGTTGTTGTTTGATATGATGATGATGATATTATCCATTCATCGTGTTGGACTTTTGGCAAGTCTATGGTCCATGTCTACCCACATCTTCTAATCTTGCACTTTGTTCTATGAGTTGTTCTGTGCTCTGGCTGGTATCAGCTTTGATGATGAGTTCTTGTTTAATCAATCACAATTGTGACCCACAACATGGTCATTAAATGAAGCAGTTGCGTAGGGAAACTGTGACTGTGCTTATGGCCTTACTTTAGCTTTCTTTTGCTTTATAGGCCTGTGAAGGTCATAAATGGACTGGTTGTAAAGTTAACTTTTTCATCATTGTTGCTGAAGGGGCAAGCCATTAAATGAGGACTGCCTGTACAAGAATGGAGCTGGTTCATGAAGGCACATTTTTCATTCACTTGCCTTTCCTTAAAACAGGGATCTCCAACCCCCGGTCTGTGGACCAGCATTGGTCTGTGGCATGTCAGCAACCGGGCCATACAAACAAGCAAAGTCCCATCCACTGTATGCAGCCAGTATGCAAAACCACACTTTCTCCACAGAATCAATCTCTTATGCCCAAAAGGTTGGGAGCTACTGCCTTAAAGGAATGCAGAATATCTTACCTTAAGTCTGTTATTGTATCTTATTTTGACTGGCCACTTCTGTAAATGGTGTAGTTTTCACAATTGTGGTGAGCCATGTTCTAATTGCATGTTTTTTTTGTTTTTGATACTGTATAAATCTGAAGATAATTTTTCTTTGCACATGGAGGTGCAAACATAGAGGTGACCTGTTTTTCAATCTGCTATCTGCAGCCGGTGTCATTTTCTATTGTCAGTTGTTTTATTGGTTCACAGGTGCACCCTTTACCTTTTGCACAAAGAAAGGGAAACATGTGGCCTATAAAGATGGCCAGTAGCTACATCACTTTACATCCATTCCTTTAGGTACAGAGGACTCCTTCAGATGGGATCCTAGCCCATTTGGAATCCAGACCTTTATGCTAAGTGTCTGTAGCTGCTCCCTGTAATTGCATTAATACCTCTAGATAACTATTTCTTATGGACATAGGAAGTAGTTAATCCACATGACTTTAAGCTAAAATTATAGAGGAATTTTTACACTTTTGATTTAAATTGTGTGGTTTCTTTGCTTAGTTCTCTAAAAATTCAAGTTTTTCTCTGTAATGGTACATTCTCAGGCTCAAACCCCTGGAATAAGTTTTGGACTTCTATTTTGTTTTTCTTTTATCGGTGTTCCGTTGTCTTGCTGCTTGTGTGTTGTTTTTTTTAATGTACTTTTAACCAGAGATGGGATCCGACTGGTATAACTACAGGTTCTGTCTATTAGTGTCGCGCAAGTTGCGCAAGTCGCATGAGTGCAATTTACAACCTGCTGAGCAACCTGGACAGCTGAGCAGCGCTGCGTGCAAGTGTGCAGTGGTTGGAAAAGCCCCTTTTCCCTGCTTTTTCAACTGCAGCTGTGTCACGCAAAGCAGCTGCAGTTGAGAAAGCAGGAAATAAAGGTCAGGTAAGAGCCTGGGCGTGCGGGTGGGCCATAACAGCAGCAGACATAGAACCGGTTCTATGTCTGCTGCTCTTCGGAGCAATCGCTTCTACAGAACCGGTATAAACCCCTTCTTTTAACTTCATAAATTCTGGAGAATTTGAAAGTGTGTATATAATATCCATAAATAACATGTTTTACAAATGCAGATTTAACCATACGCAAATTAATTGATCATTCAGATGAGTAAATCTGTTATCTTGATTTAGACTGCTGCTCAACTAAATATATGTTTCTTCATACCTACAGACTACTGGGCTTGTGGGATTAGCTGTATGTAACAATCCACATGAAGTAAGTATAAGATACTTTTCCATGTACCAATAAAGAAGAATGTTTGTAGCTCAGGGTTGAAGCCCACTTTTCCATGTTTCAATAAAGTGATAAAGCTATTTTGTTAGGTCATTAACTGGGTCTGGATTTGTTGAAATTCCCTTTCTTGTAAAGTCAGTTGATTTTATTCCTAATGGTCTTGTCTCATCCAATCACATTAGAGGTTTAGGATATCTTAGAATTGTTAATTTAAATCTCAATTGTATCTGAAGGATGAGGGATGTGTTTCCTTAATTTAGTTGACCGGATAAAATACAAAGAGTGCACAAAGAAAGAAATGGTAGAATCGTACTAAAATATTCAGTGGGTAAAGAAAAGTAGACACGTTTGATTTGGAAAGTTCTTATAATCGAATATTAGAAAAGCAAATGTATGACTGAGTTAACATTTTTGGATTTGTGAAAACAACTTTTATGTAAAGCAGTTTCTTAATTCTAAATGTGCCTTGAATTTTACTTGCTATATATAACTTAAGTAGAAAGCTTTGTGGTAGAACTCTTCTAAGTACAGTCATTGAATCATTTTTCTTGTTTTAATTTGCAGTACATTAATTTACCAAATTTAATTAGGTTTTAAAATCTTGCAGTAGCTTACATTCAATATTTTCACTTTGCCTGACTTAAAATTACTCTTTGCTTTGTGCCGTATGATCTTTTCAGAGCCTCAAGTTACTATATACAAAAATTCTGGGTATTTTAGAGAGCATGCCTCAGGATGCAGCATATAGGAAATATACAGAGAAATTTACAAATGAACGGTTTGATATAGTGAAAGCAGTAAGTATAAATTAAATTCATTGACTTTTTTTGGTTAAGTTGCATATATCAAATTATAATTTTTGATAGTGCTATTTAGATGCGTTTCTTAATTATGGTTTATATTAATATTTCAGTTAACTAGGTTTCTTAATGATCAGGTAGGATTTAAATTTTCAATTTCTGTAAGTAAACAAGCTTTCCCCCCCCCACACAGATAATCACATGTGAATTTTCTAATGAAAACAGAATAAATGATTAAAAACAGAAGTATGTTTTTAGGGGGGCCCATATGATTGCAGATAGTCTGAAAAACATGGGTACTTTAAAGTTGGCTGCTATTAATCCCTTATCCCTTCTCCATCATGTTTTGCTATTTCTGCATGAAAAAAATGAACATATATGCACATATTTGTATACTTTTGTGCAATATTGGATTGTGTGAGATAAATGGCTAGTACATAGGAGAGAAAATAATTGCACCTTATTTAAATAACTCTATCTCCCTTTTTAGCCCCCCCACTTTTTATATAGCTTCTTTTATATATCGATATGTGGCATGAGTCCACATTTTTTGATGATTTATTTCCAGGATTTATTTCAGCTAGAGCAGGCAAACTGAGATTGACATGAAGGAAATATTTAATATTATGCAGAAATGTTATTTGGTTTTGTGTGTGTGTTCAATTTGATGGGAAACATGGTCTTTTTCAAAGGAACTTAACTCTTGGTGACTTGATACCTGTGCCGATGTAATCCTAGAGTAGTCTATAATTCTGATATTGATTCACCTTCAAATACTAGCTTCACCCAACATAGCTTTCAGGCTCAAAAGGTGACTTTCTTAAATTCAGAATCAACTTCATTTTGGCAAATACAGATTGTTGTTTTTTGCAAAGAGATGTGTATTTGATAAATACTTTATTTCCAACAAGCACCGTCAATCCTAAACATTAACAGTAATATTTCATTATTGTTTATGAATCTTATTCCAGCAAGTATAGGATAGTGATATGAATTCTATATCCATCTTGCACTGCTTCAATTACATTGGGTTGCATTGTTTAGAAATAGCTGAGTATTCCCACAAAAATGTATCAAAAATCGAAACATGGAACTATGATAAAATATAACAATTGTAATTTAACAACTCCTGATCAGAATAGCAATCAAAAACCTGCATTTCTGTTGAATTACAGTTCTGTAACTATTATTTTACTATTGAGTAAGTTAAATAGCAATAACAGTGTTTCATTTTTTTAAAATGACATATCTAAGATGATAACCAGTTGCTAATTGAAAAGGTATATGAATATGGCCAGAATCTGTAGCTTTTATTTTTCATATTCTGAGAAGGCAGAATTACAGGGTTAGCCAGTATATTGAATATTCTTCATTCAGTAACAAAGCTGTTTTTTCTGATTCATGGCAACTTTACAATAGATGGATTTCAACTCCCAGAATTTCCCAGCCAGTTGAAGTCCACATGCCTTAAAGTTGCTGAGAGGAGAAACACCAAGATACAGGAATATGCTGCAACAAAGTTTCTCATTTATTTTTGAACTACTTGCAGGAATCTGATGTGCGAAGGCTGGAAAACAAACTAAACGCTGGACAGATAGAAGAAGTGATTCAGCAGGTATTTAGCAATGATTTAGTATATCCAGTATAGAAGCTTTGGGAGAATGTCCACTAAACTGAATTTGTAAACTTAGCAGTGTGGCCTGGCACTTTTTTTTTCCTACACAAACTGTTCAGTAAGAATTGGTGTCAATCAAATCATTATTTTAAACAAGTAATTTATTCAAATACAGCCATGCAGCTTTTAGCCAGTTCTGGACAGCTTCCGAACAAAGATTAAAAAAACATATAAAATCATTTTAAAATTATTTTAAAAGTATAATATGTAACTAGTTAAAACATTACACTTTAGAAACAATAAAAACATGACACCAATGTCTGCTAACCACGATAATGAGATTTATGATTTTAAGTTCTCTTTGATTTTGGGAAAGTAACTTATATTGTGTATGGAAATTAGTTTTGGAGTGCCATCTTTCAGACAGTTTTAAAATAAAATCTATATTTTGTCAACAGGCTGAAAATGAACTTTCCTTAGCTAAGAAAATGTTGAAATACCGTCCTTGGGAACCTTTAGTTGAAGAACCTCCAGAAAACCAGTGGAAATGGCCAGTGTAATTAAGTGTTTCAACTTCATTGTAAAGAGAATTATTTCATTAAATGTATGCTGGATATGACTGAAATTGTCTTAATGCTATTTATGCAAACATCTGTCTCAATAAAATTGGGGGTCGTACATTTATCATGTGTTTTTCAGGGTAATGTTACATTCTTCGAATAGCTACATGTATAAATGTCCCTGTAGATAACAGAACTTTATTTTTCCCTGTTGAATAGATTTCATACTCTTAATTAGAGTATTAGAGTTCTTTGCATTAGAAAGAATGCAAAGGATTCTGTTCTCCTCAACTCTTCTGCCAAAGTACTGTGAAAATATACACATTTATTCATTCAGAATAAGGGACAGTAAAAATAGTTTATATTAAGAGTACGGTACCTAGAATATAGAATAACTTAATTTGGAAGGGACCTTGGAGGTTTGAAGTCCAACCCCCTGATCAGGCAGGAAACCCTACACCATTTCAGACAAATTTCAGACTATCTTAAAAAACTTTTACTGTTAGAGCATTCATAACTTCTGGAGGTAAGTTGTTCTGCTGGTCAATTGTTCTGTCAGGAAATTTCTCCTTAGTTCTAGCTTGCTTCTCTCCTTGATTAATTTCCACCCATTGCTTCTTGCCCTGCCCTCAGGTGCTTTGGAGAATAGCTTGACTCCCTCATCTTTGTGGCAATCCCTGCGATTGGAACACTCCTATCGTATGATCCCTAGTCCTTCTTCTCATTAAACTAGACATACCCAATTCCAGCAACTGTTCTTCATGTTTTAGAGTCCCCTAATCATCTTTGTTGCTCTTCTCTGCACTCTTTCTAGAGCAGGGGTGTCAAACTGGTGGACCACTGGCCAGATGCATCATGTGCAGGCCATGCCCACCCCAGTTCTGTGAAAGGGAGAAACATCACGTGACGGCAATGTGATGTCATGAATTTGACACCCGTGTTCTAGAGTCTCAACATCTTTTTTTTACATTGTGGTGACCAAAACGGACAACCAAATATACTATCTGCATTAGGTCCTAACTATATTTGAAGGGGAAAACAGATAAATGTGTTACACTTTATTGTTACGCTGTATATGAATTTGTTTGCAGCATTCTTGAATGGATGAATTTTTGAATGAACGGTGTACTTTGTATATTATACCCATACATATATTCTCATGCACTAAGATTTTTACAACTTCCCCAGCTTACCAGTTACACATACATGAAAGATTAAAATCTCAAAATTTTCAGAGGGTAGCAATTACTAGATCTGTTTCAGTTTGCTTCTCTGAAAAGACCAGGAGTATGTTTAAATGTATGCTTATATTATTTTTCAAATTTACACACTGGAAATATTTAATATGTTTCAAAAAGGAACAGAACTTTTTATTTTCTGCCTTTTTATGTTTTGCATTTTGAACAGTATGGAGAAAGGATGTTTCAGAACCAACTCCGTTATCTCATATTATGATTTCAACAATATCATTCTCAATCTGTTAAACAAACCCTGAGCCACGATTATAGGCAGACAAATAGCACAATTGCAGAATGAGGGAATAGAAAAAAGAAAATAGACAAGGAAACTTAATGTGCTGAAATTTTTCTACAATTGGAATTGGAGTTTTTGCACATTTATAAGCTTTAAAATCTATGTGGCCCCTAAGAATCAACAATTTCATGACATGCTAGCGGTGATCACTAAAATTAATACAGTTTGTAAAGTACTGTCATTGTAATTACTATAGATTGGGTTTGGTGGGATTTTTGCTAAATCAGGTCCACTCAGTTGTGTGGGTAGGTTTTTAAAGCATGTCTTTTAGTAAGCCACAAGAGGGCCCTGTATGTATGGTGAATGCTGCATTCTTTTCAGAATGTGTTGGTTAAAAGTGATAATTAAGCTCTGAGGAGCATTTAAAATTTCCTTATTTACCAGCTGTAAGTTTACAACTGCATAGAATTTTACTGTTAAATAGGACTGACTATAATTTAGGTATAGCTGGCATGTTTGTTTCTACCACTTGAAAACAGTTGGTATTGGGATTGCATTTTCTATCCCTATATTAAACCTTTGGAGTGGATTTTGGTGTATTTTCTGAAACTTAAATAAGCTGCAAAGAATACCAGACATTACCAAAGTGGTATACCTGCAGTATTTGTACATTTTAAAAACATGAATTGTCACTGATGATATTTAAGCCTATCAAAATTAAAAATGCCCACAAGTTTAGCTAAATTCCCTGGGATACGTAATTATAGTGTCCTTAGAAATGATTCACCAGTTTCAGAATATTTTAATTTTCCCATTCTAACCAAGTATATAATGCGATCTCCCCCCTCCGCTATCCAAGTACTAATCCTAGTCTGATTTTGAGTCCAGTTGGCGAGGTCGCGTTACTAGCCGACATTTTAACACTACTTTGCTCAAATGCAGCCCAATAAGATGCGATTTAAATACAAAATCAATTCTTGACAATAAACCTCCGCTCCCTTTAACAATGGAAAAGGGTTTCAAGCCATCCTGTAAGAGGTCACGTGGCCTCATCGGACTTCACAGGCATTTTTTTTTTTTAACAAAGTCTTCTGGAACCTGAGCTCTCGCGAGAATCTACTACGCCGTGGTTGCTATAGATACATAAATGCTGTTGTCTTAGAATTAAGATCGGCAACGGATCACTCCGGGGAAACTTGCGTTGAGGTAAAACCCGGCTCGACTTTATTTTTATTTGATCAATAGAGATTTTTGAGAGAGGAGTAGCCACTGAGACGGAATTATGCTTAAAAGAGAAACAGCGACCAAATAGCGCATGATTTATTTATCAGGACTATAATTCCCAACATGCTTTTCGTAGGGACGCGGTTTAAAGCGCTCGACAATGGCGACAGCAGCGCAAAGACTTTTGGGATGGTAATCAGCCGCTGAGAAGGTGGGGGCTTCCCTTGAAAACTGATATGAGTTAGTGGGGCATTCTGGGAATTGTAGTCTAAGTACCGTAGTGGCACCGGGAGAGGCGCAGGAAGCGATACTTTCATTCGTGCAACGACTTGCATGAATGTAATATTAGTGCTTTGCGGTCTCAGCGTTTTAACTGTATTGTATAATCGCACACTTGGCTTTTTTCCCTCTTGTTCACAATTTCCTGTGTTATTTTTGATTTCTTCTGTAGTCTGTCAGTTCTTTTTTTCCCTTTTTGATTTGTAAGAGATTTATAATTCTGCGATTAGTTTCTTGTAACTCTGTAAGAGTTGAACTCAATAAAAGTGGAATTTGATTGGCTATTCTTGTTCTTACTAGATTTGCATTTGTTTAAAACTTCAATAAAGATAATATTGAAAAGAAAAAAACGCAACGCTCTTCTTTCCCTCCCCCTCCCCCCCCCCTTAATTTGGGTAGGACTACCAGAGTTGGGAATGCAAAAATTTGGATGTTCAGATAAGTAAATCAGTCTGTATTGGCTATTGTTTCTTTTCTTTTCTTCCGTTCAAACTATGAAAATTTCACATCCAAAATACTTTGCCCACTGCAGATGTAATTGATTGGTGTGATCACAGTGTGGGTGGGAACATAAATTTGCAGAAGTAACTGTCAACCATTGATTGATAACTCTACCTGTAAACCATTTGGGAGGAACAAAAATACAACACAGCCAGTAAGTAAATGATTAGTGTGTGAAACTTAGTGACAAAAACTTTTGGATGAGCCAAAAAGTGAGAAGAAAAGCCTTCTGTATCCACCATCTGCTAGTAATCTAGATCTGGTAGTTTTGTGGCCATGAATGATCTATAAGAAACCCTCACAGTAGTCAGGAGCAGAAGGGTGTCTGTTGGAATCCATTCTTTTAGTAGCCTCTCAAAAAGCTTTATTTAAGATGAGAAGCATAGTTGGACTAGTGCAGTGACGGCTAACCTTTTCAGCACTGAATGCTCAAAGCATGAATGCACATCCCCAAAATGCAATGTCTGTGCATCCCCTGTGCATGCACCCCCCCCCTGTACATACACCCCCGCGCATGCGCAGCAGAGACCCAAAGACCAGCTGGCCAGTGGGAGGCACATGCACAGCAGAGCTGAGCTGAGGTGATGGCTCATGTGCCTACAGAGAGGGCTTTGCATGCCACCTCTGGCCCGCGTATCATAGGTTTGCCATGATGGGACTAGTGTATCCTTTTAGTTATCCATGTTCTTTAAATCAGCATAACATCTTAAAATATCAAAATAGGCTTACCTTTGAATTAATAAAGGAACATGCAGAATAGATATTGAGAGTGATGGGACGTTTCATTTTCACATCACAAGATCGAAAAAATTGATTTGGGCACTGAACTGGCACTAGAGGGAAGATCCCAAGCAGAATCATCACCATGGGTGGTGGTTGTTTTTACTTCTTCTCAATGATATGTCCATGGTCAACTTTACAGCTCCCATTCTGAATTGCATTCTCTACAATGCAGGACTGATAAATAGTATTTAAAGCTTCACTGTTATTTATATCATCATCATCACTGTGCTGTAACTAGGTAATTTCTCTTGAATCTTGTTTAGGATTTTCAGACAAATATACATATTTTCAAATTGTAGAAAAGGTAATATTTAGCACTTGTTTAAAAACAAAAACAAGACATCTGCTCTTTGGAACCTGCCCTCCCAACCGGCCCTGATCCTCTTTAGATATAGCTCTTTGGATATGTCTCTGCCAAGGGCCTGTGAATTACCAGTAGTTGTGCTGTATGTCAGCTATGGATTGTACACTCTTGCACACAGAGGATTTTTTTAGTTTTATTGGTTTTAATGGCTTTCTTGTTTTGCTTACTTATTTCTGTTTGTTTATTTTTACCTGAATTGTTAAAAAGGTAAACTGAGTCATGTATGTGAAATTGGTAGCTATATATATTCAACAAACAAAAGAAAAAAAATAAAAATGCAATCAGGATTGGTGGGAGAATGTATTACTATAACCAATTTAAGCCATTTCTATATGACACTAGAATTCAAAGGAGATATTACTGTAAAATTTGAATATAAATTTTAGAAATATACATATATATACATATACATATACATATACATATACATATACATATACATATACATACATACATACATACATACATACATATGTAGGTCTAGGTGTGTTCGGGTCTTTTCCCATGTAAGATTATCTTACACGGGAAAAGACCTGAACACACCTAGGCCTACATACTTGTACCTGTGAAAATCTACAAAAACATATATATACATTATGTATGTATGTATGCATGTATACTATAGATACTATTTATTAAAAAATGGGTTTAAAAAGAACTGATTATATTGTATCTTTTGTGCTTTTTGTTTCTAATATAAAACAATGTTGGAGTAAAAACAAGAAATGAGCAAGAAAGAAAACCATGCACATAGATAAAGTTATAAATCAGTACAGTGGTGGAATTCAAAATTTTTGACTACAGGTTCTGTGGCCGTGGCTTGGTGGGCATGGCAGAGGAAGGATACTGCAAAATCTCCATTCCCTCCCCCACCCACTAACCTGCTTTCCAGCTCCATTCTCCTGTGCAGGGCAAAAAAAGAAGACCCAGCTGATCAGCTGGGACTTGGGAGGCAGAGAATAGATGGGGGTGGGGCAGTCAGAAGTGGTATTTGCTGGTTTTCCGAACTACTCAAAATTTCCGCTACCGGTTCTCCAGAACTGATCAGAACCTGCTGAATACCACCTCTGAATCAATGTTTTCGAAGCTGATAATCTCTAGAAAAGCTGAGCTCTTGTGAATGTTAGCTGGACACCATTTGCAGACCATTATATTTTGAAGGCAATATGTTGCAGGCATTATCAGTTTTATTTCAAGTGGTTAAAATGTGATATTGAACTTTAAATGTGCAAGTCCTTAGTTAAAATGGCAAAGTTGAGATGTGTTTAGTGTTAAGGGTTGGGTTTTTTTTTTAGTTACAACTAGTTTTATAGTCTGTATAAAACATGAGGACAGTCAATTGAGACTGCATACTGACAATTTGCTTAAATTTGAAATCTCATTTCCTGCACATTTTGCTTTTTATATTACTCCTTTCAGGCAAATGGCTGATTCAGAAAAAGAGGTAATTGATCTGGCTGAAGCAGATATGGAAGACACTTCTACAGAAAAACAAACAGAAGAAATTACAGATGTTGCAGATGTTAACAAGGAGCAAACAGATACCATACCCTTGAGTGAACTAAGTCTACCTTCAAAGCAGGAATACAACCTAGATTCAACAACTCAAGAATTGGGTATTGCTAAGGAATCAATACAAGAGCAGGATGCTCCTATAGAACATGTACAAGAGCCAGATGCATTTGAGAACCTGGACATTAGACAGGAACCAGGTGTTGCTGAGGAGCAGTTGCAGAGGACAGATGCTGAAGAAGATCAAACCATAGACATGGAACGAGACAGAGAGGAAGAGCTAGTTGGGGGTGGGATTGTTGCTGAAGAATTGGCATTGGAGTTGGAAAGTACCGGTGACAGTGAAGGTGTTTCTGAGCAGCCTCCTGATTTAGCAGCTGTTGTTCCAGAAGGCATAAACATGGCAAATTTGGCAGATCAGCTTTCAGAAATGATAAAAAATGCTATCGTAACAGGTATATATTATGTTCGATCAATAGTCAGTCTTCCCCAACTCATCTCAAATTTCTCACTGGAAATTCAGGCAATTACAGGCTGAACAATTTAGAGCACGGGTGTCAAACTCACGTCACGGTGTCGTCACATGATGTATTGGGACTTTTTTCCCTTTGCTAAACCAGGCGTGGGGCATGGCCAGTGCATGACGCATCCGACCCACAGGCTGGGAGTTTGAGAACACTGATTTAGAGGATACTAGCTTGGGAAAAATATTTGTAAATAATTCTTCCTTTATGCTACAGAAATAATATTTTCCACATCTCATGGTTTTATAATGACTGATTAATTCTCACTATTTTAATAACATTTTCTGAAAAGATGGACTGTTATAATATGCTAATGAGATACAGTATAAAACAATTTGATACCATTTTATTCCAAGAAATTCACTTTTCTTTCATCATTATTTTGTCCAAATAATAGTTTTAGATTTACTTGACGTTGAGAGTGAATCACTGGACCCATGTCATCTAGTAATTCTAATGTCAGGTGATATTTAATTCCATATCTCTTGGCTCCTGTTCAGATATGTAATTATTGCATATCCTTATCGGCTTCATTAATATAAATACTTTAGAACTACAGAAACTCCTTTTTAGCTATTCCAGTTGTTTATAGAACACAGCTAATATCCATTTACCTAGCAAAAAAGGTGGATGAGTAGTTTATTTTATTTGCTTCTATAGCTTTTTTGCAGCTTCAATCATTACAACTCTAAGGAGTTCTGATGTGGCTGCATAAATTTTGAAGGTCTCTCCAAAAAACAGTATGACAGCTTTAAAATGCTTCTTTTTCTGGGCATTTATAGAGTAGCAATTTGTCCAGGAGCAAGTTACTTTCAATTTGCTTGAGGATACTTCAGGAATTATCTGTTTCAAATAGTTTCAATTCATCCTATTTAATCCAACACAATAGGCATTTTCCAGGCCTCTTCTATGAAACAGTGTCATCTTATGGAACCCAGAAAAAAATATACATTCTCTGTTATGGCTCCTGCGATACTGAATAGTTTTTCCCTGTGGTTAGGACTGCTCTCATCTTGTTAGTTTTTCAGAAGTCTTTGAAAACTTGCTTTTTTTTCTCACACTTTAGGATGTTAATCTTATGGGGAGGTTAGTCTGCCTTTGGTTTGCTTGATTAAGAAATGTTTATTTTTTGCTTTCACTATTTTTGTCATTTTTCTATTTAGTTTGGTGTTATGCTTATCACCCAGAGTTTATTGGCATCATATAACTGCATATTAAATAAATATTACTTAATTTTTTGCTTTAACAAATGATTGATTTTAATTGTTTTGAACAATATGCACAAGCAAACTTTAATTCTTACTAATTTACTAGAAACTAATGATGAAATTAATGAAGAACCATAATAAGGACTGATGTATTTATTTTTCAGTTAAATTCATGCTGCATCCTGATATCCAGATTTTCACGAAGTTTTTTAACATTAATCAAAATGTGGAGCAAATCAAGCAGTACTTTGCAAAGCGATTAAAAATACCACTGGATCTTTTACAAATTGGGCTGCTAGGTTTGTATCAATACAAGGGGTTTCTGGTTTTTTCATGTATATAAATATAGACAGAATTCTAAATATGGTTTGTAACATTTAAAGAAGCAATTATTTATTGGTTAAATAACAACAGAAATCCATGTGTACATAAAAAAATATCCTTTAGTTTACAAACATGCAAGCACCAATTGGGCCTTGTTCAAACTGAATATAATGTACTGAAAACCCCCCAAAATCGTTGTGCACCCTGTTTTCATTTAATGATCACAATACATCCCTTAAGTAGAAAATGAAAGAGAGAGAGAGAGAGAGAGGGACTGTGAAGACCACTGGTTGCTGTTGTTTAATTTAAATAAAGATCTCTTCCAGAGTATCCGATGTCTGACCCATTTTCTTCCCATTTTTGTCCCATTACAGGGCAGAGTAATTGCTTAAAGTAAACAATATTTTTTCTGCTTTCTGCTGTTTTCTCCATAGCGCTAACCTATTGTAAGTGCTAGCTGCAAGTTAACCGTCTCAACTCTGTGGCCTTAATTAGTTGATCAACCTCTGACCTGCTGGCACTGCTGTCTGAAATTTATCAGATCTTAATCCAATTCACAATGAAGACTTTTTTTTGTCAGTCACCCAAAATTTGGTCCTAAACGTGTGCATTGGTCAGAAAATGGTATTTAAAAAATATTGTTGAATTTGCAAACAGTTGCTAATCAAGGTAGCCATTAAATGAGCAGTGAAATACTGATTTTGGCCTTCAGCTACTATTCTCGTATTGAGATCTGCCATCACTGTATAATTATGCTGTTATTCACAGCCCATTCCTTCTTACAGAAGCATAATTGTTTGTGAATCCCCAGGCTATTTTATAACAGGTATTTCTGGAAGAGGTGGACAAGGAAATATTTGTAATTTTTAAATAATTTTAGTTGCTGTAATAGTATCACCCTGGGAGGGAGGACTGAAGACATCCCTACAGTTGCATAATGGGCAAAGACCTTAGGACCTTGCCTAACTTTTCAGACTGTAAAAGAAATGTTAGGAAGTTTGTATTATCTGACTTGCAAGAGTCTCCTTATGCAGCCTTACAGTAAAATAAAATTAGCTCACTTGGTTGTGATTCCTGTCTATCTACTTGAGAAGGCTGAAAGTTGCCTTACATAGAATGGCATTCCTTACTCTTTCCTTCCTTACTTGGGATTTGTCACATTCCTCAAATGATCAAGGAAACAAAGGTAAGTGATCTCTTAACTCATTGTGAAACCTATTTTTTTTTCTTTTTAGGGAGAGTAATTGAAAATTATGAAACCCTCTGGAATCTTGGTGTGCAACCTAATGGGACAATACAGTTTGATATGTACTCATTAGACGGTGAAAACTTTCCACTCAAAGCATACAGACTTCTGGAAGAATACTATATGCCCGATGTTATAACAGTTCGAGTTCAAACAGGTAATGAACAATCAGATGTATAGCCTGATTAAACGTTATCCAGTGTTGAGTCTAATTTAATAATGCTCTTTTTTTGAACAGAGCCAGACATTTTTCAGGATGTATGTATAGAAATTAAAAGACCATCATTCGAAAAACCATTCTTGGGTGGATTTAGACATAAAGAAACAGGCATAGAATATCATAATGCAGGATCACAGACAGATCCCAAAAAACGTTCGGACAAAGAATATGAAGAGTTCTGTAGGTCAACACAGGTATGTTCAGAAAGAACGAAGACGCTGAGATGTGTGCAAGAAAAATTGATTTGGAAATTAAATCTATTTCTGTATATTAGAAACTAATAATTAGATAATTTAATTCTTTCATTCTACGTATTTTATTGCATTCATAGATTAGCTTTTGATTACTTTAATTAATTTTATATATAGAATACAAAGAAGTAGGTCAGTCCAGGTATGTTCATAAAGAATGAAGACCCTGAGAAGACCCTGAGATACATGCCAGAAAAACTCATTTGGAAGTTAAATAATTTAGAAGTTAAATAATTTAGAAGTTAAATAATTCCGTTCTATAATTCTATATGTTTGTTAATATATTCATACATTAGTTTTTAATTCAATTTTATTTATACAGAGAATGCTTAACCTTCTTAACCTTAATATTTTATTCTAGACAGCAGTAGAAAGAAAAAAATTGCAACAGACCACAAATACAACTTGTACACAAATGACAAAAATTGGTGTTTATGTCTCAAATGTTACTGATAAGCTTATAGAACCAAAGCCATATGTGACAGCTGACGAATATCATGCACGACGACTTAAGGCGGTAAGTATACAGTCAACTGAATTATTATCATTAAAAAAAGATTACAATTTTGCATACTTTCCTGTGATTAAAGGCCATGATCTAAATTGGGTTTATGGATGTATCTCCCCAATTTATTTTAATCGCATTCATATATCACTGACTCTACAAGGACTCCATTTTATTTCACTTGAAATGTTCTTACAAATAGCTTAGTTCTAAATAAGTCCAAACTACATTAATTAGTTAAGCAAGTTATGTGGGTTGGTTAAAGGAACAGTATGCCTCCTACTTTCCCCCAGTTTGATGTATCATTCCTTCCCCTGAGTATTTCTGTGTATCTGTGTCTTTGAGATTGCCGTGTGTTTCAGACATGTGCAACTTAATATATGAAATTTGGATCTTGCATTTCAAAACAAGTATTCCTTTTAATACATATTTTTTGTTTAGGTATTCTTTTTTTTTTAAAAAAAAAGACTTTTATTTTTTAAAACAAACATATACAGACAAAGACATAAAAAACATCAAACCATCTTCCAATTATATACATACAGTGTGTCAGTTGGTTACAAATCTTTTGTGCTATCCTTTCATAGTCCTTACTCACAAGTTATATAGGTTCTTAAATAGTCAATCTAGTATATGCTTATATGTTTATCAGTTATTAATCATTCATTTGACTAAACTATTATTCCATCATTTTATAGGAGATATTCTTGATTTTGTTATAAATTTATATTATACATTTATCCAATGGTTATATATTTTGTATTATATTCTATATCAGTCTATTGATCTTTTATTACAAAACTTAGTCTGTTTCATTACCATGTCTTTTTATCTAACCATTGATAAAATAAGTCCCATATCATATAAAATTGTTTATCTTCTTGTTCTCTGATTTCAAATGTCAATTTACTCATTTCAGCACAGTCCATAATTTTCTTAACCACTTCCTCCTGCATATGTATTTTTTCATTTGTCTAATTCTTAGCAAATATAATTCTAGCCACTGTTAAAACATTTACAATCAAATATTTCAATTCTTTATTGTATATTTCCAGTATAATTCCCAGTAAAAATAGTCTTTGTGTTTAAAGTCTTGGTGTTGTTTTGTCATTTTTCCAACTATGTGTGGATTATAGTCCAATATCTTTTTGCATCTGAACATGTCCACCACATATGGTAATATGAACCAGGTATCTGATGACATTTCCAACATTTACCTGATTTGTTCTTAAAAATTCTCGCAATTCTCGTCAGAGGTAAATGCCACCTGTAAAACATCTTATACAAATTTTCTTTATAGGCAGTTGCCATTGTCATTTTATAATTTTGAGACTACAATTTTTACCATTTCTCTAAATCAATCCCATATCCAAAATTTTTCCCCCAAGCAATCATCATTTCTTTAACTTGTTCTTCCTCTAATTTAAATTATAATAAATGTCCATAGAGTTTTTAAATTGCCTTTTCATCAGTACCCATCAACATTTTATCTAAATCAGTCAACTTATCATAGAAACCTTGTGTTTTAAGATCTTTATCAAATCTAGATTGTATTTGTACATATGAAAATCAATTCATTTTTATACCTTGTTCTTCCAACGCTTGCATAGATTTAAATTCATCCTTTTCATTCAGTACCTCACCATATCTAAGTGTTTGTTCCTTTTTATATGTTATTGCATAAGAAAAAGCTTTGGTAGTAGATATCCATAATGGAATTTTTAAATAATATTGCTTTTTTTTTATCTTCTCCCAGTTTAAAAACAATACCTCTCGAATATAATATCTTCTAAAATACTCCTGTGTTTTAGTTCTGTTATACCAGAGGAAAGCATGCCATCCCAACAGCAAGTCATGTCCTTCTAGGGTCAATAATCTTCTGTTCCTTAATGTTATCCAGTCCTTTGCTCACATCAAGTTTATCACCTGATAATATAATTCCCAATTGGGCAAAGTGAATCCTCCTCTTATTCTTGCATCTTGTAACAGTTTAAGTTTTATTCTTGCTTTCTTTTCCTGCCAAATGCATTTTAACACTATTTTATTTAGGTCTTCAAAAAACTCTTCCCTAATCTAATTGGAATTGTCTGGAATAAATATAAAATTCTAGGCAATACATTCATCTTTTGTTTAGATATTCTAAAAAAGAGAAGTAGCGAGCTACATTTGAAAGTGTGTGTGTGTGTGTGTGTGTGTGTGTGTGTATAAAGATATAAATATATATGGTATTCAGCTTTGTTCGGGTATTTTCCCACGTCGTCATAGTTGTGCTTTTAAAGTTGTAGCAACGTTTCGGCAGAATCTCATCTGCCATCATCAGGCTTCTGTATAGTGTTCGTCTGTGAGTCAGACTTTCACATCCGTTTCTGTTTTAAATTTGGGGCTAGCCTGCTGCTGTGCCAGAATGGTTTTTCTTCATCTTGATTGGTTGGGAGTCTTGGTCTGTGTTTATTGGTCTTGGAGTTTGCTGTGTTCTGCTTGATTGGTGTTTCTAATATCTTCTGTCTGATTTGTAGCTTTTTTCGTCTTGATTGGCTGGCAACATTGTGTTTCCTGTATTGGGGGCTTTTAGTGTGGCTTGGCTCCAAGTAAATGGACGGCTATCATTTATTAGGAAGCTAGGTTTCATCTGGGTGCCTGGTTGGGGTGTGTTTGAGCTGGAGGTATCAGGTGGAGTCTGTTTGTGCCCAGGTGTTTGCCTGGCTTGTGGTGTGGAGATTTTTTTGTTTGAGAGTGCAGGCTTTCAAATAATTGACAGTCTGATGGAGTCATCTCTTCTATTCATGCTTTCAGGTCTTTTTTCAATCTCTATGGCTTCTCTGATAATTCTGTAGCTGGGGTTTTCTATAGTGGCTAGGATTTTGGTGCATTGAAATCAATGCTATGACCTGTGGCTTTCATGTGTTGGACTAGTGAGGAAGTGTGTTCCAGCTTTTTTGCTGCATTTTTGTGTTCATCTAGGCGGGTACTTATTCTTCTATTGGTCTGTCCAATGTATGTGGCAGGGCATGATGCACAGGGGACTTCATATATGCCTTGGTTTTCCAGGTCAGTTTTATCTTTGGGGTTTCTTAGGATGGCTGCTATTTTTCTGTCTGTTTTGAAGGCAGTCTACAGACAAAATCATACTGTGTAGTATCTTACTGATTTTGTCTGTAGTATCTCTTATGTAGGGCAGGACAGCTGTTCCCTAGGTCTGTTCATCTTCTAGGTCTCCATTATGTCTCAGTGTGTTTTTGTGGATCAAGCCAATGATTTTGCTTTTGGGGAAGCCGTTGGCTATTAGTACTTTAGTCAGGGTGCCTAGTTCAGTCTTTATGTGTGTCTTGTCTGCCAGGCATTTGGTTCTAGCAATTAGTGTTTTGGCCACAGAGTTTATCTGTGCTGGGTGGTAGTGGGATTGGATGTTGAGGTAGTGGTTGGTGTGTGTTTTCTTCTGGTATATGGTGTGTCCTAGTGTGCCATCTGTTTTTTTGTAGATTAGTACATCTAGGAATGGTAGTTGTTTGTTTCCATTTCCATGGTGAATTTGATTTGGGGGGGTGTGCTCTTTAGGTGTGTTAGGAAATTGTTTAGGTTTTCTTTTCCATGGGGCCAAATAACAAATGTGTCATCGATGTATCTTAACCATAGTTTGGGTTTGTGAGTGGCATTGGCTAAGGCTCTGGATTCGAATTCTTCCATGAACGGGTTTGCAATGACGGGTGACAGAGCCCCTATAGGATCACCATATATGGATAATTTTATTTGTTAAAGAATATGCAAAGCTCAATTAAAACAACTGATATTTTTGTTTGTTTTCCTAGCAGAGCATCTCAATCTTTCACTGATTCTTAAAGTGGTCTATGAATTACTGGTACTTTAGCGTTTATTTTTAGTATTCCATAAGATTAAAGTACTGGTAATAAGGGTATGCTCAAAATCTTTTCTATAACATTATGATAGAGTTAAATTTATTTCACATTTTCTACCTCTGAAATATTTATTTTCATCTCTTTTGTGTTAGTGAGATACTTATCAGTTAAGATGATGCCATTCAGGATCTCTTACACTGCAGATGTTATACTTCAGCACAAAAGGCATTCACATATACTGTATAACAAAAAAATTTCTTTCACCCTGCAATGGGGAACTGAGCACAAAATATAATTGCATTGGAGTATATAAAAAAGAAGTTCAAACATAGAAGCATTTCCAGTGTCCCCTCCTTAAACCTGCACAAATTAAGTGACACTGAACATAGTAGAGGTTGTATTAAAGATCAGATTGTAACAAAGTTTTCACAGAGTTGAGAATTAATTTAAAAAATAGTAGTGGGTTCCCCCCCCCCTCCATTTCCCAAATCTAGTGACTATCATGTTCTGGCTCAGGATGACACCCAAATCAGAGACAAGTTGGGATAGATTTTACCTTACCCAAGGGATTGGATCCATAACTTCCTGTTTTGATTCAAAAACCTTCAGGGTTCTGGATCCAAGTTGATAATTGGGTGAAGCCATACCGGCTATGCCAAAAAAGGAGAGGACAATGTTGTTGTTTTAACTCTTAGTTGCTTAATACAGTCATCCATTCTCAAATCAGAATGAGCTCTGCAGATTGTAAAAGAGTGTAGTCTGAAAACGCAAACCCCAATTTTTACCCTATTTTGATAATATTTATTTATGAAATTTATAGGCCTTCCATCTTACCTCTGAGTAACTCTGGGTAGCTTTACAGTCATAAAAGGTAAAAACTATTTAAACTAAAAATATAAATAAGTTAATACAAAAAGCCAAACACTGTAGCCCAGTTAAAAGATTGGGGTAGGTGTGAGCAGGATCATCTGTTGTTCATCGATCATAGAATATAAGCGCCTCAGTGGTTAGAGTCCAGTACTGCAAGCTACTTCTACTGCAGCCAGTTGCCTGCAATTTGGCAAATCGAATCTCACCAGGCTCAAAGTTGACTCAGCCTTCCATCCTTCCTAGGTGGGTAAAATGAGGAATTTTGGGGTCAATATGCTGACTCTGTAAACTGCTTAGAGAGGACTGTAAAGAACTATGAAGTGATATATAAGTCTAAGTGCTGTTGCTATATAGCTTCATTGTAAGTTTCTTTTTTCTTTTTGGATGAATGCAAGGAAGTTGTAAAATTTTAAGGAACAATATATGTTAAGGATGAATTAGAGGCAGCATTACCTAGTTTAGCAAGAAAACTTCACAGAAGAAGCAAGCTTATGAACATTAAGACGCTGACAATTTTAAATATTCCGAACAGATTTTTATGAACTTTGGCGTGCTGCATTTCCTCTTATTGTTTTAACTTTTATGAATGGCTATCCCCTTCTTATAAAAATGAAGAAAAATTTAAGCACCATTAAATATCTGTTTTTCCAGTGCTAGATAATGGGAGAGCAATTTTGATATTTTTGAATCATAGTTTACATCAAAGATTGAGTTGAAGATTTTCTAAAGTAATGAATTTAACTCTTGAAGCATATTGCATGACAACCCAACGCTTTGCCTGGTGGCCATTCAGATATTGCTAGTGGTTAAGACTCTTTCTAGAGAAAAATACTTAAAATTTGCTAATGTGACATGAACTGCTTGATTGACAGAATCATTTTTTTTAGAAATATTATAGAACTTTATACTGTCTACAAACACCAATTGCCCTTTGTTCCTTCTCCCTATGTATAGACCATTGTAATCCAAACCTATTGTCGACGATGGCTAGCTATTCAATGGGTAAACAAACTAAAAGAAGAATTAAGACTGAGACTGGAATGGGAAAGGCAAGAAGAACTAAGAAAACAGAGAGAGAGGGAAGAAAAAATGCTAAGGGAATACAATCGAAGAATGCATCCCAAAACAAAGGATGATTTTGAATTACTTTATCATGCCTTAGAATGTAAGTATCCAATTTCTTCATTGCCAATAAGTAAACACAAACTCTTTCATGTTTTCTCTAACAATTTATCGTAGATTAGATGCAAAACTGTAGCTAAATTGGTATATCTTATGCAGATCAACAAAGTTTCAGACCTTTTCAGTATAGTAGCTATTATGCAAGCCTTACTGAATGAGCTTCTCTTCTTTATGTCTACATTGTTTCTCACAAAGTATCTTTTTTAAAAGACACATTATTAATTAAGTAACATATCAAGAAGGAGGAGGAGGAGAGGAGGAGGAGGAGGAGGAGGAGGAGGAGGAGGAGGAGGAGGGAGGAGGAGGAGAAGAAGAAGAAGAAGAAGAAGAAGAAGAAGAAGAAGAAGAAGAAAGAAGAAGAAGAAGAAGAAGAAGAAGAAGAAGAAGAAGAAGAAGAAGAAGAAGAAGAAGAAGAAGAAGAAGAAGAAGAAGAAGAAGAAGAAGAAGAAGAGAAGAAGAAGAGATGGATGGATGGATTGCCAGATCTGGACTGCAAAAATCCCTACAATCATGTCTTGATGTAAACTCTAAATCTTTGTTATCGCTATAAGACCTATTGGTCTTCCAGATTTTTGTAGGCCAGATCCATTTCTGCTTTCTTTAGAAGGCATATTCTAGTTTCTATAAACTCCTATCTATTTTCAGCTATTATATTTAGAGATGCTCTAGGTACATATGCAAAGTATGGTGTCAGTTATAGGCAAGAAAGTTTTGAATGAAAACATTTATAATTGTAGGAGAATCATACTTTTAGCACTTCTAATATAAAACCAGTACAATATAAAACTAACTTTAGCAGGAACCTCTGCTTGATGTGTTGGGTTACTAAAAAGAGACAGGGAAGCTGTTATTTAAAATAGTTTCTCTGTTTCCTTAAAGAATACAATTCCTTTAAATTAGTTTAACATTGGCTTAAATGACTGCAACATTTTTGGTGATGTTGATTCTTCTACATTGAGGTTCTATTTCCTTGCATATTATGTTGAGGCACAACTTTTCTGTTCTCTTTTAAAGAACCCATCTTTTAGGGAATTAAAAGTGCATGATTTTCTTTTAATGTATTCATCATCTGACATGCCTTTGCTAGTGTTTCATAGGTAAATTTAAAAACTAATATAAGAAAAATGGAAAACACCCACCTCTGTGCATTGCCTGGAATTAAAAGACCATTCCCTTGAAGTGACAGTTTAATTAACAGTTAACTACTGCACCAGTTACCTATTATTCATCTTTTCAAAATAGAAAAAAATATTGATCTGGTTATGAAAAAAAAAAATGTTCTGTTTTTAGGTGTTATCCAAAAGTGTACTTGAGTAGTTTTATGAAATTCTAATCTGAAAAAGTGCCATTGTGAATTTCCATCAGTCTTTCTTAGCACTATTTGTAGTTATCAGACTGGAAATCAGTAAACTATAGATTGCTTTGATTGAGTGTGAATGCCATAAAGTAAGTAATGGGTCCTAGTGTCCATATACATAGACCCTCTTCATACTAATCTGTCCCCAATCTGAAATCCAAAAGTGCACCATTACTGGTCTAATCAGATCCATTCTCCTTGGTGCTGATTCTGCAAGGGTACAAGAGATAGTGTAGTTATATCAGAAATAATAATAAGGTAGAAAATAGAAAATATAGGTAATCAAAGTGAAAGATGAAACCGGTATTGTTAAGGAATGGAATGTCTAGTAATATTTAAATTAAATAAAGAGATAAATGGAATAAAAGTGAAAGAAAGGAAAACGAGAGGAAAATAGCAATTAAGGGTATTTTACTGAAATAAATTATGAGGATTATTGTAGACTATATTAATTTTGTTTAATGATCTACATAATATAACTGAAATGAATTGTGCAAGATTTGTAATGAAATCAATATCAGTTTCTAGGAAGAACCTGAATAGATAGTTAATGTTATCTATTGTTTGTATTTTTTTCTTTCTTCTTTTAGAAGTCTAAAACGTATTGGGGGGGGATTTAAAGGGAAAGTACCAAGCGGAATCTGTTTGGAAAGAGATATATGATATAAAAAAGTTATTAGAAGTTGAATGTTATAATTGATTAAGGGGATACTGTATAAATCAAATGTTTAATGGAATTTGAAAGAATAATAATTATATATAAAGGTGACACACTCTATTGGGTAATTGTAGGGGAAACCTTGCTTTGTAATGCCTGAAAGGGGAGGGAATTTCTTTTTTCTTTCTCTTTTTGGGATGATGATGGAAAAAGATATATACAAGTGTAAGTATAATTACTATGAAGATATGGGAATTTGGAAAAGGATATGTAATAAAATTAGAAATGAATGAGAAGTTTTAAAATAAAGCGGAGGAAAGTAAATGAAGAAAAAATTAATGAAATCTATAAAGATAAGACATGAAATTGAATATAGAAAGATGAGTATGTAATTAAAATTTTATCTGTATGGAGATGTGACAACCTGGAAACATGTTCTCTAAAAAAAGATGTTTTATTTTTTAATATGCTTTTTTTTTAAACCCAAATAAATTTTTTACAAAAAAAATAGTTCTGACATATGAAGTTTACAACAGTTTAGGAACATAGCTCCTTTAGAAGTATTTGTGTGGTTATAGCAAGGAAAAAGATTGCTATAAGTAAGAATAACAAATCTTACATGTGATACATATGACACGTATGAAGAGCTAGTATTCTACTTTTTAACATTTAAAAAGTAGAAATGCAGCACACCAATAAACGTATTAACGGGAGAATAGATCTTGTAACATCACTAACGTTTCAGCTACTTGATGATAGATGACTATAGTAAATGAAGAATCTGCTGAAACTAAAAAAAATCAATGGAATATTGTATATACTTATTTATTCTATTTTAATACTGTAACTCTTTAGAAATGCTAACTAAAAGGGCACTAATTAAAAGTGCAAATTTGTTACAATTGGATTGTAATATATTTATATTTTTGGTCTTTGGTGTACTTTGTTGCACTTTGGGAAAGAGGCATACTTCACTTTTTGATAATTTAATGCATCCTGAAAGGCTGATAGAAAATAATAGGGAATAGAAAATAAAATTCTGTTTTGTTACTGTTTTCTCCCCTCCAAAAATAAAGACAAATTATACAACACTTTTATAATCATTTTTAAATTCACATTGCTAAAGTATAAAGCTGTTAAAATTGGCCAGGAAAGTTACAGAAATCCCTATGCTTTTGTCCTTCAGCATGTAAATGACTTTGGTGCAGGCTTTTTATATGCAAATTCCCAAAATGTGAGCTTCATTTTTAATGATGTGTTTTATATTTGAATACAAGTTGTGGATCTTTAAAGTTTTTTTTTTAGAATTATGTTTTTATTTAAATGAGCAATACATTAGCATAATATTTAAACATACATTGTAATAAAGGATAAAATAATTCTAACAAGAGAGAAGTATTTAATGTCAGAAGTTGTTTCAACCTTGTCCTAGTTTATAAGGTAGAACACTAATGAAATTATCACAAATACAGACAACTATGGCCATTTCACGGACAACATTTTTAATTCATCATCACAAGCTTCAGTTCAGGATAGGTGCTTTGGTCATTGAGTCATAAAATGTCCTGTGTAACTATGTCTATACATCCTTTTAAAAAGGGAAAAAATAACAGTTTGGAACCACATGATCATAGGATTCACATTTGTAAACTTTTGAAAAATCATGTCATTTCTTTAGCAGGCTTCGTAGTATAATGCTGGACTGGCAACAGGGAAGATGAGGTCAGCCATAAAAACTCAAATGTCTTTGAGCCAGTCATTTATATTCAGGCCATCCTATCACACAAAATAGCTACGTTGGGCAAAAATGGGAAGAAGGAATGTAATGTAGGTCACCTTAAACTCCTGGAACACGGAATATAAATCTAAAAATTAATAACCATGTTTCCCCGGAAATAAGACCGGGTCTTATTTTCTTTTGGGCCCCAAAATAAGCCCTAGGGCTTATTTTCAGGAGTGTCTTTTTCGTTTACAGGAGGCACATTTCTTCTGCTTGCTTGTGTTGGGGCAGGAGGCCATGTGGCACACGAATGCCACTGCCACGAGGTAGGGAGGCTGAAGCTGCCCCACATGCCCTGCACTAGCTTACCTCAGACCACCCATTTCCTGACACCTGCCTCGCCTCAGGGCGGCAGCCCTAGCAGTTCCATCCAGCAGGACCTTGTGTGGCTGCTGGCCGACTTCTGCTTGCTCACAGCCGCAACAGAGCAGGAGGCCAAGCAATGCACTGGTGCAACAGCCACAAGGTGTGGTGTGGTGGAGCTGTCCCATGTGCCCGCACCAGCTTACCTCAGGGCCCCCGCAGACAGACCATCCATGCCCCGACACCTGCCGCACCTCATGGCCATGGCTCCAACACACCACTTGGCTCCTGCTCCATTGAAACTTAGAGAAAGCGGAAGAAGTGGCCATGTGGATTCCTGCTGCACATGGCTGTTGGTGCTGCCGCTGCAAGGCAAATATTGGGGTGTGGGTGGCCTGGCTGCTGAGGCCCTGAGGTAAGCCAGTGCGGGACATGTGGGGCATCTCTTCCACCTCCCTACCTTGCCTTGTGGCTGTGGGACAATGAGCAACCAGACAAAATGGGTGGGCGGCTGGCTGCACAGGCTCTTAAGCAGGGCTTATTTTTTGGGTAGGTCTTATATTAGGTACACACATTAAACAGGCCAGGGGTTATTTTGGGGATAGGTCTTATTTTCAGGGAAACATGGTACACTTTTGCACTTTTATAGCAAACTAGAAGTTTTGAAAAGCTCTTCAGCAAAGGTCTCAAATGTTAAAGTAGAATTACTTATTAGCCCTTAACATTTGATTATAATTACTGCACTGTTCCAAAATATGCTGACCCAGAAGGCTTTGTAAACTTGTGATATGCTCAGTCAAATAAGATAGTTCGATAAGACCTAAAATTAATTAATTAGTATCCTGTCTATTATTTTTACAAATAACTCAAGGAAGCAAACATATTCAACCCTGCTTCCTCCTCCTATTTTCCCTACAACAACCCTGTCAGGTGAATTGGGCTGAAACAGAGTGATTGGTCCAAGGTCACCCTGCTGGCTTTTATGGCTAAGGCAGAATTAGAACGTGTGATTTCCCAGTTTCTAGACTGTACTTTAATCACTAGACCAGTGCTTTAATCACTAATCACTAGACCAGACTGGCTCTATTAATATACTATAACATTTCTATGATACCAATTCTACAGAGACTGTTAGCTGTTTTCACATATTGATATAGCATATGTCCATGAAAATAATAATTATAAAAATACCACCCATTAAAACTAGTGTGCCTCTTTAGTTGCCACTCCTGGGAATATTGTAAATCAAAATGTTCCACAGAACATTTCCATTTTGATTGCACTTCTAAAAATCATTAGAGACTGTGCCATTGAACTCTGGGGTAAAATTATTCCATAATGAAGAAATAAATACCCAAAAGTGTCCCAGTCTAACACTTGCACCCCTCCCCAAATAATTTCATATAGAAATATCATCAATAACATTGCCTCACATGAAGTTGACTTGAATAACCTGAAGATGACTTCTGCTTCTACCGGTGTATACCAAGAACACTTAACCAGTAAATAATAATTTAGAATAACCAAATAGAAACTCACATGGCTTCTGTTTATTAAGATCTGACTATTTAAAAGATTCATTTTGCATTAATGCTTGGTAAAGGCTAATCAAAAAATGAAAGCGAAATAAAATATAGTTTTTTTGTGTTGATACAGTATGGAGAAAAGAGGAACTTGAGGGCATCAACAGCACTTTCACTGGAGCTGAACGGAAAGCAGCTCTCTGTGGACTTCTAGAAAAAGAGACCCAGCTGGTTGCTTGCATTGGGAGACACAAAATAAATGTATTAGAAGACAACCACGAAAAAGCAATCCTGTCCTTTCTGGAAAAGGTCAGTGAGATAATTTCCATCTTAGTGTACCCAGAGTTAAAAAACCCAAATTAACATTTGCAAACTAACAGCATACTGAAGAAAAGCACAGTAATTAACTTACAGTTAAGAAAGTTATGATTTATGAGCTTTATGCATGTCTGGCAGTAAAATTGCCTCATTTGATATGGTTATTAAAAGTCTTTATACTCATAAATTTGATGAGAATTTCTTCTCACCTATGTACAGAGAAGCCACCACTTACATCTTAATTTACTTAATTACATCTTATTGAAAATGATGCTAACTATGCCCTCTATAACCTTTCATTAATACTGTATTATAGGCACATGGGGTAAATTTATTATAGTAATTTCATTCACATTACCAGGATTTATTTTCTACAATATCTTATTTCTGTCACTGTTGCAACACCAGGCCACCTTTGGCTCTACTGCAGGAAAATATGAAATTTTTGTGTAACACTTTTCAGGAAAACTAGTTATTTCACATGTAAAATAACATTTCTATTGTGGGAAGTATTTAGGGGAAGACTGCAGCATCAGGTAAATTAACTATACCCATCATCCTGTTTTCTTTTCAGTTGAAAAAACTGGTAGAGTTGCATCCCAAGAAAAAATAGGTTTTGGTCTGATTTTCTTGTGTAGATCCTATTGCTGCTGGATAGTTTGAAGTTGTAATTTGTCAGATAATTAATGGCAATCCTTTTCTTATCTTTTTTTTAAAAAACAAATTTTATTCAATTTTTCACATAAAAACAAAAAGCTCTTTTTAGTGGACAACATATTTCTGGATCATCACTTTTACGTACAAATATGACAATAGTTATACATTCATATATGCATACTTAATTCTATTATTACCTTTTCCATTTCAAACTTCCAGAAAGGAGAGAAACAAGCAAATTAATCCTAGTCTCTCACATTAATCTCAATCAAAACATCTTTTCGTTTCATTTCATTTATTTCAAATATAATCCTTTAATATTTATTTTAAAAATAAAAATAACAATATATGTTTGCCTAATAAAAAAAAGTTACCAATGTCTCTCCTTCCTTTTAATAGTCTATATTAGCTTATTAATTTAAGTAGTTCTTCAATCTGTCATATTTTCTTTCCATCACACATTCTTTCTATAGATTCTAGATTAATACAAGTTTTAACACAAAAGAAAAAGAAACAAGTATAGGTTTCCCCCCCTTTACTGCTTTGAGTGTGACACCACAGTGGTTAAAATATACCTTTATTCCCTCATCTTAATTCCCAATAAACCATTATTTTTAAGTAGTTACAATAATAATCATTACATCTTTTCATTTGGATTCCGCAACATATTTTCCCCCCTTAATTTTATTTCTAATTTCAAAAGAAGTAAAACGGGAAAAAATTGACTATTCAATTTCTGGTCATTGATATTAACCTCATTTTTAAACATCTTCACATCCATTTCAATTATTACAATTTCTTCAGTAAACCTTAACTTTTCTTTTGAGAATAAAAATAAAGATATATATTCATCTAATAAGAGTTATCAGTATCTATCCCTCCTTTAATAATCTATATTACGCTATTTTCTAAGTATTTTTTTAAATTGCAAATATATTCTTGTTACCCCTTGTCACCCTGCAGAAGCCCATTTTTAATTCATCAACCATTATCTCTGAAAAAAATGATTTCTTTTCATCGTTTTACTATTTCCGTGTTTCTTTATTTCCTGCACGTGTTTCTTACTGCCTCTCCTCACCCTCTTTTTCCCATATCTTTTCTCATTCTGGTTTATATCCCTCTCTTTCTTGATATCTTCCTTTCCCCTTTTCTTCTGCATCTTTCTACCTCTCCTGATTTCACAGGTATCCCCCCTTTTGATTACCTTCTTAAATCTCAACTTTTTAGCCTTCCTTCTTTTTCCTTGTCTTTGTAGTGTTCTTTGTGTTAATTGTCTATTTAAGATGGCTTCTCCTTGAATCAACTCTTCCTCCTCTAAAGTTCTTTCTTCTTGTTCTTCAATCGCCATTTCCATTTCTTCTAACACAGAGCAAAGTGATTCACCTCTTTCCTGTAGTAGTTCTCTCATATTTTTAAGTTCCATTTTTAATTCCTGAAGAGATATCATCATTACACACTCTTATATTTTATAATCATTGAAGTCCACAAAAAACACTGTTGCTTTCCTTCTTTCTTCTTCCAGTTTTCTAAAGTTCTCAGTTGTTCCAGCCGAGGGTCTATATCAAAAATGTAGATCAATCCCACAATCAGTCTTTCCTTGCTTCTTTCTTTATTCAGCTTTCACTTTCTAAGATTCTTTGTTTCAATATTTCTTTAACATTATATCAACACAAGTTCATACAGAAATAGGATGCTTTCCCTTTGATTTCAGTTCAAATTTTTGTCAGAAGATGGCACTCTCCATTATACAAAGTCCTCATCTTTTTCCCCTATTTTTTTATTTAGGGTTTTTCAAACCTCAATATTCCAGCACAATCCAGTCTCCAATTTGTAAATTTTATTATTATTATTATTCGGCAATCTTAAGTCCAGCTTTATTTAATGCCTATTTATTACCGAAATATTTTAGTCCAATTTAATTAAGTCTTTAGTTCTGGCTTCTTCCTTTCCTGGTTTGAATCCCCGCTTAGCTGTCAAAATTATTTTCTTATTTTTTTTCCCTATCCCTTTGTATTTCTGCTGCTCACTTTTCTTTTCTTAAAAGTTCAATGTTACCTTAATCCCAGGGTACTTTTTGTTTAGTTGTTTCGCCCCATTGTCCTGGTTCAGATGTTATCTACCTCTTTCTTCCCTCCTGCACAAATCTTAGTCCAGCTGAGTCCTCCCCTTCGGGGTGGCCATTTTAGACCACTGTTTCAGTCATCTTCAGGGGGGAAAAGACCAAGCCCAGGAGGGGAGATGCGGCTCCCCTCAACCTGGCTTGCAGCTTCCCCTTACTCCACCACCCCTCCAAGGCAGCTTCAGACCCTAATCGCAATGATCGGGGCTCTCCGATGAAAGGGCATGGACCATAGCCGTGGACAGTCATGATATACGGTCTGTCAGCGAGGAGGGCTCAACCCGGAAGTCGGCAATCCTTTTCTTATCTTCTTGTTAAGCTTCCAGTGACCTATTCCTTTTCAAATCTCTCACAAGAATCTTGACAAACATGAGCACTGGGCCTTGTTCAAGAAGATGTAGTTCAGTGGTGAGAAGAATAAGGTCCTGCATTTAGGCAGGAAAAATCAAATAAGTACTGCCTATTTAGAACAGGCAGTACCTATCTTCACAGTAGTAATTTTGAGAGGGATCTAAGAGTTCTGGTGGGCTACCGCTTAAATATGAACCAGCAGTGAGCTCTAGCTCCAGCCCTAACTCTTTTATTCTAATTACCAGGTATACGTTAAGCCAAAACAAGTAAAGAAAGTAAACTGTAAATTTAAATTGTTGTTCTGCATTGTACTCTGTGTGTGATTTTTGTTTCAGAGGACAGTTGAATCTACTCACATATATGATTTGAACTAAATACCCAAATATTTCATTTATATATTAGTGTTTTCCTATTATGATATCTTATGAACTTAGAGTTCTAAGATTAAGATGAATTCTTCATTAGAAGAAGCTTCAGACTAAAATTAAAAGTAGGAATGTAGAGATAGTAAATAAATTCACCATTACTTTGGAATAATAGCAAATAATTCAAATTCAAATAATAACAATAGAGCAGTAGATATGAAAAAGACATAATAGGAAATTATTATTTTTAGGGTAAATGTCTTAAATTGCTTATCCACCTCTAGATGTCACCAGCAGCCAACACTATACTGTACTTGAAATAAACAGAAGCTTTGATGCATCCAAATACACAGCATACAATATTGTACAATATCCATAAATATTGTTTCCCCTAATTTTAAAATTGCTTCATTTCTATTCTTCAGTTTCCCTCATAACACTACTCCCCTGCTAGAGACTGTTTGTATCAGGAGAAAATGTATATGAAACCTTATCAAGTTTATGCTCTAAATCCAGTTCTCTGCTGAAAGAGAAAATTAGATGGAAGAAGCAGTTGGTAGTTAACTCTATTTCAATCAGCAAAAATCCTACTTTAGTTTAATAAACAAAAATCTCCTTTCCTATCCCCACTGTAAGAGACAGCTATCTAACTATAATTTGCTGACAATTGACTCTGAGAATTGTTTTGAATGACAGCAGAAACCAAGCAATGGGTAAAACCAGAGGGTGTGTCTGCTAAAAATGTGGGCAAGAAGAGAGAAACGTTCAGTGGAATTACCACTGACTAATGGAATGGATAGAGAGATTCTTTTCCAGCAGGAGGGAGAATAGTGTGTGGAGTTATGTGCTGCAGAGCTCCCTTCTGGGGCCAGTCTAATACTATTTTAAAAAGTTATAAATGCTTAAAACGAAAGAGTGAAAAGCCCTCTTATGACATATGCAGTTGACACAAAACTAGATATAAGAAAACATATTGTGCAGAGAAAGCTGACATCTTCTAAATTGTTACAAAGATTGCATAAGATAAATGAGAACTGTCCTATGACTTGGTAGCTCATTCCGGTTTTACTCATTCCACACATAAGACTATGGTTTAATCACAAACTGTATTTTGAGAATCTACTGAAATAGTTCAATTTTCTTTCTCTCTTTGGTTCAAGGTTTCAACTGCTTAGGTTGATGTACCTTATTTTCACTTCCCTAGGCTTTTTCCAGCTGGGGCCTATCTTTTATACATGTACTACTCCACATTAAAATACATGCACATAATTAAGCCAATAGTTAATTGATTCCCCCTCCCTCTCCCCCCCTTTCTCTCACACACATATTCATTGTATAGTTTGAATGAACAGATACTTTTTTCTCACTCCTTTGCCAGAAGCCAGCATGTTTTGTTATAAATTACTAAAGTCCTTTTTAGTTTTCCTTGTTGTGATTGATCTATGACACTGTCATATGTAAATATATTCATAAAATAGTACATTTTAAAACCACTTTTGCTGTTTTAAGAATGCTTCCTGAATATTTTAGGAGAAATGAAAATATTGTTTGTTTGAACTTTCTACAAATTTTTCTTTTGTTTGACAATTTCTATATATTTTTTTTAGACATAAGTTTATAAGATTAAGTTATAATATTGTTCAAAAAGGTAGGTTCAAAATATGTTATTTTTAACATGCTTCACGTGTATATGTGTCTTGGTTATCTGAGGCAAGAAACAGCAAAGTTTTAGATCTTAATTAATAACAATAAAGATGATATATCTGGCATGTATTGTATTATCTGTATGTATTACTAACACCTTGCTTGGAATCAGACAAATGTATATCAAGTTCATACCTTCATTCTAAAAATGGGCTCTCTGCCCAAAAGTTGGTGTGAAAGAGCAATCAGTAAGATCTTTTATGTAATAAAAGATGCATAGTTACTGCATAAGTAGAGCAATTTTGTCATTCTAGGATGTTCAAGCAATTTCTTCGGATTACAACCTATTCTGCATATTGAAAAGTTGGATTAGGAAACATATCAGAATGCTGGTTGTATGACTTACAGAATTAAGGTTGGGAGATTTTGGAACATATCAGATTGCATTTATATAAGTCCATCATTGATTTCTTAATATGCAAACCATTATTTTTCAACGTGGTTTAATAAAGCATGCTAAAATTCTTCAAATATAACTGCCTCAAGCTCAGTTTACTAATCATAGGTAGAACGATATCAAGCCACCACAGAATCTTGATTTTAGTAGGGTTGCAGGGGACAAGGAGGCTCTGGGACAAGGCAGGAATTCCCACCATGGGAAACTACACATCTCTCAGCTACAATATTAATCCTGCAAATCTGACCTTATAGCATGCTCCATTTTTGCTAAAGCAAACAAACCAAAAAACCAAACCTGGCTTTGGTGCATGAGAGTGTCTGGAGTCCCGCGATATTTGGGAATACAAGCAGGTTCTGATCCTAGGGTGAAGCAAACCAGATTGGGAAACATTCATTAAAATGTTTTGTGTATACAGAGAAAATTAACGTGTGATCAGTGACTTTGTATCTCTTTAGCTACTCTGGGTATCATAATTCTGGCTTACAGTGTCTCATAATACATATAAAAGGTCTGTATTATCATGCATGCACGAGAAAACAAATTAATAGAACTTTAATTATGCTGGAGCAAGAGTCCTTTGTTTCTGATTCTGTCAAGTGCTTACTGGCTCTAATTGAAAGATGTAGAATTTTAAGCAAAAATCTATTGCATCAATTTTCAAAATTGGTTTTGGCTTCAGTCCATCAGTTCCAATTATCCGCACTTCATTTAATTATAGAACTAAACCCACTAAGAATCTGCCAAATTCATATTTTTGAAATTCTATTTTTTTTAATGCTTATATAATTTGAAAAATGGGAGTTTCTTAATCGTGCACAGACTTCTGTTTCCAGTATCAAACAGTACCTGTGCATTTGAGCTTCCCAGAGATGTATAGAGTTGTGAGAATAGAATTGCTAAAGTTCAAAAGAAAAAAAAAAAAAAGAACACAGCACAGTGAGCTTTGTTCATTGCTTCCCCCAAGCACATAATTTACAGCAGGAAGGGGCCAAGACAGTTAGAAGAGACTTCCAAGGTACTAATCTGCCCTGGCTGGTGCTTATTAAACAGGCCAAGACAGGTTAGAGAGAATATCGCCGTAAGCCAGGATTAGAAACCTCCTAATATCTACCCACCCATGTTCATTCCATTTCTTGCCCTTACATAGGAAGTAAGGAGTAACCCAAGGCTGAAGATTTAGTCATACTGAAAAGGAACTTTTAAAAGATAGGAGTATTGCCACGGTTGCTTTTCTAAAAGAAAATTAAATCAGGAGAGAGTTCTGTCAGAGAGAATTGATATGCTGTCTCTCTCCTCCACAATGTAGAATCCATAGTGGACCACAGATCTAAAGTAAAGGAGCTTGTAACTCAAGTGCAGGGGTCAAATGATGTTAAGGCTCTTCAACTTACTAACCACACAGAGGCATTCATGGAAGGAGACCAAAAAAGTCAATATAGTAGCCATAATTACACAATCAAAGCCTGGGCCCTGTATTACGTGTAACCACAGACAAGTCCTTTGTCAGTTCCTGGTCTCAAACAGGTTTACTGCAACCCAGTTACTCAATGCAATATGTTATTTTCCTTCTGGTTATTTGATGAAATGCTATACATGTTAGTCATCAATGCTAATTTTTGTTTTTAATTTTACTTATTAATCAACTAACTAATAATTTATTATTCCTGCCTGCATCAAGATAGCATTTATTCTCAAGCAATATCTATAACAGTCTGAAAAAGCCTTACATTTATTAAATCCAATCTATTAAATCTAAAACTATTAAATCCAAAGTTTAAAATTACCTAGCTTCATTAAGCAATCCAAGCTCCAGGACTTCGACAGTCATTATTATGCTACATTGTACCTAATTTTTATGCACAGCTGTGCATCTCCTGTTATGACAAAAATAATGAAAATTGGTTTACATGAATGAAGATCATGCCACCAAGGGTCTAACAGGTGCTAAACAGATTCCAAAAGACTTTTTTGAAGAGAAGGCGAAGTGAACATCATGTTTAACTCAACTGCATGAAAGTAATGGCTCTCACTATTTTATTTACCTAATCTTCCCCATTTCCCCTATCTGACTGCAAACCTAAAGTTCTATCTATTTACATTATTTTGATTTATTTTTTGCCCATCCATGTTTATAAAAAAGCATGATTGCCAAAAAATTAGTAAAAACTTCAATGCTAGAATATGAAATCTATAAAGTAGATTATTTCAGAAAAGTGTTTATGGCTTCTATATTCAATAATTTGGACAAACTTGATACATTTTGGGAAATAAATTATTCACCTCTATCAATAGATTAGCATTATTAAACTGTTATTATAAGATGATACTGGTTCTAACTGCATTCTGTTAAACCTGTTAATGTATAAGTGAATATATCTTTTTCCTAGTTGTTTGTATTGTCCTTTGAATTTGTTACGTTCATTAGAAAATGACAATTTTGCAATAAATCACTGGATTTCACAATTATTTATAAGAATTTATGCAAAAAATTTAGCAATTGCTGATTTCTTAGAATAATAATTATTCTTCCGTTAACTAAAATGAAATGCTAAATATATAAAAGCAACAACTGAGCCTCCATTAAACTCCTATCACTGTACTTTATTCATATGCTGCTCCTTGTTTTATAATCATTTGTTCAAATTGTTTCTCCAGTGTGCAGAACCAAAAAGATGGAAAGCATTTGATGGCAGAACCACAGAAATGGATACACAATTCACACTGCGGGCCAGGGAATTACTTGGAATCTATCGCAGCATTAGTATGAAAGATCTTCCCCAAGATGAGCGGTTAGATGTGCTGTTAAGTCTGAAACATACAGTAAAGGTTTGTTTCTCCAAGGCTTTAAAAACATACACACTGATGTCAGACATCAACAGTATGTAACGATTCATATGTCAGACGAAGACCAGGAAGATTGAAGTTCAACCATCTCATCAGCTTTGGAAGCTTATTGTGAATATCAAGCAAGTCATTCTCCTCTACCACATAGGGCTGTTGTTGTAGAGTAAATTGGAGAGAATACTCCAATTTACTGTGTAATGTTGCCTTGAGCCCTAAGAAATAAATATTTGATGTTCTCCAATTGTATTTAAGGGCTTTATTCCTTATTGTTGTGGAGGTAACACCTTTACTTGCTAACTGCCAGGGTTCCAAGTAAGGTCCCAGATGCAATTCAAGATGCTGATTGGCCCAGAACTTCAATATTTGTAGGATCATCTGTGTCTGGTTGTTTCTGGCCATCCCACACATTACAATAGAGTGGGCACATTCCTGGCCCCTTCCCTGAAAGATGCCATCTGCCTTTTCAGTGGTGATCCCTGCCCCTCTGAAATGATCTTTCCCCTAAGATTTGCCTGTCTCCAATGTAGTTGGCTTTCAGGAAGGCTTTGAAGACGTGGATGTTTTCTCAGCACTGGGGATAGAACATTCTGGGAGGCTGAGTATGTTGTTGTTATGCCCCAATTGTGTGATTTTTGTTTTCCTGAATGGTGTTTTTGTTATTGACATTTGAGATGCTATGATTTGTTTATGGCTGTATGCCACCAGGAATCACATTCCCTTGGCATGTCTCTAATCTGGATTGGGTTCCTTACAGAGGTAGGATTCAAGCATTTTTACTACTGGTTCTGTGGGTATGGCTTGGTAGGCATGGCAGGGGAAGGATACTGTAAAATTATCCAGTCGGAGGTGCTATTTGCCGGTTCTCCAAACTACTCAAAATTTCTGCTACCAGTTCTTCAGAACTGGTCAGAACCTGCTGAATACCACCTCTGGTTCCCTCCATCACTATTTTCACTGAATAACCTCCCCCCCAAAAGATCCTTTATTCATTTCAAGGAAAATGTTTTACATGTAGCTTACTATCAAATCTATCTTTCTGGATAATCAAATGCTTAAAGATCACAACTAATGGCTGAGGAAAATACTGAATTCACATTTCTAAAAGGAAAAAGGTTTCTGAAATGTTGAGCAGTATCTGACATTTTGGCTGTTTGTTGACCCTTTCTCAGAAGAGGTTTTCAAAGCCATTCTCTGTATATATTTTAGATGCCCTGCAACCTGTAAACTATTACAACTGGCAAGCCATATTAAACAAATTAGAATTTGCTAATCCCTTTGTTTATTTTTTCAGGAACATGAATGTAAACTCACACAAGAAATAGTGGAATTAATTGATAGAGAAGCAGACCTCATGATGAGAGCAGTGAAGGAATGTAATTTACAAGGACTTCGACAAAGAATCTGTACATTATTTCTTCAGTATATTAAAACACCACTTTTTAATCCAGAAGTTGCACGACTTTTGAAGGTATTTTTCTTCTTCTGTTTTATACGTGTGTGTGTGTGTGTGTGTGTGTGTGTGTGTGTGTATGTAATGCAATATATATGTGGAGCTAAATGAAATTCCTTTTCTGTTTAAACAGTCCATTGGCTGTCCAATTGATGGATAACTCTGATCTATATTCCTTATAGTGCTACCTTGAAGACTATCCTAAAGCTTCAGCTGTTCCATAATATAGTGGCTCACAGAGTTCCTGGCTATTCCTGATACTTCCATGTTACAATTACATGGATGTTGTAGGGGCTGCATTAGTTACCAGTGTGTTTGTGAGTGCAATTCAAGGGAGTGGTCACTCACTTTAAAGCCCTATAGGGCTCAGGGCTTGGAGAAATCTTTTCCCCCAGATACATTATGCCCACCTGGCGTGGGTAGCCAGAAAGCAGATATTCATGGTACCTCTTCTACTAGGAGATGTGATGGGATGGCATCTCAGGATTCTCTGTAGGGGCTCTCCTCTTATGAAACAGCTTACCTCCTCAAGATAAGGATGGTCCTGCATTTGTGGTCTTCCTTTCTGAAGCCTTTGGGAAAATATTGTGGAGCCACTGATGCCAGATGCAATTTAATTGCATTGTTATATTGTTATAGATGTTCTAATATATAGTGCAGTGTTATTGTATGTTATTATATAGCAAAAGCATTTAGACTTATATACTGCTTCATAGTGCTTTACAGCCCTCTCTAAGCAGTACGGAGTCATACTGCCCCCAACAATCTAGGTTCTTATTTTACTAATCTCAGAAGGATGGAAATCTGAGTAAACTTTTGAGCTGCTCAGGATCAAATTGCTGGCAGTCGGCAGAGTTAGCCTGCAATACTGCATTCTAACCACTGTGTCACCCACCATTCTCATTATATTATATTATAAATTGCCAAGAATATGCTAGTTAACTTATACATTTTTATTGCTGTAGAGTATAGTTGATTAACTAAGAAATACATATCCAAAACACAAGAGATGAGGCTATTCTGTATGAAAAAAATGTCATGAAAGCCAGATATGATTTGTGACAGCCAGGTGTGTAGGATGCTGTCTGCGACCTAGTAGACAGGAAAGAAAGAATATCTGAATTCAATTCAAACAATGCTAATCTAACATGGCATTTGCCTCATGTAAGTGTGATTGAAGAAAATGGACTTGCCAATAAATACACATAGCAAAGTTAAAGAATTAGAGTGCTCCAAATTTTGCTTTCAGAATGCCCAACCAGCATAGACAATAACAAGAGAATTGTAAATCAGTACCATCTACTGGGCCACAACTTTTCCATCTCTGCTATAACGAATTGTGAACAGTAAAATCAAAGTCATATCTCATTATTTTCTCTATTAGTCTAAACACTCCCACCTCCCCAATTTCTTTAAGTTCTCTCCCTGATGTGATCTTGGGATTATAATATTACAGTGCCTTATAAGAAGGCAAATGAAAGTAAAGATTCATCTTACTCATCCAGCGTAGTTATTAAACGCCCTTAACATGTCATTATAGTAAAGAACAATAAAGTGAATAAATGAATAACGTGCACATATTTCACAATACAATAATAGCATAATAAGCAATTATAGATCATCTAGTGAAAAGATAGAAAAAAATAAATAAAAAATACTTGGGAAAACCGTTCGAACTTCATAATAGGAGCCCATCTAATTTTTCGACTGAGTTTGATCGTGAAGATTTTTTCTTTATATAGAATGCCAGTCTTTGAAGCAGATCAGATTGGAAAACCAATGCCATGTAGGTCAGTGATACTTTTACTGTAAAGCTAGAGTAGCAAGATCTTAGCAAGTTGGAATGTGCTTCCACTCCTCCCTCTCTCAGTCTTTATATAAATTAGGGAGGGGCTTGTCTAAGATGTTTACTCATATTACATTCTTGCTCAGGCCTCGGGCCCTTCTGTGAGACTATTTACCTGGGAATGGTTCTTCCTCCTTTCTTTAAGACTTTTCCCTCTGCTCTCTACATAGAATCACTCCATTCGTCTTGTAACTAAGTGAATTTTGAAATAATTTCCTCACTGTTCATTATTAGAGAGTAGTTTTATTTGCACTATGGGTAGATTCTTCAGGAAACATTATAAATATGACACCAGGGCCCTTGCACATACGACATTTGTGCTGATCTTGCCTGAACATGATATCATTTTCCTCCCACAGTGCTATCCTCGGGTACTGAAGTTTATCTTCTCCTCATTCAGGTGCAGCATAGGTCAAATGGCAAAACTTCCAATTTGAAGTGAGCCTGGAGACAAGCCATTTTCCATTCAGATTCCACCCTTGCCTCATCTCGGGCTCTGAAACTTGCTAGTAGATTTACCTCATCTCTGCCTGAACTTGCTAATAGGTTTCAGTGGCAACCTTAATTCTTCAGTCGGTTTCTTCTCAATATCAGAATACCATTAAAAATAGGTGGCCTGATTTTCCTTGCTTATGTAAGCAGCATACACGAAAATCTTATTTTCTCTGAGTTCCAGTAGGACACTACCTTTCATCTTAGTCTCCTAAGGGCTGGACACTGAAACCTGCAAACATGACGTGGAAAACCATCCTTGAATGGCTATCCATTCATTGCAGTATTAGTGTCATCCAATCATTGCAGTATTAGTGAAATTTATATATGTGTGTGTGTGTGTGTGTGTGTGTGTGTGTGTGTGTGTGTGTGTATGGATCTTTGGTTATTCGGGTTTTCTCCCGCGTAAGATTGGAAGTATCTAGGCAACGTTTCGATGAAGTCTCATTCATCATCTTCAGGCTTGTGTCTTCGGCTCTGTGCTTCTCAGCCTGAAGATGATGAATGAGACTTCATCGAAACGTTGCCTAGATACTTCCAATCTTACGCGGGAGAAAACCCGAATAACCAAAGATCCACATACAAATACCCGTGAGAACCTCAGAAATAAATATATATAGTATTCAGCTTTGTTCGGGTTGTAGTTTTAAAGTTGTAGCAACGTTTCAGCAGAATCTCATCTGCCATCATCAGGCTTCTGTATTGTGTTCGTCTGTGAGTCAGACTTTCACAGCTGTTTCAGTTTTAAATTTGGTGCTAGCCTACTGCTGTACCAGAATGGTTTTTTTCTTCATCCGGATTGGTTGGGAGTCTTGGTCTGTGTTTATTGGTCTTGGAGTTTGCTGTGTTCTTCTTGATTGGTGTTTCTAATATCTTCTGTCTGTTTTGTAGCTTTTTTTGTCTTGATTGGCTGGCAACATTGTGTTTCCTGTATTGGAGGCTTTTAGTGCGGCCTGGCTCCGAGTAAATGGATGGCTATCCTTTATTAGGAAGCTAGGTTTCATCTGGGTGCCTGGTTGGGGTGTGTTTGAGCTGGAGGTATCAGGGGGGATCTGTTTGTGCCGAGGTGTTTGCTTGGCTTGTGGTGTGGATATATTTTTGTTTGTGAGTGCAGGCTTTCAAATAATTGACAGTCTGGTGGAGTCATCTCTTCTATTCATGCTTTCAGGTCTTTTTTCAACCTCTATGGCTTCTCTGATAATTCTGTAGCTGACATTGGGCAGACCAATAGAAGAATAAGTACCCACCTAGATGAACACAAAAATGCAGTAAAAAAGCTGGAACGAACTTCCTAACCAGTCCAACACATGAAAGCCACAGGTCATAGCATCGACTTCAATGGCACCAAAACCCTAGCCACTATAGAAAACCCCAGCCACAGAATTATCCCTTCCAAAGTCAACAGCAGTGAAGACAATTGTACTACCATTGATTCTATCTTCAAAATGCCTTGGAGGGATGGGTAGTAGAAACAGTTGTTGCCATTGGAAAATGCAGTAGAGAAAAATTGAATAGGGCATTTTAACTACACAGCTATCTCTCTCCTTCATGGTTTCGAAGACAATTGTTTATTTATTGATCCCTCCACCCCCACCCCAGTACCCTATAATAGCACAGATACATATCTCTAAGCAGTTTGCAAAGAATGGAATGGAATAGAATGGAATTCTTTATTGGCTAAGTGCGACACGCGAGGAATTTATCTCTGATGCATACGCTCTCAGTATACATCCAAACAACAAGCTGATGGGTCATAGATCATAAATCATAGTTACAATCATTAATCATAAGATACAAACAACAAATGATGAATCGTAAGATATCAATAGGAGAAGACTGTAGGAAAGATGAGAAGATGAGAAAGGATGAGAAATGAGAAGATGAGAAGATCAGAAGGATAATAGCAATACAGCCTACGAAAAGGATAAATATATTTAAGCCTAAGACAGTGCTGTAGGAGTTAGGTGTTCAGCAGAGTGATAGGGGAGATGAGCAGGAGGAAAATGTCACTACGCTAAAAAGAAACTGTACACATGGAGAAATACATCCGAATTTATGAAAGGTGGGTAAATGAATCCATAGAGCAACTAACTTATAAAGGTGACAGTGAGATAGCAGTTAATGTAGATCATTACAACTTAGTTGGTAAGTTACCTATTAATACATATACAATGTATTTTTGTTACTTCTAATTAAACTGCAATTATGGTTAATAGAAGTGAATTTTTAAAAATGTGAAGTATTACATACTAAGGATTGGCTATCTAGCTGATAATAACATGCTTGTCTCAATCATTGCAATCCAGAAACATAGTGTGTGTTCAAATATAACCACAAAATTCTTGTATAAGTGTAGTTTTTACAGATTTTATTGGTGCAGTTAAATGTTATCTTCACATTTGCAGATGAATCCAGATCAGTTCCTCTTCTGAAAACCCTTTAGCTCAGGGGTCTTCAAACTTGACAGCTTTAAGACTGGTGGACTTCAACTCCCAGAATTCCTCCTCCAGTCATGTTAGCTCAGGAATTCTGGGAGCTGAAGTCCACAAGTCTTAAACTTGCCAAGTTTGAAAACCCTTGATTTAGCTCATCTTCTCTTTTAGTTCAGTTTCATCCACTGAAAGCAATGATGTTAGAAACCTCTGGGACAGGCTTATGATTCATCATAAAAAAACAACAACTTATAATAGCATTCTTGCAGGTACCAGCTGATCCAATGAAGCTTTATCACAACATCTATTTTTGCCTGGGTTGCAAAAAATATCTACCTTCTACTAGTTTTGCCATATCTGTTAGTTCTTGTACCATTGGCCGGTGTCGTCTGTGCTGCAAGCTGGATAATGAGGCTCGTAAGAGGGAATCATTTTTGAAGTACAAACGGATGCTTCGAAACCTCAGAGAGACTGAAATGAAATACAACGATGGTGCTAAGATCGCCTTTATACTTCAGGTATGCAGCGTTTAGAAGATAACGATATGAAAGAAAAAGATGTGGAAGTCATAAAACTGATAGGATTTTTATTGTGTTAATACAGTCCTAAAGAAATAGTTTGAGTACAGTAATCTGGATCTTGCCTCTTATAGTTTTACTGGACATAAAGAAATTCAATGCTCCAATTCATTGGAGCATTTGTAGTTTCAGAATCTCTTGCACATGGTTTACATCAGAGCTGATGTCACTACTTTCTATAGAGATTCAACTTAACTTCCTCATAAATGGCTTTTTACCTAATTTAAACCTCAAGGCAATAAGTTGACCCTGAAACTGACCTGGCGGAAGCTATATTGAAGTTTCAGTGTTGCCCTACTTGAGCTGAGGGATAGGGATGGAACAAACTATATAACTATGTGATATTATCTCATTTGCGATATATTTTCTCATAGTTAATAAAATCAGTCCTATAATTAAAATATAAATCATGAAATCATATTTATGTACTTATAATTTTAAAGCCAGTGTGATTTGCCAGCTATTTATATACTTTAAATACACCGTAGCATAATGCCACATGATTTAAGCTATACTAATATTGCTTATATGGGTTAGGACATTTTAGATATAAAATTGCCAAGTTCCAACCTGGAAATTCAAACTTTTAGTATATTTGAAAAAAAGAAAAAGAGAGAGAGAGAGAGGGGAATTCAGTGGTGGTAGAATATTACAAACTTTGAATTTAATTAAGTAAAATTTCTATTTGTGATTTCTGGATCATTAATTCTTTACTAACAGCATGGATTTGGGAAGTGGCTAGCAGCAAGAAAATGTTCTAACAGCAAGTTGATAAACATGCAAGCTGCCAAGACAGGAAACAGAAATAGCCATCTGCGTAAAAACCTTACCATAAACTTCTAAAAACTTGTATTTGAGGCAATGTGTCTTTTGGAATAAATAAACTGACTGTGTGCTATCACAGCCGTTGCAGAAAGAATGAGAAAAGAGAAATAGTTTCCTTAAGAGCATTTCAATCTGTAATTAAAACGTAGCGACTACGTGTGGCATGCAATAATAGTCATGCAAAGCAACAACTTTATATACGTGGTAATTTTTTACATTAACTTTTCTGATTTCTTTTTTTCCTCTTGCTTTTATGTTGCAGCTGCAAGACTTGCACTACATGGTTGAACATTTCTGGGGTTCTCAGTCAGCTCTTAGCGCTTGGGATGATCTGTATGATTTGGTCATGGTTAGGTGGAATAGATGGCAAGAATGGTCTCCCTGGAACACTGTTCTCCTCAAAGAGGATGAAGCTGAAGCTCATCTTAAACTAAGTGATCTTGAGAAGGTACAAATTTAAATGGGTCACCCCACACAGATTAAATATGTATATTAATAAATAAATGCAATCCGGTAAAGGAGGACAAATCCCATAAGGGATGGCATGATTTAAATCCTTCAGATTCAATTTTAAAAAGGCACACAGGAACACAAGAGATACCGTAGCACAGAATTTGTGTTTCGTTATGCAGATGGTTTGACAGGTATTCCAGAATGGAATGTATACAGGTAGCTCTTGACTTAAGACCCCCAATTGGGACCAGAATTTCCATTGTTGGGGTGAGTTTTATGACCTTTTTGCCATGGTTCTTCAGCGAATATTACAGTTCAGTGAATCATGTGGTCATTAAGCAAATCTGGCTTCCCTAATTGACTTTGCTTGTGAAAAGCTAGCTGGAAAGGTCGCAGATACTGATCACATGACCCTAGGATGCTATAACCGTTGTAAATACATGCTGGTTTGCTCATGTGATCGTGGTGGGTATGCTGCAATGATTCTAAGTTTTTTTAGTGCCATGCTAACTTTGAATAGTCAGTAAACAAGTGCTTGTAAATCAAGGACTACCTGTTGAAGCCTCTGTATGTGTATATACATTTATATCATGTTGTTTATGAGAGCTTTTTAGTGTTTTGCATGCTCATTGCTTTGTATTAAGGAGCAAAAATGGGAAAATAAATAAATTGGTTGGTTTTTTTATTAGTATAATTTAATAGCTCCCAGACTTGCAACAACTCTGGGTGGCTTGCAATTAAAAAATGAGAACACTACAAAAAAGGATTGGAGAAGAAGCTATGATTAGTCTGAAGACAGATTTATAAACAAAGGAAAAATAACTTTACCAACAGGGACTAAACCAGGGGTGGGATTCTACCAGTTCACACCTATTCTCTAGAACCGGTTGTTAACATTCTAAGCAGTTCGGAGAACTGGTTGTTAGAAGAAATTACTGGCCTAATCCTGTAAGGAAGGCAGGAAGGAAACATTCTGGTGTTGCTTACAGAAACTGCCTCTCTGTTAACCCTTATTACATTCTTGGCAGGACTAGACTTCCTGTCTCAGGAACGTCTCTGGAGTTTTTGTCCCCTCCTTTGCTAGTGCTTTGCTTCTGTGGAGGGACCATTCAAAGTTACAATGGCACTGAAAAAAGTGACTTATGACCATTTTTCACACTTACAACTGTTGCAGCATCCCCACAGTCATGAGAGGCCAGGGGAGGAGAGGCGTGCCTCGATGTGATACTGAGTTGGCCACACCCAGCCAATAACATGACCACCAAGCCATGTCCACCCAGTCACATGACCACCAAGCCATGCCCACCACCGAAGCCACACCCACAGAACCGGTTGTCAAAAATTTTGAATCCCACCCCTGGACTAAACTAACACCCACATCCCCTAGGCCTGGCAGAATAGCCAGACCTTTAATAGCCTCCTAAACATCATCAGGACGGAAACCATCTGAATTTCTGGGAATATTATTTCAGAGGGCAGACTCTGTGATAGAGAAGGCATACCTCCAGAGTCCTGCTAGATGACATGCTTAATTGATGGGACCCTAGTCTCGCTGTCCAGAAACAACCAAAGTCACATAAACCCCACAAATAACAAGGCTCCATATTACGAAGGGCTTTGTGGAGGAAAAACAGCATCTTGAATCATACCCTAAAGCCAACTAGTAACCAGACCAGTTCCCCAAACTGTGTGGTCATAACTTAAGGGCATAAAAAAACATGCCCATCACAACCTGCCTGCCGCATCCAGGACTAGCTGTATGTTCTGAGTTGTCTTCAAGGTGGCCCAATGCAAAGTACTATATACAGTAGTAATCCATTGATGAAATGACAAAGGAGAAACTGTTTAAAGCTTCTTAGTTGAAAAGTGAAATGTTTTCAAAGAAAAAAAAACCCGAGAAAATCCAGTTGCCTTTAGAAAACCAACTTTGGGATTCCAAATCAATTGTTTTCAAAAACTGAGCAAGAATTAATCACATCCTAATAACTTGTACCTGTGTTTGTTGTTAACATCTACAGTAGTTCTCTGTAAATGGTATTGCACCTCTGAGCTAAACAACCTCTAAGGGTTATCTTTTTTAAAACACAGGATGATTATTAGTTTTTTTAATTTAAAAATTAACCCCATTCATAATTTAAGGACCTGCTATATGCCAATATATAACCAATCAAAACATTTTCTATTTCTTTCTTTCTTTCAGGCTTATGAAAAGGTGTTCATTCACAGAGTAAGGCACAAACAAATGCTTGCAAGGAACTATTTCTCTCAGTTCCCAGGGCTGGCAGCTGTTCTTCATAAAAATGACAAGCAAACTAACACAGAAGATCTTTTAGTAACAAAGTCTGTAACAACTGCTTCATCAAAGTAACGTTAAAGGGAACTTTAGAACAGTTTTCTTAAAAGAAGAGAACATTGCTTGGAAAATTGGCCTGATCATGAGCTTAAAGAATGCTTGCTTGCATGTCTTGGATTTTTCTTTAAATTGCATTGCCAACATTCAGCTTAGACCTTAATTTCCAATTCATTATTGTTATACTGCACTTGCCTCTTTCACATATACCTTTTTGGTATACAATAAGCTTTTGGAAGAATATATTGTTTGCTCCCCTTTAGTCATTTTTCCTTTTTAAAGAAATAATATTTTGACACCCTAGCCAAGTCTTAAGTAACAATTTTAAAATACAATTTTGAAATAGAGAGAAGCTGTTTTGTTTTCAAGAATGCCTGCATGAAATTTGTTACATATTAAAGACCTTACCTTTCTTAAAGAGATGCTACTTTGATACAAAATAAAATGGAGTAATTTTATGTGTGTGTGTGTGTGTATCTTTCTTTCTTTCTTTCTTTCTTTCTTTCTTTCTTTCTTTCTTTCTTTCTTTCTTTCTTTCTGCCAACACTATCTCTTTTTATTGTATCACAGCAGATTAGGTATAATATAATTTATTGAGGCAACAATGAAAAAGGATGTCAGAGGTTATTCATTTTTTCTGACCTTTATTCTCTCTATACTAATCATCAACATCTTAGAGAGTAAATGCAAATAGAAGTCATGTTAGAGACATCTAAAAGATTTATAATTATTTTGTGTGGTTTTCATAATGTTTATATACTAATATGAACATAGACTAATACCCTGGTTCTTCGCTAGCCCAATTTATACATATTACATAATAGATAATTTTTAATTGCTGGAAGCATCAGAGTAGAATGTGGACAATTGCAAGGAGGAATCAAATCTATTCAGTTGTATAAGCTTCATAAATATTACCAGCAATTGCATAAAGTATCATAAAATTGTGTTCAGATATTGGGCACCATGATTTATTTGGAAAATATTTTTCAAATTTCATTGCAGGAAAAGATCACTGCTATTTTAGAAAAGTGCACAGACATTGCGTATATCCAGCAAACTATTTGATGTGTTTTTCCTTGAAAGCTAAAGTTTTGCCAAGTACAACCTGCCTTTAAAGTTTCCCTCAGAAGTGTTTATATTAATGATACCAATAAGGATTCATCATTATTAACAATTTAGTCAGGGATAGACCATCATGATCAATGTTCTCACAAAGTGACTCTCTTGATGGGTCAACAATAAAACACTTTGTCATCAGAAGGCAACGTGGTAAAATTCCTTCCTACACTTTTCCCTCAAAATGCTTTTATTTTTCTCTCCCCGCCCCCCTTTTTCCCCCTGGACAGTCCAGCAGACTTGCAAACAAAAGACTGGCACAAATAATCCATTTCTCCCCACTATGTGAATCCAGAGTCATTCCTGTAAATCATATTAAGGTAGAGGCAATTACTTTGTTTTGCAATGTGCCAGCTTTCTATTTAATTAAAAGAACCTGTAAACAATTATAATCAGAGGAGGTAGGCACCCTGCTGACTGCTAAGTGATGCATCCAAACACATTGGTGTCATAAGTATTATCTTGCCTTCCTCTCATTTAGGCCCATTTGGGAAATATACACGAGACAAGTTAACAACCACAACCTAACATCAGGGCAACTTAATTGTCTTTTCCTGTTTCTGTGATATCTACTTAATATGTATCAAAATTTTAAATTATAGAGCAAGAACTTTACCAAATGTTGGTTGGCTGCCTTTGCACACTACATTTTTCTGCTCCTTGGGAACAATTCTTATGTGACAAATTCAGAGGAATAAAATTCCTGATTTAGAAAATACACAATGAAAGGGCCTTTTTGTGTATGTGGTATTCTGCTGGTGTTTGGGTTACACACAAAAGTCTGTGTTACTTTATACTGACATCTTCATCCAGCAGACCTACACATTTGCCATTACTGTATGTCCACTAACCATTTTATAATAAACAACAATAATAAAGACCTTTTGTGTAAGAAAACAAAACAAAAATTGTTTCCATAGAAAACTAATAAAAATACCACAAATTATTCATGACATTCATTGGACTAATAAGTTTGCTATAATTACATGTTGTGTTTATCTTTTTCTTGAATTAACTAAACTTTTAAAGATTTTCCTAGGAAAAGAAATTATTGGGTTTAGCCTGGAATATTTAAGAAACAGCCTTTTGCTTTTTGTAAGATGTAACAGAAAAATCACTGTAAAGAGCACTTTAAATGAAGTATTTACATGTCAACAATGTAAAGTTTTGAAATACAACTTACATATTGACCAGAGTGAAGGGAGAACTATATTTTGGCAATATATAAAGTATATATTGCCAAAATATTCTTTAGATGATTTACTGGATTCTCTTGAGGATGTTACCAGATTTGTCTTTTATCATTTTTCTTTCTTTCTTTTCTTTCTTTCAATGTAGGTTAAAATGGGCATTATAATTCATTTACAGTTAAATGATCAGTCATACACAGGATTAGGTTCTCCTTTCCTCATTCATAATGACACTTGGAAGAACTGCTATATATTTGCAATGTCAAACCAGCAATGTTTTCAATAGGAATATGAATGAATTTTGCCTAATACACACATACCTTTCTCAAAACCAAATAACTGCTTTTATGGGGTTCCTATTGAACTTGCCAGGTATACTATATAAAGGGAGACCCTGTTCTAATATCACCATTTGAATGCATCATTTTATCCAATGTATTGGACTTAGCATGGGTGTTTCTGACTCTGAAAAAAATACAGTTAGCTGAGAAACAATTTGGCAGCATTTTAATTGCCAAATATTCAGAATAAACCTGGATGCTTAAGCACAAAGACCTCAAAACAAGTGCTTACTGTGTTTTGCATTCACTTCTTAGCATAATGTACAGTGTAACATCTGCTTAATTAGGACTTTCATTTATCAAATGTGGCTATAAAGGAAATAATTGGTTAAGTACAAATGTTCTGCATTATTTAGATTTTCATTTTAGAACTATGAAAATTGAAACCTAAACACAAATGTAATCACTGAAAAGTATTTCAGAATCTATTTAATGTTGCGATGAAATCTGGTTTTGCCAGCTATATTTTATATTATACATCTTTTAAAAAAGTAAAAAATATCCATAAACAATCAATTTTTACAGCAACACCTTTGTTATCCAAATTTAGGATAATTTTGTCATTGTATCATATGGATTTGATGTCAACAAACATTTGCAGACAAAATAATTTGCATTAGGAATGTAAACACAGCTGGAGAATATGTCAGTATCCAAAAAAGTATTTGCAAAATAATTTCCTTTTTCATCTAATGCACTTCAATTCTGAAAGTTGTGATTAAGTTTGCAAACTCTGGAAAAACGAAATTCTGGCAATTAATTCTGAGTCTCCACCACAGCAGGCTGCCCCACCTATTGCCTCAAAAAGCTAAACAGAGTAGACCTGATTAATACCTGTAGTGGATAATGTCAGTAATTGCAGACTGAGGAGCTGAGGAGGAGGAGGGGGAAGTAGGAGAAGAATGGTAACCCAATTTTATATCAGGTACATGATCGGACTTGTTGCTTTTATAGGAGCAGGGGATTGGAGGAGATGACCTCCAAGGTCCCTTCCAGCTCTGTTACTGTTACTGTCCTTAGTTGTTTTTTATGCAGACATTTCATTACCCAAACTAGGTAACATCCGTGCCAGTAAGGAGTGGGGTTTGATAGTCCTTACTAGCATTGATGATGTTCACCTAGTTTGGATAATGAAACTTCCGCATAAAAATAACTAGGAAATTTCAAGTGCCCCCCTCATTTCAACCCTGAACTACACGTATTCTCTTATATTCTTGTGGATATCAGGAAGTGAGTTAAACTCAAAGATGTCTTTATCTTTTAGTGTCATTCCTAGGTGAAAGCCCAAGTGAAAATGGGATGGCCCATTTAAGGATGGATTGCATGTGCTTGTAATTCATTTCCTACTTAACGTTCATTCCAAACATTATTTTACAATATGTTCCCTACATAATCACAACAGATTATATACATGGTAATCACACGTACATCACTGCAATTCACAGTATCCAATTCAAGCTAGAAATCATCTTCAAACTTCCTCAGCTGAGCTGAGCCTAGGCACCAATAATGATAAGTACTAAGTGAAGGATTCATAAGTGATTCAATTAACAGCAGAAATAAGGCAAATGTAATTTTTTTTTTAAAAAATGATTGATTTTGGTTGGATAGAGAATATCCAGTCACCTTTGCAGTAATAAAAGTGAATAAACCTTGTGGTGATTTTAGTTTACAGAGGATAACCTCAAATGCTTGACAATCTCTTCTGAGTTGGGAAGAACATGTGGTGTTTTATCTGTGGTGCTGTGGTTAGAATGCAAGTACTGCAAGGCTTAACTCGCTGCTCCAGAAGTTCAATTCTGAGCAGCTCAAGGTTAATTCAGCCTTCCAGCCTTCCAAGGTCAGTAAAATGATGACCCAGATTGTCGGGGGCAATATGCTGACTCTGTAAACCACTTAGAGTGGGCTATAAAGCACTGTGAAGTGGTATATAAGTGCTCTTGCTCTTGCTATACTCTCTTTATGGCCAGTAAATAGTACTTTGGGTGATTTAGCAAGACAGAATTTTAGTAGAAGAGGTAGCCTGCTGGGATCTTCTATCATATGAAATGGAACAGAAGAACTATGAGGACAGGTTTTATTGAAATAATACATTTTTTAAATCAGCCTAGAGATGTTATATAGCACTGTCTGTCTTATATGACCTATGTTTGTAAGTGTTACAGCAGCATTTACTATCGTATCTTCTGTATTTTATTTCACTCCGATTTCATTCTCCATAGCTGCACACACAAAAAACCAGGTGTATATTTCGGGAAAGTGTTTTGTGTATTTGATAAACAAGGAGCATCAACGGAGGGTTGAAAAAGATTGAGTTGATGGCTACAACTCCATGGTTTAAGTCCATAACCTTTTATCTGTGCTACCATTTTGACCTCTTCTTCCCCCCCATAACGTTCCTGTGAATGCAATGCTCACCAGTTGCAAAGTTGCCACAATCATTTTTGCTTATTTTTAACATGCTACAATGGCTGTAAATCATCCTTTTAAATATAAATCCTCATAGCTGTGGATTACGATAGCCGAAAATTAACATTCATGAATAGAGAACATCATAATTGGGAAATATTGTTTTAAGCAATTAATTTATGGAAAATTAACCAAGAAACAATTAAGAATCCACTAATCTATCTCTCAACTATACCAACGTTTATGCCGGTGCTTTGCTCTAATATTGTTCTCTATATTCCAGAATTTCTCAGACTGTTTTGCTTCCCTATAGTTTTCTATACTGAAGTATTAAAATAGGGAGTATAATTCTCTTTATATTACTTTCTAGAACTTCTTTTTCAATTTCTCCTTTTTTTGGTTTGAGTTCCTTTCTCAGTACTTGTGCATGGAGTTATGATTAATACAATACTCTTTCAATGCTTCCAAGCTATTGATACTATTTGGGAGCAAAGCAAAAGGGGAAGTCTAGACATAAAACTCTTTTGACCAGAGAGGTTGGAGATTCATTTCTAAAGAATGATAGGTAGTTCAGCATTTTCCTTACAAATTAAATGGAAAATTGATTTTATGCAGGAAAATGCGAAAACATGTCTGATATTTTAATAGCTATCTTCTATTGCATATCTATGATGCTATGAATCTCATACTTCCTTCTTAAAAAATTGAATTCTTACTCATTTGTGGCACTGTGGGTACAATTATTGGATTTTTAAAAAGAAGTAACCTAATCTGGCACCATGACCTGAAGCTGCCACCACTTCCACCAACTATATATCTGACACTCCATCTCTTCTGTTATTATAATATGGTGTAATAATATACAAATTGTATATAAACACAGTAGATACCAGGCTCCATTCATTGATGGGTATCTTCAGGAACAGCAATTGCACTGTAATATATATGGATATAGTTACACCGTAAGAACAAAAGGAAGACATCTTGTAGTATATGGGTGTCAGATAATTCTCTTGCTAGGTGAACACAATTTATCTGGTCTTAAACTAGAAGTGCTAATGGAGAATCTTATCTTTCAAAGCTATGTCATAGTTTGAACTCTGGGTGTGGATTCTTTTTCCTGTTGTCATAAAACAGACCTACTCCAGCCATCATAAATAAAAACTAGCCGAAGCCAGAAGCTTCACAACACATACCAATATAATTAGTTCCCATCATTTATTTTCCTTTTGAATCAAGTTTGGTTTCCTTACCATACAAACATTGAAAAGATCATGGCAAGATGCAGTGCTGTTCCATGGGGACAGCTACTCTGTGTACTTCTTGTCCTAGGCAAAGATACTCTATCCTTGGGTCATGTTCCTATGCTGCTGTGGTCAACAGATAGGTAAGAAATTCTCTACTTTTATAAGAGACGGCTATTTTCAGAGAGGTGTTTTGTGCAGCCAGCCTCCCAAGTTCATTTTTACGCCTTACCTGTCATCTGGAAGACAAACCTAAGCAGCTAATGGATGGGATACTTGCAAGAACATATTTGGTTTTAGACTTGTCCACTGCAAGACAGACAGCCTCTGCTTTGTAGCCCAATAGTTTCAGATGTCTGGGCGATGAGTGATTCTCAAGTCTTAACAGGTTCACATTCCTTGGTCTGAGGGATCCATTTGTTCCTATTTACCATCCAGCTAAGACAATTGTAAAAACTTGCAAGGTTTTGCAAGGTTTCATTCTAAATATCCTTCTTCGATGTTTTATCTACTGGTACCAATGTTGGTAGTGACAGTGTGTGTGTGTGTGTGTGTGTGTGTGTGTGTGTGTCATCTGGAAGGAAGACATAGAAATTAGATATTCTCTTAAACTTCTTCCTGATGTTCAGAATATAATGGAAAACTTTGCACTGTGCACCATCTCAACTATAAAGCTAAAAGTTTCTCTGTCAATCATGTTTGACTCTAAGGTAGGGTGCTCATCTCCATTTCTTGGCCAAAGGAGCCAGCATTGTCCAAACACAATTTTCATGGTAATATGGCCAGCATGGCTATATATCACATGTGCATGGAATACTGTTAGCTTCCGACCAAAGTGCTGCCTATTAATCTACTTTCATTTGCATGCTTTCAAACTGCTAGATGGGCAGGAATTGGGGTTAGTAATGGGAGTTCACCCTGTTATGCAGAGCCCAGGTCTCAAACCTCTGCTGTCAACCCTACAGCCTCTTTAACTGCTGAGCCATTGTGCCCCAAAGGCTCAGCTAGTAAACTATATTCAACTATACCTCTTAGCAAATGTGCTGTTGTGCTGTTCTGTAAACTCAGTCCTGGAATTATTTTTTACTAGCTCCATACCCGTGCTTCACTATGAAACTATGTGATCGGGCTTTGGGGAGGAAAATAAGGGGAAAAAACTGTGCCTCTGCCTACCAGCATCCATCAGTATTCATCTGGCTAGCGTCCTGTTAGTGTGTGAAAGAGTTGAGGGCTGTTTGGAAACTGAAAGAATACTTGTTGTGTGAACAAGGAGACAGCAAGGAGCCTGGGCGTGACTTACCTCAACTGTTCTATACTAAAGCTGCTTGGTGCTATGAAACTAAAGCTGAAACTGAAACTCCTCTGCTTATGTTTTGCATTTGGAACAGATTTCTTTTCAGGTGGGGAGGAGTAATAGAACTCCTTAGCATCAGAGCGTATTAATAATAATATAGGAAATACGAATGCTCTGATGGTCATTTCAAAAAATCTTTTCTTGGTGAGCACCTAGAAGCCAAGAGGAACATACATGCCAAATTTCAAGTTTGTGGGCTTTACGGTGGTGGAGATTTTGTGATGATGCATGAGTGGTAATTCGCTTTTATATATATAAATTACAGTAGGAAATCAATATATGTTTTATTTATAATGCATTTCTCCCATTATAAATAAAGTCTGCAATTAAAATCTATTTCAAAAGCAATATTGTTGATATTAAAGAAGAATGAAGGTGGTTAGCTTGAATTACTAACTAGAGGGGACAATTATATTTATAGATGAGGATTGATAAAATGACAAATGTGACAGGAAAAATAATAATATGAGAAATGACAATAGAAAGGAGATGAGAATTTTAGATAACATTGTAAAATAAGATATGAGAATACACTAAGAAAAAGGGAAGGAGGTATAATAGGATTTGGAATTGAATAAATGAACATAATATTTAATTAATTAATTAATATTTAATAATGACAAGGATGATGAAAAACAAATAAAATGGATAGACTGAATATGAGAAAGAAATAAGTAGCCATAAAGTATCTTCTGAATTTAGCTTTGTTAAGAACTATTCAGTAAAATGTGATAGGGTTCATGCTATTTTCTTCCCAGTGCAATTTTGTCAGACAAGATTACCACTTGCCCATAACACAAATTTCTATAGCACATGCTTTTTAAAGCCAAATGAAACTCATCCAATGATGGGTCCAACAGACCGACGACTAGCTCCCCATTTGGGACTACTCGGCTATTAAGTAGAAGTTAGATTTAATGGAATTTAATGTTGATCTATCAATTCTCTTTAGGATTTCAGACTTCACATTTTACAGTGCAGCTTTCAGCTAAAAAGAGAGTTCTGTCAAAATACGATGAGCTGCATATTTTAGGATAGAATGCTAGATGTCTAAATTAGCATGTAGAACTGTATGATCAGAAAGAATATTAAAGAATGTTGAAGAATGCATTTGTGAGAGCTTCCATTCAAACGTATATGTCTAAACTAAGTATATAAACTCAAAATTGCCGTATGAATTTATTTTAAAAAATGCAAATTCATGCAGAAATGGAATAGAATCCACATGGAGCTTAACACAGGGGGAAATGAAATGAATTTAATTTAGATTTGTTATGGTTTTGGGTGGCTTAAAAAGAATAATAAGAAGCTAAAGCAAAACTAAGTGACTAGAACAGCAAATAATACAAAAGTTCAAAAGGAATCCAAGCAATAAAATAAAAAAAAGTAAATTTGGTGTGGTGGTTAAGACTAAGATTAAAGAGACTGTGACATGGCTGGGTGACTTTGGGCCAGCCACTTTCTCTCAGCCCCATCTACTTCACAGGGATGTTGTTATGGGGAAAATTGAAGGAGGAAAGAGTATTGGATATTTTTGCTGCCTTGTATTATTTTAAAAAAGTAATGGGATAAAAATGAAGAAATAAGTAAATCAGAGTGATATTAACTCCTGGCCTAGAATTGGAACTCAAGGACAAATAGTGTCACCTGTATCTTTGGAGTATAGTTGTTCCAGAGTTCAGGGACCCCCGAAGGGGGTTCTTCAGCCCAGGAGGTAAGACACAGAAGGTAGGGGGGGGGGGGGGGGGGGGGGGGGGGGGGGGGGGGGGGGGGGGGGGGGGGGGGGGGGGGGGGGGGGGGGGGGGGGGGGGGGGGGGGGGGGGGGGGGGGGGGGGGGGGGGGGGGGGGGGGGGGGGGGGGGGGGGGGGGGGGGGGGGGGGGGGGGGGGGGGGGGGGGGGGGGGGGGGGGGGGGGCCTGTCAGGGGGGGGGGGGGGGGGGGGGGGGGGGGGGGGGGGGGGGGGGGGGGGGGGGGGGGGGGGGGGGGGGGGGGGGGGGGGGGGGGGGGGGGGGGGGGGGGGGGGGGGTGTGGGGGGGGGGGGGGGGGGGGTTTTTTTTTTTTTGTTTTTTTGGGGGGGGGGGGGGGGGGGTGTTTTGTTTTTGTTTGGGGTTGGGGGGGGGTGGGTGGGGTTGGTGGGGGGGTTTTTTTGTTTTTTTTGGGAGGGGGGGGGATGTTTTGGCCTCTGCTCGTGAAAATTAAGCCCAGGGAGGCTGCGTGTGGTCCTCCTGGACTCTGCTTTTGGCTGCAGCAAGAATGGACATCTGCAGGAGGCCATCGTGGCTGAAAACAGAGCCCAGGAGGGCTATAAGTGGCCCTCCTAAGCTCCATTTTTGCAGGCAGAGGCACCACAGGCCCAGGGGTGGGATTCTACCAGTTCGCACCAATTTGCTAGAACCGGTTGTTGACAATCTAAGCAGTTTGGAGAACCAGTTATTAGAAGAAATTATTGGCCTAATCCTGTAAGGAAGGCAGGAAGGAAACATTCTGGTGTTGCTTACAGAAACTGCCTCTCCGTTAACCCTTATTACATTCTTGGCAGGACTAGACTTCCTGTCTCAGGAACTTCTCTGGAGAATTTTTCCCTCCTTTGCTGGTACTTTGCTTGTGTGGAGTGACCATTCAAAGTTATAATGGCACTGAAAAAGGTGACTTATGACCATTTTTCACACTTATGACTGTTGCAGCATCCCCACAGTCATGAGAGGCCAGGCGAGGAGATGTGTGGCTCAATGTGAGTGATATTGAGTTGGCCACGCCCAGCCAATCTCATGACTACCAAGCCACGCCCACCCAGTCACATGACCACCAAGCCATGCCCATCACCTAAACCACGCTCACAGAACTGGTTGTTAAAAATTTTGAATCCCACCCCTGCACAGACCGGTCCTTTGCTATTTCTAGGGCGGCCCTGTGGACCAGATCTAAGCACCCCAGGGGCTAGATCCAGCTTGTGGGCCTTGAGTTTGACACAAGTGCTTTAGACTAATACAGTAACAGTTGTAAACAAACTGCTAGGAATTGATATTGTAGGTGAATCAAATTCCATTAATAAAAATTGTTATTCCAAAAGAATTGTCCATAGAGAGGGAAAAAGTATAGCATCCGTGATTGCATGATCACAGCCCTGCTCTTTTAGAATATGTGCTATGTGCATACCACACGTTAAATGTGCAGAGCTTGAATGACATGGTTACAGCTACCAAACTGTTTTTTAATCTTCAATGCAGAAGCCTGCACTCGAGGCAATATGCCAGTTCACTTACTGTATGTGAATCAGAAACTCCTGGATTTATTCCTTCTATTTTCTTTCTAAACTGAGGAGACTCACAAAACTCTCATCTCACTAGGTTCAGTTTCAGTATTTTGATTATCTTCATCACTGCTTCTCAACCTTGGCAGCTAGAAGTTGTATGGACTTCAACCCACAGAATTCCACAGTCATCATGCTGGCTAGAGAATTCTGGGAGTTGAAGTTCACACTTTTAGTTACTTAGGGTTCCCAGCTGGGAAACACTAATCTATGTGTTTGTTTGTTTTACCCTCAAATAGAAATTTATTTATTTATTTAGCATGTGGCTTGCCAATCTATATCAGAGGTCTCCAAACTTGGCAACTTTAAGACTTGTGGACTTCAACTCCCAGAATTCCTGTGCTGGCTGAGGAATTCTGGGAGTTGAAGTCCACAAGTCTTAAAGTTGCCAAGTTTGAGGACCCCTGATCTATATTAACATATAGAAATGCAAGAATGTTTAAAAGTATGGTTCTGTCATATGATATGATTCACTGGAATACAACTCTTATTAAAAGTTTAATTGTGAAGTCAAATACTACTGAACTTTGAAGTATTTTAAGTGAGAAAACGGGATCTCTTGATTTTTTTTTTTTTTAAAACCTTATATGGTAGATAAATAGAAAAAAACTGCTCTTTGTCTCAGGTTTTAACATTTTACAACATACTTGTGAATTAGCATGTATGATCTCACTCCATACAACCAGGATCATAGATTAGCCATTGTTCTTATTGATTTTTTTCTGGCTTTGGGTGGTGGAGACAGTTGGGGAAACGGATGCCTATGGGGTGAATGAAGGCTTTTTTAAAAATAAATTCTGCAATAGTCAAGAAGCCAAAGGAGAGTGATAAATGTTGTATGAGGGACACAGCAAGGGGTCAAATTGCTGATTGGAAACTTGGAGGAAACAGAATGAAGAGTTTCAGCCATCTCTTTGCTGTAAAATGCTGTTAGTATTTATAGTATAAACATTGTTTAGTCAGCTCATTAGTTAATCATTGCAGAATGTTCAGATCATTTAAAACTGGAGCAGAAAACTAGTTGTTCTCTCGTGTTCTAGCCAAATGCTACCAATCTTTAAATTAATCTATGTTGGAAAATAGCATCCTTTTTAATTTTTTTAGAAAAAAGAACAAAGCATACAGGGAGGATAAGCAAGATACCAAAAGGACAAAAGACTGTAAATACAAAAGCTGCTCTTTGTCTCAGGTTTTAACATTATACAATATACTTATGAATTAGCATGTATGATCTTACTTTAGAAAATCTACCCACCCACTGCCCCAATTCCTGATAAGCATAATGGTGGTGATGGAAGGACACAAGTTCATTTCTGGATGGTATTCAGGAAAGAAAGCAGAATTGCCCTTTACTTGTCACTTTATTACAGAAGAACAATTAATTTATTGTATGTATTAATATTTATATGGTGATCCATCTCACATAAAAAGTGACTCCGGTGGGTATACAACAGAACTTATTAAAACAGGTAATAAGTGCTAATAGCTAATAGCAGTTAAGCAATGATTATTAAAAAATTAAAACCAGCTTTAAAAATTACAAAAGCTAAGAGAGAATAGCAGATGTTAATAACAACGGAGCTGCTTCAGTATCTCGCTGGCCCCTTGCAGCCTCCAGTGCTGATGGCTTAACCAAGATTTGAAGGTCTTCAGGAAAATCAGTGGGAATATAGGCAGCCTCACCTGGGGGTGGAGGGAAGGATATTGTATAAGCCAGGAGCCAGTGACAGATATAGATCTCCAGCAGAGGAGACCCATAGCATGCCTCTTCTCCCAGATCTGGTGGGACAGACAGGTAGTCCTTCAAATAATCTGGCCCGGAGGTGTATAGGGATTTAAATTCAGCATCCTGAATTGGAATCAGATTTAGAATTAATGGAGTTTGGGAGAAGAGGAGGTATCATGTATTATTCTAGAGCAGGGATGTCAAACAAGATTTCTTCAAGGGGCAGATCAGCGTTGTAGTTCTCCGCAGGCCGACTGGTGTGGCGGGTGATGGGAGGACACCCAGGGGTGGGATTCTACCAGTTCACACCTATTCGCTAGAACCGGTTGTTAACATTCTAAGCAGTTCAGAGAACCAGTTGTTGGAAGAAATTACTGGCCTAATCCTGTAAGGAAGGCAGGAAGGAAACATTCTGGTGTTGCTTACAGAAACTGCCTCTCCGTTAACCCTTATTACATTCTTGGCAGGACTAGACTTCCTGTCTCAGGAACTTCTCTGGAGTTTTTTCCCCCTCCTTTGCTGGTACTTTGCTTGTGTGGAGTGACCATTCAAAGTTACAGTGGCACTGAAAAAAGTGACTTATGACTATTTTTCACACCTACGACTGTTGCAGCATCCCCACAGTCATGAGAGGCCAGGCGAGGAGATGCGTGCCTTGATGTGAGTGATATTGAGTTGGCCACACCCAGCCAATAACATGACCACCAAGCCATGTCCACCCAGTCACATGACCACCAAGCCACGCCCACCACTTAAGCCACGCCCACAGAACCAGTTGTTAAAAATTTTGAATCCCACCCCTGAGGATGCCTCCTGCAGGCCTTTGCCAGCCAAAATGGAGCATGCCATCCAGGCCAAAAAAGGGGCTCTCCAGGCTGAAAACTGCACGGTGAAGCTGTGCTCAGTCCCCTGTGCCCCATTTTGGCTGGGATAGTGGTGCAGGAGGCCATCCAGGCTGAAAATGAGACATGGGAGGGGGTCATGTGTGTCCCCCCTCCCGGTTTTGGCTGCCATAGCACCATAGGCTGCTCCTTTGCTATTTCCAGACTGGCCTGCAGGCCAGATTTAAGCACCCCATGGGCTGGATTTGGCCCACGGGCCTTGAGTTTCACACCCCTGTGCTAGAGCCATGCTGAACTGTCTGTGCCAGCTCATTTTGTGCCAGCTGAAGCTCTTGGATACTCTCCAAAAGCAGCCCCATGTACAGTGTGTAACAGTAGTCCAATCAGGAGGTGACTAAGGGCATGTGTGACTGTGAGCAGAGCCCCGCTCTGCAACTGAGATACTATCTGAAGCTGTGCAAAAGGCCTCCTAGCCACAACTGCCACCTGCTCTTCAATCAGGAGTCATTGAAGCCAGGAGGATGCCCAGGTTGTGTCCTAGGTCTGTCTGGGGCAGTGCCACCCAGCCCAAAATATGTTCTTGTCCTATAACCAGTAGGCTTCCAAACCCAAAGCTACTGAGTCTTGCCAGGCTTGGCAGCTGACACCTGTTCTTCCCATCCAGACCCCCCACAGCCTCCAGGCATTCGGTTATTATTACTATTACTACAATGTTGACGTTTTGATGTTAGGAAAATAAGTCTTCCTCCTAACTCTAACCACAAGGTTCTCTTCTTAATCCCCTGATTATTTCTAATATCCTATTCACCTTTGCAGCATGCTGCTTAATTACATTTGTTTCAGTTCTTAGAATGACAGAATCATGGGGTTAGAAGGAACCTTGGAGGTCTTCTAACCCAACCTCATGCCCGAGGCAAGAGACCATCTGAGACAAATGGCTGTCCAATCTTTTTCTAGAAGTGCAACGTTTGCACCTCTCTTACTCATCTTCCAAGATTGATAAAATGACTGTTGAGGGAAATATGTAAAACTCTGTAGTGTAAACCATTCAGAGAAGTCTGTAAAGCACCATGAAGCAATATATAAATCTGTTGTGACTTGGAGGTCTGAACCTGCCTTGTTAGAAGATACAGACTTAAGTAATGAGGGAGAGAGGGATTTGGCTTTGAGATTTGAGCCTGCCTTGCTGGAAGACACAGACTTGAGCCAGGAGGAAGAGGAGGACTTGGCTCTGAGGTTTGAGCCTGTGTTGCTGGAGGATTCAGAATCATCTCCCTCCCTGGGACCTTCCTCCCTGGTTGTGCCTCAGGTGTTGGCAGATAATCAGGAGAGTGTGCCGGAGTCCTTGGCTGAGGATCAAGCCGAGGAATGCTGGTTTGATGCAAGACAAAGATGTAGACATCGACGTGAAATGCAACATAAAAGGAAAGGTCAAATCAGGAACTGACTTGAGAGACTGACACGCCCCTCAGGAAATAAAAGAGGGCGTGTTAGCTCTGAATCTCTGTTCGGGACAATTTGTTTATTCGTGATAGCAGCTTGGACAAATTCTCCATGCGGCATTTGCTTCTTGATTTATGGTCTTGTTTGTTATCGGACTTGGCAGGCAGCTTTTGGAAGACTGCCAAGGATTCCTCCAGTCAAAGGAATTTAACTCTGTCGTTTCTGGTCCTGTCTGCTTATTTATATTCCTTTGAAAACTTGGACTCTCACCTCGTGGTCACAGGTGAGACAGAACATAAATCTAAGTGTGATTGCTATTATGTCCTCTTTTCCCCATCTTTCAGGCTGGGAACACACACAAAAAGGCCAACTGAGCAAGTTATTTAAATCAAAATTGATGATGGACTCTTAAATGCTGCTGGATTCACAGTAGCTGCTCTTATAGAGCTCTTGGCCTCTTCTTTTCCAACAGCATCTTCTCCTATCAACATGCACCATTTGTGTATTACAGATTTCTTTTGTGTCTGTGTCTGCTGAAGGACTCATTTGTTGACAAACTTCAGCTCTATCAAGAAACTTCTTATTCATTTTCTCTTAATCATGTTGTGTAAAGCTACCCTTCTTCCATCCTTCTTGGTTTCGTGATGGCCCAACTTCTCTTTGCTTTGCTTAATATTTTCTTTCTTTTTCATTCCTTCGGATGAAAACCCAGGTCTCAGCACCTGTTCACACCTGCCACAGCAGTACCAGAACCCCTTTCTTGTCCTCGTATTTTTTTTTCCTTTGCTGTCCTTCTGAGAAGCACAGAAATAGGTATTTGTGATGCTTCCTGAAAGCTTATGCAGATCTTTGTATTTTGTTACAAAGGAGAAAAGGAAAAAAAACTACGGAAGGAGAAGAGTTTCTCTTTCACTAATAATCATACTAAATAAACCAGAAGGTGCAATTTGCTTCTTCCAGAACTTTCCCTGAAGAGGTACATGGGGAATTATAGTCCAATAATAATTGGAATATCACAGGCTATACAACTCTGCGCTATGAAATTTTTATCTCTATTAACAATTCAGCAGCTCTAACGGTCCTTCTTTTCCTCTCTGTGTAATAAAAAATTACAATGCATGTTATGGCACACAATGTAAAGGTGACACTATTGATGTAGAACCAGCAGTTCCCAGACTAGAAAGAACATATTTAATTGTCTCCCAAGGCCATTAAGATGCCAATTAATTGAAAGAGCTGGATGCAAAAGCTTAAACTCAGGAGCATAGTTACACTACAGGTAAAGATTCTGACTTCTTTGCACTGCAGTGGGCAATCAACAACTGTATTTAAAACTTTGTTTCTGTTTCTAATAAAAACTGGCTTGCTAAGCTCTTACTAATACTTCTGCCAAGTGCAGCCAAGAGCAAACATAAGGAAACATAAGGAAACTTGTGATTAACTGTCAGGACCAGATCTGATGTTTAAGACATGTGTGTGCCCTCAAAAAGTTGATCTATCAGACAGGTAGATCTTATGAACACAGCTGGGACTGTAATTTCCATCACATAATCACATCACATAGCAATGTATTCCCAGCAACCCCGTTTTTAAGCAAATCCATTGGTGTTTAGTTTAGTTTAGTTTAGTTTAGTTTAGTTTAGTTTAGTTTAGTTTAGTTTAGTTTAGTTTATTGTCATTGCACCTCATACAACAAAATCAAACACCATGTTCAGTGCACATCATGACCATGAAAATAAACATAAACACACATCCTTCACCCTCCACACACTGAACCGAAACCCCCTGACACTGCACCAACACTGCACTATACAGCAGAATTCAAAAGAGCTACTGTCCTGGGATAGAAGCTGTTTATCCTTGTTTTTATTATTCTGTACCCTCTGCCAGATGGTAATAGTTCAAAAAATGGGTTCCCAGGATGAGACGGATCTTTGAGAATGTTTTGAACTTTTCTTAAGGCAGGGGAGCTATAAAGCTCTTCCAAAGAGGGGAGAGGGCACCAATGATCTTCTGGGCAATGACATTAACCCTCTGGAGTGCTTTCCTATCTGCCACTGTGCAATTGGCAAACCATCCAGAGGTGCAGTAAGTTAAAATACTCTCTATGGTGCAGCGGGAGGAGGTCACTGAAGACCATCCTAACCCAAGCTATTCCGGGTTTGTACCTCCCAAACCTGACCTTAGTAAAATAAGTGACTATGTTCAACTTCCCTCCGTTTACCTTCTCTGCTCTTTTTTTCATCCTGCACACTGCTTTGCATGGCGTCAGGCAACTCCCAAAGGGTGTGGCTCTGGAACTACTTGCCACACTGTGGTTCAGCTTCTTAATGCACCGTGGCTCTGAGGCAGGAAGCCCTGGAGCTGCAGTGCAGTATGAAACTGCAGTCAGCCCTAAAGCCTCATCTTCCCAGCCCAGTTAAGCTGCATGGGGGGAAACTCATAGATGTCATGAGAAGCCTAAGCTATATTAGGTAGTCCAGTAGTGTGGTACGAAGCTGCAGCCTGGCAACCCAGTGGAAAGCCGCAGCCAACCCAGGAAGCCCCAGCTGCTCCTATCTGTTGTGGCCGGCCGGCGGCTGGCCGACCTGGCAGCAGAGTCAGACAGCAAGGAGATTGGGGAGGAACCTGGGCCAGTCCTGGAGGCTGAGGAAGATACAGACAAGAGATCTGTGTCAGAGGCAGAGATAGGGCCAGGGTAGGCTGCCAGTCCTCAGCTGCCTTCAGGCTCGGACAGCAGTGCGGCGGGGAACCAGCTGGAACCGGTTCCCAGCCTGTGCATGCGCAGAGCTGACGAAAAGAAAGAACAATTATGAACTCAGGGTCAACATGGGAGTAAGGCCGCAGGTGGACGATGAATGCCCCCCCTCATAAGGATTAAAAGAGGAACAAAAGAGGAGGGGGCTTTTGCAGGAAACAATTTGTTCATTCTTTCTATGATTGCGAAGATCTGTCTGTGCATCCTAGAGACTCTGTGCTAGGCCCTTCCTTGTCAGCACTGTGTTTGGAAATATTTACTGGGCAGCTTTCCAAGATAGATAAGGTCCGAGTTCCTAATTATACCCTTGAAAGACTTTTTGCCAGGCTGAATGTGAATGTACGAAATTCACATTTGTTTAATAAAAGGTGTTTGGTCGGGACAAGAGTCTGCTTGGTGCTTTCTGGGGAAGCCCAGGACAGAACACTGTCTTTGCTGTAGAGGTGGTATTCAGCAGTTCTGGAGAACCGGTAGCGGAAATTTTGAGTCGTTTGGAGAACCAGCAAATGCCACCTCTGACTGGAGATTTTACAGGATCCTTCCCCTGCCACGCCCACCAAGCCACGCCCACAGAACCGGTAGCAAAAGCAATATGAATCCCACCCCTGCTTTGCTGCTTTGCACTCTGAGACCCCTACAGCCCTGCACTCCACTTACCCCCAGCTGACCTTCACCATTTTCTTGTTCCCATTGATGATGAGGTGGTAAAATCACTGCAAGGATTTCTTTTTTTTTTAACAATGGAATTTGGCCTAGATAAATTTGCTATGGTAGCAAAAAGCAGGGTAAAACAGCCAACAATAACTGAATCAAAAAAAACAACAACACCAAATAGCCAAACCATCAGGAGCCATGAAGAAAAACACTTATATGTATTTGGTGATTTTACAGTTGGAAAACATCAATCCTGGACAAGTTAAAAATGTGATTAACAAAGAAACATGACATATTTCCTAAAGACAAAATGGAATTGTGGAAATATTATCAAAGCCACCAGTACCTGAATCATGCCTGTGATACGATACACTGCTACAATTATTAACTGGACACAAGCTGAACTGGACAGTTTGGACTGGAAAAAACAAGAAAACTGATGACTATTCACTCTGTATTACATCCCCTTAGTGTTATTGATAGCCTATACCTGCCCTGCAGAAATGGAGACAGAGGTTGACTTCAGGTCAAACAGTCAAAGAAGAAAAACATGACTTGGCTAATTATATAAAAGACAGCCAGGAAGAAGCTGGACTCAAGAAAAAATTGGAACATGCTAAATGTACAGGAAACAGAAGAATGAATATTGAAATGCAGTAAAAAAAATAATACAGACAGAATGCTGGCAAAAAAAAAGCATTACATGATCAGTTTTTGCAAAATATCAAGGGAAAAGTAGGAAGAAATCTGGCAATGACATTCAACTAGAACATTAAAAAAAAAAAAAAAACCAAAGGTTTGATTTTGTCTGTAGAAGAGCAAGCTATTCAAACCAATGCATTCAAGGCCAGAATTGAAAAACCATCGATGATTCAAAGTGCAGATTAACCAAAGAAGCAAAAGAAACAGTAGATCACATACTCAGCACATGCAAGATGGCAGTAACTGATTATAAACCATGACATGACACCGTCACCAAAATGATTCACTGGAACATTCCTAAAAATGATCATGTCTAGTAAAGAAAAAATTGGCCGGAATGTATAATTGAAAAAATAATTGAGAATGTCTAGGTTAAAAGGTTGTGGGATTTCTTTTTTTTTTTTAAGCAAATTTTATTAATTTTACAAAACAATATACAGACAAACAAAACATAGAATATAATAACATAAGAGATCTTTTTCTAAAAAAACCAATACGACATCTTATTTAAAGACAAAGGTTGTGGGATTTCTGAATACTGACTCACAACACGTTAGATTGAACTGTGATTAAATTGATGTGATGATACTAGGGAATAGAATCAAAGGATTGGAGAAGATCACAAAGCAGTAATATCTGAAAATCAAAGTGGAAAGATTATGGCATAAACTGGCCATGGGTTTCATACCAAAGAATCCTGGGCAGCCCTTAGAAAATCTGTGTATTGACAAAATTTCCATCTATCAATTACACAAAACCACATTGCTTGGATCTGCACATATATTAAGCTGAAACATGGTGTGTATGAAGGGCCATACCACTTAAAAGAACCAGCAGCTGTGATTTCACATTGTTGTACAATAATATTATATCATTATAAAACAATAATAAAACATAGCCTGTACATGATATGGGAACAATTTTAAGAAGAAAAAAAAAACATGGTTAGAATATTCAGTGCTGCTCCTCTGCCGGTTTATGGTGATGTCTATTTTGGGGTCAATACTAAAGGTGAAAAAATAAATTTATTTTCAAAAACAATTTTCAACCGTCATCTTCTATTGAATATGTGTCTGATGCATATGAGATATTTAAGGAGAAAGAAAGGCTGTATTTTTTGGCATATTAAAGCAATCCAATGAACACAAACTAATTGAGCAATTGCTTCATTTATAGAATTTTGTGGGATGAAAAAAACAGTAAAACGATTTTTGATAAGACAAAAAAAAATGGATAGTGGACATGGTGGTACCGGGAGACAGCAGAATAGAAGAAAAAGGAGAGGGTAACAAAATACAAAGATCTGCAAATAGAAATAGAATGACTGTGACAAAAGAAAGCAAAGATAGTACTAACACTGATCGGTGCTTTGGGTGCAATCCGAAAACAATTGGAGCACCGTTTGAACATCATCGGCATTGACAAATTCTCCCTCAGTCAATTGCAAAAGGCAGCTTTACTCAGAAAACTCACATCCTGCAATGATAACAACATTAAACATCAACATCTGCTAACCCAAGTCCTTGGAAGAACTCAATAAGTGGATACAAATGCCAAATCCAGTTTGAACATCTGGCTGATTGTGTGAAAAAAACCACAATAACAGTATAGATAATCTCATTGATCCTGGTGGTTGATATTGACCACTTTTAGACCACTGGTCTAAATACTATAATAGAATGGAATGCCTTCTCTCACTTCACTGAAAGCAAACTTAGATTTTGCATATGGGAACTCTAAAAAGAGAAAAGGCAAAGCAGGAAGTGAAAGTGAATGCTTGCATCAGTTGCTCTTGGAAACAAGTTTTAAATCAAGTACTGAATCTATCAAAAAAGTAGAACATAAAAAATAAGAAGGAATATATTTTAAAATATGTTCTGCTTCCCAAATGTTTGGTATCACTGAAATCTTTAAGTGTAATGTTGTTATTTTCTTTTTTGGGTGCCTAATTAATTCTGATTCATGTTTCACATATTATTTTAAAGCAATAGCAGAATATTCTAAACATTCTTTAAACATTCTGCATCAGGGAGTGTTTGTTTCACAAAAATATCAGCTTTTTCACACAACATTTTAAAAGTTATTTTCGACGGTTACTTATTTTATTGTAGAGTCATTTTAGATTGTTATGCCTTTATTTATTACCCTGTTCTCTTATATGCAGTTTATTTCTTTAAACAAAACCAAAATAAGTTAATATAAACTCTTTCTCATTATGTAATTTTAGAATGTGAACATTTCTAATTATCTAGTATAATTCTGCCAAATAAATAATCAATTATGTGCATACTGAAATGCTGTAATTATAGGTAGTGTAATTAGACTGCAATCTTCATCTTAATTTCCCCCAAAGTAAGTTGTTATAGAAGGACTAGATAATCATGGGCCACACATGGCTTGTCTGAGGATTTTAAATTTAGTGGGGCTTATCCAGTGGTGGGATTCAAATATTTTAATACTGGTTCTGTGGGCATGGCTTGGTGGGCATGGCAGGGAAAGTATACTGTAAAATCTCCATTCCCAACCCACTCCAGCGGAAGCTTACTGCAAAATATTTTACGAGAAGAATCCTCCACTCTTCTATTCGTAGCAGAATACCTTATGATACCAGACGTGAAATTTTAGACCTAGACAACCTAGAACTACACCGCCTTTGGTTTAATCTAAGTATAGTATATAAAATTATATATTGCAATGTCCTACCTATCAATGAACACTTCAGCTTCAACCAAAACAATACAAGAGCACAAAATAGATACAAACTAAAGATAAACTGCACCAAACTTGATTGCAGGAAATACGACTTCAGCAACAGAGAGGTCAATGTCTGGAATACTCTACCTGACTCTGTAGTTTCTTCCCCAAACCCCCAAAACTTCAACTTTAGACTGTCTACTATTGACCTCACCCCTTTCCTAAGAGGTCTGTAGGGGGTGTGCATAAGCGCACCAAAACGTGCCTACCGTCCCTGTCCTATTGTTTCTTTTTTTTCTTATTCGTATCCATTTCATGTATTTATAATCATGTTTATACTTATACCTGTTATCTAAAAATTGTTTGACAAAATAAATGAATAAATAAAATAAATAAAAATTCCATTCCCTCTCCACACCACTTAGCTGCTTTCCAGCTCCGTTCTCCTCTGCAGGGCAACAAAAGAAGACCCAGCCGATCAGCTGGGACTCGGGAGGCAGAGGATAGATGGGGGCAGGGCCAGTCAGAGGTAGTATTTGCCAGTTCTCCAAACTACTCAAAATTTCTACTACCAGTTCTCCAGAACTAGTCAGAACCTGCTGAATACCACCTCTGGGCTTATCCTAGATAACCAAGTTGCCTCACAGTCAGGAAGCTGTGAGTTTGATCCTAGATAGCAGTGGATATTTGTCTCTTTGCGTGCAATAGTCTGCTGCAAGCTCTACATTTGGAAGGGCATCCAGCCAGTAAACACTCGAGCACCATTCAGTTGCCTCAACTCTACCCCAATGCAAAGTTTTGCAAGTTCATTAAAAGAAAAGAAAAATCTGGATAACAAAGGTGCCCCATTTTGTTTATGCCATTTGAACAGAACCGCAGAAATGATTCCTTTTCATTTATCTTCCACCTCATTCTTATATCCCTTTTCATTTCACAAGTTGAAGAGCAAGGGGTATTTCAAATCATTACCCACTCCATTTCCTAAGTACACCTGACAGCTTAAACACTCAAGGGGCAACCTGCAATATAACCAAGGGAGAAAAACATATATCTGATTTTGAGCAAACTATTGAATTCATTCCTCCTGCTGTTGTTTGATTGATGTTGGATATTCATTTCAGCTCTGTAGTTTAGCCTGGCAGGTTTTGTTACCTATTAAAACCCAAATGCAGTAACCATCATATTAGTAAGCCCAGCTGTAAAAGTTGAATGACGGAGGAGTCCAAGGGTTCCTTAGAAATAACATGTTAATGATTACTTGGGAAAGGAATCTGGGATTTCACCAGCTTGGCATGCAGAAGGGAATGGACCAAATTAGACATGAAGTTAAGTGGAGGGATGCAGTTAATATTCTTTTTAAAAAATATAATATAGGCGATCTGGATGTCCCTAGACATATGGAGAGGGAGAGCGGAGTCCTTACACATCTGCCAAATAGTTCAACAAAAATTTAAATCTGTTCCCAAGCAGCTGTCGGTATTTAAAGGGATGACTCTATTGAAACTAGGTTGAAATGTAGCCTGTATTATATAATTAAATGATTTCTCATGTGTGCTATCAATCCTTCAGCTTGCTTCAGTCCCAGATTTCTTGAAAGTTCATGAGAGTGTTGAATGTTGATTGAAGGAATAATATAGTTCAAGAGAGACTGGGTGCCAAGAACCCATTTCATAGATGGACATCTTCTTGAAGTATGGGATGTCTCATCTATGCAGATAGATCATCTAAGGAGTGCAATCTAGATATCCTCCTTACCCCAGCACCAAGAGACCCTCTTAACTGTGTGTTGAAGATATTCCCCACCACACAGTCTTCAGATCCTGTCAATCTGCTGCTCAGGCAAGCTGAAACTGGATCAAAGTGATCTAACATGAAAGGGATTTAAAAAAAAAAATCAGAAAACACAGCACAATCTCCTATACAAACATTCTGATTTGCACAGAAGTGCCAAAGAAAGATCAAAACTGTCATGCTGAGCCAGTGTAGGACTGTCCCCTCCTGAGGTGGTATTCAGCAGGTTCTGACCAGTTCTGGAAAACCGGTAGAAGAAATTTTGACTAGTTCGGAGAGCCGGTGGTAATCTTCCCCCGGAGAGGGGTGGGAATAGAGATTTTACAGTATCCTTTCCCTGTCACACCTACCAAGCCACACCCACCAAACCATGCCATGCCCACAGAACCAGCAGTAAAAAAAAATAACAATCCCATCACTGATCTTCTCCCATTCAGCCATGGATTTTCTGGGACCATTTCTGCTTTGGCTTCCAGAGAGATCAGAAGCTCCGTGGCAAGCAAAGTTTGCTTTGTTTCTTTTAGGCTTAGGTAGGAAGAGCAATCTTCAAGAAAATATTCCAAAAGTTTGTTGTTCCTACAGCAGTACCCTCCTGTTAGCCTTTCAAGGTAGTCCAACAAGAAGCACAAGCAGGAGCATCGGAACTATCTATATTGTAGGGTTATGTTAAATAGAATCTTGCAAGTGAAGTATTTCTCCCCTTCTCTCTTTCCATTCTCCAGAAAACTAGGGTGTGTCTTTTCTGAATTGTTACCTAGGCTACAGATATTCCTCCTGTCTCCCAAGGTCATTCCCACATACGATCATGACTCCAGTTCTTGGTTTTTCTTTCTGTTGTATCAGAGGTTGAGCTTTCTTGAACAGGAGAAGACTTTTGGGAGATCCTTCATCCTCTCTAATTCTTCCTGCACTAATTCTTCATGCTTTCCGTCATAGCAACTTCTAATACAGGAGTCTTCAAATTTGACAGCTTTAAGACTTGTGGACTTCAACTCCCAGAGTTCCTCCTCCAGTCATGTTAGCTCAGGAATTCTGGGAGTTGAAGTCCACAAGTCTTAAACTTGCCAAGTTTGAAGACCCTTGCTCTAATACCTAGCACTCCATTGTCAGCTGAGGACAGCAATTTAGCTGGTCTTGTTTTCGAGGCAGCAAGCTATGTGGGAGCAGCTTTTCAAAACAGTGTGATTTCCTTAAGTTGTCAGAGGGTGCAGAGGAAAACCAAGGAATAATGATGTCCATGGAAGTTCAAATTGTTCAGAAAGAAAAGCATATGTCGAATTAATTATCTAACAAAAAAACATTTTGTACTTCCAGTCTTGCTGTTTTCCTCAGCTCTCTGAAGTTCCTTCGTCATGTTTCTTTCGTTTTGGAAGGATGGAACCCTCGATCACAGGGTCACATAAGAATAAGGCATTAAGTCCAATATATAGATATGAGTTTCTTTTCCAATTTTTATGAGAAGGATTGTCTAGTTGCTCATATCTCATACATGATAGTCTAAAAATCAAACGATGTTTCTCTCTGCCAAAGCTGTTAGGACAAACATAGTTGCTAAAGCATGCATTAAGCTGAGTATTAAAAACAGACTCAAACTGGTTCCCTTCCAATTCCCTAGGGTATAAGGCAGAGAGAGGGAGAGAAACACAAGTAAGATTCTATTACTGTAGACCAGAGGTGGGGAACTATGACCCTTTTATGGCTCGGGAATTCTGCGAGTTGAAATCCACAAGTCATAGACAGGTCATAATTCCCCACTCTGATGTAAACAATATGAAAGTTTTAATCTTCCTATGGAAGTTTCTATGGAGTCTGTTTCCTGATAGACTCTACCACACGGGACTGACAGTCCTGCATAGAGGAAATTATTCATCCATATACTCCTTTCTCCTTAGAGCCTCAAAAACATATAAAACTAATGTTTTATTCTAGGTTGGTGTATGGACATGGAGCAAAACAGCACTTTAATTTCCAAAAAGAGATTCTTCCAGATCAACTTTTAACTGCATACTTGCTTATTTAATTGAATTTTATAGAGTACCTAGATAGTGATAATTCATTCTCCAATCTTCTTCAGTTTTAACAGCACAGAAAATGGTTAAGAAACAAAAATTAGATGTGTTGCACAATGTTTTTATGTTTAGTTGTGCTAAGTTAAGTCTCTCACCTGAAAAATACATGTAGAATTAAGAACAGGTAGCAGGCCATTCCGAATTGTTATGGCTTTCCATTGTGACTTTGTACTGATTTCTTGATTATTCAGATCTATTTAAGCTACCCAAAACTATATCAGAGTAAACAATTCCTTTTTTCAAACTAAAGAAAAATTACACTGTGGGCTTTGTGTGTGCTGTTTAATGTTCCTTGCAAACTGCCTGTGAATTTGTTTACAATAAAAGAAAACATTGGAAATATTTTTAAAATTTATAAATGCAAAGATAACTTTATGTGCAGCCTACAGGGGAAGGGTTGAAGTTGCTTCAGCAATGGGAAATGAGATTATGCATTCTATATGTTCCAGTCCATTTATTTTCTCATTAAAAGTGTCTAAAACCTTATATCAGAATCATAGAACGCTAGAATTGGAAATGATTGGAAATTGGAAAATAGAGTCAGTTTGTTGCAGTGGTTAAAGCATCAGGCTAGAAATGGGGAGACTATGAGTTCTGGTCATGTCTTGGTCATAAAGTCTGCTGGATGACCTTTGCCAGTTGTTCTTTCTCAGCCTTCTGAAAAACCTTGTTGAGAAAATTGCAGGGACTCATTCAGGCAGTCATGAGGAGTCCAAAACTGACCTGAAGCGTTTCAGAATCCTAGAATTTTAAAATTGAAAATGATCAATTGGAAAATTGCTCAATATATGTTTTTGTTCTTAATGGATTTTTAATAGAAATGTGCCCAAATCATGGAACATTCCAATCTTATCATGACTTGTTTTAAGTGTCCTGAAAGTGATCCAACTGAAGAATAGCCCATGCTTAGGTAGGAGCATTTCTGGGTTCCTTGGGTCAGAATGTCCCATAATTCTTGTAAGTCCTAAGAGACAAGTTCCATCACATTTAATTGGAAACAGAATAAATGGTAACTATGATATATCCAAGGTAGAATTTAGTATCATGACGACAAGAATTATTGTAATACAAATACTATTGTATTTGTAGTCATTCTCTGTCCGTGCTAGTAACTCTAATTTGCTTGAGTGCCAAAATACTTTTAAAAACAAAATTCAATTTAATATCTCATTCAAACGATTTTATTTCAATCAACAATCAGGAAATTACATCCAAATTCCTTTAAAAAGGAAAAAGAACAGCATTCAGATATGAACCACAGTGGCACAGCCACAGTATTGGAGTGCAGTACCGCAGACTACTTCTGCTGACTGCCAGCCACCTGCAATTTGACAGTTCAAATCTCACTAGGTTGACTCAACCTTCCATCCTTCCGAGGCCAGTAAAATGAGGACCCAAATTGTTAATCTGTAAACCACTTAGAGAGGGCTGTAAAGCATTGTAAAGTGGTATATAAGTCTAAGTGCTATTGCTATCATCCATAGTGAGGACTGGAGTAGACAAGAGGGTCAAATGTTGACATGGATGTTGCAACATCTTCTTACAAATGACACAAATTGGGTACATCTAACCTGGTATCATGATGTCACTGAAGCAAGTTGACAATTGTATTAACATCATTATTCCCAGGTTGCCATTTTGACATCACAGTTTGTAGCTGATGACTGTGAAAGCACCTTACTCAGGTTATTTTACAGTGACATTGCTCTGAGTATAAAAATGAATGGGGGCTTCATCTATGTCACCTCAAATCCTTGGAAGAAAGGCAGCACAATATAAGAATTAGCAATTAATTAGCTCAGCCCTAAAATATGAAAAGTAACACTAAAGAATTTATGTCTGAGTTGCAGACATAAATGATGGATTTTAACATAACATTTCAAGACAGCTTAAACTGTAAGTAGCACCCCTTGCCCTAGAAAGTAGTTGCCATAGAATCATTTGTTCCTATTTGTTTTTTCATAACTCAATTTCTTTTTTAGCTCTCTCCATGGCTTGGCAAAGACTTTACATGAAGGACATGTTATGTCGAGGGATGAGTTATATTTATTACTGAAAGATGCAGTTCCGGGTCCAGAGCACACAAATATTGTCTTGTTTCTTCAAGATACAGTAAGTATGGCTCTGCTTATGTATGTTAGATGAGCTTTAATAGAATAGAACAACGTGGTATCTCTCTAATAATCTCTACCATCTTTCTATTTTTCAGCTTAGTGTGGAATACTTCACACGATACAACAACTTCTTCGGAAATGAGTCACTATTTCACAATGTTCAGGCAAGCAGAACTATTCCATCTGGCATTTCCCAGCAGTTTTAAGAAATAGGCATGCTTAAAAGAAATGGCAGAAGGCTCTTTTTAATTCCAGAAACAGGTTCAAAGCTCTTTCAAACTTGATAAGGATAAATTTCTGTAATTTCCATTATAGTGTATGGAAGAACATTTGAAGTTATTCAGAATTTACAGTTCATTCTGCCTGTTAGTCTCAGGAATGGAAATTAGGGGTCAACCCATTCTCAGTTCCCTGGTGATTTTTCTCAAAGTCCAATTATGAATACAAATCAAAGTATAACCCTACAATGCTTGCAGAAGCTGTTTTCTGAAGATGGTTCTTTCAAATGTAAGAAGTTCCTTTTCCTCGTAAATTTATCCCACCAAGTTCGTTTTATACTTATATATTAAAATTTCAGAAAACATTTTCCGTTTTGATTCTTTAAAAAGGAAGCCTCCATTTGAGTGCTCTTGATTAACATTAATTACTGATGAATCTTAATCTCCCCTATTATAACATGGCCAGATAACGTTTCTAAGAATATAAATATTGAAGTTATCTTTTAAAATCCCCTTTTTGTTTGCTGTACCTGCAAAATTTGTGAATGCTTGGTACCAAAAACATGCAGTTACATATATTGTGATATGGATACTCATGGAAGTTAGGAATGCCTTGTCTGATTAAGTAGATGTCTATTAAGCCCATTCTAACCACAACTCATAAAGGAACATGAGGAACATACGCTTCTGTTGTTTGGGGATGAGTGCATATAGGTGTTCCTTTTGTACATAAGTGAATTTTAACATTTCCCATTTGAATATGCCTTGCTTTCTCCGGCCTTTCAGCAGAAAGCCAGAACCAGTTAACAGACAGGGTGCACACTTCCATGCAACCTGGAGTTGAGATTTTGGAGGTGTTTGCATCAGCCTGTCTGCATGCACATACAACTTCTGTTTATCCTTCAACTTCTTCACAGAGTAGGTATATGGCAACAGCTGTGGCAGTTGTGGACAACTCTAAATCCTCCTGAAAAAAAGGCTCACTGTTATTGTACTTACGTACAATCATATCTTTGTACCCAGCTGCTTCGAAACTTATTGAATTTGGCATTCAATGCATTTTGAAGCAAAAATCTTGATCCGACACTCATCTCCCAGTAGTCAATGCACAAGGAAGAGCTTGCTGACTTAGGCTGCCTCATGACTCACCATTTCTTCTGGATGAAATAGCAGATCACATGGCATTCTCATCAGTTTTAGAATTATGGACAACTATTGAAATACTACTGTATTCTCAAAACACTGCCCCTAAAGACGAGTTGTGGCAATCATTATCAACTTCTGTCGGCTGTAGAAATTTAGGCTTTTCTGTTTTTTCATCTGATATATCAATATGAGCTTTTCCTACTCACTTTATGAAAGGAGAGGACAAAGTCTCTATGGACACATTACTTATTTGTTCGCTATTTTTACCTGGAAGCAATAATTATGATAAGGAGTAGATATTGCTAGCTTTTCTCTTGCCCATGTCCAGTTGCATGGTGACCACTGCTCTTGCCTACTCAGTACTTGGGGGTTTATAGATGGCAAACAAATGGATGAAATAAGCCATTAAAAATAAGTGACAATAAGTGATACATAATTGAAGCATATATCTGTCTGTATAGGTCAGTTGTTGCATTTTGCCAATGCCAAAGGTGTAATGTCCTGATTCTGTGTCTTATATAGTAATTAATTCTGTTCAGGAGAAAAAATATATTTGGGTAAGATTTTTAATCCATTCAGTTACATAATTTTCCCTGAAGTTGAATAAAGAGATTTGTACAAAAATATGTTACAGTTTAAGAATCAGATAGTAAATAGATGAAATTTTTTAAAAATATATAAATCAAATATTTGAGAACAGTAGAAATACTAATTATCAATTGGTTTATCATGAGGATGCTTCAATAGCTGTTGCTAAGAGGGAACAGATGGTTTTTCAATTTACTTTTGGCAAATGAGGGTTATGACTGTGTGTTCTAGAAAATGTATCTCAAGTTATTTAATTGGTTTTCCTTTGTCTAGAAATGAGAGTCACTAATGTAGCACTGGATGTATAAGCTGGCCCAAGAATTGATAAATGTTCTTATTGGCATCTAAACATTTGCTTGCTAAATTTGATGAAACCCATATGATCATTATGACATAGATAGGCAGGCTGATTCATGTTTTCTCTGCTGACTTTTAACAAGAGATATAACACAGTTCTGGTTTTCCAAATGGTGGGGGCAAAAAACCTGGAGTGGCTTGTCAGAGCTGGAAAAAAACCCATACAGTAAAGCAACCAGAGAAAGTTAACATTAAAGTCCAGCAGGGGGTTAGAATAAATCAGCATTCAACCAGTCAGTTCACCTTTAAAAAATAAGAATCAAATTAAAAGAGAAAAAAACTTTGAAAAGTGCAATTAAAAGCCAAGGTTTGTTTAAAAATAATAATAGCTGCGAGGAAAGATGGAGACTCTCTGATTGCCCCATCAGGAATTACAACCTCAAGGATTCCTCTTCTCAGGAGTGTCAAAGTTGTCCTAGAGTTGTCATGGGTCATTCCTAGATGCTCTCATTTGACCCAGGGAGCTGGCTGCCACTTTGGCAGCAAAACCAGCTGTTCATTGGCTGGGGAAGCAAATCCGTCCCACCACTCAGCATGCCATCTTGGAGGGAACATTTCCGCTGATTTAAAGAAAATAAACTCTCATTTTTCCATAATGAAATTAATCCAGATTTTGACTTGCACACAACTGATTTCATATTGGGAAGAAGCAGTCCAGCAGAGATGCTTTTTTGAGGCCAATGTTTGGCAAAATCACAAGTAAAAATGAACATTTTCTAATACTTCTTTGTACTCTAGCCAACGTTGATAAGTTTCATTTATTCCTGCTATAGTGTTTTACATGCTGTATATTCTTTTCACCTTAAGCAGTATATATGTGAAAATGATATATGTTAATAACTGATTGTTCATAACTATGTACTTTCAAAGAGAGTTGGCTATGACAGGGTAAACTCATGTTTTGCAAAAAGTTCTGCAAAGGACAGATGGAAATATTCACAGATTATGGTAAAAAACCTCAATATGGCAACTACAATACTATAGTTAAAATTCTGCCCGTGTTTGATGTGCATTGCCATCTTGACTTTTTTCACCACAACCTAGAAATAGCTCTGGGAACAAAAAGTACTGTATAATATTTTTATTTTTTTTTCCTTTATTTATCCTGCCTATACTATTTTTGTAAGGTGGCAAACATATTTAATGCTCCTTCCTTCTCTTATTTTCCCCACAATAATAATCCTGTGAGGAGAGTTGGACTCTGAGAGTGACTGACCCCAAGTCACCAATCTGGCTTTCATGCTTCTTGGCTAACATTTTCCTTCCTGTCTCCTTAAAAAGAGTAGCGATAGCAATGGCTCTTAGACTTATATATTACTTCATTGTACTTTACCACCCTCTCTGTTTTACAGTGTCAGAATATTGCCGCCCCAAATTTGTGTCATTTTACTGACCTCAGAAGGATGGAAGGCTGAGTCAACCTTGAGCCGATCAGGTTCTAACATTTTATTTAAGGGATGTGTGAAAAAATACTACCATTCACACATGTCAGTGTTACAATTTGGTCATCAAGTATGAGTATGGCCATGAATTTACTGGCAGGGCATTAGCAGCTCTCAAAAGATCCCATCTGTTACTATATTACATGCCAGTGTTTTTTACTTCTTGGTAGGTTGGTTGCAAAACAACCAGTTTAATACCTATTTCCAAAACATGTAGGACAATATCAATATTGAACTTTTTCCTTGTTTTTTTTCCACAAGGTGATTTTCATTACTGGGTTGTTTGTGTAATGGAATTGCTTGTCAGATTCTTATTGAAGATAATATAATTTATTTTGCATAATGGAAACTGTAATCAAAGCTGATCAAAGTATAAAAAGCAATCACTTTCTTAAGGTCTTTAATTATCTACCTCATAATTAACTGCTATTTGTATTTACTGCAGGAGCTTCTTGAGACTTCATCATCTTCATTGGTTTTGCCAACAGTTGACTGTCATGCTGTCAGTCATTTTTCAGACCACCTCCAGAAGATAATGAACTGGAACTTGGTAAATGTAGACAGCCCTGACATACCAAAGCTAAGAGTGAATATCTCCAAACCCAATTTATTTGAGATAAACCTACCACCAATCAGAAGGTATGATCTCTCATAAGGACTAGACATCTTGCATGCTTCCATAATGCAGCTGAGAAGTTTCTTAAATAGTGGGTCTTAGGTAAGATTAATGTAAATTGAAAATGAGTTATGAGTTATAACCACTAATGTATTTTCCCTAGATACAGGAAGACCCAAAAGCCAAAGATTCTTCTATATTATTTTGGGATGCACACAAGTCCTTCCAAATTTTAAAATAATACATAGATGGAATAATGGGAGCAGACTTGTAAAATATCAGAAGAGAGTATTTCACTTCCCAATAGTGAGGAATACAATCATAGTGAAAGTAGATTTCCTTGATACAGAAAGTCCGTCACTTAGTGATGGTTCAAAGACACTTATGACCATTTTTCACACTTATGACCATTGTAAGAGTCCCATGGTCATGTGTCTTACATTCAGATGCTTGACACCTGACTCACATTTATGATGGTTCTAGTGTTCTGTGGTCATGTGAACACCTTTTGCAACCTTTTGACAAGCAAACATCAATTGGGAAACCAGATTCACTTAACAACTATGTTACTAGTTGCTGCAGTGATTCACTTAACAAATGTAGCAAGAACAGTCGTAAAATGGGGCAAAACTCATTTAACAAATTTCTCACTTAGCAACATAAATTTGGGGCTCAATTATAGTTGTAAATTGAGGACTACTTGTACAATAAATGAAATTCAAACATATCTGAAAAGAACCGACTTGAAAAAACAGCTCCAGATTTTATGCTTACGCTAAAAAAACCCTGCAACGTAGGATCCATTGGACACATTGAATGGATCTATTTATCTCAAATAGAAATTTCTCTCTCATTTGGTTTCTTTTTTTTGCCATGATCTCTCATTTTGGGCTGTTCTATAAGCATTGACAGCAATCTTATTGGGTAAAAATCATTCTACTGAAGCCTAGGTTATTAAGACTGGCAAAAACCCGATTATCTGTCTTACTCAATAAAAACTCTTCTGCTGTCAGTTTATTTTTAACCAGTTTCCCTTTTCTTTCTGAAAGAGCAAATTACTGCCCAAACATTTGATCCCTTAGGGAGGAAATAATCGTAAATAAAAAAACGCAAACTAGGCATGGCATGTTTACCTGGGTGCATTTCTATCATATTGTTGTTGTTGCCATTATCGTAGTCATCATCATCATCATCATATTTTGAAATATTGTCCATCAGGTGAAGGGTTAATTTACCCTTATCTTTGTGCTATTATGCTGTGCTGATTATTCTCCATTTTGCAGACTCAGTGCAAGTCACTGGAATATATAAGCCACCATATGACATTTTAAATGATACTAAAGTTGTTTTAATATTGCATAAAGCAGGCCTAGCTTCTGAGACATATTAAAAATTGTGCTTAGTTTATATATTCATAACTGTCAGCACTTTCTGCCCCAAATAATGTTCCTTTAAATGGATTCCCTATTTATTTCAGGATTATTTCATTTGTCAAAACATTCACTGATAATGATAAATACAACATGATATCTTTGCTACAATATTTCAATATTAAACCATATGTTTTATATTTCCTCTTGAAAGCATGTTAAATAATTTTTAAGTGAAATGCTTTTTTAATGCAAAATGTTTACCTATTAGTTACTTTTGAAATATTTTAGTTTTCCTTTCAATGTTTTCATGCAGAAATGATGAACTTCCCATTCAAAATAAGCTCATGGAAAATGGTAAGTGATTAAATAAACTTGCCTACAAAATGGGGAAGAACTTTGGCAAGGGATCAGTAAATAGAAAAGGAAAAATGTCTATTGTGCAGGATAAGGATATTTTTGTTTTTTTTATTTTAATTTACATATTTGTAAATTAATTTATGTATAGATGTATTTAATTTACATATTTACACATACCTGCTTAACCGCTCTTTGGAAGACTCAAGAAAACTAATAAAATGTAAGAACAATAGCAGAATATAAAAGAATAAAACTACAAATCAAAATCAACAATGTATACTCCAAAGGGGTCCATTATGTGACTTCAGCTTGCATATAAATTAATATCCCTTCTTTTGGTTCAAGTTACATTGCTTTATTTGAGAGTTTTGCCCAATCTTTTGGTAAATCAACAAATTTATCAAAGTTGATAGCCCTTCTTTCCAAGAAAAAATGTGAAGAATAGCAGCTTGACTCAAATGGGCAACATTATAGTAACTGCAGGTGGTTTGAAGTTATAGTGGCATTGAAAGAAGAGACTTACAATTTGTCCTTGCATTTACAACCACTGCAATATCTCCACAGTCACAGGATCAAACTGCTGCAGGTTGGTAGCCAGCATGTATTTATGAAACTCGCGGCATCCCAAGGTCATGTGATTTCCATTTTGAAGCCTTCTCAGCTGGCTTCCCACAAGCAAAATAAACAGGAAAAGCCAGTTTTGCTTTAACAATTGAATGATCTCCGTAACTGCAGTGATTTGCTTAACAACCATTGCAAAAACAGGTTGCAAAATAGGGCATGTAGCAACTGCTTTGCTTAGCAGCACAAATTTCATTGAGGGTCACATCAGGGTTGTGTTTGACCTCGGGGGAATGGGATAGATGTGGCTAGCTTGGCATCACTTGTGTTGGGGTACCTGTGGTGGCCCATGCGTGATACCAGTGAAAAAGAGGGCACCAGTGTGCCCTCCCGAATTCCATTTTCGCAGGCAGAGGCACCACAAGCCAGTCCTTCACTGTTTCCAGGGCAGTCAGGCAGGCTAGACCTAAGCAACCCATGGACCAGATCAGCCCCTGGGCCTTGAGTTTGACACCCCTGCCCTAGGATCTCTCAGGATAACTATAGTAGATTAGTTATGGGTTTAATTTGGCAATATTCTGTCGATTAGACAGATACAGATATAAGCAAATAAAGTGTTGGACTTGATTGGATCTCACTGTCTCATATGTGGGCCTGAGCCTGACCTTGACTAAGTCTGATCACTCCTCAGTGATTTGAAATTATGATAGACCTTCCTGAAGTTCCAATGGACAGCACTGCCACCACTTCATGGACAAGTGACTGGATTTCTGCTGCTCAGTGACTTGCATTGATGGCTGTTTACAGCCATCAATCCATTGGGTGACTTAATTATTGCAGTGTTTGTTTAATAACGAAGATGATTGCTTTATGACTATCACATAAAAAGTTGTAAAATTGGGTTGGTCATGGGGATAATCAGAGTAATGACCATCATGACTTATGGCCATGATGGGTGGGCTCTATTACAGCCATAACTTGAGGACTACCTATACTTTCCAATAATTTTCTTTGAAGCTCTTTGATAGCCCTGTTGGAATTATCCTGAATCATTTCCACAATGCTTAATCTTTGGAAAGATTTCTTGCATCTGATGATATGCCAAAAGTTTTAGGGCAAGGCAATGTTTCTCCCCTGTATTGTGAAATTTGCATTTAACTATGTAAAAATGAACTTTTAGAGATTAATAACAGGGGTACATATTTAACTATATTCCAAAATATGAATTTAATAGCATTAATAAACTACTATGACATTGTTCTGTTTTACAGATGAAATAATTGGAAGGTTTATCAGATCTCTGCAGCAACAAGGAATTCCAATTTTAGCCATTTATACAGCAAAGCAATCATCACAGGTCAGTACTTCCCAAAAAACTGAAATATAAAATGGCATGCTGCAATTTAATTCCTTTGCCCATTAGTGATGTACATAATGATACATTGATATCCAGTCATGCTTGTGCCAGAATAATTGCAATTAATCCCGGTGATTCCTGTGGAAGGAGAATTTTAAAAACCAAGATGGTAGTCATGATGTGTGATCAACCCCCCCCCCCCCAGTTATACATTGTCAATCATGTGACAAATGTAAAAAGGGGACAGAGACCTCAAATCCTGAAGAAGGCTCTGATTAATTTAAATGAAGACTGTTTGACACAAGGAAGTCACTATATATCACTAATGGGGGCATGGTTTAGTGAATTACGTTTTGCTGTAATGTACTTGTTTTTCACATTCCACAAGAGAACTGTGATTAAAATAGTATTGATTTAAAACAAAGGTTTAAAGCTTCAGGATTTTAGTGCTTAAAAATATTGCTCCTATTGTTAACAACCCGAAACTTGATGAACTCTATAAATGTGCCAGATTTCAAATCAACCTGATTAAAATGGCAACAGGTAGAATATCCTGATTAGAGCATATAATCTACTTCTGTCCAATAAAAGCTATTAAAGTGTTTTATTAGGGGTTGCTGTTGATGAAATCCTAAATTGTGCTTCTGAAGTTATTATTTCTCCCTCATTAAAGCTTGCAGAAGTTTCATTCTAGGAGTAAAATATTGTTCTCTGAAAGTACTATCTAGAGGCCTTTATGTGTAATATCTTCTATTACGGTTTAGGGATATGTCCTAATGAATATTATGTTAATGATAGCATAAATGAATGTGATGTTTGTGATAAAATGTGCAGATGTGCCTCTTCTTTTTAGTTCGCCACCATTTTATAGTGAAGAGCTGAACAATATTGGCAATGAATCAAAAGGAGTCAACGCAGGGGCTGGGCACAGAGGGGGGTGAGGCGGAGACAAGTGATGAAATACTCATTGTGAAATTGTGATACAAACGTATATCATTTATATGTTTACATGCTACTTACACAAATAGAAAAAGACAGTGATTTCATTGCAATGCGATCATGCCCATTTTGGCATCAACATATGTAGGAAGAGATGCCCAAGGGGGTGATGGTTGCCTTGTGGACCACAAAACCCCAAGAGAGTGACGTTAGTGGATGATGAGGATGAGGATGAGGATGAAGATGATGATGATCACGATGATGCCTAAAAATAACATGTGCAGACAAAGCTTTGGGTACCAGCACAAGTCTGCTCTTTCAAACATAGGAATACCATCTATTCTATCTCTTTAATTGATAATTAATGTTGGGATGAAAGGATTGGTTTTGAGCTCAATGGTCAAACTTGTGGCCCAGAGTTTACGTTTTTCCTTTCTGTCAATTTCCTTTCTGTTAGTTATTCCCCAGTTGTAGAGATTAAAAAAACAAAACAAATGATAGAAAGAAAAGATTAAAAGCATTTCTTCATGCGTGTGTGTTTGTGTGTGTGTGTGTGTTTGTGATCTCAAGTCAATTTTTGACTCCTGGAACTTGCCTGCAGTTTTCTAGAAAAGATTGTTCAGAAGGCTGCCTTCTTCCTAGGACCGAGAAAGAGTGCTAGTCCCAGGTCACCCTACTGGCTTTGTTCCTAAGGCGAGACTAGACCTTCCGGTCTCCCAGTTTCTAGCTTAACTACTATACCAAATGAGCTCTCTTCATTTATGGGTCAGTTGCACAAATGAATGCTTATTATTTAATATAGAAAGTTCATTTTGATTCCTGTTGTGGAGTTATACCTTAGATATACCATATAGGGGCCTGAAAAATCTACGAGGGCTATCCACAAAATAGATTACATTTTGCGATAGAAAAAAAACAAAGTGTAGGAAAAAATTTTTATTATATACACTTGAAAGTGACACTTAAATACTACTTTTCAACATATTCACCGAACAAATTGAGGCACTTATCATAGCGGTGAACAAACTTTGTAATTCCATTGTCATAAAATTCAGCCGCCTGAGATTTGAGCCAGTCAGTCATGCCCTCCCGCAGTTCCGTGTCGTTGTCAAAGCGCTGTGTTCCAAGCCAGGTCTTCATCCTCAGAAATAAGTGGTAGTCGGTTGGTGCAAGATTGGGGCTGTAGGGCGGATGAGGAAAAATCTCCCACTTTAAAGCATTCAGGACTTCTCGAGTGCCATAGTTTGGCCATTTTTAAACTTAATGCACCATTGGCGCACTCCACCTTCAGTGATGATGTTGTCCCCATACACTTCACACAGTTGCCGAAAAATTTCAAGCAGTTTATGGTTTTTTGCCAACGAAAACCTTATCACTGATCGCACGTCACAACTTGCGGGATTTTCAATTGCAGCACACATTTCAAACGTTTGCTATGAAATAACGGGCAATGATACGAACCCCCAATGGCACGAATAGATGAAGACTGAGCGGTGGACGCACAGACCAAAGATGGCCACGATAGCTCCGCCCCTTCTTGCTACAGATGAAAACGTAACCTATTTTGTGGATAGCCCTCGTGGATGAGCGTTAGATGTCGGATACAGATAAACAACTATATTTCTTTGATGCCATTTATTCTTATTGATTAGTTTGAATCATATAATTTAAATGGAAGTGGCATTTTATTAAACAGCCATATAGCTATGTAGCAGTATCTCTGACACTCTTACATACCGGCTACATTTATTGGAAGCTCATCAAATTGTAAAGAAAGGAAAAGAAACTATCTTATGCTTCAGTCTTGTAGAAATTGAAGCAGGTACCACGTTGCCTTTACTCACAGGGTCAACAAGACTGTGATGTTTCTCATTTCCTATCACACCAACCTCTCTTTTAGGATTTTCTCAGGGGTGGGTTTCTACCGGTTCTGTCCACCTCTGCAGAACCGGTAGCTCTGAAGAGCAGCAGACACAGAACCCAGTTCTATGTCTGCTGATGTTTTTGCCCACCCGCCCACCTGGGGTCTTACCCGATCTTTATTTCCTGATTTTTCAACTTCAGCTGCCAAATGAGGCACAGCTGCAATTAGAAAAGCAAGAAAAGAGGGCTGTTTTAAAGGCTGCGTCTCTGCACACAGCATGCTGATGATGATTTACAGGCACATGGCTCACAGCGTGCAAGGAAGCTTGTAAATCCCGAACGAGTAGTTAACCCTGTCGAATCCCACCCCTGGATTTTCTAAATTTTTTAAAATAAGTCTTTGTATTTGCCCAAAATGAACCATGCTTGCTCCACATATAACTTCCTAGTAGTCCCTCATTGCAATCACCTGAAAGCTGAGTGAAGCAAATTCATACATGTTTATTTTGAAGCAGTGTCAGAAAGTTCACTGTTGTCTTTGTTCATCAATTCAATTCCCCACTTTAATTGCTATTCATCCCTTCCTTTAAACATTAACATTTACATTTTCCCCTTGCAAAGCTTAACTAGGTTTGGAACCTTTTGAAAGGGCACTCCTTGTGCTTTCTCAGTATACTGCTGATGGAATACTTTTATCCTGTTCAGTGTGCTGAAAAACAGCATGTCTGATCAGGCATCAATTATGGGTAAAAGAATTACTGCCAGTTTACGGAAGAAATAGAGGAACAGCCAGTGGAGAACATCCCAAATCTTTGTGGAAGCTGGCAGTCCAACATTCCCTGTTATTACTACATACACTTAATTTTTGTCCTTCCATCAGTGATTTTTCTGTTCCTGCTTCACACACAAATCACACAAGGCCACAGAACAGCACTAGAAAACAGAGATGGAACAGCTGGCCTAATCTGATTTCTACAGCAGCTTGTGAACTCTAGCTCAAGTTTTCTTCTAGTCCAGAAGAAAGGACTTCAGGTTAATCGTATTTTCCAAGGGCAGAAGATAGGATGGAGGGTGCCACTCCCAATAACTAACTTTCAGTATAAGGCATGGGAAAACAGCCTTTCTTCCAATGTAGAAATGACCAAGTTTCCAGGTTCATATTGGATATGCTAAGAACTGGCTGAGTATATTCTACAGGAGTCGTCCACAGGTATAGTTTTAAAAAAGTAAAAATGGTAGCCACAATGGTGTGGATGAAGCTCCACCTGATTTTTATGTGTATCTTACACATAATAAACATTTTTAAAATGGAGGGGGAGGGAGCATTCAATCATACTATTGTAGCCACCATCTTGACATTTTCAAACGTATCCAGTTTGGGGCTAACGTAGCTGATAAAAAATACATTGCACTTTTAAAATTGTAATGCTGTTCAAAAAGCTGATCTTGATCAGCAAAAAAATGGTAAAGAGTACCAAAAAGGGAATTTTTGGTATTCTTCACTATCTTGTTTAATTCATCCTACCAATAACTTAGCAACCAACTCAACAGTTCCTTCTAAGAGTGTAGCTAATTTTAGAAGTTCCAGAAGACAGCGGATAATTAGAACTTAAACATCTTTTTCGACCAAAGGTACGCCATCTTCCTCATCTGCGTTATGGTTGAAGAGATCAAGGACAAATGGAGATGGACAGAAGCAAAGCTGTCAGCCAACACAGCTGACAGGATGACAAGAAATGGAGCTACAGTATATCTATTGAAACATTGAGCTTTCAATCTTTTGCCTTTGTGAAAGTTGAACCAACATAACACTGACTTAACTCTGGTCTTAAACTAGATAGTTTACTGTTGATTTTTAAGAACCATTACTGAATATTGTTAGTTCAATCCTGAGATAGTGATATGGCTTATGGTAGAAGAAAAACAAGAATTAAGGTTTTTAATGGAGTTTTGAAAAATGGACTAATCTCCACATTTTGCTTTGACAGGAGGAAAATAATATGAGCTAGGAGGTCTTTTTACTGACAAGGTTTCAAATCAAGATAGAAAGCTTTTAATGTTCTCCAATAGCTGTACTGAAGAAGGACTGCATCTAATTTGTTTAAATACTGGGAAGAGGATTGTTAATTTATTTCAAAGAATAATATGGCCCTTTCCAAATTGCTAACAGCAATTAACTAGGCAAATCTTCCCCAATCTTGTGCTCTCAGAAGATGCACTCACAATGTATCTGGAAAGTAGGCAGTAAAAGAAAATCATGATGAATCCTAAAATCTTCAATGTCACTGAGTTATATCTTTTGCATTGACGCATAATATTTGTGCACATTTCAAAAGGACTGAAGTTCATTTGGGACCTTACATTCAGTGGTGTGGAATCAAAATAGCTGAGATCGATGTCTGGCCTGTAAGGTAATTGTTGCAATTGATCCAGGTGATTAAAAAGCCTGGCCTGATGCAGGCAGCCTGATTGCTATACAGAGGAAGGATTTTAAACAGATATAATAAAGAAAAACCAGGGAAGATTATTTGCTTTATGGATTCTATTGTGTGATTCAGGCTGCTGTGATCAATGTGATCATTAATAGCCCCTTGGTATAGTTATTGAAATCTAAGTAATTTCACAATTAATGTAGACCAGGGGTGTCAAACTCAATTTCATTGATGGCCTGATCAGCACTGTGGTTGTCCGTCGGGGGGCAGGGGGGATGGGCATGGCCAGAGTGGTCCGTCCCACTGTCTGTTTTGGCTTGTGGTTGGAGAGCAGGTCATCTTCTTTTGCGGGTCTTGCCCTTGGCCTGCACAAGGAGTGTGTTCCCCTTGCACACCTCATGCACTTTGGCCCCACGGTGGGCTGCCACCACCATTCAGCATACCTGCCCAGCCAGAAGGAAACAAAGCAGCCATCTAGAAAGGCCAAATACAGGTGATAGAGCACGCTCAGGTCCAGCAGGATCCCCATCGGTGCCATGGCCACTCAGGCCCAGCAGAGATGGGAGGAGACACATGAACCCGGATGGGCCTGGGCGGCCACAGCACTGATGGGAATGTGACTTGTGGTTGCCATTTTTTGCCTGCTGGGCTTGGCATGCTCTAGCACCTCTACGCGGGCTTTCTAGCCGGCCGCTTAACCTCCTTCAGGCTGGGTGGGCTTGGTGCTTCAGGGGGTGATGGCAGTGGCCTAATGGATCTGCGTGAGCTGCTGGTGGGCTTGATGATAGTAGCAGCCCACAGCAGTGCCGAGGTGCATCGGGCATGCAAGGGGTGTGTGAGAGGAATGCGTTCCTCATGTAGGCCAAGGGCAAGACCCATGAAAGGGCCAAGGAGGTGGCTGAGATGACCTGAGGTGACCTGATCTCCGACCACAAGCAAAAACAGAGGGGACAGAATAGGCAGGCCAATGGTGTCTGGCAGCAGACGCCTCACCTCCTGCCTCACCTTGTCTCAGCCTGGGGCAATGGCAGTAGCAGTAGCCAGAGGCAGAGGTGCAGGGGAGAGGTATGCAGTCTGGCTTGCTGGATATACCAGGCAGCCTCCTGCCTTGTCCCAGCCATATGGGATAGAGCAGACACATCCGGTGGTCCGCATCACGTGCCTTCCCCCTGATTCTGACTGCTGCCAGTGCTGCCACTGTCACCACACCTGCTTCGTGGAGCCCCTGCTGACAGAAACCTCCCCCACATGTGCACATGCACCCACGCACACACGCATGCATGAAAGGCTGGAGATGCTGGTGCAGGAGCAGCGCTGATCTGCAACCTGGTTGTATCCACGTTGGGTTGTGGTGGGCTGGGCCAAGACAACGCTGGCCGAACACCTCCTGTGTGCATGCCAGGATGGGATGGGATGGGCTGTACGCACCTGCCCCTGCCTCCTCCTATGAACCCGCACACTCATGGGGAGGCGGTGGGCTGGGCCTGTGCACACATGCACCCAACACCTCCTGTGAGCATGCCGGAATGGGCTGGACTAGGGCAAAGCAGTGGGGGCCAGGCCCTTACAGTTTCCAGGATGGCTGCGCAGGCTGGATCCGACCACACTGTGGGCCAGGTGCGGCTCGCGGGCCTTGAGTTTGACACCCCTGGTGTAGACCTTTCAAAGCAGTTCCCTTAATCATCCTCTCTATCTTAAGTCTACCTGTAAGTACAGTATTGCTTATATAGTTTGAAATATGATACATATTTACAGATGCTTGAGGGTTTTAATAATTATTTTGGTGCCCCTGAGGAGAAGCTTCATTTCTCTGAATTTATTGTATAACTTATATGAAATGGCTGGAGGCATAAATATCTATGACCTTTAGGATCTGATAAAGTGATGACAAATGCATCATGATGTCATTACTTAAATGATGTGATTGTGTAATTGCTTTCTGGTGCAAGAATGTAAGTTGCATCGTTGATATAATTATGTTAAGACCTAAGTGTAATCAGCTGTTTCTCCCACCCCCCTGTGAACACCAGTGACTGGAGAATGTCTTTATGTGGTAGAGGTGTTTTTCAAAATATAAACCTTCCGGTCTCATTAGATTTTTTAAAAATTAGTTGACTAAAACAGATTAAATAAGGATGCAGCCTTCTGCAAAGTGTGAACTTGTAGCAGTGCCTGAGCTTCCAAGAGAACCACTGGGTTTCACAAGAAACCAAGGAAAGGAAGAAGCATTTTAACTCTACTCTGAAACAACACCCTAATTAATTGGGAAATACATGTTTTCATAAATTGAAATACTCAAAGGTGGCTCAAACTCTTTACAGAATTCCCATATGGATACGGGGCTTCAAGGATTGTATTGAAAGAACCCAGGCTGTCTTTCTTAGAAAACTTCTGGGTCTTCCTCCTTGTGTTGGGTTTGCTCCGATGTATCTGGAACTGGGCACTCGATCAGTCAAATGTATGGTGTGGATTAACACCTTTAAATGGTGGTTTCGGGTGCTCTTTCTGGCAGTTCCTGGTAGCTATCTCTCCCTGGTGTTTGCTGACTCTCATATTTCTCATTGGGAGAGGGAGCTGATGAAGAAATTACACCTTCTAGGTTTTATGGGGGATGCCCTGGGAGGTTATAGCCTTAAGGACGCCCAATTTAGGATAGTCCAATGGCTTGTGACCTGCAATATCTACGAGCCAGAGCCAACGAAACTTGCTCCCCTCTGATCTTCAGCCAATTTAATAATTACGGACTGAGGATGGCTTCCTATTTTTATACCCTAACCATTCCCAAGTATAGAAGAGCTTTCTCTCTAGCTCTCTTTAATGTCTTGCCCTCAGCACTACTGGATGGGTGATTTAAGAGGCTCCCGGTTAACGAGCGGCTAGGCCCCTGTGACAGAGCTGAGGTTGAAACTGTGGAGCATGTCCTTTTATATTGCCCTATGTATAACGCAGGCAGATCTAAGTTACTGTCTCTCCTTGAAACAGACCCTTCTAGACCCAATGTTAGCAATTTGTTCTTATGTTGTCTAGGGGATGGCTCCTCATACATCACTTCTCAGGTTGCCAATTTTTTTTTTAAGAGCTGTAACCATCAGAGGAGAATGCTGTAATTCCCCTTAGTCAAGTTTTTGGTGACCAATTGTTCATGATTCATTTTCCCATTATCTTCTTTTGTTGTACTTGTGTTTTGGTCTGTGACCGCAAATAAAGTATTATTATTAATACTCAAAGGCATCTTCTCAATCCATCACATTTGTCAAAATGATACCAGGAAGCTCAGGCCTTTCCCAAGTGCATGAAGTGTCATGGGGCTCATTTGAAAAGGGTAGAGGTTTCATCACACGATTCATTATCACATGGCATGATTCCATTTTTGGTATCTGCCTTCCCTGTGGACACCATTGATAAGAATTTGTCTGTTTGTTTAAACAAAGAGTTAGGAAGACCTAAGAAAACACAACAAAATGCAGAGACAATTACATTTTCTCCAATCTTTTTCAAGGATCTTAGCTGGAGCAAAACCAAGTATTGAAATCTACAAAGCCAGGTGTAGTTGGTTAGCCCTACAAGATAGACCAGACTAAGACCAAAGATATATAGGTGAGGACTGCTGTCATTGTAACAACTACAATAATAGACTCTTGCAAGTCTGAATGTGCTTCCTCTCTCCCTCCATTTTCATATGAAGTAGGGAGGGGCTTGTCTGAGATGTTTTCTCATGTTACTTCCTTGGCCTGGGCTCAGGCCCCTTTTATCTGACCTTTGACTTGCTACAAGCTCTTCCTTCCCCATTCAAGACCATTCCATATTTCCACTACACATTTTAGTACACACTGGTGTTGCAAGCAAAATTTCCGTTGTTAATCATTAGGTCTACTCAACCTTACAATCTCAAAAACAAAAAGAGCATTTGGAGCACTCAAAGATACTCATGTATTATCTGTCTTGGTTCTCCCAAACTTTCCCTTTTTTGTTTCCTTCTCTGAGTATTGATATGCATTTAAAAAAAACACACTAAATGATAGCATGTAACTGAAAAAATATACTTAATTATTTGCTAGTGAGATAGGCTAATTCCTTCGTATAATGCAAAGAACACTTTAGAATCATTACAGCTGAACCAGAGGTGGGATTCTACCAGTTTGCACCTATTTGCTAGAACTGGTTGTTAACATTCTAAGCAGTTCGAAGAACCGGTTGTTAGAAGAAATTACTGGCCTAATCCTGTAAGGAAGGCAGGAAGGAAACATTCTGGTGTTGCTTACAGAAACTGCCTCTCTGTTAACCCTTATTACATTCTTGGCAGGACTAGACTTCCTGTCTCAGGAACTTCTCTGGAGTTTTTTTCCCCCTCCTTTGCTGGTACTTTGCTTGTGTGGAGTGACCATTCAAAGTTACAATGGCACTGAAAAAAGTGACTTATGACCATTTTTCACACCTACGACTGTTGCAGCATCTCCACAGTCATGAGAAGCCAGGCAAGGGGATGCGTGCCTCGATGTGAGTGATATTGAGTTGGCCATGCCCAGCCAGTCACATGAGCACCAAGCCACGCCTACCAACTAAGCCATGCCCACAGAACTGGTTGTTAAAAAATTTGAATCCCACCTCTGAGCTGAACTGCTTCAAGCTACTTGAAGCTAAATATATGTCACTGTTAAGGTTAACAATGTCTTCGCAAGACACAAGATGAAAAGAAGAGTGGAAGTTACTATGTGTTATTATTAACTATAGATTAACAGAGTTAGAGTATGATATTTAAAACAATTATTTCTGCCTTATAATTTTTTTCCAACACAGAAGTTGTCATTTCTTTAACTTTAGAATAAATAGAATAAAACAAAAATTGTTTTAAGTGATATTTGTCATGTATCTTTATAAATGAGTCTAAACAGATTGTTCATAGAAGACATGAAAGCTCCTGAAGTTAGGTTGAAAAACTCTAGATGATTTTAGATGGCAGCAGGAAGAAATAGAAAACCTCATGTTGTCATCTAGCAATCATCTAAGAGCCAACAATGTTAATAGTTAAAAGCACCAGGTTAGAAAGCAGGAGAACGTGAGTTCTAGAGTTTTAGGCATGAAGCTATCTCTAAGACTTGGTCAATCACCCACTCCTCTCAACCAAAGTGAGAAGGAAAGATGAACTACTTCCAAAATGTTGCCAAAAAAACTGAATAGAATTCTCCAGCCAGGAATCAAGACTGATTCAACAGCTATATATATAGCAATGGCACTTAGACTTATATACCGCTTTATAGTGCTTCACAGCTTCTCTAAGTGGTTTACAGAGTCAGCATATTGTCCCCAACAATCTGGATCCTCATTTTGCCCACCTCAGAAGGATGGAAGGCTGAGTCGACTTTGAGCCTGGTGAGATTTGAATTGCCAAATTTCAGTCAGCTGGCAGTCAACTGCACTCTAACAGCTGTGCCACCATGGCTCTTATATAATTTGAATCTGTGCATTTCCACCAACTTTGAAAACCCTAGTTTGTTCTCATTCCTTGGAATGTATCATTTTTCCCACCAAATTTCCAGAGGTGATACCCTTCATATGGTGACAGTTCTCCCAGAATTTTTATTTGGAAATTTAGGGAAAATGACTAAATGATTGCTCAAGTCAGCTGCACAAAAAGAACGGTGACTTTTTTTTTCCAGCAAAAATTTGCAAACTAATGCAGAAATGGGATGAATGACATTCAAGGTAAAGAAAAATAAGGACTTTAAGAGACACTGAAATGGCTCATTCCTCTGTAATCCCAGCCTGGAATTTCCTATTCATGCTGTTTCATCATGCCATTAAAAAGCAGGGAGTCAAACCTGCCCATTTTTCAGGATCAGCATCTCATGCAACTTTTAGTAATGCAAGGAGCAGTTTATTCACAGTAATGGAGAGGCAACACCTTCCAAAACAAATTTGCATTTGTGCCTTTTAGTGGCTGCCTTTGTTTTGCAGCTTTAGATAGTGCTCATATAGTGTATGTGTAAGTCGCAGTTCCAGCCTCAGAAGCTAATGGCTTATATAGCCTGCTGTGCTCAAAGTCACTCATGAATGTGAGCGAGCACATTTTCAAGAAGTGCTACATTTCTTAAAAGTTTCATTTCATCTCTGTGAAAAGCCAAAGCATCTATTCCAATTTCAACAAGTTGAGGTAAATCCTGTTTTGAACATACAGCACCTGCTGAGCACCTGCAAAGGCAGCCTCTGTCACCTCCATTTACTCTACTCTTCTTCTTGTGAATAGTATCTAATCTGACACTCTGCAGCATCCACCTGGTTCCCTGATCTGTGTATACTGCTGAGATTTCATTTCCTTGGACTTAACTTTCTCTCCTTTATACCAGGCCCTACACACTGCGACACTGTTCAGTATTCCTTTTTTGTAAAAATACGTATATTTACTTCCAGCTGAATCTTCTACAGAATCTGCTGGTAGAATGAATTTTAAACCACAGATAGGTTTTTGAAGCTAGATATTGATCTTCAATTATTTCTTTTTTGTATGTTTACTTCTTGACACAAACGTGTGATGTATTGATTTTAAGAGGACAAAAGATTACTTTGCTAGAAGCATAGGTGAACATTAACATTTCTATGCCTTGTCCAAGACATAAATAGCTATCAAAGGACATATTTCATGTTTCATTCATTCAGTGCTATTCTACGCCTAGCTTAACCAAGTCCTTGAGAATTCAGCTGGACTTTATCCTAGTCAGAATATATAGGAATGCAGTTGAAGAATGCCTATGATTTTACTGGTTTATATTTCCAAGCAATTGGAATTTAAAGCATTCTTATGTGCTATGGGCATTCTTGAAGGTAAGAATCTTAACCTGAGCAATGATTAGTGAAGCAGGTTTTATAATTATAACAGAAAAATGTATTATTTACAAGGAAAATAAGAATAAAAAAGCCTAACACCAAAAAAAAAACACCCAACAACCCTGGAGTACGTGCTCTGTGCCTGTAGGTCTCCCATTTGAGCAGAGAGTTAGACAAGAAGTGCTCTAAGATCCTTTCCAAGTTAGTTATTCTGTATTCTGTTCTGTAAGAAATACAGAAAGATTTGACCTCTGATTATTATCTCTTAAACAAAGAGTCAGCAGAGCCATAAACAAAGAACAGACATAGATGAAGTCCTTAACTTTTGATTTAATCACTCCTGCTTCCTTCTGCTCAGTAGGTAATGAGGTATGGAAGAATCAATGGCATTAAACTTGTTATCTTCCAACACGGACATCTTAATTTCCACATCAATCTTTTGAAAGTTCCTTCCTCACAATTTTTACTAAATAACTATGAAGAACTAATGCTTAACTCCTTTTTAATGAATTGCTTGAGGGAAATACTCTTCCAACAGACCTGAAAGAAATACTTTTGTTATCAATGTAAAAATATTTAATGCTATTTTTAGTCAGGAAAAATAAGAGCACTTTTCTGAAAGTTCAGAACAATTCCGCATTTGCTCACAGTCCAATCTGATTCCATTAATTCCATATATTTATAGTGGCTCCCAACTTTTTGATAATCCTGCTGTCATAAAAAGCCAGCATAACAATGACCCAATTTATGCCAATCTGGCTTCTCTTTTCCTTGGAGAAAACATGAAAATTGTAGAATGAAGACCATAATTATGCACACATTCAATTCACTTCAATGGGGCTCGGACCTTTTCTGTTCAGGATTTCTATCAGCATTTCTCATTAATCAAAGGTTTGCTTGAGACGCTGTGTTTATCCTTTTAGAAATCAAATAGCATTGAAAGAAGATTGGGGTTTGATTACTTTACACCATGCTTTGAAAATAACTTCAGTCTTCACTGCTTGCTTCATTTTTGTAAACTCAAAATTGCTGTTCATAAACACAGCATTAAAGAAGATGAGAAATAATCAATACTATTGAAGTGCTGATTTAGGAATGTCTGACTGTGAAATAATATTCTCCATACAGGAAGCCTCTTGGCCTCAAGGACCAACATCATTGTGGTCAAAACATCTTATCCTACAAGTCCTGGGAAAGAGCTGATGATGATGCTGTAGGACAAACATAGCAGGTTTTGTTTCCTAACTTCCAGTAATTTTGGAGTAGATTTATTTATTTATTTATTTATTTATTTTATTTGTCAATTATTTACAAGATAATAAGTATAAGTGTATACATAATTATGAATACATGATATGGGTACATATAAGAAAAATAAAAGAAAAATAAAAGAAACAATAGGACAGGGACGGTAGGCACGTTGGTGCGCTTATGCACGCCCCCTACAGACCTCTTAGGAAAGGGGTGAGGTCAATAGTAGACAGTCTAAGGTTAAAGTTTTTGGGGTTTGGGGAAGAAACTACAGAGTCGGGTAGAGTATTCCAGACATAGACCACTCTGTTGCTGAAGTCGTATTTCCTGCAATCAAGCTTGGTGCGGTTAACCTTGAGTTTGTATCTGTTGTGTGCTCTTGTGTTGTTATGGTTGAAGCTGAAGTATTCATTGACAGGTAGGACATTGCAATGTATGATTTTATATACCATGCTTAAATCAGACCGAATACGGCGTAATTCAAGGTTTTCTAGTTCTAGAATTTCAAGTCTGGTGGCATAAGGTATTCTACAATGAGTAGAGGAGTGGAGAACTCTTCTTGTGAAATATTTCTGGACTTTCTCAATTGTGCTAATATCAGATACGTAATGTGGGTTCCAGACTGATGAGCTGTATTCGAGTATTGGTCTAGCAAATGTTTTGTATGCTCTAGTTAGTAGTGTGATATTACCAGAGAAAAAGCTACGTAAGATTAGGTTAACAACTCTTAATGCCTTTTTGGCTATGTAGTTGCAGTGGGCTCTAGCACTTAGATCATTAGAGGTGAGTATTCCAAGGTCCTTTACAGAGCTTGGATCATCAACAAGATCTTGACTATTCAGCTTGTATTTTATTTTCGGATTTTTTTTGCCAATATGTAAGACAGAGCATTTATTTGTTGAGATTTGAAGTTGCCATTTGTTTGACCATTCTGATACACAGTCCTACTGGAGGTTTACTTACAGATTCCTACTGGAGGCAATTACTTGTTGTCTGAAGTAGTTGAAAGTCAAATATTGAATAATAATTCTAACTAAACTGAAACAGAGAGCCAGCTCAAGTACAGGATAATTCAGTTCCTGGTTATGACATAGGAGTGTATCATTTGGTTTTTTGGTAACCTGGAAGTGGCACAACCTTATTCCTGGAAGATTTCTCAGTTCCTCATCTAGCCTGAAGCGCTAGGATTTCCTCATGCATTGATAAATCCAGTCCAATCTCTCTCTTCTCTCTTCCCTTCCCTTCCCTTCCCTTCCCTTCCCTTCCCTCCTCTCCTCTTCTCCCTCTTCCCTCTGTTTTCAGCTTAAGTACAGATATTTCTCGACTTACAGCTACAACCGAGCCCAAAATTTCTGTTGCTAAGTGAGACATTTAAGTGAATTTCACCCCATTTTTGACTTTGTTTGCCGTAGATGTTAAGTGAATCACAGGCTGTAGTGTAGTTAGAATGGTTCAAGAAGTATCTTAAATATTCAATAGTATATAGACTGTGTTCACATATAATAATATGTCCAGAGGTTTTAAATGAGCCTCAAAGGTCTGGTTCATAATTCATTGTTAATCATTGGTATTACTTATCATTCTAAACTTAACATCCACCTTCTATAATGGCTAATCATAATGCATACTGCCCACCATGGAACTGTAACTTTTGGCAGGAAGCAGAGAAAAATTGAAGCAGAACTTTGAGTACTTCAGCAAAGTATTATAACCTAAGTTGCAAAAACTGGATTAGATTTCCATTCTAGCACTGTTTTGCTGGGTTAAGGGTATGAAGTATTGTGATGATATCCATGCCATATTATCTATATTTTTTGGTTGGTGGATTGGATTGTGTCTGCAAAGAACCAGTGATATTTTGTTTAATTATATGAAGATGAAAAGAACTTCCTGAATGAGGAGAACTGAACAGTTGTCTTTTAATTCTTGGTGCCTCCATACAAGAGTTAATTTTCTAAGGGCAACGTTGGTCAATGTTATTGCTGCAGATGCTGCACTTCCCCATGCCTATATAGCAGTGAATATTCTGCTCTCTCTTATAAAGAGCCATGGTGGTGCAGTGGTTAGATTGCAGTATTGCAGGCTAACTCTATTCATTGCCAGGAATTTGATTCTGACCGACTCAAGGTTGACTTAGCCTTCCACCCTCCTGAGAAAATGAGGACCCAGATTGTTGGGGGTAATATGCTGACTCTGTAAACTGCTTAGAGAGGGCTGTAAAGCACTGTGAAGTGGTATATAAATCCTACTGCTATTGCTCTCTTCAGGTTTCTGAAACTATTATCTAGTGTAGTTTTCATTGCCCATACAGAGTTCCTGAACAATTTTGCATTTTGTTTCCTTTCTCTCTATTGACCTATTGCTTTGCAACAGTCTGATCATTCAATAATACTGTGTAATAGAAAAGCTAATCCGGCTTGATGCAGCGTTGATGCCTATTCACCTAAGCCCCTTTTTTTCTATTTCTTGCTTGGGTAAAGGAAGGTATGACAATTGTGGTGATTTTTCCCAACATCTGTGACAGCCCATTAACCCAAACTTTTGTTTTCTGTCAAAGCCAAAGATAAAAGTCTATTGAAGAAGCCATGTTCAGAATCAAAATGCAGGCACAATTTGCTATCTGTGATTGCAGGAGAAGATTTCTCAGGAGTGTCTGGTAGGCAGGGAGACCCTGCTGGCCTCTGAGCAGCCAGAGAATACGTGACTTCAGATGCATCATAATTTGTGTTATTTCCTGAGAATGCTATAACTCAATTCTGATTAATAGGAGCCTCGGCAAGCAATATTCACTAACACGCTTGTCCATTCTTAAAATTTCTGGATTGCTATTGTAGATAATGAGGCTAAGGATGGCATTTGATCTCCAGGTTTTGTTTCCTGCTGAAATAAATCACACTTTTCGTATGTTTCCTCTTCCAGGTACCTGTGAGACAAGATATAATGTGGCATAGTAAGCGACAATTAATGTCTGCTGAAAGTGAAGTAATTGACTTATATCCTCCCCTGAATGTAACCAATGGGACCAACACCACGTGCATCCTTTTTTATGCAACTAATTTCACTCTTACAATCAACACCACCATTCACATGAATCTGACAAATTCAACATTTATTTTTCATGATGTGGACACGACTTCATCTGTTTGTTCCAATACCAGTGCAACGTAAGCAGGATTAAAATATTATTTCAGCATTGATCCTCTTTAATAGTAAATTAGACAAGCAGGTTACCACTCTTTAAATCACAAATAACAGAGTGAAAATACTAGAAATCCATAACAGTTCAGATTAAGATTGACTGTATTAATAAGGTAATTATGAAATTATACAGTTGCTTTTGTGCTTTTTGCATTTTAAAACATTTTTTCTTACAATCCCAGGCTTTTTACATTTTTACATTCACTTTATTTTGTAAATTAGTATGGATACAGTCCTGTAGACATTTACCTGAAGGCATTCTCTATAGCAGCGTCTACAGTTGCGGTCAAGAGGGAACAGCTTGACAAAAGTTGTTTGACTCAAGCTAAAATTCGTTTTACATGTGCATCAGGATGTCACATGGCATCTGGAAAACAATTTTGAGTAGACTTGCAGAAGCTTATGGACCAACACTCCTTTTTTATAGCCAGGGATGTGCAATCTGGGTAACTTTAAGACCTTTGAACTTGCTGATTGGGAAATTCTGGGAGTTAAAATCCACAGGTCTTAAAGCTGCCAAGGTTGGACGTTCCTGGTTGAGCCTTCAAGAGATAAAAGTATTAACTGTATAGAATGTGCCTAAATAACCATCTTGTTATATGCTATGCACTTCAAGAGGAGTGTGTCTAGAATGCATGGGCTGCATAAGCATTTTCCTACATAGTTTAGGAAATTCCATGATTACACTGCCACTTAAATGACAAGCAAAAAGTTTGAGTTTACTTTATTGATTAGCTCTTGGGCCATATCAAAGTGCAGAGTTCCAGACACAAAAAGTATTTTTACTGAGATATTACCCATCAATTTCAGGCTGAAGAATGGAGTTCTTGGATTAATTCCAAAGTTCAACACATTTTAGGTAGAATTTTATAAGTGGATCATTATAAGTGTCCATGACCCAGACATTTGATTCTTGCTTACAATCATTACAACCCATGCAATGTATACAGTCTTTGTGATGGCCATTCTTTCTTTGTGCTACAGCTTGCTTCCAAAACCACAAAAGCAGCCATTTCAGGTGACCTTTTAATCCAAAATGACACAACCAAAATAATTGGTTGATTTTCGTGGACCCACATCTTCTGAAAAAAAATTCTTTCACAGTGCATCCCCCAAATTCAAAATGTGCAAAATTCTTCAGGCTCAACTTAAGTTGTGACCAGCAGTTATGAGGAAAAGTATAGAATGTTTGCATAATCAAGAAAGAGTTGTATTCATAATTTTATTGCAGAACATCATACTATTACAGTGGCATCCTGTCCCTGCAGAATGCCCCTTGTGTAGAAACTACATGTCCCAGAGTTCCTAACTAGACAGAAAAGAATTCTGGGACATATAGTTCCAAAATATCTGGGGGATGGCAAATTGGGAAAGCTGCTTCTGATAACGAATGCGTAGTCCTTTACCAATTCCAGCTGACATAAACATGGACACATCATAAGAAATTATGAGTATCTTATTAGAAAAGTAACAAAGCAAAACATTCACACTATAATACAGCAGACTTTCTAATGCCATTATGTTCAAAACATTTTGAGAGTGTTTGGACTAAGGGAGAGAAGAGTTGAAAGAATTATATATCTGGAAAATTGCTTTTCAAAACTGCTCTTTCAAGGGTATGGCCCATTTCCTATTTCTCATAGTAACTCAAAAAATGCATTCTATTTTTTGACGCACGTGATTGAAGAACTTAGCTACTCTTTTAATTGATATCAATCTTCCCCAGCCTGCCATTCTCAGATTTGTAGAACTGTAAATTCAGCTGATCTGCTGGTAGTGAAGGCCTGTTGACTAGAAAATGCTTAATTGTGGGAAATACTTTTATTTTTTTACTTCTATACAAGTTAAAATACAAACAGTACGACTAGGTCTTCTTTTATATAGTATTCCTTTCTTTCATTTCCAAAACAGTTACGTATGATCCCTTTCCACGTACACTCCACTCTTCCATGCTCTAATAATAATTTTTATTCTTTATTCTCATTCTATGAGACAATTCTTTAATTGTAAGATCTCATTCCAAGAAGCCTTTGGCAGACTTATATTCAAGTGAATTCTTAAGCGTTGCTGTAGAATCAAGTTCAGTTGATAGCTTTTCCACTTTTGTTTCCCAAGAAAAGAAGAGATTCTCCCATTGGGAGACTTCTATTTATTATTTCTCTGTATTTACTATCAATATGTTCAATATGTATATGCTCACTATATATACTATATTACTAAAATACTTCCCTATGTGTGAATTTCCCTATACTTACTAGCTCATTATCCAGATTTTATTTGAAAATAAACTGTTCACATTGCTTTCTTTTTTTTTCTTTATTTCTATTAGGTTGTCATTAAAATACACCAACTTGGAGAATGAGAAGATTGACATCAAGACCCTGGAAATAAGGTAGTTTAGAAAGATGTGGTGAAGCAAGAGAATCACATTGCAAATAAGGTTTATTATTTTATTATTATTATTTATTATTATATATATATATATATATATATATATATATATATATATATATATATATATATATATATATATATATATAAATCCCACCTCACATATAAATATTTTGCGCACACAAAACGTGATCACCACCCCTGTATCTATAAGTGTGTGTGTGTGTGTGTGTGTGTGTGTGTGTGTGTAGACTTTTTAATATGTGTTTTAATATGTAATTCCCCCTTTGCTGAGGGAAACAGTAGACTACTTTTGAAAGCAAAATGATTTTCGGAAAGGTTTAGGGGACATGGGATGATAGGTCATCAGTTCAAAATGAAAAAAAAAAAAAAACCCTGAAGTTTTGCTAGGTCAGCAGTAGGCCTCTTTTGCCTGTTAGAGGACCAATTTTGTTTCTCAGTCCAGGCAGTGGGCTTCTATTTGCTTCCTTTGAATCATATATTATGCATCACTGAGACGATTTCACATCTCAATAGATGCATTATGAATGAATGTATATTATTAGAACAGTAAAGCAACAAAATCCAGATGGGCATATGCACCACCTTATTACTATCTCTCCCATTTTTGGAAGGAAGCAATTACAAAGTGAACTGATCTTCTCCCCTCAAAAAAATAAAATAAAATAAAGAAAATAACTAAGTATCAGCTAGGGATAATTTAGGGTAGTATTGCTCAATCTGTCCAGATATCAGCTTCCAAAATATTCCTGCATATTTTGCTTGGTTTCTTTCCATCTCTTTTGGCTGTCTAAACATAATATTGCTCCATTTTCTCTCGAAATAAAGGGAATATTATGGAGATGCTTCAACATTTTCAGATTTTGCCACTTAGGTCTACTGACTTGCTTCTCCATCCTACAGCTCTGCATGCCTCATTTACTCTTTTCATATTATATCCCATTATGTAGTGATGTACTGATTAGATGTGTCTTTACTGACAAATCTGTATTGTTGTATGGCTAGATTACATCATCTTAGATTGTTCCTATCTGTCATGTAGGTTGTCATTTATTTACCTGCTGTTTGCAAGTCAACCAACTCAGATAGTCAAAACAGAAACAAGTGTATAAATCACAGCAATTCCCATCAAGACAAAACCCAGAAAATCCTTCTCCCTTGTATCAAAGAACTGGTGAAGTTAACTGGTTCTGTAGAGTAGTGATTGCAAGAAGAAATACAAGTCCAGTGAATACCAAGATCACATCACTTTAGAATCAAAGTGGCATGAACACACAAAGTTTACCTGTTAAGGGTGAATATGTCTATAGTAGTGCAGCTAGGACCTAGGACCAGATTATATTTATTCATTTTTTTAAAAATGATTCTTCTGAGAAATGAATCGCTTTACCTGAAATTGGCCATGCACATTCTGGATCTTCAATCCTGCCTAAACAAATCAATCGTACAGCACTGTAGGGAAAACACAGCTCGCTATCGAGGTCAAACTGGAATGACTGGAAAGCAATTTATAACAAACAATAAAGACTATCTTGGGAATGAATAAATAGAATAACGCGTACAATGGATTTAAATTTAAAAAATTAAATATTTTGCCACATGCTTCAGGATACTATTATTAACAAGACAGCCAAGAGACCACAACACTTAGCAATGTTAAAGTGCAACAGTTATATTTTTCACTAGAACAGCCTCTGGCAGAACAGCTAATGAAACACTTGCAAGTAATATAGAATTCAAGAAGTCTGATTTAAAAAAAAACTTCAGAAGAAAATGTTAAGTTATAATAAAAATCGTGAGCTGCAAGCAGGCCAAACTACAACATTAATATTGATGGGAACCCCAGCAGCTATTGCTACTCCTGATTAGCCACACTTATACAAGACAAACTCTTCCTTATTTAAATTATTTCTTAAATTATTACCGTGCTTCCAACTCCAACAGACAAATATTCCTAAAACTTAGAAGAGGGGAAATGTTGCAACAGTTGAACTGTAAAAGGAAATTCATATTTATAGGAGTATAAGATGCTCCCCTAAAGCAGCACATACTACTTTAGATGTTCACTCTAATGCTATTTCTCTAAACAGCAAGAACTTTCAGGATTTCAATTTAGGAAATAGGTTTACTGTATCGAAGGAGGAAAAAAAAAACATGGCTCTGAACAGCTGTCATCTAGTAATCAACTAAATTTTTGCAGCTCAGATTTGGTAGCTTTAGACTCAACTGGAGATTTCTTCCAATGGTCTTCTTGATTTTTGAACTGGAAATGTTAAGGAGTAATTCTTGAATCTTGTCTGTTTCTATTATCCCGATCACTAATGAAGACAAAGGTAAAAGCTAAGAAAAAAAGGTAAAAGCTGAGGCAGAAGTAGAAGTGGCTATTATATTGAGCATAAGCTAAGAAGACAAAAACCAAAAACTGAGAATATGAAAACCAGTGCCAAAAACTTGGTATTCTTGGACATATTACAATAGCCTAGCAAAGTACTTTATTAATTAATCTCCAAGGTCCCCTTATGTCTATGAAAGAAGTTAATTTCCTATACTGTTTCTGTGATCCAATTTTTGATGTGTGGGAACATTTTCAGAGATATGCTGCTGCCACACTCACGTGTACATATTTTTATCTTTCAATGAATGTAGCAATCTTCTTCTAGAAGTCCCCTTTTCTAGGTAATAAAAGCCTCTTCTGCCCTCCACCCAAAGAAAATAAGCATACCTCTTTTGGGGACTGCTGTCCACCACATTCAGAAAATTAGCCAAATCCAAATGTCTTCAATTTTATGTGAGTATATATATTTAAAAGGACAAGAAATCCTTGGAATCTATTTGTCAATGTTCTTGAGGTAATTCCCCATTAGGAGAATGAGTACACACAGGGAGGCGTAGTGAGAGTGGTGAGGAATAACACACAACCAGCACACAGATACACTGTATAGTAATATGTAGGTTTTCACTTCCAGTAAACAGTTAAGCAAAGTCCAACAAGCAGTCCAAGTCATACACAGTTAAAGCAGTCAGTTTTCGGTCCAGGGATAATCCAAAATCAAAATCCAGTATCATAAACAGTTCAGTAAATAGACTCATATCAAATCCAAGAAGAACGACGATCAGCAACAGTCAATAGGGAAAAAAATGCAAACCAACCAACATCGAGCATCAGAACATCTAGCAACAACAACTAGCAACACTCTCTGGGAAACCAGGTTTCTGGCTCCATCTTATGGCCATTTGACACCCAATTACAATTTTTAGCATTCCCTTAAAGAGATAGTATTAAAATGTCTATCCTGGTTTATATATTTCCAACCCAACTGTTAGGTGACTTACATTCCTAACAAATGTCAAACAAAATCAGTGGTGCTAATATACACTTTGAGACCTTGTACATCTCCCTTTTCTGATCCACATGGTTTACTAGGAAGTAAGCACTTTTTCATAGACAAACATTAAAAAGTAAAACAAAACAATGAAACATCAGTTGACTGTTGGACACACAGTTTAAATAATAAGACTAAAAGTTGATCTGCTTATTGTTTTTCTCATCACATACTACTTTCTCTTGCTGTGTATGTGTGTTTTGTTTGATCCCTTCTTTAAATATATGGCCCTACCTTTCATCCCTGAGGTGTAATTGTGGTTGCCCACCTGAGCAGAATGTTGGGTTTTTACCTCCAAATGTTTCAGGTATATCTGTATCTAATCTTACTTTCTGGTGCTTTTGATTCTTCTCCTACAATTATCTCAGAATGACTCTTTGTCATATTTTATTCCTCTCTAGATTCTTGATGACCAACATGTTCTATACTAGTTCTTCAAAGAATTGGTTCACCTTAGATTTTGTTCATATTCTGCAAGATAACAGGGATGCTGAAGATGAGCCTGCTAAATTTAATGTCTCTACTATCTATGGTCCTGCGGAGTATTCATTTCATTGCCCCTTGGTGGGCACGGAGAGCCACTATGATGTATTACTAATTCCAGCCAACGATAAAGCTAAAAACTGGAAAATTGATATTTCTGATTTTCAAGTGAGTACCTATCATTATTTAAGAAACAAATACCAAGAGCTCTAACTCGGGGTTCTAGGGAACTGAAACTTAATACCATCTATGCATTTTCTTCAGGAGTAAAGGGAAGTTTTAAAAAACTAAACAATTTCAATGCCTTGCTCATGTTTGGTCTATGGTGACTTATCCAGTAAGGCAAGGATAAAAATTTATTTAATATCCAAGGCTGCAGTTGTCAAGGGAATTAGAGAAATAAGGGACACAAGGAGTGCAGAGCTGAGTATTTTGGAAGGGAAATCAAATTTGGAAAACTTTCATTTTTAAGTGTTATATTTGGAGATAGTGTATATTGCCTTGGTCTGGTTGATGAGGACGATGAAGAGGCAAGGGCATCTAGAAACAATATTTTCTAGTAGTAGAAGAACTAATCAGTCCACTCTAAATAGGGACAGTTCTAGCAAATTCCCAGGGCCCCTTGCCTGCACCTAATAACAGCATTTCAGATTTGATCCGGCCAGACCAAAGAGCAGAATTCTCTAGAGTGTTGAGACCTGTAAGAAGCAATCCAATAGAAGAGCCAATTCTGAAGAATAAACTTCCACATCTATGTCCCCAAAGTGTTTTCTCAAGAGACAACTGAACTTTCTGGGTTTTTTTAAAAAAAGATTTTTGTTTCTCATCCAAGGAGCTGAAGAAGCTCCTTGGAGAAGAAGTGACACATCTTTTAAAAAAACAACAACAGAAAGTCCAGTTGCCTCTTTAAAAAGCACCTTTTGAGACAACCATGACCTGGATGACTGAGAATCTCCATCGACATTCCACAACTACGTATTGTGTGGAAGTTGAAGATGGCTTATTGATTGCCCATACTCCCTGAGAGAAAATGCTGAAAGCAACTTTCCAAGCATCAGCTCTGTGATGTTTATCTTGCCATGAACTTGAATTTGCCAAGGTTGACCATGTTTCAGTTGCCATCTTGAGATACACTAAAAAGGACTCTCTTGCTTCTAAATGTTCTGCCTGAGCTGGCATATCACTGGACTGTGTCAGGCATCCAGCTTGGCTGGCAGCCTGCTGTGCCAGCACAATATGTAAATTTGGTCTCTTCCCCCATCTCAAGTCAGATGGAAACTGTAAAGTCTGTTTTCAACCATCATGGTTATATAGGACTTCAAAGGCCAAAAGAAAGGAACTTGGAGTCCCGTAGATCCCAGCCTGCAATAATTGAAATATTATGCTGAGTAGCAATTGTAAAAGCAATATATGAAATACATACAATAAAAACATACTTCCCCCTTCCATCAAAACATATAACTGTAGCTCTAACTGGACTGTATACTTTCAAGCTCATGTTAATGCCAGACTAGTTATTTGTGCGCTACACAGCATGCAACTACATATTTTCCCCATTTAATTGCAAGTGACAGAAGGGAACATTAAGTTTTACTGGAACATATATTCACACAGAGAGAAACCTCTCATTCCCAGCATACTTGGTCAAAAATCCACACAGATGCACACACACACACACATATTTAAATGGCTAGGGCCCATCCTGCATACTAAAAGTCCGTGTTGCATCCATTTCTGCTACTTTTTGGTAATGTCAGAAATCCTAGTGGATTAATTAGGCTAGGTAAAATCACGGGGAAAATGCTAAAAGAAGGCAAGTCCATTGAACCTCCATGAGACTGAGTTTGACTTGAGGACATTTCTTTCTTTCTTTTCCAGCTGTAGACACGGTAAGAGGAGAGCTGTGCTCCTCTGTGATAGCCAATAATCAAAGTTGATGGGATGTTTTCAGAATAAATTTAATTGAAGAGCATAAGTTTTCATAAATTAAGATGAGGTGGGGAGGGGAATTCAAATGAAGAGAATGTGTATATGTCACTGGTATGTCATACATGTGAGACAAATTCCAAGGGTCTTTATCAATTAAAAATTGAAATGTGTTGAAAACCCACTGGGATCCTTGAGACCTGCCAGGATAAAGCAGCCATTTTGGAAAAAAAGAAACATGAGCAGCTCAAACAAGGTAGACCTTGTTAAACTCATATGCATCAAAAGATTTTAGCTACCTCATAAGGTCTCAGCAAACAAATTACATGAAAGCATTTTAAAAATCATGATTTAGCTTCAGAATAATGGAGACAAACTATGATGAATATTAGACCTGGAAACCTTGTCTAAAGACTTTGATCAAAAGATATAAGAAAAAAAAAGTGGGTTTGTGTTTTTTTTCCAAGTTTTCCCACCAATAAACTGCCGGGAGTTTCATCTTTACCTTCTTGTTAGAATATAACTAATCTCAAAGTGATGGCAAAGCTTGAGAAAAAGGGTAGCTGAGGGCAGACATCAAAGCATGCATTATTAAAGCCAAACCAGTTGAGGTAATGAAGGTTCCATACTGAGTAGGAGCCAAAAACAAACCAGATAGGTTTTTTTTTGGTTATTGTTGCTGTTGTTGGCAAGATTAACAGTGCAGCAGTATCTGTAATGTAGCCCATTCAGTGCTTACTAACATCAAAGCCTTTAATAAGTTTCATGCACTTTTAACTCCAAGTGCAGCATCTAGTATGTTTTATTTAATTCCCATTCACTGGTCAGTGTGAACTAAAAGGATACGCATGACCTTTTTTTCCCATTGAAATTGTATTCTTTCGCTAATGAAAGATTGTCTTTCATGTTTTCTTTCTTTGTGGTGTATACGCATGTGCTTGAGACAGACGGAAATTATCTTTGCAATTTTTGCAAAGCGTTTGAGGAGGAGCTAACCGATGATTTCCAGTTTAAATTCTCTCCATGTCTAAAATACATACATAGACTCCTTCTTCAAAACTGTCATCCTACTTGGTTCCAATGTAGCAGCAAGAACAAAACATGCCACGTGATGGCAATAAGGTGGTTGAGCCAAAATAAGGATCCTATCTTATTTTTGTTTGGATGAAAACAGAATCAAGAATTATGATGGGGATATTTAATGGTATTTCATCATAGGTCCAAACTGCCTTCCCCAAATACACATAAACAGCACAGGTGATAAAATAAAATACTATGGGACATGACAAAATAATGATCTACATGTTGAATAATAGCTTCTCTAGCACTTGTTTCTGGGCACATCCCAGTAGAAAAAGCTGCAGCTATTGCAAAACTGTGCCACCAAGACCCAACTCTAGCCAGTAGCACTGAATATATCAGTGGTATCAAAAGCTCCAAGAGACCCAGAGAATTACTAGAGTTGTTCAGAGGTGGTTATTCAGCAGGTTCTGACCAGTTCTGGAGAACCGGTAGCAGAAATTTTGAGTAGTTTGGAGAACTGGCAAATACCACCTCTGACTGGCCCTGCCCCCATCTATTCTCTGCCTCTTGGGTCCCAGCTGATCAGCTGGGTCTTCTTTTGTTGCCCTGCACAGGAGAACAGAGCTGGAAAGCAGGTTAGTGGGGTGTGGATTCTGCAGTAACTTTCCCCCAGGAATGGGGAGGGAATGGAGATTTTTCAGTAACCTTCCCCTAGGAGTGGGGTGGGAATGGAGATTTGACAGTATCCTTCCTCTGCCACACCCACCAAGCCACGCCCACAGAACCTGTAGTAAAAATGTTTGAATCCCACCACTGGGGTTACTCTCCCCATCTAGTTCCAGAGACAATCACTCAAAGAAACATCCATTATTATCAAGGGGACAGTCCAACCTGCCAATTTCATCAGGGAAGAATGGTAAAGGAATAAGCAAAGGAATTCTCATGTCTCTACATCCAGTAACTGTTCACATCCTTAAGATCTACAAGATAAAAATAATGCACATGAATGGAATGAGCAATTGCCAAGATCACTTCTTGGCTATCTGGAATCCAGATTGTGACAATTATGATCACTCTATCTGCAAATAACAATGAAAACTGCCCAAAGTGAGCCTTTGGACATACCATTTTCTCTGCCCCAGCGCTTTCTAAAAAAAAGCATATGCTGTGCAATGCAACACAAACAACAAAGCAAGCCTCCTTTGCTTCATCTTCTGCTCCAGAGTTGGAATTCAATGACTGATTCCATCTCTATCCAATAAACATTATTATTATGCTTTTCCACTTGTATATCATGACATAGACAAGCAAAATTAGGACTACCATCCATTTAGTTCATTCTCATTAAAATGCCAGATCAGACTGGCTTCATGATTTTTTTAAAAAGGGATTATTGCCTCCTCATAGCTGAGATACGTCTTTCACACATACTGTACATGCTCATACACACTGACTGCCTAGATGACCTGTACTAAAGCAATCTTCCCTTGAGCCAGAAACCATGTGCATTTATAATCCAATCTCAAAAATTCAATTTCTGGGAAATATGATTGACTTCAGTTGCATCTGCATGATAACGATTATCTGGGCATATTTCAATTAGTTATGTCACATCTTGGCTAATGAAATATGTTTTATGTTGGGAATTGCTATGACTTATGTTCTTGCATCAGAGATCCAATCATTTAATGGATGCATGTCATCATTATTATGGGGTTATCTTAGGCTGTTAACCAGGGCAAGACACAAGAAAGGAAAACACTGTGCTGGTTAAGTTTTTTTACTAAATACAATTAAACATGTTGGTGTTATCCCTGAAAAGCCTAAAGAACTTAGAGTCCAAGAGATCTATAGAAATGGTCCGTTTGATAATTTCCTACTATCAAAGATTCAGCTAGTTTACATGTGAAAGAAAGCTCTTCAGGTTGCATTTGGAAAGACAGCAAAAGTGGCAGCTTCTAAGTACAAATTCATTTTAATCTTTCACTTTTAAAAACTTCCAGTTCTGTATTTCAATTTATTTATTTTTTTCAGTTGCTTTGGAGTCTTCATTAAATAGAAATGCAACATATTGAACCAGATATTTGGATGACTCATTTTTCTTTTTCTTTTGCAGATTCAAGCTTTCAATATTGAAAATAACGTATTTTCCTATGCAAGCGACTGCACATCATTTTTCACACCTGGAATTTGGATGGGTCTCGTCACCTCCCTAATTTTATTATTGATCCTTACCTATGGAATCCACATGATTTTGAATCTTACCACCAACAGTAGATTTGATGACCCCAAAGGTCCAGCTCTTTCAGTCCCTCAAACAGAGTAATGACGAAATTGTAGTTTTGAAGATCGTAGCTTCTCTGTCATTGGCTGGGCTATCTAAGGCCAATGAGCTGAGCTGAGTTTAATAAGTCCAGGGCTTCTGAGAGTGTCAGATAACTTATACTTGCTATGGGAGGAATTATATGCAAAGAATTAAAAATATGAGTTGCCTTCTTTGAAAAAGTGGGTTTTTTTAAGTATAGGAGACAATACAATAATACTTCTGCCACCCTTCATTCCGCCTCTTAATAATTACCAAAATTAAAATTCTGAGGAAAATCTGAGATTATTCATAGTTGTTTCCAATTATTAAAGAGATCAGTCTCTAGAGTCAGCTTTATAAATGGAATTTTTAAAAACCTATTATGCAGGTATTTAAGGAATGATTTAAATAAGGTCTTATTAAGAAAATGTACATTGAGATTAAAAATTCATCCTAAGCACATTTTAACAGAAAAGCAGGATATATATTTTAAAACTTTACTTTCTTGTATCTTCTTAAATATAACATTCATGTCTAATGCTGTGATCAGGTGAAATAGAAGAAATACTGCCAATTTCCTTTTTTTAAAAAAATACTCGGTATTAAAGGTCCTGTTATGCAAATGTATTTCTAACTGCAGTTGAAATTGAAACTGAGTTGCTTTCTCTAATCATCTTATCGGAGTGTTTTGCAACCTAAATAATAAAATGAATTTGAGGCACAGTCATATCGAAACTGCACGTTTAGTACTGCTGAAAAAAATGAGGATAATTGAGCAACTGTCACTTAACAATTATTATTTTTCATTTCCCATTTTTTATTTTGTTGTGGGGCTACTATGAAGGGGGTTTAAAATGATGACTACTACCAGATGGCAGTTGAAAGAAAATTTCTCTTGTTGCCATCTAATGGTTGACCAGATTTTTTTCAGCCCAGATATATTAGTTTTTGCCCCAGAAAGGTACAGAAAAGCACAGGATCACATTTACCAACATCCTCAAGCTTTTAGACTTGCATCTCAATTTTACTTTACTTTTTTCATCCATGCTTTTTCTTATTCCTTCAAGAAAACCAAAAGCATGCTTTGTTCGGGTATTTTCCCACGTCATTGTAGTTGTGCTTTTAAAGTTGTAGCGACTTTTCGGCAGAATCTCATCTGCCATCATCAGGCTTCTGTATTGTGTTCATCTGTGAGTCTGGCTTTTATAGTGGTTTCAGATTTAAATTTGGGGCAGCCTATTGCTGTGCCAGAATGGTTTTTTCTTCACCCTGATTGGTTGGGAGTCTTGGTCTGTGTTTATTGGTCTTGGAGTTTGCTATGTTCTGATTGATTGGTGTTTCTAATATCACCTGTCTGTTTTTTGGCTCTTTTTGTCTCTTGATTGGCTGGCAACATTGTGTTGCTTTATTGGAGCCAAAAAAGAGAAGCCTGATGATGGCAGATGAGATTCTGCTGAAACGTCACTACAACTTTAAAAGCACAACTACTATGACGTGGGAAAATACTGGAGCAAAGCAGAATGCCATATATATATATAATATATATATATACATACATACATATACATATACATATACATACACACACACACACACACACACACACACATATATATTTGTTACAGCAACAGATTCTTGTAGGTCTGAAATAATTGCTGTATCCTCTTACTTTTACTTTCCAGAAAAGTTTTCCTTCTATGGGCTGAGGCACCTTTTATGTTTATTTATTCTATTTATTTAGCGTATGGCACGGGTTAGCCAGGGATCACCGAGGTGACTGGCTGCCTCTGTGAAAGGAATTTTTTTGGTTGGTGTTATCTTTACCCAATGGGACGCCTGAATGCCGGTAGGCAACCAGGGGAGGCCCTTTTCTTGTCCTTCTGCGGTTTATTCGCTCACGGGAATTGAGCCACCGAGCTGCCAACCTCAGGGGTATGCAGGCCCAGCGTCTTAACACATGAGCCACCATGGTGCCCACCCTTTATGTGATTGTTGATTAGTTTGCAGCACTTCTTTCTGATTCCCAAGATCATTCCCACATTCCATTACAGTCTTAGAGTTTGCTCATCTGAAGTCACTTTATTTTGCCCTTCTTCCCACACACCATGAGCACATGCCCTTAGTCCTCCTAACATGATATAGTTATTAGCCTTTACCTATACCTATCATGCATTCACTGTAAATAAGTGTCCCTAAACTCTTATTATTATAAAGCCTACTTTACAAATAGTTGTTCAGGCTGATTCCAACTTTTGGGAGCTCCCACATACCACCCACAAAGAATACTTAACCTCCAATAGTTATGAGAAGAAATAATCACATTGGGCTATGCACTAGGACATGTTGGTGTCTCAGGTTTTCAAAGAGGACCTCGGGTGTCATTATCCCATCTATTCATGATAAATCTTTTTTTGTTGTCATTTGTAGTTTTCCCTAAAACAAGAATTCTAGGTGGAACTTTCTCTACGGTAATTGTATTAGAGGAGGAACTAGAAGTAGGGCAAATTGCCAGTTTGGTGCAGTGCTTAAGGCACCAGGCTAGAAACCAGGAAATTGTGAGTTCCAGTCTGCTTTAGGCATGAAAACCAACTGGTTGACCAGTCACTAACTCACAGCACATGTTTTTGTGTGGAGAAAATAGGAGGAGGAAGGAGTTATGTTCACTACCCTCAGTTATATATAAAAATAATCTTTAAAAAATATTTAAAATATAGATAAAATAGAGTTTAAAAATCTTTATAAAATAGAGAAGAAACAAATAGAAGAAGGAATGGAAAGATGGCTCCAAGCACGGGTCAAGTATTTCAGTGGAAACACACACAACCAAGAGTTCTCTCAACCAACAGGAAAGCAAACAATCATTTTCAGTATCAGAATTAAGTGAATGAATGAAATGAAGTCTACCCTTGGCTTTCTTTTGAAACTCTAACCCAGTTCCTTCTTCTGCCATCAAGCAACAATAAATACTTTCTTGTAATTTGTCTGTTGTGCCGAGTTTCTTTTCCACAGGATTATGTCAGCCCTGTAGAGGACTCTGAGGGGCAGCAGGGATAGGTAAGAGTATTGGATTATATGGATCAAATAGTATAGGTTTGCTTACAAAGTAGAATTCACAGACATCTGCAGAAATACTGAGAAAAAGAAAATGCTTCCTCAGCAACCAGGGTCAAAATAGCTTTTGGTCTGGCATATATTGCATATTTTCTATTACATGAGGTAATATATAACAAAAGATATCCAGAATAACTAACAGTTGAATGTAAATGAGACAAAGGATAAAACATTGTTGCATTTTACTGAAATTTTGGAAGTGCTGACACCAACATAGGTAAGCTGAAGGTTACTGAATAGTAGTATGATTATTATACAATAATATAATGTATAGTAGTAATGCTTAATAATGAGACCTGAATAATTAGGACCAATTACCAATTTATCAGAAAATTCTGTCATGAGAAATATAATCAATGTTATCTCGCTCTGTTTTTGATCTTTTATTCCCTAAGAATCCTTGGAGAGATTGAGGGAGTAGACAAGCATTATTGACAGACTTATCTTGTTATTGGACCCTGGACTGTACAGCATGTCATTATGTTTTAGCTTGGACAAAACTTACAAGCATCGTTGATTTGTACATGCAATATAATGGCTTCGCTTACGAATTTAATAAAGTATATCTTGTTTTATTTCAGATTATGCCATTGTACACAGAGATCATATATAGCTGAAGCACAATGTATATAGTACCACAGCTTGTACAATTGTAGCTGTTGGACTTCGTAATGTGAAGATACTATAGGTTATCTTTTCCTAAATATCTGGATCATGGTGCCAGAAATAGACTGAGTGAAACTATGTTTAAGCAGGGATGGGCAGGTTTACCTCCTCCGCATATTTCACCTGCCTGTTAATTACTTTTCTCCCACGTAGGTCTTTCCTACCAAACCAACTTGGATAGAGCAAAATAAAAGGAAGATGGGAAAACCTGGCCTAGATAGATAGATAGATAGATAGATAGATAGATAGATAGATAGATAGATAGATATAGTGTGTGTATATGTATGTATAAATAGATATTGTGTGTGTGTGTGTGTGTGAGAGAGAGAGAGAGAGAGACAGAGAGAGATTATGTGTATATACTATATAATATGTGTATACACACACATACACACACACACAAACTGCCTGAAGAAATAGCAGATATTCCAGCATCTCACAAGATTTTCTCTTTCCCAGACACAAGTCACAGAAAAATTAATATGGGTTCTGGTAGCATGGAAGAAAGTTCGTGAGACATGGGCAATGAAAGGATTTGATATCCGTCAACCTTGTTAGAGTTTAAGAGTTGTGGACAAATCATTATTCATGTTTTCTTTTGTTACAATATGCTTCCGTAGCATCATTAAAGAGTAATAGAATAAAACTTTTATTGAATTAGTCATTTGACTATATCAAAAGTATAAAACTAATACAATTATACAAGCAGATGCAGACAAAACAATAGGACATGTTCAGAATAAGTCATTACTCCTCCAGTGATTTAAATATTCCATCCTTTTGGAAATGGCCTTTGAAAAATGACATGCCGATTCATTCCATGAAAAAGGTAAGACAGTTTCTCTCCAGTGCTCTCTTTTTAATTTTTAAATAAGAGTCTAAATAATCAGCTCTTTTGGCAGAGTGCAGTTTGCAGTCAAAAAGAATAGTTCAAAGTTTTCGATGGCTGGTGCTCCACAAATATCAAAGGAACTTCATGAACTCTCTTACTATAGAGTCTAGTAGTTTGAAATTAGCTCTAGAAAGAATTCTGGAGATTTTGAGCCATAAAAGTTGTTAAAATATTTTTTTCTGACTGGGAGCCCAATCTGTGTTGAGCCAACCAGTGGTGGGATTCGAATTTTTTTTTACTGGTGGTTCTGTGGGCATGGCTTGGTGGGCGTGGCAGGGGAGGGTAAAATCTCAAGTCAGAGGTGGTATTTGTCGGTTCTCTGTACTCCTCAAAATTTTCGCTACCGGTTCTCTAGAACTGGTCAGAACCTGCTGAATACAACTTCTGGAGCTAACAAGACTTAACATATTTAACTGCCACAATATCATCCTAGGCAGACTCTTTGAAGGTTTTTTTGGGGGGGAACCTTTAAATTTGTTTGGACTAGGAACTGGATGGAGAATCCATATTGCGAGTTGACATTTGAAAGTGGGGCAACTCATTAAGAAATAGATAGACTTACAATGTCTTCATTTCCGTTATTTGTTAATATGGACCATAAAGTATTCTCTTTGTAACATTGTTCACCCTCTCTTTGTTCCACCAATTTATTCCAGAGTTATCCTATTCTATCAGATTATCCCCAAAAGACTTTGCCAACTGTAAAGACCATCATCCACCACTTACACTTTTTCATCAATTGAGAAGGAAAACACCCTTCAGGAGATGGGGATTTTTAAAGTCACCCTCCTCCTTTCCATCACCAGGTGGCAGTCAAATAACATTTTTTTGGTCTGATTCATTGGAATCTCCTTCCCCTGACCTCTGAGATACATTCTGAGCAAAGGAAAGATGCAATAAAAATGGGCATCTGGAAAATTAAAGAACAAGTATTGATCTCTCCATCATTTTTAAGGACTGATCTCAATGACGGATATGGTTTCCTCTCCAATCTGAATAGGGAGGCAGTAAAATCATTGCTGAAACAACATAGCCATGAAATCTCATCTTCTCTGCAAGAGATGGAATTCAACTTGCATTTGGAGACCCCAAAATATGGTAGTAGGCCCCATACACAATTTGAGGTAATCTGAGCAATCACTCATAATTGGATAAAACTCTTTGATCCTTGGATTTTTAGGAGGGAACGGAAATTTCCAGTCCCTGATAATCATTAATCTAATTAATTAGATAAATTATTATCTAACCTTTTAAAACTAAATGCCAATAGAATCCATGGAACACAGTAAATTTCCTATTACAATGAATGATAAATAAAAAGTTTACTTAGAATTATTTTTACTGCATTCAATGAGCTAATTCCCAAATAAGCAAATATAAAGTTATAATTTTTCAATGTGACTTTTAATTCTATATCTGTGTGAGTCCTCACAACTAGTAATATACAATATCAAAAAAATCCACTATGGGTTCATGTATCTCCTTCTGCACTAAGTTTGGATATGTCTCTCAATGCCTCTTCCCACATTATTCCTAAACTGTAAATGTTTAATGTTGCAGAAGAATGAACAATAAAAATAAATCTTAGGAACTCAAAAATGCCAGGAGATTAATAAATGTCAGGAAACAAACAAGGGGAAAAATTACAACCATAAAAAACCCCTTAAAATAGTTGAAAACTGAAAGCATCACTCAAAATCATTGAAGTGCTTAAGACAAACAAACGCAAACCCTAAAATGTAATTGAATCTCTGTTTTTTAACACCCTGGGAAACAAAGTCAGAGAAATATAGATTCAGTGGACCTGAATCTTTAACTTCTAGAACCTGATGCTTTTCTTTAAAAAAAAATAATATTTATTGCTTCATCATAAAAAATAAAACAGAAAAACAAACTAAATGAAACAAAACAAAAGCATACATTCAACACTAGCAACAACAGAAAAGAAAAAAAATAGTTTATTATCTCAAACACTTAAATAAGACTTTTGGATTATTTTTTATATCATGTTTGACATAATGTTACATAATCAAGGAAGAGGAGGAAGAAGTATTGTGTGAACGTGTGCCATTTTCTGCCTCTGGGTGGAGTTTACTTAATTTAAAAACAAGATTGTTTAGTTTCTAAATCTTACAAAGTTTGGTTTAAAAACAACTGACTGTATGATGCAGGGGGTTACAGCTGTGCATATATATTACATATATATTTACACGCACACACATATACACATAGATACATACATATACGTATATATGGGACTGGCTAATGCTTTAGAGTCATCAAGTGTAACATCCTACCCTGTTCAGGAAACCATATTGACACATATTTCCTTTTTCAACTTTGGTGGTGTCATCTTGATTAGGACATATTGTACTGACTGAACTCAAAAATGAAAAGGATAATTTCATTATCCTTTCCTGGATCAGCGGTCCCTACTCACAGTCACTCATGGTCACTTCTTGTCTTGATTATTGCAACACGTTCTACATGGGGCTGCCCTTGAAAAGCACCCGGAAGCTCCAGTTGGTGCAAAATGCAGTGGCCCACATGGTTTTATGCAGACCCCGGTGTGCACATGTGTCACCTTTCCTGCAGGAGCTGCATTGGTTGCCAATTTGCTTCCAGGTGCAATTCAAGGTGCTGGTTATCACCTTTAAAGCCCTTCATGGTTTGGGACCAGATTATCTGAGGAAACATCTCTTGCCAGTGACATCTACCCAACCCATTAGAGCGAGGAGGCAGGGAATGTTGCGGGTCTCACCCCTGAGGGAGATATACCTGTTGGGACCCAAAAGAAGGGCCTTCTCCGTGGTGGCTCCATCTCTCTGGAACATCATTTCCCTAGAGATTAGAATGGCCCCCTCATTAAAACTCTTCCGAAAGGCACTGAACACCTGGTTTTACCAGGCGGCCTGGCAAACCCAGAGAAGGATGGAGCCCATCAAATGGCTAGTGTGATCTGCTGTGGTCGGGGTGGGGGATGGGAGTTGGTTTGGGGGGTTTTCTTGTTGTTGTTGTTTTCCCAGATTTTGTTCTATTGTACTTTACTAATTTGATGCTTTTTGTTACTTTTTATTGTTTTTTTTTTTTGTTCTAAACATAGTTTTACATTGTGTAAGCTACCTCGAGACGCCATGGGTGAATAGGCGGCAACATAAATTAAATATATAATAAATTTATGGTATCAAAAGTAAAGAAAAAAGTTTGTACTTCAGCCCTTACTATCACTATTCACCTTTTCCAAGACACAGTTATGTCCAGTGTTTCTTGGGTATAAGAAGGAAATAGGGAACAGGAAGAAAGAAAAATGTTCAGTCTGTGATGATACAACTGGGAAATTCTGTCACTGAATACTAGACTTTCTAGATAATATATTATCTATTCCCTGTAGAATGCTACTAGCATTTCCTGTTCTTGCTTGGTTCTTCTCAACTTTCAAACTGCTAAAATGCTTTGTAATATAGTTACGTATATATTACATAATTGATCAATACTTCTAGAGCCAATGTCTGAAAAATTATTGTTTTAAATCTAATAAGCTTACACAATAAAAAAAACAATACATAAAGGAGTTTAGAAATAAAGATGGAGTGGAAAGCATTAGACATCAAGAGAATTGTGAAAGTTTCAAAACAGCTGAATGTAAGAGATAAGTTCTATTAAAATAAAGATAGCAGTGTAATTAGGGAGAAGGGTCACCATTTAAATACTAAAATGTACCAGATGTAATGCCACAAATAACAGTACCAAAGAATAAATAAATGTCCAAAAAGGATATGAGAAAAAAGTAGGAATTGTTGGTAGAAGATGGAGGATAAGGCTTCAAATATTTTTCATTGTAATTGTGAAATACCACAGTAGTTTCTCCCTTTAACCTGATCTCCTGAATATATGACATTTATCTGTGACTAGATATACAGTGATCATGTCTACATATGATTACATATGTAGGTGAAAGGAAATGATTTATTGGGATTTATTTCAGAAAAACATCCACTTAGGTTCATCTAAAAATGGCCATTATTTTACATAGCTAACTTAACTACATGGGAGCCATCATGGAGATCATAGAACCCAATGAATTGAACTTAAGTCAGTCTGGCCATTATAGAGTCGGAGAGTTCTGTAGTTCTCACTAATATTTAATTATTTCAGTTGTTTCAAGAAGTGAGAGAGCTAGATAAAGGCAGCAATCGGTTACTGAACAATGCAACGGAAAGTGTTGGCTCCACCTGAGGAAAAGAAAGGCTCCATTTTACACAACAACAGGTCTTGGGTAATGCTGCCCTGCACTGACATATTGGGATTATTGGAGCTTTGTCTCTGTTCAGAAAGACCAACTGGGTCTAAGTAACTTTATCACTGAGAGACCTTTATGTTCAAATTACTCCTGAAGATCTTAACAAAGCATTCAAATTTATTTTCAAACCTAGACCAAACAATGTAGTGGTCAGACTACATTGAATTTACAGTGGCCAGACTGCATTGAAAAGTATGTTATGAAATTTGAAACCAGGGGTTAAAGAGTTCCTTGTTTCGAGAACTGGGGATTTTGAAGCAGGACAGAGAGACCTTAACAAGGGGTGGATTCCTCTTACCTCTTTTGTTGTGCCACGCCTCTCAATATACACACGTCTAGGAGTATCTCTTCCTTTAATTTCTCTTCCTACGTTAAAGACTGACGAAACTGGAATACCTGTTCTTTGATCTACTATTAGCTGAAGCTGTTTCCATAATAAATTCACCTCCCATCTAGGTTTTCCTGCTCATTTGCCAGGAGATGGATTGAACACACTATTGTAATTTGGACCTACTCTTTTCCAGTTGCTGGTATGTTCTTGAACATTTTTCCCCCTCCCAAGTAGCTTTAACAATCTGGTTTTCAATAACATTCTTGCTCCTGGTCTTTTATTGGTTTTATAAAATAGTTGGGTTTTCTTTATATACTTTCAGCAAAATAATTGTAATTAGCAACATGGGAACCAAGAAAAGTGCCAGATTCAGCTAATATAAGCACAGTGCAGCTGTTTAATACAAATGTATTCAATATCTTCTGTGAGATCTCTCTAGGAAATATAATGTTTTATCAGTGCCCTTTCAGCCTGAGCATGAAGAATATGCTTATCCTTGAGGTTTCTTTAAAAACCTACCATCTAGTTCTGGACAAAAGTAATCTGGGTGAAGTAAGAACAAAGTATATTTTTGAATGATAAGTGAAATTTTATCTTATACCCATATTGCTTCCTAAAGGGGAAATGGATGGATTTCATGTTTGGTATTTCTAATTTAGAAAGCTGGGTGGATACTATTTACAATGGGCATTTTCTCCTTTGGCACTGATTATGAAATCCCACAGAATATTCTCAATCATGAATCAAAAAAATATCATGGCATGTGATAGACAAGTGAAAAAAAAACCAAATTACGGTCTCTTTAAGCTAAGTTCAAAGTTAGTTCAAATTGAGGCATCACAATTTATATTTTTCCTCATGTGATTGTATAAAAAGTTTAACACTATTTGATGAAATTATCATGGCACAGTTTACTTTGGAATAATCTAATTTCTGGGGAATAGTTGTGTTGGCAAACCATAAAATTACCTTCTCTGTTGCAACATTTTGATTGGCCTCCAGTTTTTCCTTTAGAAGGCTGAACTGCTCAAGGGAGCACAGCCATTCCTCAAGAAATCTATTTCTTAAGAACCACATCTTTTTTTTTTAAGAGAAAAAGACACTAGTGCTAAACAATGTTTCAGGAGGATGTGTTTATCTGGGATCTAATGGAAACAGCAGATACAGGAACACACTTTCCTTTAAAAGATAAATATGAGATATGATATAAAGGAAGATACAGTATATACAGATATAGGATGGAATGATGTCAACAGTAGTTTTCTGCTGGCCTGTTGGTTAAAGTTTTGTTAATATTATATGACATCAACATTTATATAGATGAGTGTCTGTAAATATCAAAAGTTTCTCATGTTGTCCTTTTGTGGCTGTTCTATCCCTCGTCACCATAATAGTACCGCTCCTCTGTTCTATGCAAGACAGTTAACTTTGTAAAATTGTCCCCATCTGATATCTAGCATGAGGCACATAAAATGATAATTGGGAGATTTTTCTTGAAGGTGAAGTATGAGGTGTCACCACTTCTCTCCCATTAAATTTCTTACTGTTTTCTTATTGAAATGGACATACTCAGGTTAGGTTTTTTTGCTCTAAATCAGAAAAGGCACATTTGTAGAAGTTCTCTCATGGTAGAGCATAGATGCTTATTCATTTATTTTTTCTTAAATTATACTATATTCTTTTGGATAACTCAAGACGGCAGATGTCAAGGAGGTTCAAAAGCTACCGTGATCCTTTAAACCAGATTACAGAAAAGACAACTCTTTGTTAATATCAATAATCATTGATAAACAAGCCCGTGCGTCTTTGGCATAGAAAGGTGGTTTTTTTTCTGCTAAAGAGAATGAACAGAGTATTTCCTCCTCTCCTAGTGTATGTTGTGAAAAATGACCTGTATTCAGATCTTACATGAATGTGGATCCTCTGTTAATAACAGCAGCTTAATTATTTTTAGGCTTCAATGCAAGCCTGAAAAGATGGTGCTGCTGGTGCTGCCACTTGAATGCATTAAAATTAATGCTGTTTTTCTAACTTCTACAGAAATTAACCTTTTAATTTATATTACTACCTACATCACTTCCCAAAATCTTTTCTGAGGACTTTTGCCCCACCCCCACCCCCACCCCAAGTATGTTAATTTACGCCCTAGTAGGGGAAATAAAAAATGATCAAGCTCTCTGTTGTTAAAAAGTATTATGCATTTTCTTTATATCTCCTCTTGGGATTTCAGAGATGCTTTGTAAATAATTGACAAGCTCCTTTAAAGAAGGAGGAAAGGGTCAAATTATGGAAAGTATTCATTAAAATCTCAATCACAAAATATCAAAAGGCCACTACAGTGTTTGGTTCTATTTTCTTGAAGTTCAGGTTATCTGTCAAAATCCAAGTGAGTTATAATCAAGAGGTGATGTCTGGCAACATCCTATGATGATAGATGATTCAGAAAAATAATTTGGTTTTCAGCTACATGAAGACTATTACTATAAGTAGATTGCAGAACTGGAGATGATGTTGATCTGTCATATTCAGCAACAAATATCACCAAAGGAGTTTGAAATAATCCATCAGAGCAAATCTATCATGTGAAAAGTTGTATCAGTTAAAGCTGTATTATTATTTCAGGCAGAGAAATCTTGCTCTAAGTTGAATTTAATTATTTTCTTTAAAGAACATGTCAGAAAATATTATATGTTAAGAGACGCAGCGAATCATAATATCTATTTAATGGCATAAGTAAGTAAGTAATTAATGGCATTTGTAAGTAAGAATTTCTATCCCAGAAGACTAAAGAGAGGTGCAATGCAAAGCAAATTATTTTAAGAGGTAAGCTGATTTATCTCAGCCTTTAGCAATGTTTATAATCTATGTATAGAGTATAGCTTTTATTTGCCCCATCCAGTAGAGCAGTCATGATAAATGCAAATTATGGAAATTTGAATCCAACAGGTCCCTTGCTGTCAATTAGTTTGGTATGGCTATTCATGGTTTTGAGTGGTTCCTGCTATGTTAGAACCAGGAAGATTAAGAAAAACCTCTTCGTAGCAGAATATCTGTGGTGACAAGATAATGGAGAGTGATAATACTTTATCACCACCATCATGTCTTCTTTTGATAGAAGCACAAGACTTCTCCAATAGTCCTTATTCTATCATTTGATTAACAAAAGCCCAGTCTTGATTCAGATCTACCAACTTATGATGTCGCTATTTTTTTCTCTCATGCTAGTGCCAGAAGCAAGTCAGATGGATTCCTCATAGAAGAGAAAAGACGGGGATAGGAATGTGATCAGTTTGAGAATGCACAGAAACAAGACACAAGTAGGCTAGTGTAGAGGAGATGATTGTAAAAGAGGGATTCTATTTTTCAAACTTATTGTTGCTTCCACAAATTTTTCCAATTTGTGGGATCAAATTATTTTCCAAGGCACCAAAAAAGCAAGATGAGAAATAATGGATGGAAACTAATCAAGGAGAGAAGAAATCTAGAATTAAGGAGAAATTTCCTAACAGTGAGAACAATGAACCAATGGAACAGTTTGCTTTCAAAAGTTGTGGGTGCTCCATTACTGGAGATTTTCAAAAAGAGAATGGACACTTATCTGAAATAGTACAGGTCTCCTGCTTGAACAGGGATTTGACCTATAAAACCTCCAAGGTCCCTTCCAACTCTATTATTCCATGTTCTATTAAAAATCCATTTTCAAAATCTTATCATACTAGTTAATATTTGCAAACTAAAACAATGCCTTATTTTCTACAAAGGACAGAGAATTCATAAAGCTATCATGTGACAAAGGAATCACCAACTGCATAATTTAATTTAGATTAGTTCATCAAATGTAGAAAATGTCCAGAAAAATTGACCACAAAGGCCAATGGAGTGAAAAAATAAATTAGAGGAAGGGAACTGAGTATCTAATTAGAAGAAAAGCAAGTGACATTTCTTATTTTATCTCAGACTCTGGTATCTGGAACTCAAAGCCAGTATAGATCATACAGTGAGCGGTATTAGGGTTCTAAAATCTTCATTTCTTTGATATTCTGGCTGTGTGTTTATAACTATCTCTTAAATATGAGACATGAACTTTTAACTAAATATAAATTGAGAAGGAAATAAGAATGGCGTTCATGCTGAAAATACCCATTTAAAAACCTACAGACAGTCTTCCAGAAAGTTTAACAGCATTCAAAAAACTCTTAAGCGTGAGTAGAAACTGTTCAGCTTCCTTCATACATACATAAAAGAGATTTTTGAGTACTTATCAAGGAATGAGCTGGAAAAGAAAACACATATATTAGACCTTTGACAATTTCAGATAACAGATAATCAGAGTTGGAAGGAACCTTGTAGGTCGTCTAGTCCAACCCCGCACCCAAGCAGGAGACTCTACATTTCTGACAGATAGCAGTCCAATCTCTTCTTGAAAGTCTCAAGTGATGGCGCTCCCACAACTTCTGAGGGCAAGGTGTTCCATTGGTCGATTGTTCTCACTGTCAGAAAGTTTCTCCTTATTTCTAGGTTAAATCTCTCCTTGTTCAATTTCCATCCATTATTCCTTGTCTGGCCTACAGGAGCTTGAGCAAATAGCTTGATCCCTTCCTCCCTGTGGCAGCCCCTCAAATATTGGAAGACTGCTATCATGTCTCCCTTGGTCCTTCTCTTCACTAGACCAGCCATACCCATTTCCTGCAACCATTCTTCATATGTTTTAGTCTCCAGTCCCCTAATCATCCTGGTTGCTCTTCTCTGTACTTTTTCTAGAGCCTCAACATCTTTAATTTCCTTGTAACATCCATGAAGCTTAGACACAGTGATTTGGCAGGATTGTTCAGACAGGGAGAAATCTTCTGCCACACTTACTTTGGATTTAGTTATATTGTCATTGTTCGGTTGGATTTTTCTTTGTTGGGCTTGAGATAGAATGTGTACTGGAGTGAAACAAAAATAAACATGCAAGCAAACAAAATGATAAAATGGAGTAAGACATTCTCTCTGATGCTGCCATGCTGATAAGCATGTAAATAAGGATCTGAGAATATCTGTATAACTGATATTTTTGCATTCTGACTAAATGATTCTAACATAAAAGGATCTGTAACTTGAGTTCACAGATCCAAGTTAATGAGGACAGGAAAACTGAACAAGATAGAGCAAATAAACAAGGCCTAAAGTAAAAATCAAACATAATCCCAAAATGGCATTCATAAATCAAATATTCAACAGCCTCTTCTCTGCATACATGAAAATACTTATTTTAAGGGATACTTTAATGAAGTGTCTACCTAGACCAATACAAAGGCATTGATTCTAGCTTTACAAAAGTTTGAGAATAGTAAAATAATTCTGTTTCTAGCATACCCTTACCTGTCGTTAATGCCACTCTAAGAGATCCTGGAAAGTATAAATTCCAGGGTAATTGAATATTGGGTATCACTATATTCAGTGTGAACATTCAGTGTTTTTTATTTGACTATTTTCCTGTTTGCCCAAATGCCAAGTGTTTAATTGTTGTTTTTTCACTAAAAACATATCAAGAGATAACAAAGCAATCCTGACAAATGCAATATATAAAGCTAGGAACCAAACTGTTGTAGACTACTTTACCTAGTCATTAAAAGGAAAAGGTATTACTCTGCATTCTACAAAATTGCAAAACTGAAATGCAAAACAACTGATACACAATTATGTGCTCTAAATATGGGATATTGGAAAAAAAGAAATAGGTTTTTCCATTGGAGATCTAAAACTCTGAAGCCCTACAGAAAAACCAAAACTGAGGACTAACCACAAAATGTCAACTTTGAATACCCAAAAGGTTGCATATATTATTAAACTGCCCCTTCTATTTACATCAAAGGGGATTTTTCTTTTCCTTTTAAATGAAATCTACCCTACACAAGTCTTCTGAGGTGTCCAGGAAAAGGAAGAGTAGAAGGCATTGCTTCAGTTTCTAAACTATGAAACTTTTTAAAAAATGTGATTCATTTATCCAATACCAAAAAGTTTGAAAATCAAAACTTCCACACTATAGTCATTAAGATGGAGCAAGGACGGATTTGGAAATGAAGGGTTGGTCAAATTACCTCTATGATGAATATAATCAATAATAAATACAAGTATCTCTTGTCCATAGAACATAGTTCAACTTCTCCCATAAACTTTTCCTTGGAACAGGATCAAAGGCAGATTTCAAATCCAGAAAGGCTACATATAGGTCTTTACCAGATGCTAGCATATTGCTCAACTAGGTGACTCAGTACAGTATTGTAATGTGGTTCTATCTTTTCTGAAGGTTACCTATAATTTAGCACCTGGTAAGCACTTCTCCAAATTATAGTTTCCTACTCAAATAGCTGGCAATTATTGAAAGCAAGCTAATAGACCTATAATTGTCAGAGCTGACTTCCTCACCTTAGCTATGGGTAATAACAGCTTGAAACTAAGTCATAGGTAAATAGGTTGTTCTATTTTTCAGTGAAGTAGATTTTCCATTAGAGCAATGTTTCTCAACCTTGACCACTTTTAAGATATGTGGACTTCAACTCCCAGATTTCCCCAGTCAGCATGCTACCTGGGGAATTCTGGGAAATAAAATCCACGTATTTTAAATTTGCCAGCTTTAAAATGTGTGAGAAGTGCTGCATTAGAGAACGTGGAAAATCCATCAAACCTCAGAATGACTTGATAACACTGTTCAAAGAGGAGGAAATCAAATATCTCTGTTGGTCCAGCAAGACAACCATTTTCCTTCCACTTCTAAACATTACAGATTTAAATATTTTATTTTGATATCAGTACTGGTGAGCTAGGCTAGCTTATGCCTGCAGTGATTATAAAGCAGTCTGTGCTCTTTCTGGCCCAATGGAGTCTTTAATCAAGCCAGGTTTGAGAAGATTTGTTTTTTTAAGTAAATTCTTCCATCTGCATTCCAAGCATCCTGCAATACAGCTATGAAATATGCATTGGCTCATCCACGTAAAGCAGATCTAATATTGTTAGCTTCTTTTGCTGCTGCTTTGAGAATTAGAATCTGGGGAGAAACAAACAAAAACTATGTTTGGTCTGCCTAGCTTCAGACTGCTGTACTTTATTATATCTATAAATGGGAGGATTCTGAGGGTTAGGAGAAAGCAACAGTCAGCTGAACAGGCTGAGTATGAAAGACAAACGATCACTTTCTGTTTAAAAGTTTAGTGAAAAGCTGCCAATTGCAAAGCAGGAAACATGAAAGCCCCTAGCAGGGGCTAGAATGTAGCTTACCTCACAAGAAACCTCGTATGAAATAAATTTGTATTTTCCAGATAACCAAAACAAGGATTTAATGAGAACAATAAAACAGTGGAATGGCTAGTCTTCAAAAGTTGTGGGTGCTCCATCACTGGAGGGTTTTTTTTAAAAAGTCTGGACAGTCTTGACAGTCAGGTCACCTGATTGAGCAGTGGGTTGGACTGCAAGACCTCCAAGATCTTTTCCAACTCTCTTATTCTGTTAAATTCTGTTAAGAATCCTGTCAGTGAGTCATAGACTGAGGCAATCTGTCATCCAAATCAGGCCAATATTGGGAAAAACAATCATGAGATTTTTAGAAGACCTAACTTAATTGGGGCAAACAAGGGAACCAACAAAGCCTTTCATATTCATGTGTAGACAAAGCATTAGAAAAGATCACAATCATGGCCTATTAAAAATCATGGCTGGCTGGGGAATTCTGGGAATTGAAGTCCACAAGTCTTGAAGTGGCTAAGGTTGGACACCCTTATTTTACTGCCTCCTAATATTTTCTTATCAAATGAGGGAGAACATAAACTGATCAGCCGAAGACTACCCATCTCTAGTTAGTTAAACTCCTCATGTCCCCAATCACAATGGAAGAGATATTATGAGGTGAAGGTCAGGAAAAATTAAATTTTAATTTTATCCACAGTGAACATATAGATGGAATTACTTTCAGGAAGTGTCCAGAACAGCGCTTGTGCTGAAATAAGATAATATCCTAGCTATCTAGGAGCTGAGTCACTGCTGCCTCAAGTGACTAGGAAAATGATGAAATGTTATACTGCTGGCCTTTCTTTAAAAAATAAAAAGAATAGGCAAAGAAAATATATTTGAAAAATGTCTCTGCCAGGTTTTGAATCACCAATCTTTTATTTATAAAACAAATTCTATAGTCATTATATTAGTGTACTAGTGGTAAAAAAATAGCTCTGAAAAAAGAGTAGCAATCAACAGGTTAATAAGGAAGGAATTTTTATTTTAAAGTTGGTTTGTTGTGCCTTCATATACCAGATACCAGATAATGAGAGTTGGAGAGTTTTATACCGTATCTGCATTTTGATGCTTAAACTTGCTATATATAAGTTCAATTTAAAATGTGTATGTTTGTGTGCCTGAAAATGTGTATATACAACTTTAGGTTGCAGGAACCTGCAACCTTACCTACCCACAGGAAGGAAAGTGATTGGCAGATGCCAAAGGACCTGTCTGATATGGAACCTGTTATAGAGTCAAGCCAGGGCAGAATTAGCTTAAAGATGAAATATGGGTATGCATTTGGTTGGATTCATACATTGTGCCAATGGTTAAATTATGCTTTAACCCTGCTTTATTGAACAAGCTATAGTTTGTTCATAAATTATTGCTAAGCCATGGATCATGGTGTATATAACAAGAGATCAGATTCATACAATGTGACGCTAACACCATGAAAATTATCTTAGGACTTAGCATTTTATATGGATTAATCTGTTTCATGTAGTTTGATACAGTGCTTAAGATATCTGGCTTGAAAAGGAAGATGGTGAGTTCCAGATCTATCTTAGGCATGAAGTCAGCTGGTTGACTTTAAGACAGTCATTTTCCCACACTCCAAGGGAACAAGCAATGGTAAACCATTTCTGAAATCTTGCCAAGAAAAGTGTAGGGACTTGTCCAGGCAGTCTCCAGGAGTCAAAAAATGACAAATTTTGTAACAAAAAGTTACCCCACCCCCAATTATTACATATAAAATGCACTACTTTTTAAATGATGAAATTTGGAATAAAAATTCAGAACTATGAAATGGGTGAAATCTGCAACAGATGTTTGGTCCTGTGTAGTTTATTCCAAAGTGAATTATAATTGAGTCCGTTAGCCATTTCTAGGTAATAAAATAGAGCACAATTAGCATGGAAGCTGACCTCAAAAATGGTGGGTGAGGATCATTTATAGCCAGTGTTTAGATCAGGGCTATCAAACTCCCGGCCCATGGGCCAGATGCGTCATGTGCTGGTCACGCCCAGGCCCGGTGTAGTGAAGGGGGAGGAAGTGACAATGTGAGTTTGACACCCTCAGTTTAGATTATAAAGAAGCATCAGGACTAATAATTAGATCAAGAAAATGAAAGCCATCTATTCTTTTTTTTTTTGCTGCTCCACATCCAGGAAATTATGTGGATTCAAATTCCATTTGTAATAATTATGTATAAATGGCAGTCTTATGTAGTCTTAGTTTGTTGATTACATATGTTTTTTTAAACAGTGAAAACAAAGTTTGTTTAAACCTTAAAACCTTAACCCTTAAAAATGCCTCCAAGATGGATAATAATTCTTCTGATACATTTTCTTGCTTCTTTGTCATCACCAATAATTTGAATTTATTATTATGACAACTTAATAACAGCCTGAGGACAATTGATGAAAAGCAAGGCTCAGGAATCAACATATAATTTATAAAGGAAACTCTTTAAAGGAAACATTGCTACTTTCTGAAAGTAGCAATGCTCTTAACATTTGATATTTGTAGATACTTCATATTTAATCTCTTTGAATTATTTCATTCTGTAAAAGCATGGAGGATAGTTAATGGTTCCCTGTATTTTCATCTCAAAATTTCTTTTGCATTAAAACTGGGGCCTTCCAGAGGACTGTACAAGGGCAAGTCCCAAACTTCCTAACTCATAGTTTCCCTCACCAATGACTATACTAGCGGTGGTGTCTATAAATATGAAATGAGTATATCTGAAGAACTTTATTTCACCAACGGCAGTTTAAAGTGTTCTGAGTTATAAAAATAAATCCAGATATACTTTCCAAGTGGATTGGACAAATAGTAAATATGTAAGAGTTTGTGTAGAGTGCTGACTAAACACACAAAGTAATAACTTCACTGAATAAGACTGCAATTGAACAGCAAATCTGCAAAAACTGTCAAAAGACAGTTGAAAGGCCCCGAATAGAACTCTATTTTCTGGTCAAAATCAAGAAATCAAGTTTCAACAAAAAGATTTCTGATTTGTTTTTTAATTTAAATATTCCTAAAAAAATCTGAAAGTGATTGTTTTAGAACAGGCTTACAAATAAACCAAGATATTTTTTTTTTAAAGATTAGCCCAATTATAATCTTAATTTCTTAGCAAGAAGCCTAAAGATTATACATCGTTTTCCCATGAAGGGACTTGTCTGCATAGCATATACTGGCACACAGCTATTGCTGCAACCTGTCCTCGTTAGTGTTATTTAGGCACAACGATGGTCGGAGAATCCTAGAAAATGCTGTAAATTGCTAGTGATAAATGGCTTGCTTTTAAGAAGGAACTTAAATGTTCTTACATCCAGGCAACATTATTGTAATGAGCCTTTTAAGTTCAACAAGTTTCTCTAGTATAAAATGCACCCACTTGGTTGCCTGAGAAAGATGCAGACCAATATTTATTTACTCACCATATCTGTTAAGAATGTTTGACATCTGTTCTGTGTCAATAAGAACATAAGATTTTGTGTCAGTGTTGATTGCCAATTCACTTTCATCCCTAACTGATACATTTAACCCACCTTTCCCAAACCTGAAGCTCCTTTGGAGGTATATACAGGTGGGTCCTTGATATGCTAGCCTATGTTTAATGATGGTCTGGAATTCGATGGCCACAAAATGGGTGCTTGATGGCCTGTAAAGAACTTCCAGTTGTTGGGAAATGTTGAACTACCACCTCCATGTTATATGATAATAATCTAGGTACAGGGCAACTGTCTGCACTTAGGATTGGTTGCCAAGTTCCCGGCAACCATGTGATTGCCTTTTGTAAACTTTGCTGGCTTTTCCAGATAGTCAGTGGAGAAGCTGTCAAGGAAAGTTGCAAACTGCTCCCACTGCCACGGAGCTAGGATTCCCTCCTGGAGGATTGTGTTGGGAGGGAATCTCAGCTTTTGCATTACCCCTCCCCCATGCAGTTTTTTGAGATCAAACAGACTGCCTACCAAAGGGAGGGGAATGCCTCTGGCCGGCTGCAGAAATGGAAGTTGGACCATGAAGATCTCAGGTCAATTCCTGCAGCCCTTTGGAGGAAATCCCTTATTTATTTGTTTGTTTGTTTGTTTGTTTGTTTGTTTGTTTGCTTGCTTGCTTACTTGCTTACTTATTTATTTATTTTTGTCAATTGCTTACAAGATAATAGGTATAAGTAAAAACATAGTTATGAATACATGGATACATATAAGAAAAATAAAACAATAAAAGAAACAATAGGACAGGGACAGTAGGCACGATTGGTGCGCTTATGCACGCCCCCTACAGACATCTTAGGAATGGGTTGAGGTCAATAGTAGACAGTCTAAGGTTAAAGTTTTTGGGGTGTGGGGAAGAAACCACAGAGTCAGGTAGAGTAGTCAGTACCACTCTGTTGCTGAAGTCGTATTTCCTGCAATCAAGTTTGGTGCAATTTACCTTGAGTTTTTATCTATTGTGTGCTCTTGTGTTGTTATGGTTGAAGCTGAAGTATTCATTGACAGGTAAGTCATTGCAATGTATGATTTTATATACCATACTTAGATCAAACTGAAGATGGCATAATTCAACATTTTCTAGGTCTAAAATTTCAAGTCTGGTGGCATAAGGTATTCTACAACGAGTAGAAGAGTGGAGAACTCTCCTTGTGAAATATTTCTGGACTTTCTCAACTGTGCTAATATCAGATACGTAATGCGGGTTCCAGACTGATGAGCTGTATTCAAGTATTGGTCTAGCAAATGTTTTGTATGCTCTAGTTAGTAGTGTGATATTACCAGAGAAAAAGCTACGTAAGATTAGGTTAACAACTCTTAATGCCTTTTTGGCTATGTAGTTACAGTGGGCTCTAGCACTTAGATCATTAGAGATGAGTATTCCAAGGTCCTTTACAGAGCTTGGATCATCAACAAGATCTTGACTATTCAGCTTGTATTTTATATTCTGATTATTTTTTTGCCAATATGTAAGACAGAGCATTTAATTGTTGAGATTTGAAGTTGCCATTTGTTTGACCACTCTGATACATAGTCAAGGTCTTTTTGAAGGGTAGCAGTATTGTCTGTGGTATTGAACAGCTTTACATCATCAGCAAAAAGAATGCAGTTGCTCTTAATATGATCACAGAGGTCATTTATGTAGAGTATGAAAAGAGTTGGTCCTAGAACACTGCCTTGGGGGACACCACTATTGACAGGTACAGAATTTGATAGGAAACTCCCAATTTTGACCATTTGTTGTCTGACAGGAATGCTTCTATTCAGTTATGCAGTTGTCCAGAGATACCATAAGATTTTAGTTTTAGGAGTAGTTTGTCGTGTACCACTGAATCAAAGGCTTTACAGAAGTCTATGTAGATTGTGTCTATTGCTTTGCCCTGATTGAGTTGTGCAGTCCATATGCTTTTGCAGTCTAAGAGTTGCAGATTACGGGATAGTTTTTTCCTGAAACCAAATTGTTTATTGGAGAATAGGTTGTTTGTCTCTAAGTGGGGGATAATGGACTGGTTAATAATTGATTCCATGACTTTACAGGTGATGCAGCATAAGGAGATTGGTCTGTAATTTTCAACTAGGCTGGGGTCTTCCTTTTTGAAGATGGGGATGACCATGGCTTGTGACCATAGGTTAGGCAAGGAGCTGGTCCTGAAAGGTTTTTCAAAGATTCTGCTTAGAGGTTCGACAATGGCAGTGGATAGCATTTTTAAGAAGTAGGCACATATTCCATCAGGTCCAATAGATAGAGATGGTTTTAGATTGCGTAGTGCTTTTTCAACATTGTCTTCTGTAAAATCGATATGTATTAGATCATTGTAGTTTTCTTTGGTTCAGCTAGGAAATACTGGGCATGATTCATTGCTGTTTACAAATACTGAGCTGAAGAATGTGTTAAAGATGTTGGCTTTAATGGTGTCATCATTGCAATCTTTACCATTAGGTCCTATCAGGGGTAGGATGGACCTTGAGTCTTTTAGTTTGTTGTTTACAAAATTGTAAAAAGCGCAGGTCGAATTGGTGCATAGAAGGTTTTCCTCTTGTTTAATGTGATAATTGGTGCATTCAGTCTTTATCTGGTGGCATAAATTTTTGTATCGGCTTTTGAAATTGGCAACATGACCAGATTTGTTTTTCCGCCAGAGTGATCTCTTTTTGGATTGAAGTTTCCTTATTGTTATCGGTAATCTGTTTTTTTTTTTGTTTGTTTGTTTTGGGTGTTTTTGTTGGTACATATAGCTTGATGACTCTTTTGACTTCAAGTAAAAATATGTTGTAATGGTCTTCAACAGTATTGCATCCAGTGAATAGAGATTGCCAATCAAAGGATGAGAGATTGTTGTCAATAAGATCATAGTTGCCTTTTTTGAAGTTATAATTGGGGATTATGTCATTGTAGTGATTTTTGTGTGGACGTATGTTGAGACAAAAGTCAATCATATTGTGGTCACTGTTGGGAAAGGGTTCTTTAGTTTGTATTCTGTAAATTAAATTCAAACTATTGCAGAAGATGAGATCGAGGCAGTTGTTTAGTTCTAGTGTTGTTGGTTATTAGTTATTCCAGTCCCAGATTTGTAACATCATTGTAGAAGGTTGTGTTTGTGGGTTCAGTTGTACATTCATTTAGGATCCAGTCAATATGAGGTAGATTGAAGTCACCAAGAAAGATAAAAACATGTGGGAAGGATGCTGCCCATGTTAGTAGTGTATTTAGTTTGTTTACATGTTCGATGTCATAATCAGGTGCTCTGTAACATAGTAAGAATTGAAATGTGATATTTAAGGACAGTTCACAGATTATGGTTTCAGGAAGAGCAAGCTCCTGGGTAACTTGGATGTTTTTTAGATGTAGGGACTTTTTATAGAAGATAGCAATACCTCCTCTACGGATTTCACGATCTGATCGGTAAACATGATAGTCTCTTACTGTGGTAATGGAGTCAGGGAGAGATGCATTGAGCCATGTTTCACAGACAAATATGATGTCAAATTTAGCCATATTTAGTAAGAGGAGAAATTCAGGTATTTTATTCGCAAGGCTTCTTGAATTGAGTAGCTTGCATTTAAGGGCAGCAGTAGTTGGAATTGAGGTAGTTAGGGGCGTGCGTGCCTAGTCTTGGGTGATGGTAGATTGGTTGAGGTAGGGTTGTGGTTGAAGGTTAAAGCTGAGTTGCACGTTGCTGTATGGTTAGGTCAGGGCAACAATGGAGGTTCTTATGGTTGGTGTTGGTTTTGGTGAGTGAGTTTATAGTGTAAATGAATTTACGTTTGCTTGATTCATTTTTGCAAATTTATGGTATTTAACTGTTTAACATTTATGGTATTTAACTGTTATTAATTTAAGCTGATTTGTTCTTGTGTGCAGGTCTTCGTTTTCTGAAGATTATTATTTAAAATAGTTGTGCAGAATACTGCAGAGTCAGGGGTTTGTTTCACTTTTGAAATGTTCAGTTAACTGGGATGGAATAAACAGGACTATCATTTGCTTGAATGGTTATATACTTAACTGCATTTACAATAACAGTTTCACAACTCCCAAATCTTCATGGAATGACTTAGTTTGTACAAATGGTTCCTAGGGTCTTGTCTGATTTCATTTTAATAGGTGTGGGGTTTTCCTGGGGTTTTGTGTGATTTTATTTTAATAGGTGTATTTTATTAAACCACAGTGGTTTGTAAAGCATGGCTTACAGTCAGACAAAAACACCAAAATTATCCCCCCCCCAAGCCCAAGAAAAGGAACCCACAAAAAATCCTACCCCACCCACATGTCTAAAATGGCTTTACACATTCCCATTGCTCTGTTATCTAGTCCAGCTTTCAACCCTTACTCTTCAACCTAATAAGTTCAGCTTTTGACTTTTGAAAGGTTGGCTGCCCAATTGTGATCTGATCAATAAAACAGTGAGTTACGCTTAATACGAGAACCAGTCAGTAAAAATCTCTACCCTATTTCCTATATATGTCCAGGAATAGTTTAGCAGACTGTAATCCTGGCAAAAATCTAAAAAAAAGGATTATCATATTGACATACTTGCTGTTAAGTGGTCCGTTACACGTTTAAACATGATCTGACCTGGCCTTTTCTTTAAGCTTTAAGAAAACTAATTACTAATGAAAACAGCTTCTTTTTTGAATTTATGAGAAGCTGAAACTAGTTTTGTTGACTAGATTTTATTGACGAAGTAAAATGAAATATTGGTTAAAAATACTACAGCAAGAGGAGTAAGATTATTTAAAAAATTACTGCTCAAGGTTAAAAGTTACCTTGAGATAAGATGGGTGGCAAATAAACAAATTAAAAAAAATACTTGCACCCATTTAAACTTGGACTGATCTTTTTGTTTTGAATCTAAAATGAATGGTTGTTGAAGAGATTTCATACAGGATTGTTAACTGCTTAATTATGATTTCTCTAAACTGTATTATTGTCCTAAGCCTTTCTTTCTGCTTTCATAACATTTTACATTTACTTGCTAAAAGTATCTGCTTTTATCAATCCTAAGTGATTTATATAATTTACTTCTTTGTCACCGTTCGTGTCTGTTTTAAATCAAACAGCTTTCTGGAATAATATCTTTCCTATAAAAAATGTCTCAGAAGAAATATTAAGCTTTCTGCTTGCAAGAATTATTTTTCCCTCCAATTTGATTGACAAAGAATTTTGAGGCTTGTTCTTCTGATATAGGGTACCTGACAGGGCAGCATGGCCATTGACAATTTTCAATTGGGCTGGGAATTAGGATGGTTGTACCCTATCTCAAGCAGAGGGCGTCTGATTTGGAAAAGAATCTCCAGAACAGAACACATAAGGTCCTCACCTAACAACCACAGTTGGGATGGGCAAATCCATTGCTAAGCAATGTGATCATTAAGCAAGACATCATATGAGGCTTACAGCTCCTGCCATGGTTGTTAAGTGAGACATTACGTGACTGCGACTTGAAATTTTATTGCTGGCTTCTCCATTGACTCTGCTTGTTGTAATCTGGCTGTGAAACCCACAAATGGTGAATGCATGATCGCAGGACACTGTGACAGTCATATATTCCTGCTGTTTACAAAGTGCTGAAATCTAATGGGGGGGATGCTGAGACAATTGTAAGTGCAAGGACAGATTGTAACATGATTTTTTCAGTGTCATCACAACCATGGTCACTTAACAGACCAGTCATTAAGTGAGACTACCTGTTAACCTTCCTAGATTTAGTCAATCATTTTTTGCTTGAGGCTTGATAGAAACTTCTATATCACAGTTGCTTTCAACTATTTAGTCACTTTTTCTTTCTTTCTTTCTTTCTTTCTTTCTTTCTTTCTTTCTTTCTTTCTTTCTTTCTTTCTTTCTTTCTTTCTTTCTTTCATTCTTTCTTTCCTTCTTCCTTCCTTTCTTCTTTCCTTCTTCCTTCCTTCTTTTTGACGCAAATTACTTATTGATTTTGCTTCAACAATATTTGCCATTTGTTAATAATCTGATGTCTCCAATTGTTGAAAAAAAAAGCATGATGACCAAATTGTTCAGGCCTAAAGGTTGTAGGATTAATTCATTAGGCAAACTCATAACATAACAACTATAAAAGCCGGAGAATTGAATTGTATCCAGCTTCTGCCTCTTGTATTTAGGTTAACCAGGCATTTCAACTAATCTAAGGAAAAAATTTTACAGTTGTTTATTCAGTTATATAAGAACAAGCCCTACACTGAACACAGAAATGTTTATTTTAAGTAGGTCTGTAAATATAGAAGCTAAATAGAAGCTATGCATAGTGATTTATGTCCAGTTTTTAGTTTCTCTTTAGCAAACAAAAAGAAAGTTACATCCTGTTCTCAAAATGCCTGTGGCAAATTGAGGATCAACTTATACTTATACTGTTGGCTTTTAAAAAAAAAACATTTGCCCTTAAGGAAATAAAGTTATTTATACAGATATTAAGTTCCTACTTTGTGGATCAGTAAATAAAGTGAAGTTGTAACCACTTTTTCATCTCATAGGTAGTAAAATATTTAATATTGCTCCAATATTTTAAAAAAGGGTGCAAATCTAATGTTTTGTAGGCTATGTGTCTGTCTTTTTCACGAAGGTCATTTGTGCAGTGAGATTATGTAACTTCCTCTCAGATTTGATATGATTTAGCTGTTATCTAACCCGGGGGGGAGGGGGGGGCGAGTAAGAAGTTTATATTTAGGGACTGGCACAGTGGTGGGATACAATTTTTTTTACTACCAGTTCTGTGGGTATGGCTCGGTGGGCATGGCAGGGGAAGGATACTGTAAAATCTCCAGCCAGAGGTGGTATTTGCTGGTTCTCTGGATTACTCAAAATTTCCGCTATTGGTTCTCCAGAACTGGTCAGAACCTGCTGAATACCACCTCTGGACTGGCATTAGCTATAGATCTAAACTTGAAAGAACGCTGAAGCAAAGCATTTGTCCACTAAAAAGATACTCCTCTGGTCTTTTTAGCTACCAGAAAAAGGGAGTGGGGGAAAAACAAGGCATTCTTGAAATGCTTAGATAATCAACTCAGCAGCCCAAAGTTGTTGGAGCATAAGAAGGTTATTGGAGAGCATGATGGATGACTTTTGGAGATGGATGTGTCCTATTGGAGAAGTCACATTCAGGGGGTGGGGGAAAGACAAGGGTCATGAGGGTATGATGTGGGGTATGACCAGTGGGGTATGATGTGGGGTATGATGTGATTTAGTATCGGCTGCACCCAGCCACGCGCCAACATGGCAATTTCTAATAACCCAATTTACTTTTTCTGAGATGCAGCTAGAGACTTTTGCTTTGAATGAGGGTAGATTTGTTGGAGCCCTGACAGCGTTTACATCAACTGATCTTCCAAACATGGACTTCTTGCAACACAACTTTGAAGCACCAATGTTGTTGCTTCATCCTGAAATACAGCAAATAATAATAATAATCCCATTGGCTTTAAGTTTGAATTTAATACAACTGCCCAAAAGAACAAAGACCATAGAAAGGACTTTGAAGGTCTTCTGCTCCAACCGCCTTTCCTGTGAAAGGAGACTCCACACCAGGGGTGTTGAACTTATGGCATCATGTTATTGTCACATGACATATTGTAACTTTCCCTCCTTCACTAAACCGGGGTGGGTGGGGGGCATGGCTGATGCATGACGCATCCATTTCAGACAAATAGCTGTCCAGTCTCTTCTTGAAAACTTCCAGTGATAATCAAATGGGTAGGAGGCTACACTCTCTTTACATTATTATATTCTTAGCAAACCTAAGACAACCTTTCCACTATAAAGGTAAACTAAGGGGATAAAAACTACCGTGTTTCTCATATAATAAGGCCGGGTCTTTTTTTTTTTTTTTTGAGCCCCGAAAAAATGGCTAGGCTGTCTTTTCCGGGGTGACTTAATCCCCCCCCCCCTTGCATCTTTGAGCGGGCAGGCAGCGACGGTTGGATGTTGACCTTGGCCTTGGGGCACTTCGTATCGGGCTCAACGCAGGCAGCACCTTATCCGGGTGTGCAACAAAAGTACTTCCTAACAGCAAGCCCCTCCACCATTGCCCCCCATTTCGCATGTTTTAATATAGGCCTTAATTTGGGGGGAGGGGCTTAATTTCATTTCATGCCTATAATACATGCTGGGACTTCCTATTGGGGGAGGCCGTATTGTTGGAGAAACAGGGTAGTCTTTGATTCAAGTCACTATAGTAGTTTAGAAATTTCCCCTGTTAGTTTAGCACAATTCAGAGTGTATTTGCTGAATGCATGTGTCTTCCACTAAGTGGTAAGGTAGCCCTCCTACACATTTTGCAACCTGGAGAAGAGCCTATGTGTATTCAGATTAGAGCTACAAAAATCCAAATAACCCCTAGAGAACAGTATGAGCAGTAATAAAACTATTTCTTTGTTGCCATTAGTGACCATCTGATTTTTATTTTTATTTGCAATTCAGCAAACCAGAAATGGAAGGCCTAATTTACAGGAGTGTGCACTGAACTTCTATTTAAAGGGGATTTAAGGGGATTTAAAGCATGGATAGCCATGTTTCTCCATAAGATCTGTTTTTGGAATGGCTACTCCTACTCCCAGGAGAAACTCCAGCTCTCTGAAACATACAATTAACCTGACTTCTAGTGAATAATGTGATAATAATTAACTTCAATAATTAATTTATTTGAAGAAAGATTGTAAAAATGCACGAAGGGAATAGTCAGCATGGGCATCTAGCCAAAGCAAACAGTCATGCAATCTGTAATGTTGAAGCTAATAGATTAATACATTTATTACAATTACTGATTATATATTGCTATCATGACCTGCATGTTCATTTCCCACTAACATTTGCCTGATCACTGTCAGTGGACAGAATACTGAGCTCTAGAGATCATTGGTCTTTTTCACCAAGTTGGCTGATACCTTCCCAATTATCTATTACTTGAAGAGATTATAGTTTGGTATCTGAGTGCAACCAATTAAATGAAGGACTGAAAACTATTGTATCAAATATACATGTTCAAGCAAGTACAGTTTCTTAACCTGGTACTGATTAAGGATATACTGCATTCTTTCCTGTCTCTCTCTTCTTTTGCCCCATTCTACATCTGAATCGACCAATATGTGGGCTGTTTGTTCTTTTACATTTGTTTGATCACAAATGGTGAGAGAAAGAGTGGAATTCTGATGAAAAGGGGTGAGAAATCTTTCACTCTGCAAGCACTGTGCAAAAGTAATATGTGATGGAATGTAGTCTTTATTCCCAGGAGGAAGGAGCTGTTTTCTGGAAGAATAAGAAGTAACTCAGTTTACATAGTTCGGGAGCGTCCAGCTGGATGCGGCCCATGGGATGTTTAGATCTGTCCCATGGAAACAGTGAAGGACTGGCACATTGTGCCTCTGCCAGCGAAAACAGAGCTGGGAAGAGCCACACCCAGCTGAAAATTGGGCCGGGGCCCTCCGGAACTCCATTTCCACTGGCAGAGGGCTAGCAAAACAAACTAAAAACAAAACAAAAGGAGAAATGTTTCCCCCCTTTTGCATTTGAGCACCCAAGAAGGGACAGAGAAAGGGAAAGAAGAAAGAAAAAGAAAAAGGAGGAAAGATGGGGAGAAAGTAAGAAAGGAAAAAGAAGGAAAGAGGGGAAGGAAGAAGAAAGGAGAATGAAGAGGGAAGGAAAAGGAAGGAGGGAGGGCGGGAAGGAAGGAAGGAAGATTATAATGAGAGGGAGGGAAGGTCTGAGAGAAGTCCTCCCTTAGCACTTGTCCAGGACAGGTGCCCCCAACACAAGTGATGTTGAGCTGGCCATGCCCACCCCGGCCCCATCAACCCTGGTCCCCTGAGGTCAGACACAACCCTGATGTGGCCCTCAATTAAATCAAGTTTGACACCCCTGACATAGTTTGCGTGACAGAAAGAGTGAAAGCGGCCCCTCCTCAATGGCTTCCAGAATATATGTTCAATGTAGGGAATACATCTGCTTCAGTTTGGCAAGTTTCGGTCTATAGGTGTGTAAAGTAAAGAACTATGCTGGAAGAATCATATAATGTCCTTTTGGTTTTTAGAGCCTGATACAAGTTTAAAACAGACCAGCAGTCTCCAAACTTTTCAGCTCATTGATCTCTTCATGATGTTTCAGATTGGTAATCAATTCACTTTTTAAATAGAAATAATAAATTCCACTTTAACTAATAGTACTACGAATAACAACTTAGAATAATAAAGGATAGTCTCATTGATCCTTGGAGGTTAATATTCACCATTTTGGAAAACCCCGGATTCAGCAGAAGGATCCTACTTGTAACACTACCGGTTTGGTGATTGCATGTGTGTGCACACACACCTAATGCACGCGCAGCTTTCCCCATACCAGTTGAGGCCTGCAGCACTAATCAGTTGAGAGGATAAAGAAGAGAAAAGTGCTTTTCTCTTTTTTTTCCCTCTCAGCTGATTGCAGGAGGCTTTTTTTTTAACTACCAGTTCTACTGAACTGGTCCGAACTGGTAGCATACCACCACTGCCTGGATTAGACTATAAAAGAACTGCTGATATAGAAACTAATGGATTCTTTTACATTATCAGTGTAGTGTTTTTGTATATAATTTTGCATGAAACAAATATGCCATGACTAAAACAGAAGTGAAATACAATTTCATGCTGCAAGCTTATGTATAGTAGTGCCAAGAGGGAATATCTGTGTCCTTGCATTGTTTCTATGCTGAACAACAATTTGCAAAGCAACTGGAAGATAAACAGACATGAACAAAATAACAAAACTGGAATAAAATCATGGTGTCAAGGATGGCAGAGGGCACAGCTACAACAGCCAATGTAGGCACAGTGGAGGAGAAGCTGGCAGAGGTAGTTCTTGTGTTGGAGCAGGGTGGGAAGTCAGTGATCCAGATGTGCAGCCAAAGGAATGTGCTGCGTCACTACAACAGGGACACCAGGCCTTGGACGTGGCTCGAGAGCAAGGCCCCAGCGGGAAGTGGTGGCATAGCTTGTCAATGGCTACTGGGACTGGGGCGAGGCTGGAGCCAAGGCAGGGGTGTGGCCCACTTGGATAAAACATGCTGGGAGGGAGAAGCTGACTTTGCATCTCTGCATGGTAGGGTTTTGCAGCTAGAGCTCAGTGTATACCCTGTCCAGCTAAATAAAACCAGTTGGCTTGCATGCTTGTGGTGTTTTCTTTCCTGGTTCTTCCTGGTCCAGAGCTGGGACAGGCTGATACATGGAATGTTACTACCAATATTTACCACTAAAACAGAGGATTTCAAAAAGTAAACAAATTCTCGTATTCAACCTTTACTGTACAATGGTGAATGAATCAGCGTTCATAATAGATTCTGGAAAGCAAGATTTTCTTTGACACTGAGTTGGAAGTAATTGAACAGGAAGCAATCAATAATTTTTGCTCTTTGAACAAGCTAAAATTATAGGTAATTTTAATTTTAGATAATAAAGAATAAATGGAACTGCAAAAGTATCGAAATATGTAATTTGGATCTAGAAGAACAACTGACAAGTTAGGAAATAGAAGCTTTAAAGCTAACTAATCAGCAAATAGAACTGACTGAGAAAATAAAAAAAATCAAATGAAAGAAGCAGAAAGAATACAATTACTACAACTAAAATACATACAAGCATAAGACTTGAGTTGACTTTGCATATCAACACGGCACTTCAAGCAATTCCAACAGAATCTATTAAAGAAAGAAATTAATATACACCACTGCTCATGAAACAACAGAATAAGGAAAAAAGGATTGCCAAAGGCATTTATTAATGGAAAGTCAGAGTGGAAAATTCATTTGGAACAGAAGGTTTAAAAAGGGCAGATTTGAGCAACCTGAAGAGTATAAAGCAAGCCTCTGTCAAAAATGAAAAACATGAGCTTAACCTTATATAATGATATACTACCTATGCTATCTATGCTACCAAGCCCATTGTAGAATAAGTGAGTTAATAATAGCGCAGAAAAGTGAATGATATGAAACAAAATCAAGTAAAACACCATGGAATTAAACATTTGTTCTGCAAATATTTAGGAGATGATAATAAAATATTCAAAGTACCTTCAAATCCTGATAAAGGAAACAAAGACCAATATTAGAACATTTCAAGAGGAAATGATAGAAAACACAAGAAAAAAGTGTTCATTGAGTGGAGTGGGATAATGAAAGAAAATGGAAGATGTGATAAACACAGAAATGTGGGTTAGAAAGTTTGAGAAATAACCCATGATCTACATTGCTTGTGGGTTAAACATCTGAGAAGCCTACACTGCAGACTAACAACATACTTGAATGACCTTTTGGAAAGAACAATGAACCGCAGATGGCATTTGGTAGAACTGTTGTTGTACAGAAAACCAAGGGAGAGGAACTGTCACCTGAAAACTATAGGCTTATAACTTGCCTGGCTATAACATTCAAACTGTTTACTAGAATCACAGCAAATCTGTGGCCTGCTTCTTTGAATGAAATACAATTCTCTTAGTGGAACAAAAAGAGATCTGCAAAGATTCATGTAGCATAGAAAGCTAGCTACTGATTCACAAAATTATCCTTAAAAAGAAAGAAAAAGAACTCTTTTTATAGCCTGGATAGCCTATAAAAAGGTATTTGACTCACTCCCTATGTCTTTAGCTCCAGGGCTTTGAAAATGTCTGGAAATCTTTAGAATAAACAGAAATATTAGAAGATTCCTTGAAATGTTAATGGCTTTATAGGAAACAAACATTATGGTAAAGGAGGTGGGGCTTAATAAAAGTAAAAATAAAATAATGCATATCTCAAAGAAACTCATTATATCGGCAATGATTGTGGATACCAAGGTACAAAACAAAGTTCCAAAATGAACCAGTTCTTTATATGGATTACCTAAAACTACTCAGGAAATGAAAAGGTGGCACTGAATCTCTGTTAGACATTCTCCATATACTTAGTGAAGACATAGGAATGAAATTCAGACTGGATAAATGTGCTAGTTTGGCATTTAAAAGAGGCATGGTTATAAAAGAAGATGGCCTACACCTAATGAATGGAAATGCTGTGAGACACCTGGCATCTGAAGTGTGATACAACTGCTTAGAATTAATGCAAGTTTCTGATTATTGATCAATCAAGTTATAATAGCTACTAGATAAATGTATATGAAGCAGTCTTAAAAATTAAAATCTAAACTAAATGTTGGAAATATTGTGAAATCAATACATACTTAGGCAGTCCTTGTAATTAGATCTACTACAAGATGACTGGCTGGATCCAGGCTGAATTCGAAAACTTGATTAGAAAGCAAGGAAACTAATGACCATACATCACATACTTCACATATTAAATATAACCAGGGGTGGGATTCTACCAGTTCTGACCACCTCTGTAGAACCGGTAGTTCTGAAGAGCAGCAGACATAGAACTGGTTCTATGTCTGCTGCTGTTTTGGCCCACCCGCCTGCCCAGGCTCTTATCTGACCTTTATTTCCTGCTTTTTCAACCACAGGAAAAAGCAGGAAAAAAGGGCTTTTCCAACCGCTGCACACTTGCATGCAGCGCTGCTCAGCTGTCTGGGCTGCTCAGCAGGCTGTAAACTGCACTCATGCGATTCACATGCATGCGCGTGCAATGCAGAGCGACAGAACCGGTAGTTATACCAGTCGGATCCCATCCCTGTATATACCTTGAAATGCCACCTATAGAGGATTATTGAAAATAAAACTTTTCTGAACAGTTTGTATGCAGGCTATATTTATGGAAGTTTATATTATATTAAAAAAAAATCTCCTGAAGAAAGCAAAAACTAATCAGAATTTAAGAAAGACAGAATTAAAATTCAAGGTTTGCTGGAAAAGCAAACACATCCATGGTCAGCATGCTGTATGTCTGATGGTGAAGGAAAAGCAGATCAAAATCTGACATGGTTGGGACTGAAATCTGGAACATTTTAAAAAGAAATGGAGAGAACCATGTTGGTAGCTCAAAAACAAGCTCTGAAAACCAATCATAGTTAAAATTCAACACTTTTCTAAACATGTGAAGTATCAATTTTTGATGATTGTTAAATTATCTCATTAATGGCCATGGTAAAGCTCAAAATAATTATAAACCAATTTTTGCTTGTTTGATTTTTTTTTTAATCCCACCTTTATTATTTTCATATTTAATACTTCTTTTCCTTCTGTTTTTCCTACAATAACCCTGTGAAGTAAGTTGGGCTGAGAGAGAGAGTTATTGACCCAAAGTTACCCACCGGGCATTCATACACAAGGCAGGACTATAAACAATGCCATGATATGGTTTCAAAAATCATCCCTTGGAATTTATGTAAAAAAATTGGTTTTCTCTTTGCTAGGCAGTAGGATCATATGCTTAAGTTTGGCAAAATGATGCCATCAAAATGTTGAGAAATTTCTTTAGAGAAATAAGAAATATCTGGATGTTATTGGCAAGGATGTGTTGTTGTCCAGGTACCCCAGAATTAAACAGAAAAAGTAACAACATGCAGTGTAAGGACTGTAACAGCCACCATGTAGGACAAACAGGCAGAAGATAGAGCACATCCGTGAATATCAACTAGCAATCAGAATATATGATGGAAATTCTTTAATTTCACAACACATGGACAGCCTTAATCATATTTAATCAAGTGCAGCTTAGCCCTCAAGACAAATTAGCTATCAACACATATCAATAAATATCATCTACATTCTATTCAAAAGAGACAATCAATCTGAAAGACCATAACACCTCCTTGCCAGCAAACCAACACCCAAATGAGCGGAGATTAACACCAAGATTAATACCCACATATCAAACAATCAGATGGTTAACAATGACTTAATTAACCACAAAGAACACTCCCAGCAACTCTGATAGAGCAAACTACCATATCTAACAGACAGCAAACACCACCCGCTTCTAGCACTAATGATATTATCTAGTTGGGTAATGAAACATCTGCAAGGAAACAAGCTCAGAGAGTAGCATGGGCCCCACATTAAGCAATTTATTAACTTGTTGAAACTTAGTTATTTACTTATTTATTTAATTGTTTGCTTGTTTGTTAAATTTATTGGCCACCCATCTTACCTCTGGGTAACTCTGGTTTCTTTTTTCATGATTAAAGACTATCTGAGTGAACGTTATGAGCAAGTATGTTGAAATAACATCTCCTATGCTGAAGGTGGTGAATTTACCTAGCAAATCCGTAACATTTAACTGTGAGGAAAAGTGGTAAATAGTTTGTGGGCAAAATTGAGCACTTTTGAAGAGTGGTATGGTTTGTTAGGTGTGAAATAACACTATGATTGTATTATTTAGTATTGAAATAATACTATTGCTGAGGCAAATAGTCATAAAATGGTTGGATGATGAGTGTAGATGGTATTAATTGGTAGAAAAATATTTGATTGTTTTTTTTAATTACATCATTCTGTAAATGCTTCTGGAATAAGATGTCTTAATCTACTTTGTTGGCAGAGAATTATCTATATACAAGCCATTTACTACATCAAGAAAATCCCAGGTATCCTTATTATATAGAGGCACTTTTATTTGCATAGAAAACTGGTTCCTTTCTGTACTTCTAATTTTCCCTAAGGTATATCACCTTTTCCATGATGACAGAATATTTTTTCCTTTGATTTAAAAAAAAATATTTATTATTCTTTTTCTCTAGAAAAAGAGAGAAGAGGCAAACAAAATAATAAAAATAAGTGGTACATAAATATAATATCTGTAAGTGGACAGAGGAATTACCAATGAATACAGTTGGTGATCAATATACTATTGGTTAGAAATTAGTCACAAAAGAATTCTACTATATTTTTTTTAAAAAATGCTAAAAATGTTCATGCTTAACATTTCCCCACCATATGCTGTATTTTTATATTCCATAATCATAAATAATAATCTTATAACAAAGAGTCCTCTCTGTGTCTCCAAGAAGGAAGATATAATGAAAAGGAATCCATTCATTTTCGTTTACATTTTGACAACCCAAATGAATACTGTTAAATCCAAATTAGGTGGGGAGACTTGTTATGAAATAAATTGTTGAGTTCATTCACTGAGACAGCTACTAAAACAACTCTATTCAGAAGGGAGGAGAAAAACCTGGACATCTTCATCTCAGGTCTCAAAAGATATAAGAAAGATCCTTTCATTGCCAATTTATTTTGACAATAACTTAAATCGATAGAGGCAGTGTATTAGATTTTTCATATCACCAGAGTAACAGGAATCTAATTTTAGTAACCACCTCATAATCTTATGAGCCAGGGGCTTATTTAGTGCAAATGTTTATGTGTTATTATTTCTAATAACAAAAACAACTGTGATGATTCCTACAAACTACTTTGAAGTTCGGCTCTGTTCAGATCATGGGCCCAGATTGTCTTTATCTGAATTCTGAGCCACAACTTAACCTCAGCTGCCAAATTCAGACAGATTCACAAGAGATTAAGTTTCACCTCATATCCCTGAATAGAGAAAGGAAAGAAAGGGAAAAGAAATATCCAGGTTTTCAAAACTTACTACGAGTCATACTCATAATAACAAACCAAGCTTTGTCTTTAAGTCAGAATCCAGAATCCTGAATGAAATTATATAGGAAAGTTCCACTGTAATCACAAAATGCTCTCTGGCCTAAAGGCCATAATAGGGTATTGATTTGAAAGCCTGAAGCAACTCATGCATTAGTTAGAAGACAACAACACAACATAACATAACAAAGAACCCACTGAACCCTTGAGGGTGAGTGCCAGGAAAACAATGATGAGCCAACGGAAGAATTGGACAATCCTTAAAGTGAAGAGTCACGGTACCTGATTGGGCCTTCTTGCAGCCAACTGCTATTGCATTGTGATAGTAGTATATCTGTGCAGCCCTTTCCAATGATGGTGTATTGCTTATTTCTGAGAGTTCCATTAGTAATTTATCTTACCAGGATATTATTAGCTGGATAGAAATCCCACAGTTGAGAAGGTATTGCCAAGAAGGTTGTAGTAAATGTGATCATGTGGCTAAGAATCTACAGAATGAGCCAAATACTTTGATTGGGAGCCCTAAATTGTCAAATTCAGAGAATTCCCAAAGAAGATAAACTTTTAATTTCATCTCTGAAAGAAGTTGATTCTATAATGGATTTATGAGCTCTCAGAGACTGCTGATTTATAAAAATGTGCCTCTAAACAAAAGGATACTCAGAAAAATAAAATACAGCTTCACATGAAGATTCAGTGATGTCCAAGTAGATAGTTATTTATATTATGCAATATTGGGATTTGTCCTTAATAGTTAACCTGATTAAGCTATTAATTTTATCAACCTTTGACCTGTCTGGAACATTATGAAGTACTGCAGTGCAAGCAAATAGTTGCCCTGGTTGAAATAGCAATTAATAGGATTAATTAACTCCCCTCTTCCAATTTGTATGCACTGCTGTACTTTTTCTTCCCCAAGTATGGAGAACATGATAAGTTCAACAATATGAGAGGAAATTACGTCAGCTGACATGGTTGGCAAAGAGCAAAATGTACCAGGGTTAGTGAGGTTGCATATTTACAGCAAAATTAAAACAATCTAGATTAACTGGCAGGATGAGCCAAAGTTTGATGTCTGAAACAGAGCTGATTCTGCAAGGTACGATTGCCAGGTGAAGTACATCTGACTCATAAGAGGAAAGTAGCCTGGAAAAAAAATGAGGAAACCATCTGAATAAACTGACATTGAATTGTGTACATTGCCTGGATTAACTTGAATTAAGGGCAGAACTGAATAAGCTTTAAATGAACGGACCAACACTGAATTATTTCCTACTTTAAAAAAAAATCTTTGAATCTTCACTAGAATACAGAATAAATTCTCTTCGCCTCCCAAATAGAAGCATTTTTTTGAGGCATGGATGCGTAATAATTTGCAACCAAAACAAGAACATCCCTAAAAGTTAAAAAAAAAAGGGTGGGGGATGGGAGCCCAATTTTCATAGCTCCAAGTCTTACGTCACAGAACACGATTACTGTTCTCATACTATTTCAACATAAATTAGAGATTAGCAACTGAAGTTCAATAACTCTGGACTCTGGAGGGTACCAGATTGGGGAATCATATTGAAAATTATCATTATTTTGAACAACCAGATGGTTTTATTGGCCCGGTAGAAAAGTTTAACATCATATTATCAGTGTTTTAGAACTTAGCTGATAAAAGTTTCTGCCAAGAAATGCTGACAACTTACGCTAAATTGCATAATATGAATGATTTTTCAGTAGCACATATATGACGCACGATAATGCATCAAGATATATTAGTATCTTGGAAAGATACTAATATAGCATTTGTACCCAAAAAGGGACAGAATTTCAATAAAGAAGAAACTATAGGCCTATATCATTATTGATTAGTGACCACTGAGTTGTTTTCCATGAATGAAGACAAATATACATGTCCCAGGATATTGATGCAAAATGGAATTTGGGTTGGGCACTGGGATCAGAGATTTTCTCAATCAATTTAGCTGATAGACTGCATATAATTTTGCAAGAATTTTTTTTCATGTGGATAAGCATGGTTTTTACCTGAAAGATAGTTAAAGGACAGTGTTAGACATATTTTTTAATATTTGGAAAAACATAATGAAAAACAAAATTGCATTGATTGTGTTGTGTCACATGCAAAGTCATGGAATCAATCATTAAACAATTCACCTTCCACTTAGAGTCAAACAACTTACCCTCCAAAAAACAATTTGGTTTCAGGAAAAAAATTATCCTTCAATCTACAACTCCTACACTGCAAAAACATATGGACTACTCTACTAGACCAGGGTAAAGCAATAGATGTAATTTACATAGACTTCTGCAAAGCCTTTGATTCAGTGGTACATGGCAAACTACATGGCTTTTGCCGATGACTTGGTTTTGGGTCTAGAATTTTTTTTAAAGGGTATTAAAATATTAATGAGCCAATTTAAAGAATTTGTGCATTAGCAGATTTTAGAATGAGTAAACAGAAGAGGAAGATGTTAATAAAAAAATGTGAAAATAAACAAAAATGGAAAAAAATGAAATATCTAGATATCATTATAATACGTATGAATTGTACTGCATGTTATTTTATTTAATTAATCAAATTTGTATGCTGCCAATGTCTCCAAAAGGTCAGCTCTGGGGGGCTCAATATATTGAGTCATGGAATGAAATATAAAAAGATATATTAAGATGGGAGAAATTATAATTGTCATTCCTGAGGAACATTTTTGTGGTAAAAAACGAATATCTTGCCTAGAATTTTAGTTTCAGACAACACGATGTATAAACTTTTATTGAAATTTGAAACAGAAGAACATGGGGGCTAATTTTTTTTTTTTTTGTTATAATGAACATAGGAAACAGTGAGAAAATATATGGCTGAAAATATTAAAATTCACATTATGTTATAATCTTGAAGAGAATTTTTATAGAATGATGTATCATTGATAAATGTCATCAAAGACATTGTCTAGCATTTACAAAGGCACTTCAAATTTATGTTTGAAATGTGAAAAACAAGAAAGGACATTATATCATGTTTGTTGCGTGGGTTAAAAAAAACTAGAAAATTTTGGATTCGAATACTTATGTTGATTCAGGAATTTCAAAGATTAATATACAATTGAGGTTTTTGTTTTTGTTTAGGAATTCAATGACAAAGTTGGAAAAGAATGATGGAATTTTGTACATAATAACTACAGCAAAATTATTATATACGTACAAAGAAGGGAAAATTTGGCATTAAAGGTTTTTTTTAATATTTTAATGTGTAGACAGGATGGATTATAGAAATTATGTTGCAACTATAAAATAGCTTTTATAATGATACTTACAGCTATCATATTTTTGTAATTGATACAGCAATCATATTTTTGGAAATTAGTACTCGTAAAAATTAAACCAACTATCTGCTACCACATCTGATCTATCCTAACAAAATAGTGCTTGCTTTCTATTTGCTATTCAGATTTAATTTGAATTTAATAGCTCTATCATATATCTTGTTCTGTAAGTAACACCTTAATCATTTACAAGTGGAGCTATGAAAATATTTTAAAGCATACCACATTCTTCAGGCATAAAAACAGATTGGCTGTATGTATTACATTTTTAATTCAACTTGGTGGCTACTGCATATCTTTGAACAGGAAGAATCTTATGTGCTCTTACCTGCTCCTTCACACATATTGCACTGAGTTTTGATTGTGAAAGCCATTTTCATTTCAGAGCAATACAAGTATAACAAGCAAGCAAGCACATGCAATTTGGGTACATGCAACATAATTTAGGCTTAGCTCCAGGTGTAAAACAGACATGATGGTTTATTTAATATGCTCTAGATCAGAGGTCTCCAAACTTGGCAACTTTAAGACTTGTGGACTTCAATTCCCAGAATTCCCAGAAATTCTGGGAGTTGAAGTCCACAAGTCTAAAGTTGCCAAGTTTGGGGAACCCTGCTCTAGATAAAAGGAATAACACATTTCCTAATATGTGAAACCTATACATCTTACATTCCTCCTTCCTATGTAGCAATCAGTACTAATCCTGTACAATGGAGAATGATCCCAATCTGTACTTTCTGAGCATTAAACAGAAGCCTACCAGACATTTTCTTACTTTCTTATACAGAGGTTTCATAATTAAGTAACACCACTTATCTACCATCCATCATCTCACATCATTCTACATTCTCCTACATCTTATATCAGCAATGGGTTAATGAGCTAACATGATCCTGTAAGATTTATCCAAAAAGTGGGTGATTGTAGTAAATGCACACAGGGACTGATCTATAACGCTATTTTACTTATTTTATTTTTATTTATTTTATTTGTCAATAGCTTACAAGATAATAAACGTAAGTATAAATACAGGAAATGAGTACAAATAATTGGGGACAATAGGACAGGGATGGTAGGCATGATTGTGTGCTTATGCACGCCCCTTACATCCATCTTAGGAATGGGGTGAGGTCAATAATGGTTAGTTTGAGGGGAAAGGAGTGTGGGTTTGGTGATGTGACAACAGAGTCTGGTAGTGTGTTCCAGGCATTGACCACACTGTTGCTGAAGTTGTATTTTCTGCAATCAAGTTTGGAGTGGTGTACATTAAGTTTATATTTGTTGTGTGCTTTTGTATTGTTGCAGTTAAAGGTGAAAAAGTCATTGATTAGTAGTACATTAAAGCAGATTATTTTATAAACTCTGCTTAAGTCAAACCGTAGGTGGCATAGTTCTAGGTTGACAAACAGAGGAGTGTAGTACCCTTCTTGTGAAGTATTTATGGACATGCTCAATTGTATTAACGTCTGATATACAGTGCAGATTCCAGACAGCCGATCTGTATTCAAGTATTGGTCTAGCAAAGGTTTTGTATGCCCTAGTTAGAAATTCAATACTTCCGGAGGAGAAACTTCTAAAGATTAGATTTACAACTCTTGAAGCTTTCTTGGCAATGCTGTTGCAGTGAGCTCTTGCACTCAGGTCATTAGATATGAGTACTCCAAGCTCCTTGACAGAATGAGGGTCATCAATGAGGTCATATCCACCTAGATTGTATTTGGTGTATTTATTTATTTATTTGGGGCTTTACCTAATGGGTAAATCCCACTATTGTGGTGGTAGACCCATAGGCTACCCTGTAGTTCATGATAGCAGGATTCCAATATTTGAGGGGCTGCCACAAAGAAGATGGTGACAACCTGTTCTCCAAAGCACCTGAATGCAAGACAAGGAGAAATGGATTGCTGTGAATCAAGGAGAGAAGCAACCTAAAAATAAGGAGAAATTTCCTGACAGAACAATCAATCAGTGGAACGACTTAATTCCAGAAGTTCTGGGTACTCCATCACTGGAGGTTTTTTTTAAAAGAGATTGGACAGACATTTATCTGAAATGGTATAGGGCCTCTGCTTGAGCAAGGGATTGGATTAGAACAGTGGTCACCAACCAGTGGTCCGTAGCCCACCGGTGGTCCACGAGAAAATTTTGGTGGTCCACAGAGCACCCCCCCCAAAGCAATTAATCCAGGCTGCATGGGAATACAAGGTTGTGCCACCCACATGGCCCATGGGAACCCACCCTGCCCATTCGCTCCTTACCTGGCAAACTGGCCTGCTGAGTTGCTATTTTTCCTTTTTTTTCCCCCGACCATCAGCTGTTTTGCTGTGCTGGGAGATTTAGATTAGCTAGAAAGCCGGAAATGGTTGGATTTCTTGCTTTCTGGAGAATCTTTAGATTTTCCTCTCTGCGAACCTCCCTTAGGACTGAAGGTTCTACTATTGAGTGCAGACTCAGATAGCCAATAGCAGAATCACAGATCTCTAAGTGAATCTGTGATTCTGCGAGCAATTCAATCTGCCTGCCTGCTTTGCCTGATTTTGGGTAAAAGTTGTTCTTTTTTCATAAAAAAATTCAATATTTATATACATGGTATGTTGTGAGTTAATTTTCTGAGTTTGTTTGCTGGCAAATTTTATGTGGCAGACTCAGATAGCCAATGGCAGAAAGATAGATCTCTGAATGAATCTGTGATTCTTTGAGGAACTCAATCTGCCTGCCTGCTTTGCCTGATTTGGGTAAAAGTTGCTCTTTTTTAATAAAAAATTCAATTTTTACATAAATATTTATAATATTTGCATACAAACCATGCCCAGCAAGTCACATGACCACCAAGCCACACCCACAAATTAGGCCATGTCCAAGAACTGGTTGTTAAGAAATGTGAATCCCACCTCTGCCTCTGTGTGTGTGTGTGTGTGTGTGTGTGTGTGTGTGTTTGAGAGAGAAGAAAAGGGAGAGAGAGAGGTTAGATCAGATCTCTCTCTCTCTCTCTCTCTCTCTCTCTCTCTCTTCCAACAATGTCAGCAAAACACCATCAGTCAAAATTCATATTAGTGGTCACTGGGATTTAAAATTAGGAGTTTGGTGGTCCCTGAGGTCCAAAAGGTTGGCAGCCCTTGGACTAGAAGACTTCCAAGGTCCCTTCCAACTCTGTCATTCTTTTCTGTTTTTTGTTTTGTTTTGATTTGTTCTGTTCTGTTTTCTCTGTTTTGTTCCCCTAAACGTTTCGGGGAGCCAGAAGTTGATTTGCTTATTACAGTATTTTGTTTTCCTATTTTTTAACAAATTAACCTTGACATATTTGCTGCATGGATTGTTTTTTTAAAAAAATATTTTTATTGCAATGATTTTCCTTAAAGCTTTTACAAAATATTTTCCTGCAAACTGTTCTGTGTTCCCCTGGAAAAGTAGTTTAGAAATAAAACAAATATATAAATTTCCTGTAGGACAGGTTTTTTTGCTATTTTTGTAAAGGACGGGACCATTAGATCTGGCATATAAAAGTTCAGATGAGTACATGATTGCAACAGAGAGATAGAAAACATTTAAAAGTCATCTGAATTAAAAAAAAACTTTTAAAAAATTAAATTGTAAAATAAGTTTATCAAGCCTCTATTAGGTTTAATTTTACTTCACATCAAGCCCATCCAACCCCACCAGTGGTGGGATTCAAAAATTTTTACTACCAGTTCTGTGGGTGTGGCTCAGTGGGCTTGGCTTAGTGGGTGTGGTGTGGCTTGGTGGGTATGGCTTGGTGGGCGTGGCAGGGGAAGGATATGTAAAATCCCCATTCCCTCCCCACCCCACTAACCTGCTTTCCAGCTCTGTTCTCCTGTGCAGGGCAACCAAGGAAGACCCAGCCGATCAGCTGGGACTCAGGAGGCAGAGAATAGAAGGGGGCAGGGCCAGTCAGAGGTGGTATTTGCCGGTTCTCCGAACTACTCAAAATTTCCGCTACCGGTTCTCCAGAACTGGTTAGAACCTGCTGAATACCACCTCTGCATCCCACCCCCCAAAAATGTAAAGGTGAAAATTCTGTCTAAATTACTATAGTGATTTCATGATGTCACTTCATCATGGTTAACAAAAAAATAATAATCCTGCTATATTTTTAAAGTGGAGCTGTCAACTGCAAAAAAAATTGCATTCCTTCCCACTTTATTGCTTTCATGAATCAGGCAATTGAGATTTACTAACTACAAATGTGGTTCAGTGAACAATCACTTAGATCCTATAAATCATCATAATTTGTTTCCTTACAGCTGAATATATGCCTTAAAGATCTATGGAGACAAATATCTCTAGATTTGCTCTACATAATTCACAAGTGACGTCTGACCCATAGTCCTTGCAAAGCATTTAGAAAGTTGGCTTTAGGTAATTTGGCCACGCTCTTCTTCTAAACCTTTTTTTTCTTACAAATTCCATAAATTGCCATGGAACTCATCCAAAAACCATATACTTAAATTGTCTATCAATTCAGGTGGTATGGATAGGTATCTGGCACCACCAATCCATAAATATGAAACAATTATTCTAAGCATTTATTTTTATGTTTATCCCAGTATATGAGGCTAACCAAAGTGCTGTAACTTTAATGGGAATGCAGGTAAAACCTCTGCTTCAGAACAACCACTCTTCAAAGTTGGTTAAAGTTTTGAAGGAAGAAGCTTCTCACAGCCATTCTAATGTAGAGGAAATCCTGATTAAAACACTATAGTACAGCTAGGAACCATTTTATCTTAAAAGAGAAAGAACAAATGCAGAGTCTTCAACTGGAGAATGCGCCTTTTATCTCGCATGTTAATGTAAACACTGTAACAATAAAGAACAAGATTTATTTTTAACTTGGCTTCACCAAAGCTCTGTTGCAATGACTAAAGGTGACAGTTTAGAGAAATATTAATCAGATACATCTATTTAAAGCGCTATCAGTTTTATTTTTTATTATTTTTCTACAGAAAAGCTAAGTCACCAACCCAGGGCAATGAAGAAAATCAGAGAACTCTTGGCCTACCGCCGGTTCTTCCTCATTGTTTTTACTCCCCTTCTACTGCTTCCATTGCCTCTCATCATCAAAACCAAAGTAAGTGAGAACGGCTGAGCTTTTTCAGGGTGGGGCTGTTTAGATATGCTTGATTGTCCCTGGCAGGGCCAGCATACTGAGATGCATTGATTGGGAAAGGCTGGGCTGTATATTGACATTGAATTGTTTTTCCTGGCTATATCACTGACTTCCGATATTTTATGCTCTATTGATCTCAGAATGAAATTCCGTACAATGTAATAATGTATATGACTTGAAAAAGATCAAGGCTCTTTTTCTGATTCTTCTTAATGTGATTTTGATGGATAAACTGAGACGTCATCAATCAAAATATTTCATATGTTTTGAAATCACAGCTCCTCACAAAAATCCTAGAGAATTACATAGATCCTTATGTTTTAGTATGTTGGCATTTGAAGCCAATATGATTTGTGAATCATGGCTTATGACAGGTTTTGTAGAAACCCACTCAATTGTGGTTTAATGAAAGTAAACCTTGACTTACTGCGTGAGCCTTGTCACAAACCTAAAATATGTTTAGTTGTGGATAGAAAATTACTAAGAACTGTGGAAGTTTCAAATTACATCTAAGGCAACAAGACTGAAAAAAAACCTTACAGAGGGAATCCCTCATTTTGAAAGTATATCGAATGTCAGTTAATCCTGTCTTAATAGAATGAAATAAAGGAAAAGATGAAAATCATTTTTACAATTGCTATCATATATTCCAGAGGATATCCCCTACCCTGATTCCTAGTTTACACCTTCAGACAAGGCAGAATTTTAAAAGTATGACAGAGAATACCATACGAAGCCTTCTTCCCCCAAAGAAGACATTTTCATGAATCTGAACTTGTTAAATTCTCGTTTGTAATATTTGTATTCACAAAAAAGTATCATGTAGGCCCGTATATCCTTTGGGATATATGCAAAGTTCAAGCATTCTTATTTCATTTTCCTTTGAAACAGCTGCATTTTCTTCACACTTCTCCTACATATCTCTTCTCTGGAGAGGTTTCTCATCAGCCTTTCCGTCTGTTTGATACCTTAAACTGCCTTCCACTTATTTTGATTTTAAAACAAAGTGCCATCTATCTACGGGCCATTGTATGGAGGTAGCTGGGAGATAGAATTCAGCAGCTATTGATTTTTGTTAATGCATTAGATGCTTTCAATACTAATTGATCAGGTACCTTCTAAGTTCTATGTGCACCTGTGACTGATTCATGAAGACCCAGGTACCAATTAAGGATGCAGTTGCCAAGAATGCAACCTAGACATTAAGAAAACATTACAGAGATTGCGTATGAAGGCAGCATTTTCTATTTAACATCTTCTTGTGGCAGAAGGTTAAACCAAGCAGATAACAGCAGCTTGTCAACTGGACAAGTGTAGCTTTTTATCTGCCAATGTAATCAAGGCATTTGTCAGACATTAATAATGTAAATGAGTGAATTTTTGACTCCATGAAATTCTACAACAAAACTTGAGTTTTGAGAAGCCGTCAATTGTCATCCTGATCAATGACTGCGCCAGTTTTATTACCACCACCACCCAACTATTTATGTCTATATATTTTCACAGTACTGCACAGTTCCTTTAAGTGGCAAAGGAGGGAAATAAATCTCCCCTAATGCAGATTTTCTCCCCATCATAATTAGTCATAACAGCATTTTTAGAGAAGTTATTTTGAGAACAAATAAAAATAGACTCCAAAGATTGAAAGGCGAATCTATCACATTCACGCAACGTTCATTTCTCTTCTCTAGTATCTTTTATATTATGAGTTTGCCATGCAACAATATATACTATCAAATACACAATCCTTTAGGCCAGGGATGTCAAACTCGCATCATCACGGCAGTGTCACGTGATTTATTGAGACTTTTTCCCCCTTCACTAAACTGGGAGGGGGTGGGGCCAGCACATGAGGCATCCAGCCCACGGACCGCGAGTTTGACACCCCTGCTTTAGGCATATAGATGTCTGTTTGGATATACAGGTAGTCCTTGACTGACAACCACAATTGAGCCCAAAATTTCTGTGGCTAACCGAGACAGTTGTTAAGTGAGTTTTGCTCCATTTTCCGACCTTTCTTGCCACAGTTGTTAAGTGAATAACTGCAATTGTTAACTTAGTAACCTGGTTGTTAAGTGCATGTGGGTTCCCCATTGAGTCTGTAGAGATTCTCACTCATCCAGGTCACGGTTGTCCCAAAGGTGCTTTTTCAGGAAGCAACTGGACTTTCTTGGGGTTTTTTTTCTTTGAAGACATTTCACTTCTCATCCAAGAAGCTTCTTCAGCTCTGACAGGATAGTTGGGAAGCTGTCTGCAAGGAATATAAATCCTTCCATTCCCCACCTTCAAAGACAAAAGCAAGGAAGTCTAGTTGCCTCCTGGAAAAGAACCTTTGGCTTCCTCATTGAGTGCTTGTCAGAAGGTTGCAAAGGGTGATCACATAATCCTATGAACCATCATAAATATGAACTAGTTACCAAGCACTCAAATTTGACCACATGGCCATGGGGATTCTGCAACGGTCATAAGTGTGAAAAATGGTCATAAGTCCCTTTCTTCAGTGCTATTGTAACTTTAAATCATCACTAAATGAACTGTTATAAGTCAAGGACTACCTGTATAGATGGATGGGATGGATATATAGAGCAACATATCTGTCAGAGAAACATATGTTGACATATGAAATGTGCGTTGAGCAGAGTCTCATTGTATATTTATGGAACCTGGTATCATTTATATAGCCATAATATAGTTGGAAGGACACTCTTTGGATATTTTAAGTTAGGAAAAATTGGAAATATGATATAGTACTAAGAATAGTACAGATAGCAGTAAGGAATCTTACAACATATTGAGCTGTGACCTAGGAGCTATCAGTCTTAATTTTTCTTAGTTTTTCAGCTTGTATAGCTCTATCAAGTTCAGATTATTTCCCTTGAATTTTTTTAAAGTTTGCAGTAAAATATTCATGTATTTTGATGCCTATTTCTTTAAGCATCCACATTTGTGTATGTATTATGTCTCTAACATAATATTGTCAAATACCTTTGACCGATATGAGAATTTTTATATTATTTTTACAAATTTATGTTTTTGTGAACAAACATTTCATGTAGGTGAGTTATCATTCTCAATGCTTATGCCATGCAAAATTCAAAAATAGCTATGTCTATGTATTAATTCAAACATGCAATGTTAAATAAGTGTTCATAAATTTGCCAGATATGAGCTAAAAAATTCCTGGCAGGTAAAAGAAATTTTGATAACTTCTAATATCTAGGGGCCATCCATATTTGAACATATATATGTATATACCCATCTCAGTTGAGGGTTCCTTTATCCATGTACACAGCTGCAATTGTCATCTCTACGTGTGATTTGATACTGGTCTTTCTATAATTTTATAAAAAGAAATCCTTCGCATCATTTAAGTATGTTAATGTTTGATACCAGAGTTCTGATTTTTAGTCATTCTAAATCATCAGTAGTTATGCAGTAAAATTTTGCATGGCATCTTAAGAAATTAATCATTGTTTGGAAAATATGTGCTAAATATGTATGACTAGTCACAAAAGGCAGCTAACCTCTTACTGCACACTCTAGGTGGTTATATTTATTGTTGGATTTTCTTTTTAGAATATAATTCTGTAAAAATGAAAGTATTATAAAAATGAGGTTTTATTACTGCCTTTTCAACAAATTGCATGCAATAAAATAGAGATGAATAAATTTCTCTTGTTCACCATCTTATTGAAATGTAGCTGTGCCTAAGAGATGGATAATTTAGTTTCAGGCAGAGAGAAGAAAGTATGCTCAATCTGTTATTTAAACGATTAATCTTTCTGGCTAATCTTTCTTCTCTAGCATATGTGCACAAGGATAGTTTAAGGCATCTTTCATGTAATGGAGAGAGAAGAAAAACTGGCCGTAGAAGCTTTAATGTGTATAGATTTTGCCGTTGCTTTGGTTTCTTGATGATTTCTTTACAATTTTACTGAAAGTTGGTAACAAGTAGTGATTTCCTGTTTTTAATTACCACTCTGGGACACAATCTGTTACAGAGTGCTAAGGATGTTGAAAAGCAGACAAAAATGTTCCATCATTAAGAATGGATCTTAGGGTCCCAGTGACACATATATCACATAGCTCCATGGAGACTATCCTATGTATTTCTGCCCCAGAAGTTTTTAGAAGGGCGAACTGAACAAGCACGGAGAAACATGTCCTCAATTCCCTTTAGGACATTATGGTAGATCTCAGCCCAAGCATGCAGACTTCAGCAGATAGGAAGCATAGGAGAATGACTTCAAAACAGCTTGTGTCCTAGGGCATTCATTTTTGTTTGTTTGTTTTTTGAGGACAAAGCTTAAGCAAAAGAAAGAACTCCATGAAGGCACATCCCCAGAATACAAATCTTATATAACTGAAATCAAAACGAGGATAGTTGGCCTACAGACTGAAAACTGCCATCAGCACAATATTTTTAAAAATCACTTCTATATATTTATCGGAGTGGCCTACCGGTGGCCTAGAGGTGGAGCTCTTACCTCACAATCAGGAGGCTGTATGTTCAATCCTAGGCAAGAGGCAGATATTTCTCTCTCTTGGCACACTGAGAATCTATCTGCTGAACAAAACTCCTCATTGGCGACAGGAAGGCTATCCAGCCATTAAACACTCTGCTAGCTCCATAGAGTTGCCCAGCAAGGGATTATGGGGCCATTAGATGATGATGATGACAACGACAACAACTTCTATATAGTTATCAAACTAACTGCCCAGATAAGTGCATTTCAGTCAGCAGAATAGAGCATTACCATGAAATCACTTGATTTTAGTCCAAATAAATGTTATTCCCTTTCAGTAAGATAATGCAAAAGTTCAATTCAAATTGGCAGAAGGTTGTCATGGTTAACTTTTGTATGTAGAGGTTGGGTCAGCTTTGTTTACAGAAGGATTCATTGAAACCTGCAGTTTTATAAGGTGTCTAAACTTTGTTCTACAACTGTATATTTGGAATTGTATTTTCTTTTTGGTTCTTTGGATTTTGTCACTTGGCTACAATTATTGTCTAATGTAACTCTGATTTGTTTTTCTAGGAAGCAGAATGTGCATACACATTGTTTGTGGTTGGTGTCTTCTGGCTCACAGAAGCTTTGCCTCTGGCTGTTTCTGCATTAATTCCTGCTTTAATGTTTCCACTGTTTGGAATATTGTCTTCAAAAAAGGTATATCTCTTCTGTTTGTGTCTTTTTCTCTGTTGTTACTCCACCAGTCAGTCACTTTATATTTCAAAGATTACAATGCATGTACTCTCTTTGATGAAATGTTGGTTTATAATGTGCCAAATACTAGAAGGAGGGCTATGAGATCTAAACTACAAAAATTCAGAGCACCACTAGGCCAATAAAGATACACAACTCTGATTCTTTGTTCCTGCCTAGTTGCTATTTGTGGGACCAATTTAATAATCCTACTAAAAAGCCCTGTTTACTTAGAACATATCTTGAAACCATCCTGACTTGCATTTATCTTTGCATCAGAGATGATTGTGATACAGAAATTTAAAAACAGAGCTAAAAACAATGGTTAATAAATAATACCAGACTAAAAACCAGGAAATTGTAAATTCTAATCCCGCTTTAGGCATGTAGCTGCTGGGTGACCTTGAGCCAGTTACTCTCTCCCAAGGCAGTGGCAAACCAATTCCAAAAAAACTTGCCTGGAAAACTGCAGGAACACAGACTGAGCAGGCTGCTCCAAGAAGATACTTGCTTGCTTATAATACTAAAAACAAAATCACTTTTCATGAACTGAGCCATAGAATGGCACTGAGATCACTTAGACCAGGGGTCTCCAACCTTGGGCACTTTAAGCCTGGAGGACTTCAACTCCCAGAATTCCCCAGCCAGCAAAGGGAGTTGAAGTCCTCCAGGCTTAAAGTGCCCAAGGTTGGAGACCCCTGACTTAGACAACTAAGATACTAAGAAGTGAATGAAACTTCCTAAACTCATAATCTAAATTTAGATTCCCTAATTCTTATTAGCCCAATCCATTTTAATAGTCTCATATTTCTCTCGGATGATGGGCATTGCAGCCACTAGCCTGCATCATTTTTTCCTCCAAAACTGCTATATATATATATATATATATATATAGTTTTAAAAACTCTCTTTTTATTCCAATGCATTTTGATGAGCCAACGCATTTTGTGTTTTGAATACAAAAGTTGAAATGCATGCACTTAGCTAATAAGACACATTTTGATTTTTAGGTGGCATCTGCTTATTTTAAAGATTTTCACCTGCTCTTGACTGGCATAATTTGCCTGGCAACATCAATTGAAAAATGGAATTTGCACAAGAGAATTGCCCTGAAAATGGTGATGCTGGTGGGTGTTAACCCTGCATGGTACGTAGCTCGCACGTGTGTATGTGTGAGTGTCTGTATGTCTAAAGGTGCCATTGAAATTCCATTTGGCTCAGAAATGACTCTGCTTTGCAGCACAGTTGCCTCCTCTTTTCTTGATATTTTGTTGTCCATTAGCAACCACACACTGGAAAGAAATTCAACAGATGCTGCTTTAGTACAGTTCTGCTATTACAAAGAGGATAAGAAACAACGGGGCAAGTTAAGCTGTAAGGCATTGGCTATTTACATACCAGGAATACTGCTCTATTTGGCTGCTAAAGAGATTTGTTACGAGCAGCCTTTTGCTGAAATTTAATTATATGTATCATTGGGGCGAGAAGACAAGTCGCACATGAAATGCTTCTGTTATTGACGATAATGGTGGATGGCTTGGAACGAAATAGCAGACGAACTAGTGAACATCTCTGACTCATCCTCCTTAATGGCTGAGATTAGACAACCCACGAGATCTTTCATACACTGCATCACTATTATTCAATTTATGCTTTAGGTAGTTCCAGCAGCAATTTCAGACTCGGAGGAATATTCTGCCTTTTTCCCAATTTGCCGACTGTTCTTACAAAGAAGAAATTAAACCATGCTGTGCTCTTTTTTATTGCTCTCAAGGAGTCAGATGGCCCCTACTGTCTCTTGTCAATCCCACCAGCAAGTTAAAAAGGAGTTTGTAAGCACAGCAGCTTCCCTGAGTCTGAATTGCCAGTGGCTGCTGTGATGGGGAAGCAGTAAGCTGTCACTTACCTCTTTGATTGCAAATTAGCAATGTTAGCTAAAGCAGGAGCGTTTCCGCTCCTGATGTTCGATGTGGGTGAAGAGGAAGCCATGGTAAGAGCTGGTAGATGTGCTGATGCATTCCTACCAGCAAACAATATTCACACACACACAAAAAGAGATGGGCCTTTCAACTGCACAGTCACAGCAGCCATCTTGATATTTTGCACATGTGGGCATTCCGCTGGACACCATGGGATAGATCATATCTAGCCATTTGGGGTGATCTACAAAGCTAAGTAGGTTTAGCCTTGAATAGTGTTTGTATGAGAGGTCACTAGGAACCTTATGCCAATATAGAATAACTAGTGTTTCTCCACCTTAGTCATGTTAAGTTGGGTGTGAGGAAATTCAGGGGTGAAGGCGGATAAACGTATCCCATGATAATGTTGCAAGATCCAAACTGGGTCAGTCACCAGGATCAGAAGTAAGACTTCTGTTGGACCCCACCCTTGGGGAATTTCTCTCTAGCAGAGAATGTTCTCTGGGCTGTTCTGTGTGTTGTATTTATATGGTGCCTGGTAATACAGTTGATTGGGTTGTTGATGGCGGGCTATTAAGTTTCTGGTTGTCGTTTTCTTGTGCTGCCAATTCCTCGTCTCCCAAGAACTTAAAGCTGGAGTTGACATCCATTCACCTTAAAGTGGCTAAGGTTGGAAAACACTGAAATAGACTAAAAGTACAACTTCTGTACTATCTTCTCAGAGAAATTTAAGCTACAGTTCTATAGATGTGCATTTCAGTAGTTTCAATACTTACTTATGTAAATTACACAGTTTCTTGAGACGTTAGTATTTTAAGTGTCATTTCACATGTACAGTGATCGTTTGTTTCTCTTTGCAGTAATGTAAGTATATAATGTGAAATATTCAGAGCATATTTCAAACAAGAGTAATTGAGAGTAAGCAATATTTTTATTAGACACATACGGTTGCTCCAGTGTCTACAATTACAACCTAAACCTCATGATTTTGTGATTTCAAATTAGTAAAAAGTTCAGATAGAAAATAGAAAAATAAATAATACATTTACCTAAAGTTTCTTTTATAACCTGCTTATCTTCATACTATTAAATATATATATACAGAATAAAACCCGAAAGTAATGACGATTTAGTGCTGCATCTAAAGCCTCACACTTCTTCTCCAATCATATGAGTGAGTGAACAAGTCACAAAGTTTAAATTTATTATACTTTTCAATTTAGTTTGGTCTGGGAATTTATATCATGGAAACATTACAAAGTTAATAAGCTACAGCTGCCCCATGCATCTCTCCTTATCAGCTGTAATGACTTTTCCCAGAGGGAAGCTAAATAAATTGATCTTTCTGATGCTTATAATATGGTTTTTGGAATTAAACATATTTTAAATTCCTTCTACTGGAGATGACATATTCATCATAATTGACTCTTGCCTTTCAATTGTTCAGTCCTGCAACCATTCTTTTTCTCAGTCTCAATACCTTCATGTTGACATGCATTATATTTTATCAAGTTAGCATTTTTATCAAATTATATTTTGCCCACTTTTCTGTAAGAGAAATGGAATATAGATTTGCCTTCAGATAGTATTTAATTTAACTCAATTAAATCAAATTAGTTTGCTAGGTTGGGCAGAGTTTTTTATTATGCAATGGTATAATCATCAGTTGTAAATTTGTCAATGGACTCAAAACTTTTGGCAGCAAATTGCTGTTGCATTTTCACAGAGAATTATTACCTTTAGTGGTATTCTTTAATATTATTGAACAAAGCTATTACCAAATTCAACAAAAGTTTTAAAAGAAAGAAATGGTTAAGAAATTTATTAATAAATGCATATAGGTTAGACAATAGAAACTTACTCTGTTCACTATAGTTTGTGAATGATAGAATCAATGTTCATATATAGTAGACATGGAGAAAGTGACAGAAAGTATTTATGGAAGAATTGGAATTTAAAATGTAATGTACATCACTAGTTATGGTAATTTGAATAATAAGGCTTTTATTAGATTAGAATTTTGGTCTTGCAATAATGAAGTTAGTTTTGAAATTATATTGTTTATACCTTCATTATTCTTTTTTACTTATTAAAAAGTCTGGATACTAATGGAATTGACCTTCACTTGATAGCAGTCAAGTGAAGGTCTGCTTCATTTAAGCAGTTTATTTAAAGCTATTGGATAGCACTTGTTATAAGTAAAAGAGTATTTGTAGAAACACTCATAAAGTAAAACCTATGGATACTGCCAATATTGTACACTACTAGGATTCAATATGTATAAGTAGAAACCTGAATTGTTTAAATGTGGTAATTTTAATAGCAAAAATGTCAGTTTTTCATATTCGGAAGAGTAAGGCATTGTAAATAGCATATAGGAGTGCCAGACATATTCACCCTGAATGCTGTTGAAACTGCCAAAAACAACTGCAGTACACACACACACACACACACACACACACACACACACACACACCCCTGGAGATACAGTTTCACAAATGCAAACATATTGCTGCCTACAAATCTTTTCTTTTCGTAAGGAATCCTAATATTTTTGAAATTATGGTTCTAACATTTTTCCCCATTCTCAGCTCCTGGCCCATCTAATTGTCAAAACTATCCAGCTACCCCAGATTCTCTTCAAGTCACTGCCTCTACAGATTTGTAAAGGGAGATCATGCGTGTAGCAACATGTACTGTTTTCAAGAAATTGTGTTCCATTGCTCTTTGTTGTGCTGGTGATCAGTCAGATATTCAATGAAGTGTGTTTGTGAACTGATATATGTGCCCATGTCTATGTGTGCATAGATTGATAACAAAAAATGATTTAGATACTTGGTGAACTGAAATGTTAGCAAAGAAAGCCAGCTGCTTGGTAGGACTTATGATTAGAGAATTACTTGTTGTATAGCAAAAACCAGTGACCTTTTGAGGGGTGGGAATGTCAAGCAATGGGCACATGTTGTGGAGTTAACAGACTAATGAGAGAGTCACAGAGTTAGTGAGGATATAGAAGCATGTGGGTTTGGAGGACACTTGGGGTGCTTCTATTTTGAAATTGTGACTTGCTTGTCATGAGCAAAATTGAAAATCTCATTTATTTCCTATTTCAAAATAGAAAGAAAACCTCTACCTTCACTTTTCAGTTGTGTTGGAGGGGCTCTTGAAGGGGTTAGGGGTTGCTTTCTCCATCCTTGCTATATGGACTCATTAAAAAGCTAAAAGAAATACAGGTAATCCTTGACTTCCAACCACAATTGAACCCAAAATTTCTGTTGCTAAATGAGACAATTGTTAAGTGAATTTTTCCTCGTTTTATGTCATTTCTTGATGCTGTTGTTAAGTGAATCACCACAGTTGTTAAATTAGTAACAGGTTTGTTGATGAAATGTGGCTTCCCCATTGACTTTGCTTGTCAGAAGGTTGCAAAAGGTATTCACGTGAACATGGGACACACTGCATCTGTCACAAATATGAATCAGTTGCCAAGTGTTTGAATTTTGATCACTTGTCCATGGGGATGCTGCTACTTGTCGTAAATTTGCTGTTGTAACTTTGAACCGTCACTAAACAAACTGTTGTAAGTCAAGGATTACTAGAGGCTCTAATCCATACAGTAGTTATCTATGCTGACTGTCCTTTCACAACTTTTCTTCTCTCTTTTCCGGTGGAAAAGTAGAACCCCCAGGAAAAAGAAATACTAATTAAAAAACACATACAACTTTTTTACCAGATTTCAAACTAACAACCTACTAAAGGTAAAAGTAAAGGTTTTCCCTGTCCAGTCATCTCTGTTTCTTAACCAAGGGAGCCAGCATTGTCTGAAGACACTTCTGTGGTGATGTGCAGGGGTGAGATTCTACCGGTTCGGAAAGGTTCGTGAGAACTGGATGTTAAATTTGCATCTGGTTTGCTGAACCAGTATTTGAACCAAGTGGTTGGCCCTGCCCACCTCAATCTGCCCCTCCGAGGAGTCTCCACACACACATTTTTGAGGCAGGTAAGTGTAGGATCTGCGCGGAGGTTCTGGGAGGGACCAAATGGGCCTTTCGTAAGGGCTGGAAGTAAGTCTGGAAGCTGGTCTGTTTCCGGCTTCCGGAGGGCCTCCTGAGTCTGAGGAGGCCATTTTTGCCCTCCCAGAGGCCCAAGGAAAGCCTCTGGACCCTTGGGAAGGTGAAAAACAGCCCTCCCGGTCCTCCCGGAAGTTCTGGTAGGCCACAACCACATGGCCATGCCCACCCAGCACCTGGGAAGTGAACCGGTTCCTGGGATTTTTGAATCCCACATCTGGTCATGTGGCCAGAATGACTATATGCCAAAGGCACACAGTACGCTGTTCCCACCGAAGTGTTTTCGGTGGGAAGGAAAATATCTACTCGCATTTGCATGATAAATATCTACTCGCGTTTGCATGATTTCAAACTGCTAGGTGGGCAGGAGCGGAGGCAAGTAATAGAAGTTCACCCCTTTGCACAGGATTCAAGTCTTGAACCCAGGCTGCCAGTGTTCCAGGTGACAAGCTCAGTGTCTTTAACCAGTGAGCTATCATGCCCCCTAACAAGCTACTATTGATAAAGTATCACTACATAAGCTTTGTTTGGTTATAGCACTACTGCTAAAGCAAATTCTTGATTCACTTTTCCTGTCTCTCCAAAGTAGGCAATAAATAAAAATGGACAGGAGAACTCTGGAAGACATAAGGAGAAAAAGAATATTCCAAAATTACAGCACGAAAGTGCATTTCACATTTGTGATGGGAGGAAGATGCCACATCCTCCATTCCCGCCCTCCCCAAAAAAGTATTGGCCTTTTGAGTACCAAGACAATTTGCAGATGCATATAATCCTGAGTAATGACATATTTAATGTATTTATATACGGTATCTATATATCAAGTCTTCTATGGTTTCTGCCCATCTGGTACAATCCAACAGAGTGAGATTAATTTTTGCAATTTAGGAAGCACATTTTCTCTGTAGAGCCACCTGCCTTCTGCAATGAGATCCCCCAAGAGATTCGTACATTTCCAAATTTGATGATGATATTTACCCTGCCCTTGGGTTACAGTGGATGGGACTCCCCTGTGTTGTTTGCTTCATTGTTGGATTGCCATCTTCTGATTATCTTGTAGTGATTTTTATACTCCTTATGATTAATTTTCTGGCTTTTTTTTTGTTATTTTATTGTAGTGAGCCACTCAGAGTCAGTTGGAGTTGGGCAGCATCAAAATTGAATAGAATAATTAAAATAAGATTCATTATATTGATTTAACTGGATCTAGATCAAGGAGAGATCAAAAGCAAGGATTGGAAGAAGACAGAAACATTCATTTGCATTTTTATAATTACATGCATAATTCATCCTCATCCACAATCTCTTGCAAAAGTAGTTATAACCCATTTTTTTAATAACCCATAATAAGCTGATATTATCCAGTTATAACCCATAATAAGCTGATATTATCCAGAATTTAAGCATGGCCTAATAACTGTTGGTGCTCATACAGTGGAAGAACAAAAGAGTTCTATTAGTTTATCAGCCAACAGAGGAATGGCACCTGTATCAATCAGAAAGCCAGCTACAGCTCTCAGGAAGCAAATACTGTCTGTTTTTACTGTTGGGATTTTCACAAAATCATAAAATGCTGAGCTTCGGTATGAAATCAGTAGATAGCAGTTGATAGTAGTTATAGGCCTCCTGCAAAGTCTCTTGGAAATATTTGGTGGTTGTCGCGGAGATGATGAAAAGATACTTAATCACCTAACAAGGTGTTAGCAATAATTTAACAGTAACTGAGAACCCGTACTCAGTTTAAAATGTGCAACATAGCTCTGTTGTTTCATACCGCAAAAAAAAAAAAAAAAACAACCCACAAACCACTATTTAAAGTTGTTTACAAACATATAATATAATTGATGTATATTATCCTTTTTTTTAAAGCTAATAGTATAGCAACGGCTTTTTGTTTTAATTCAAAGCTCCTGAAATGATGATTAGTAATTTAAAATATACGATACATGTGGTCAGAAATTGGGGGGGACGGGGACCCTGAAGGCTGTTTCCCAAAATTAATTTTAATATAATTTATATATTTTATAATTTATAAATACTTATTATTTATAAGATAACCCATTAATTATTTTAACCTGCTTGTTTAGGATTATTTTTGTTTTGCATGCTTGAAATAAAAAATTGGCCAGGTTTATGTTAGTACATTAACATATTAGAGAAGTGTTTATATAAAACCTTCTGTATGCCAGACTTCTATTTATATAAGGAGTGCCCAATCTTTGTAAGTGTGAGATCTAAACACAACTTTGAACAGTATTCCAGGAGCTATGGTGTAAAAGGGACTGGGGCAAAATATTTTAATAATAATAATAACAACATAGAATAATGGAGTTGAAAGGGACCTTAGAGGTTTTCTAATCCAACCCACTGCTTAAGCAGAAGACTCTTTACCGGGGTAAAGATTCAAATTATTTAACAACCAGCTCTGTGGGCATGGCTTAGTTGATGGGTAAGGCTTGGTGGTCATGTGACTGGGTGGACGTGGCTTGGTGGTCATGTGACTGGCTGGGCATCGCCAACTCAACATCACTCACATCAAGGGGTGCTTCTCACCTGGTCTCTCAAGACTGTGGGGATGCTGCAACAGTCATAAGTGTGGAAAATGGTCATATGTCACTTTTTTCAGTGCCATTGTAACTTTGAATGGTCACTAAATGAACTGTTGTAAGTCAAGGATTACCTGTACAAAAATACAAAAAGCTTCTTTGCTTGCAAAAAGCTGCCCAAAATACCAATCATTAGATTAAAAATACCTGCAAGCCGGAGTTACAAATCAGGGAGGGTGCCAGAGCACCTTGAGGAATTAAAATAGTTAAAATGCAGTGATAATTATCAGCAGCCAACTCTTGCTCATAAAATGAAACCCTTTAGCAGAGAAGCAATTCTTAGATTTAAGCTCTCCAGAAAGAGCACACTCGAGAGAAGCAATTCTTAGATCCATTTGCACCACTTAAAGACGCCAGTTGGTCTTACTCACCTCATAAGATAACCTAAGGAAATCATCCAGATTTAAGGAAAGATCACATGCCCCCCAGAAAGGCAGTAAAAAAAATCAGTGACAAGCTTGCATCCTGCCTCTTGGAAGTACACCCCAAAAGGACAGTGCCAGATACCACTAAAGCAGTGAAGGAAGACGCACTCCCCAGATAGAAAAAGAAACCATGAGTCAGGAAAAAATTCAAACACAATACAAATAATTAAATCACAACAGTAGCTGTTGCTTGTTAAACCAATTACCAGAACAAAGAGACACAGAGAGCTAGCCAGATTTCTCAACCCAGTTTCTTTTCAGAAACAGAATTTAATCTTTTTCCTTGCAAACAAAGCTGAATAGGGAACATTATCCCATCAATAAACACACGATTAAACATCACCAAGAACAGAATTAAACTTCACCAAAAACCAGTTTTAGATCAAAACTCAGAAAGGGTAAATCTAAATTCACATTTGAATGTCAATCTTTCTAGCTAGCCAAGAAGCCTTGCTGAATGTCACTCATCTTGGTTCCTTGTCATTAAAAGCTATTTTTCTGGCAGCTCTGCTTCATGATTCAATTATTTCTTCAAAGTGCTAACTCCAACAGGGGAGTATTTCCTCCCAACAGCAGTGTAAAAATCTTAAAACAAACCCTTCCCCTTTAAGAAAGTCAAGATGTCAGGTTTCCAAGTGAAATGGCTACACATATGTCAATTTCAGGCTCCACACAAGCAAAGTATCAGCAAAGGAAAAAAAAAAACTCCAGAAAAGCTCCAGAGACAGGAAGTCTAGTCCTGACAAGAATGTAATAAGGATTAACGGAGAGGCAGTTTCTGTAAGTTACACCAGAATGTTTCCTTCCTGCCTTCCTTACAGGATTGGGCCAGTAAAGTAGGGAAAAACAAAAGGAGATTTCTTCAAACAACCGGTTCTAGTGAATAGATGCGAACTGGTAGAATCCCACCCTGCACTTTACCATTTCAGACAAGTGGCTGTCCAGTCTTTTCTTAAAAGCCTCCAGAGATGGGGCAACCACAACTTCTGGAGGCAAGCACTTCTGCTATTTAATTGTTCTCACCATTAGGACATTTTTGGTTGCTTCTCTCCTTGCTTTAAAAGTATATTATAAATTTAATATAGTAATCCAATCTCTTTTGACTTATGCCTATACAATGTGGTTTTATTCTGTAGTTAAAATTATTGTGGGTTATTGATGATGTGCATAACCCAAGTCTTTCACCCAGTGGACTAGAATAAAAGGAAGAAGATAAGCCTATTACTTTTAGTTACTTTTAATAACACGTGGTGATAGTGATCTTTATCCTCTCACATCCCATGACAGGTTCAAAAAGTTATATACTCTTTGAAGAGGTTGCAAAACCTATGGTACATAGGCTTTCATTAGGTTTCCCTTATTAAGAGAATACCCCAGTGTAACCATCAGCTGTAGAGAGGTTGGGGAAGAGGATCAATAGATGTCAGAAGTACTTTGGTAAAAAGGCACTGGTTCAGTTGACTTCACAATACTTACAGCTTGAGTCAATTCAACTTTGTGAAATTAATTGCCTAGGATGAGCTGTCTGTTCTTACTGCATGATTTAACGTACATCTGAAAAAGCAAAACAAAACAACAAAAACAAAAAGTTGCTGCTGTTGCATTGTTAGAATAAGATTTCCGGAGAAATTTGTTTTATCACTGAGCCACGGTGGCGCAGTACTGCAGGCCACTTCTGCTGACTGCCAGCTGACTGCAATTTGGCAATTCAAATCTCTCCAGGCTCAAGGTTAATTCAGCCTTCCATCCTTCCGAGATGGGTAAAATGAGGACCCAAATTGTTGGGGGCAATATGCTGACTCTGTAAACTGCTTAGAGAGGGCTGTAAAGCACTGTAAAGTGGTATATAAGTCTAAGTGCTATTGCTATCTTACTATAACAATCCTTTGATTACATTCTGACTGATAAGAGTATTGGGATTTCTTTCTTTCTTTTTTAATAATTAGAATTATAATTCTTTATTGCCCAAGTATGACTGGACACACAAGGAATTTGTCTTGGTGCAAATGCTCTCAGTGTACATAAAAGAAAAGATACATTTGTCAAGAGTCAGAATCATAAGGTACAACACTTAATAGTCGTAGGGTACAATAAGCAATCAAATCATACTAGGAAACAGTCAATATAAATCGTAAGAATACAAGTGACAAAGGTACAGTCGTACAGTCACAAGTGGGAGGGAATGGGTGATAAGGAGTGATGAGAAGATTAATAGTAATAGTAGTGCAGACTTTGTAAATAGTTGGACAGTGTTGAGGGAATTATTTGTTTAGCAGAGTGATGGTGTTCAGGAAAAAACATGGAGTCATGCAAGCATTTTCCTAACATTAGGAAAAACTGTTAAAATAATTTTTAATAAGTTTAAATAAGTCTATTCATTACTCATTACAATGATTCAAGTAATTTTCATCCTCACAGATTTCAAAGATCTTTATAGTCTTTAACAATTACTTAGGCTAGTGCTGCTTGGTGTAAATTAAAACACAGTGTATTCATACATGGTAATCATTAATTGTATTAAAAATGGGGCAATATCACAGGTTGAATTTGTCCCAGAATTGCCTTTCATTTGCATTGTATTATGGGAGCAACTGTACAAAATTGTTCAAGGTTATCCCAATGAAAATGCGAGTCAGTGCTTGCTGTTCCATGTAGAATATGATTTGATGCATTTCCATTTTGGCACATTGCTGAAAATTCTTATGCTAGACTCTTTCCTTTATCAAACAAAAATACAGTACTATCAGCAACTGTAGTTGTGTGAGTAATTGAGCAGGTGTTCCAAGGATATAAATTTCTCAGTTGGAAAAGAAACTTTAGGAGTCGGCAGTAAAAGCTTATTGGAAGGCCGTGGCAATCTAACTAGAAGATTTCATATCATTCTTGGAGAATCTTTATAGAAAAGAATTAGTTGGACTGGGATACAAGAAACTAAGGCAGAAGCCATAGCCATTTGGTACTAAGGAAACTCCACAGAAATGAATGGGATCATTTCCTGTATGTCTCTCTGTGTGTGTTTTGAAAAAAGTCAAGGAGTCATCCTATAAATGCACTATCAGAGTCTTACTTCCCTTTTACATACACAGCAGAAGTGGTATTCAGCAGGTTCTGACTAGTTCTGGAGAACCGGTAGCAGAAATTTTGAGTAGTTCAGAGAACCAGCAAATACCACCTCTGACTGGAGTCTTTACAGTATCCTTCCCCTGCCAAGCCCACCAAGCCACGCCCACAGAACCGGTAGTAAAAAAACTTGAATCCCACCACAGATACATAGGGTTTGACCATGTGGTTAAAGAGATAACTCAACATTTTTGTCCCATCCCCAATACACACTTGAAATCAGATAAAAAGGTCAATACTAATTAATTTGAAATATGGAAAATTGCAATAGTTGAAGGTATTTCAGTAATACTCCTTTACACATTTGTGCATTTCAAACATCATAAGCATTGATGATGCAACTCTAGTGCATTGAAAATCATTACTGAAGTCAGCTCTGCACCTTTCAGGTTCCAAATACATTTTTATAACAAAAGTATTTAAAAGTAGAATCCCAATTAGTGAATCTATTATTTGCAAATCTTTGTCTTTACCAGAATGTAGACTAGTGATAACTTTTACGTTATGGTATAAATTTAGAGCATTGTACATTCATGAACTGTCACCTCTATCAAATCTATTCAGCTATTCAGTGTGGGAAAACCCAATGAATCTTCAAATGGATTCAGAGTCATCTCGATTCAGTTCAATGCATTAAATGCATCTGCTCATTCAAATTTGGCAAATATTATTCAAAGGGGCTTTGGTTATCTTTTTCTGAGAAAACTCACATAACTTGAAAAAGCCACGTGACTTGAATTTATTGGGCAGTATCTTTGTATTACTTTTTTCTCTTCTTTTGCCTCCAGAAAGTGATGGTACTTCATCACGCTTGCTTCCTTCTCTCCCATGATTAAATGATTTCATTGAGATCAACAAGTTCTGTTACAGATGAAATTGGGTTCTAGGTTATTTTAATATTGATATATATGAAAGTATAGTCAGTTGAAACACATATATTATCAATGCATGATATAAAAAGAATAATAATTGATTCCACTATTGTGTGAAAATTTCATGTGTAGAACACTTGTGAAAAACCATCAAAGTCTGAAAACTGAATATGTTGATAATTCCATTTGTACATGTTCTCTTATTCATTGTTTTTTATTTTTTTTATGGGCACTTCTGTACATCATCTGAGGGTCCATATGCTAAACTGTATGGGTAAAGGAAGGGCTGCAGCTTGTGTCAACACATTGCATGCAAATCCATAGTTTGGTCTGCTGAAAATCCAGCCATACTTGGGAAACCCTTGCTTCAACCATTGGAGAATCATTGGCAGTTAGTGTAAACAAAACTGAGACAGATGAGTAAGAGGTGACATTCTACTGTTATCTTCTTAGAATCCAATTCTGCTTGAATGGCCAAAGTGCTAAGTTAATTGGTTCATACTACAGCTACATAGAGAAAGGAATTAGAAATTTTAGTAGAGGATCCAGGAGGTGTTAACTCAAATTATTTTTAATAGTCTTATTATAATTACTTTATATTGAGTGTTAATAGCAGACATAGATGGACTTTTCACTATTATTTCAGGCTCACCCTTGGTTTTATGATCAGCTGTGCATTTCTATCGATGTGGCTTAGCAACACTTCTACTGCTGCTATGGTAATGCCAATTGTAGAGGCGGTGGCTCAGCAAATCACTAGTGCAGAAGCTGAAGTAGATGCAATGGATATGACATATGCAAATGGAACCACTAATCCTGCCCTGGAACTTGAAGGTAAGTAATTTCAACCCATTTTTAACTTCATTTGGAGAAAGTTCACTTGAGCAAAACAAAAACAAAAAACAACCCCTTCATTTGAACTTTTTGTTTTTGTTTTCACAGAAAACATTAGTGAGTGTGAAACAGCTGACTGGAAATCCACTAAAGTTGAAGGGTAATATAAATAGAGAAAGAGGAAGATATTTATATGGTTTACCATTTTTATTAGCACTAAAATTATTACTACTGCAAATATTTCTTTCCAGATACAGCAATGGCACTGCTCAAGCTGTGTGTGATATTGAAAATGAAAAGGTACTTAAAATAATTTATCCTACTTGTTTTAAAAATTATAATAGCTATTACAGTCAGATTAACATGTTATGGTTTCAGTTATATAGTCAATTGAATAATATTATATAATTATTAATACGAAGCAGTGTGCCATCTACAATGTTTCCCCGATTTTCCAGATAAGTTAAAACATGCAGGTGGCCTGTGGTTCCAATTCCAAAGTAATATGCATTTTAGGACAAAGGATAACATCTCAAAGTCATGTTTAAAAATTCAGCTTCCTCAGAAGTTGGGGCATTTTATTTATTCCTAATTATTATTTATTACATGTATATGCTGCTCACCTCACAGTTTCAGATGATTCCAAATGACTTACAATATAAAACATATTAAAAAAATACAAATATAAAAAGATTAAAATTACAAAAAGTTATGGCTAACTAAAAAAAAAAAACTAAGGGTTTGGAGCAGAGAAGTGGTGGTGCTTTCTCTACTAGTGCACCAGCCACTCCAGCCAACAGATTTCTCTTTGAGGGCTAAGTGCCTATTGGTATAGCCAAGGATTAAGGCATTTCCTGAAGGCCAGAAGATGCAGCATGATGTTCCAAAGGGAGGATGGGACATGGCAGAAGAAGCTCTTCTCCCGAACTCTGCCAGATGCAATTCCTTGGCTGACAGGCCAACTTACGTGGGGTGGGCCAATCCCATTGGGGAAAGACAGCTCCTCAGATACTCTGGATCCATGCCATAGAGGGATTTAAACTGACACCTTGAATTGGATCCAGATTGGATCCAGCCAGTGCAACATGTTGCCCTCCACAAACAGCACCATTGAACTACTGTTCTTAACAATTTTCACAGAGTCTCTACATCAGATACAATAGCAGACTTCCTGGAGTTGATGTAGTATATAGTTCAACATACCTGAAATGCAATAATTTGCTGTTTTGTTGTTGTTGCTGCTGCTGTTGTTGTTTTTGAGGTCTGCTTCTTCACTTCTGCATTTCAGCTATTAATGGATTTTTCCAGTTCCTATGTCAGCTTCCTGTAGTAGCATCTTATCTGCTATTCATATTCTGCTACTATACCATGATTTCACTCTGTTGTCTAATTCTAATTCACTTTTGTCTAACTCTAATTAATCTTCAATTTAATCCTGGCCCAGCTCTATTATTCTTGCAAGAAGGAGTATCAAAATTTACTTCAAACACCTGTAAAATGGTGATTCGCGAATCTTTATATGAAGACAAGGATTTTTTTTTTCAGTTAATCAGCTAATTCAAATCACAGAAATAATTAATACAAACAAAATCAGTAGCAGGTCAGCTACAGTATAATTCAAGGTTTGGATGTGAGATGAGTATGAAATTTATTCTATCCTAATGATTAATTTCTATTTATCCTATTTCTAGCGGGATGTTGTATTTTGACATATGTACTGTACTGATTATAATGGCAAATTTCCAATTTCCTCTAGCTGCTGTGCATGCTTTAACTTGTTTGATTTGAATTGTCTTTTTCTCTTTAAAAATATGGAAGTAATTTAATCAATCAGTAGGGAGATAGTAGACATTTGGCAATACTTTCCTATTAAAATGCATTTTCCATGATTTTCAAAGGAAACAGAGAGGCATTTCCACTCTAGTTTGACCATTTCATCTAGCTGTTAATATACTGAGATTTGAATTACTGGGAAAATTGTGAATTATTAACTTATTATTTGAAAATGAAAATTATGAGCTTGTAGCGAAAGCTACTATATAAAAGACTTTTCACCGTGCAAAGACATTTGAGTATCATCAGACCTTTTATACTTGGCTAATTTAACATTTTTAGAGTTCATATTGAGAATGAAGGGCTTAAATGTAATCAAAAGGGAAACTAGAAACTTAGGGATAGGACTTGATTTTTGCATGTTCTGCAGCTATCTTTTTTTTTTCTCTTTATTGAAAGAACAGTTAGGGAAAATGGAAGAGTTACTTCATTCTGGATATTCCTAAACTCTGAAGAATTTTCAGGAAAAAAAAAAGATTAACCATTTAACTAAAGAAGGCTGGTTTTAATAGGCTAATATGAAAATTGTTGATTCTATTTATTTGACTTCTCTTTAAGCAGAATTCAGAACTGAGCCAGTCTGAAAGACAGTACCGGAACAAAAAAGACCACATGATATGTAAAATCATGTGCTTGTGTGTTGCCTATTCATCCACTATTGGAGGATTGACTACCATCACTGGGACATCAACCAACTTAATATTTGCAGAACAATTCAATACGTAAGAAAATCAATTAACATGTTTTGTTCCTAAATTTAAATAATTTAAATTCTGCTCTTCTATCCATTTAGGTTAATTTGTGTCAGTGCAGTGCTTTCCAATAATTTTACATTTCTCCATTTGGATGTTAATGCTAATGAGAGATCCTCCATCACAAAACTCCGGTTTTATAGGGAAGAAGTCAGCAAAAGTGTTTTCTTCACTGTTGTATCCCTGTTGTATCCCTGCTAACCAAGCAGAAGGCTTGAGCCCTGTATTCAAATGTGGAGCTCTTCACTTGCCCAAAGCTGTTTCTATTGGGAAATGCTCTTTCTTAATCCTTTTTGCATCCCTGGTCATACCCAGAGTTTACCACATTATAATGTATTTAGCTAATTCAAAAGACCTTCCTGTCAGATCATATACATCCCCAATAGAATAATTATCCATTTAAGTAATTTACTTTACCCTGCTCTTGTACATTAAGTGCCTGTATCATATTACCTTTTTTATCCAATTATGGCAAAATTAATTACTGTTTAAATGAACCGCAGTCATTATTTAGGTGTTTCTAAGTACTCGAGGCATAATTTCTTTGCTCATTATGATGTCTGTGGGAAGGAATGCTCAACTTCATTTCATATTAAGAACAGCAGCCCTTCATAATTTTCTTCCAGTTCTTTAAATGTTTGACTGCTTAGATTACACTCTATACAAATAGGAGATAAATTATTACCGCCAGGGCTAGCAGCCATAGAAGATTCTATGTATTTATGAATAAATACATAGTGTAAGAGATGTAAAGGGCATTACACAATTCAGAATGACAGAATAATAAATCTGTAATCTTGGTTGAAATAATTATTTGTCAAATTGGCTACTATTCCTTCCCTCCTCCTCCTCCTTATTTTTTATTAATACATTTGAAAATGCTGGAGCATTTTCAAAAATATTTCCTAAATGATTTTGGCCTCATGAAATGTTATCCATAGGTAAAGCTTTGTGGTGAATAATTTGAATTCACACATAGTACACAAACTGCAATATTTTCCTTGATATGGATAACAATCATGAACATTCTGTCACTTTCACTCTGCATTGCAGGGATTTTTAATCTGTTCAATGATTTCCAATTGCCAGGAATATTGTCCATCTGCTACATGTAATTCATTCAAAGTTGCATCACTGCAAATCGAATTTTACACAGAAGAATATATGAACTTCAAAGCAATAAAAGAAAAGCTTACATATGATCAAATAAGCCAAGACACAAACATTTTAAAATCTTGTTGAATAGAAAGCAAGGGACCATAACAAAATCTATATCTCCTCTAATTCCTTTTGTGCATTTGTCTTGATCACTGGGAATGGCTTGTGCATATTCCATTCATATTAATTCCTAACAAAAATAGAATTTGTGTTGCATATGCTAAGTAGGAATGGCTGCAAAAATGTATTAATATATGATATAGCATTATGACATTGGCTTTGTAGGGACTCTAGGATAATTGTTACAGCAGTTTACAATGCTACTGTTTACGCTGGAGACAGACAGACAGGCAGACAATTTTTCAAAGAATGAAATGTTAAAGGATAAACAAAAATAGAAAAGGGAAAGGGCTCAGAAAAGATTGTCCCAGAGATGCTTTTCCAAAAGGCAACGGGACTTTCTTCATTTTTTCTTCTAGAAGACATTTCACTTCTCATCCAAGAAGCATCTTCAGCTCTGACTGATTTTCCAGTAATGGACTCTTTCCAAACAGAAATTAGATTTTCCAGTTTTTTCTTTTATCAAGGTTGTCTTTTTTACCATCTCCACCAACCATCAACATCAACATCCATCCTCCCCTGTAGGTTTTTGTAAATCTTCCACCTTAGAGCATATAAAGTTCTCCCTGCTATGATCATATATAAAAGCAAAGTTCCATTAGACGTTTTCAAGGAGACGTATGCTGGACATATTAATTGGTTCATAAAAGTTATTAAATAACTGGGTGCTTTTTCTGGCCTGGTTTTCCCATATGTCTTAGTCTTCTAACTCTTGCTTTAAAAAGAAAGTTCAAAAAACGGGGAGGGATACAAGGAACTAAGGAATAAATCCCTTTCTTTTAATATATTCCTTTTGCCCGTTCCTTTCTCTCTGAGCCTGTAATAATTAAGAATGCAGATTTGCCTTGTTGGAAGCAGGGAAGGGCAGAAAAATGAATGCAAACGGCTACTGCTTTCTCGCCTCATAATTTAAGATGCCTGCACATTCCTGGGATAGCAACCAAGCCCACAGCCTATAGAGCAGGCTCTAATAAATAGCTTGAGTAAACAGGTAGTTCTAAGGAAAATTGATTCTGGGCAAAAAGCAGAAGACGGAGAGCTGTGGAATTAGAAGTAGGTGAGTCAAGAAAGCATGCAGAAAGGTAATGAACTGAGCAGCTGCACAGCAGAGGGAAAATGAGTGCCAAGGAAAAAGAAATATCATTACTAAGCTGCATTAATATCTTCAGACTTTATAGCGCTCCAGGATACAGCTGGTCTTCTCAGTTCCAGTTAGGTATGATATAGCTTTCCTTTCCTTACTGGAGGTGAGTTGTGGAGAGGGAGGGAGAAGCACGTCCTTCTTTTGAAACTTAAATAACCTAAACTCCTAAGAACATTGTTAAGATAGTAAAAACCCCGCAGAGAGGTCGTCTTATATCTAGGCTAGTCCTGATAGAGCAATTTTGTCATTGCTGTTATACATCAGTAGCTGTTCCTTAATGAAAATGACAGTGCATGACAATAGCCATGAAAGAAAGTCAAGAAGGGAGGGAGTTGTTCAAAGACTAGATTCCAACTCTCTTTCATATCACTGTCTGCAATAGTCCAAGTCCCTAAGGGCAAAAGATAGGCTCTTTTGAGCCTGTGAATTTATTAGCGAAAATTGGCTGAGCAAGTAGTTTGTTCAAGTAGGTACGCTAATAATGGTTACGTAATCCATTGGAAGGCTTTGCTTTGTTTGGGCAGTTGAACTTGGTCCTTTTCTATTTAGGCCTGTTTCTTATATTTTAAGAATACATATTTTGAGATGCAGATTCACTTCAGATTAGCCATATTTCCTTATAATTTCATGCTACAATCTTGGCATAATAATGTGCACAATCTTTCCGTCGGTTGAGACAAAAGAGGAAGTTTGGAATGGCTTGTCTTCAGAAGTTGTGGGTGCTCCATCGCTAGAGGCTTTTAAAGAAGAGACTGGACAGCCACTTCTCTGGAATGGTATAGGGTCTCCTGCTTCAGCAGGGAGTTGACTAAAAGTCCTCCAAGATCCTTCCAATTCTGTTATTCTGTTAAGTATTCTCTTAAGTATTTATTGTTTGTTGGTTTAATTATTTTCTTTATCCTACTGCAATCAGATGACTTTTAGCACTTTTAACTCATCATCATTTTGAAATGCTCCTCATAATCCTAGATAACAAACCAGGATTAAAACAGAGTACAGTATTGCCTTCACAAATATTATTTTGTGTGGGTGGATTTAATCATAATGCCATGTTTCCAAACAAACTCTTTTTATTTACTAATCCTTGTGAAGCCAGGAGTCAAGCAAGAATGAATTGACTGCTTCCATGCTGATTATTCACAGTCCAGTTGAACAGACCATAATTCCTGGCTCACAGTGATACATAACTTTGGCTAATCTAATAATGTCATTTTTCTCAATCTAGAATAATTCTCACAGAATTATTCACTCACAGAAGAGTGCGTTTTTTTAAAAAACAATGTCTTGAAAACTTTAAGCTTTTGCAACAATTTGTGCACATGAAATCTGTCTAGTCTCTGAGGTATTTTCTCATTAGTCGTTTTAGCATCTTCTAGTACCATTCGGCTGCCTTTGAGGGAATAGAAACCCTGCCTGCTATATTGTTAAATTGACACAGCAATGGTTGCAGGACTTTAGAAGTTTCTGTAAGTGATGACTGCGATATAAAGACATATTTCAGAACATATGCCAAATGCTATCTGGAAGTTTTTCAGAGTACCTTTATCATTTCAGAAAATAAGTTTCATTTTTTTTCTAACCATAGATAGTGTATACTAAAAATCTATCCAGATGATCCTTCTTGAAGATCATAAATGATTGGTTGTTATCAGTTGAGGGAAAAAAAAAGTAAAACTAGATATTTATTTCTAGTGAGAACTGGGTTTTTGTCAGGATCCTTGTCTCAAAATCATTCACATCATCTTGGAAAATGAAGGTGGCTTGGTCTGAAGCAATGAATAGATAAATAGTTTGCTTCTTGAACTTTGGAATGATTTTGTTTGATGCATTTTTATAAAACTTTTCTCCATTTCTCCATAAATTAAAAAAAAAAATCAGGCAGAAAAGAGAAAGCATTGTTCTATGCTGAAAACTTTAACTTCCAATCAGGATGATTATATGGTTATTACATCATACAGTGGTTGAAGGTATAGTAAAAACTATGCTTTTTTTTCAGAAATGTAGAAGCCCTTTCCTACACTGTTATATTCATTCAAATTGCTTCTAGAACTCTAAGAAAGGCAGCCAAATTATTTTGTTTTGTTTTTAATTTTTGGGCTTTAAACCTGCTGCCATACAATCCTGCCTGAAATCCTTCCTATCAGAATCACTAAACGTTATTCAGTTCTGTCTCAATTTACAAAAAGTGATAGATATTTGTTGAGACCCATTTGTACAAACAGCCCTACTCCAACACTTCAAAAGCATCCAAGGCTTCTGAAGGCATGAAAATGTCCTGATGAAGTATGACATCAGCAGACAAATCTAAGTTAATAAGAGAAATTCAGAATCCTGTACTACTACCCCCCTATAATTAGAACCAAAAGTTGAAATATATATATATATATATATATATATTTGTTGATATGACCAGTGTAGACTCCTGATGACAAAATGGATAGGATCATGCAATTTTCTTGAAGTATTTTGTCAAAATCTTCTGGAAGATTTTTGACAAAATACTTGGAGAAAATCAATCTTCTTCTGGAAGATTTTTCAACTTTCTAATTTAAGGTTGAGGAAGATTGATTGGGTCAATGTCATGAAGTTGGCTTTAAGCCCAAGGTAAGATAGAAATCTACCCACTTCAAGTCTAGCACCTTTAATCACTCTATCACTCTGATTCTCATCTAGTGTGCACTTGATCTTTTCTATTGCAACAGAATTCATCACCATGGCTGCCCAGAGCATTTTGTCTTATCAGATAAAATTAATTAGTTTAATGGTCTCAAGGAAATAACATGCAACTTGTCCTCAACTTATGATCACAATTGAGCCCAAAATTTCTGCTGCTAAGTTGAACATTTGTTAGGTGAATTTTGACCCATTTTATCAGTTTTCTTGTCCCAATTATATTAAGTTAGTAATATAGTTAAGTGAATCTGGATTTCCCATTGCTTGTCAGAAGGTCACAAAAGGTGATCATATGACCCCAGGACACTGCAACCATCATAAATATGAGCCATGTGACCATCAGGATGCTGCAAATGTTGTGTGAAAACTGTCATAAGTGAATATTCTCAATGCCATTGTAACTTTGAACGGTCACTAAATAAACTGTTGTAAGTCGAAGAGTACATGTAAAGTTTCGATAGAACAGCTAATACAATAAGAAGGTGTTACCTTTCTTAATTTATAGCTGTCAAATAAGGACTGAATCTTTTGTTCCAAAAAGAGTTTAATAAAAATCATCCAAAACTTTTCAGATGATGAAACAAATATATATCTGCATTTGTTAAGCTACTGATTGTTGGAGTTCAGGGGGTCTTAATTACTGTGCTGAGAAGATCATATGAGACTTACCCTGAATAAGATATTAAAGCTTTGTCTACAATTATGCTTGCTGGCCAAAGATCCGTGTAATTCAATATTTGGAACTTCCAGGGCTGAAGATGATGGATTTCTATTGAAAGATCTTTTCTTGTATTTTTCCCCTCATATACATTAATCAACACAACTAACAATGATTACTGTAAAAAAATTAATAGAATACCATTTCCACTATAAAGTATGTTGATAACAGATAAAACCCATCTTCATATAAAGTGTTATCTAGAAGAATTTTAATTAACTGATAGAAGACAATTTAAAAAGAAATCATCTCTGCTTCAATGACTGGAGCATTCTAAAATACTTCAATCCACCATGCGTTGGCCAATTGGTACAAGACTCTAAACTGCTGATAGTAAATACTCCATTTTTAGTTCCTGGAGAGTCATTATCTATTAAGATGAAAGCTGGATAGATTTTATATTAAGGTTTATCATTTGTGTAGCCATTGTGGATCTTGGTTTAAGAAACATCTTTCTATTCATACTCAAAGCCAATTCAAATTTCATTTCTATTTTTTTCAGACGATATCCTGGTTGCCAATGCATTAATTTTGGATCCTGGTTTATTCTTTGCATACCAATCACTGTTATTATTTTAATACTCTCCTGGGTTTGGCTTCTGTGGCTTTTTTTGGGTTTCAAGTAAGTACTCTTATGAGCAAAGAATCCAAAGTATCGTTTTGTGTAAGGATGTGTTTACAATGAGTAAAAATAACAAATCCTTGCCCCCAAGGAGTATATGTACAAGATAAATATAAGAAAACAATAGAGGAAAAAGAAAAACGAAGGCATAGAAAAGCTAAGGAAAATACGTATTTTTCTTATATATCTTTCTGCTCAGCTACAATTCTGAATGTAGTGGATAGAGTATGCTTCAGTGAAGGCAAATAGCTTGAGGGTTCAAGAAAAAAATAATGTGGATTATATTATCTTGATATGCAATTGGAAAATTAGAATGCAAAGCAGAGTGGGGAAATCAGCACTAGCCCTGCTATTAGGAAAAGTGTGACAACTGATTCAGGCAGTATGCTACACCAAAGAACAGTAGTAAAGTATTGGAGCTAAGTATTATAAATGGAAACCATCCTGCCCAGTGATCTAATAGCTGCCTTGCTGCATAGCTAAGATAGAGGGTCCATTATTCACATTGAAGTAAGATTGCTCTCCCAGGCAGGTCAGTTTTTGTATATGCTATTGTGGCATTCTCTTGTTTGGGATCTCACACAACACATTATGTTGGACTTGGACTGCCCATGAGATCTTTCCAAGGAAGAAAGCCAACCCAGTCCTCGAGAAGTTCTTTGGATCAGTCAACAGAAGTAGAACCTATCTTCTGGTGAACAGGTATTATAACAAGTTATATCAATTCACTTTTCATTTCAGCTTGAAAGAAATGTTCCAATGTGGCAAGGCAAAGTCACCTAGAGAACAAGCTTCGGCACAAGTAATCAAAGAAGAATACAAGAAACTTGGATCAATAAGGTAAATGCAACAAATGCATTTGGCTAATCTACGGAAGAAATATTACAAATGCTATCAAAGAAATATTACAATACTATCAAAGTGAATCACTTCAAAGGGTGATGGTCAATACATGGTGTTTTTGTTGCAGCTACCCTGAAGTTGTCACCCTTGTCTTGTTCATTCTGATGGCCCTGTTATGGTTTACTAGAGATCCTGGATTCATCCCTGGCTGGTCTTCTTTATTTCCAAAGTAAGTCAATAAGCCATCCTGCACAATAATTAGAAGGTTCTATATTTTTATATATGGATAAATCCGGATCATAATACCAAATATTTTTGCAAACATCTATTAGAATGTGTAGGGGAAGGATCAATGCCTTTTTAAAAAAACAACAACACATTTCTCCCTGGTTTTCAGAATGCCACCAGCATCATAGAAGTTGTGCTTGTTATCGATCTTTCTAAAAATATACAAAGACAAGAGCCAGGGAAAGGTGATGGTTAAGTGTTAGGCTAGAAGTGGAAGGAATGAAATTCTAACATTTTATTCCACTACCAAAAATGATTGAATGAATCAAGTTATGTATATGCTAAAATATTGTAGGAATCTGGATAGCTGACACTTTAGCTATGTCTGTTTAGGTCATTTTCATCCAACTAATCTTGCATCTAGAGTGGGATATCCAGTTTGCTTAACTCAACTTGAAGAATCACTATCTTTTGGTTTTTTTAAAAAAAAAAGCTGGAGGTGTTCAATAAACATTACATAAGAGTCATTTTTTTTACCTGAAATATAATCATACTTTCTTACGTTTTTATTTTTCTCTGTTAGATTTTCACCACAGTTATAATTTTTTTTTAACCATTCTGAATATCCATTATATTCTGCTTCTGGCATGAAATTTCATGCGAAAACTCAGAATCCATTCAGGTGTTTGGCTGATTCATATATGCTACTAAATTTGAAGTTTTTTTTTTTATGTGTGTGTGTATACACATAAAATATTCTTTGCAGATTTTATTTTCAAACATTATTTACATTTAGTTCCAGGAAATTTCCATGGCAACACATACGATTATAAGAACCCCATACAGAATAGTTCATGTGAGGTTTACCATTAGTTTTTCTTTATAGACACTACAGAATACCTCATTATCCAAGAATATGTTTTACATATTTTATGCCACAATACCTAAAGGGAAGCTGGGCAGCCTTTAGTCCTAAAGAGCTCTGGTTATGCTAAAATAGGGCTACTAAGAGAGTTGTCAAAGTCTTGCTATCGTTTTAAAAGCTTCCGTGTATTTGCTGAGATTTTTTATCTCTGTCAGATATGACAGAGAATTCAGAAGAATTCAATAAAGTAGAGGCATCTTGTTTCTGTTACATCTTAAACTATTTAGTTACTTCTTTAATCTTCAGTGTCTGCTCTGAGTTTGGTCTCTTTGTTTCTTGTTGACAAGAAGAATTTGCATTTTTTTCTGCCTCTGATTGGTTAGTTGTGAAGAATCCCTTTGTAGCTAGATTTTGGCAAAACAAAAAGAAAGAAAAGAAAAACGTGGAACTTTTCAATTCAGAGGATGCACTCAGAGTCAACTCAAACTAGGCTCATATAATCCTATAGATTTTCTTCTGCCAGGGAGGATTTTTCTGGGATGTTTGCCAGAAGCTATCGCCTTTTTATAGTTACTGACAATACCTTTTTTTACAATTCCTTTTTAAAAAGCTTTACTAAATAATGATGCTTCTTTTACATGAGGTTTTTTATAGTTTATGACAGATGAAAATATAATACTGAAAGGTTTTTTTATAACACTGCTTTTTTAATTAAAAAATATGACAGAAAGATAATTAAAAAAAAACAAATATAGAAGGAAGGAACAAGCAAACCATAATCTTACATAATATTCACATAATTTTGTAAACAAATCACATGAAATATTTCTCTATCTTTTCATTATGAAAAACACCCACTTAAAAAAACCAAATTATACATCTTTGCTAGCTTTATCTTTACCTATTGAGCAGAAATATTTTTCACTCCTTCCTAACCTTAAGAAATCTATAATTCATATATCAATAGATCTATATTTTTAATTTATAATAAAAAATACATTCACTTCCTCAAAATTTTCTGGTGTCCCCATATTAACAATCATATGGATTACAACCCCAAACAGAACATTAATAGAACAAACCCATGTCATTTGCACGTGTCCTTGTACTTTTAAGTTAATGAAATTAAGCTAGCCTTTTTAAAGTATTCTCAGGCTAGTCCAATAACCAAGAACAAGAAGATTTTGTTGAATTAATCTTATTTTAAGATCATAGGAAATATGCTTACAATTTTAAATCCCTTTGTCATTGACTCACAAATATAAGGTGCCTCAACTCTCTATACAAAATAATTATTTGCAGAAATTAATATATAACATTTAAAAATGTGGTGAGTTTTAAATTATCTAAATTATTTATATAATATAGTAGTAATACAGGAATTTTAAATATTGCCAACACATCCAGGTCTATTGCAATATCAAGAGATATTTTAGTCATATAGAAACCTTTTTTGTTTTAGGCAATCAAAATTCAATCTGTAGTGATACAAGTAGTTTGAAAAATTGATTGGTAATAAATTAATCTAAAGTATTAATAGCTAAATTGTCCAAGATTGTAACAACAATACCAGCTTTATGTGCTATTTTCAAACAGGGAACTAGAGGTATAAGGATGGTCATATGGGCAGTGTTAATAGATGTGTTGTCTTCTGCAATACAAATGTTATTTATCACCTGAAAAAGTCTTTGTGAAATAGCACCTATTTATTTGAGGGACTGCCTGTCTCCATTTGTTTCTACCCATCTGGTTTGGTTGGGCAGAGTGAGGTTGCTCCAGCTCTCATTATTTTAGAGTCATTTTCTGGGTCGAGGAAGTATGCCTTCTGTCACAGACTCACAGTGCCTGCCTCTGGAGTGCTGGATGGTTCAAGTAGGTAGTAAAGATCTACCAGACTCTGGAGCAGAATGACGATTGAGCCTATTGGTGGAATTTCTGTTAGATGTTGTTGTTTTGGGGGCCATTTGTGATTCTCTTTTGTGCATGTTGTACTTATTTTTAACTTTTAATTGTAAGCTGCCTAGAATCATTGTGAGTCAGGAAGCCTATACATTGTATAAATAAATGAGTCAAATAAAAGGATCAGAATGTCAGTCAACTGTCTATAATGCAAGAAAAAAACAAACAAAAAGAACTGGGACTAAAAATAGACTTATGCCCCAATCAACATAGCAAAGAAAGCTACACGGTAGTAGAATGCAATTGTGGATTTTATTATGGATTGTGAGGATTGTGCCAATAATGAATAATTTTAAAAAAATATTACCAGCATTTGATAAACAAATTAAAGACAAAATACATGCCCAGTGATAAAGCTGATTTAAGACCCTAGCATCATATGATAACTAAAGTTTAAGAAAATCTAGGAGTCTGTCTTTCCCACAAAAGAAATGTGCTGTAAACAAAGACATTCTTTTTACCTTGGGTTGCTTTTAGCAAATACGTCAAGTTTAAGTAAATTTACCATTTTCTACCTTTTGCTATAAGCTGAACATAATTTTTAACCATCTGTTTACAATGTTGTACATCTGAGGTTTAAAGAAAAAAGGATTTAAAAAGAATATTTGGGAAGATATTGTATTTAAGAGAAATTTGTTTGCAGATATTGAGTGCTGGAAACATTTGAAAAAACTAAGAGTGAATTTTGATACATATGCAGAAATATTTATCAAATTTTAGCAAAAACTTTTTTTGGGAAAAAATGGAATAAGGTGAACTAAACTTCTGAATTAAAGTAAGCAACTACAAGAAAATCATATTGTCAGATTTGCCCATTCTTAAAACGTTGGTAGAGATATTTGTGAAGATGTCAGATATTTAACAAGATATTGTTATTTTGTTAAATATTTTGTGAAACAATCTGTTTTTCTTCCTAGCACAATATCTTTCTACATATATTCACATACCATATGTAAGCATCTATAATTTCTCTAACAAACATTAACAGAATTTGTTGGTGGAAATTCTGGTAGGTGGAAATTCCATATATATTTTCAGGCAGGTCAAAAAACGAACTATACAAATGATTTATTTAAAAGATTGACATTTATAAAATTACATCTGAATTCCTTTAGGCTGCTGTAGTATTACTTCAGAGATAAAAAAAGTCACCAAATTCTTTTCTCAGACTTGTAATATTTATTTTCTAAGTAAATATCTCTTTCCTTAGATATCCAGGCTTTGCTACAGATTCAACAGTGGCTTTATTAATTGGGCTCCTCTTCTTCATTATTCCTGCAAAAAGATTGTCTAGAACTTCAAATGGAGAAAACAGTTGAGTATATTTCCTTGCCCAGTTTTGCTGCAATTGCTTAATTAAAAAAAATATGCAAGCATATACATACATACGTACATACATACATACATATTGGATTCTTCTGAAATTCATTTGACCTAAAAAGTTTACATACAGCTATTTGAATAGGCATACTGCAAATCAAGATCTCCCCTTCCAAGAGAATCCAAATTCAATGGATCAGAAGAAAATACATATCTGAAATAAAGAAACTCACTACCCAAGTTTCTATGACATAAATCATCTATCTACTTTAGGAACTTTGTGTGTTTATACATTAACCTCTGCCCTAAAGTGACTTTTTAAAATTTGTACTTAGTAAAATCTATGTACCCACCCATTGGGCTTTGTAGAAAATTATGTATCGTTTTGTTGGGCAAATGCAGGATTTGAAGTTTACTCAACAGATTTTCTTGTTCTAACTGAGCCAAGAGCCTGGGTGCAGATGTAAATTGTGGAAGTTTGCCATAGGCAATATAATCATCATACGAACGTGATGTGTTATTATAATCCCTGATTGGGGAAGAGAAGGACATGAGGATATGTTAAAAGAAAACAAAACAGTGGTTGAAAATGCTCCAGTGGAGCCATTGCCTTGACTTTTTTTCGTCACCTCCCTACCAACTCCTTCAAGATGTATCTAGGTGAAAATATGTTTAAAATCAAATGGAAGAGATGCCTGCAGTGAGTTTTTCTCTAGTTACTAATATAAAAAAAAACTTTCTGTCTTTTCAGTTGTTTTTGATTACAGTCCACTGATATCTTGGAAGGAATTTCAAGAATGCATGCCCTGGGAAATTGCCATCCTTGTTGGTGGTGGTTTTGCGCTGGCTGATGGCTGTGAGGTAATGCAGGTTTTTACCATTTCATCAGTTTATAAGGTATAGGTAGTTATAAGGGAAATGCAAAGAATGACATGATCTTTCAATGATTTTGTTTTGATGTTACTTGTCTAATGGCAAAATGTTATCCCTGAAATTGTTTGCATTTAGGCACACTAAATTTATTGAAATCAGCAAGAAACATCTGTTGTCTAAACTAATATATGCACAAACTATTTCCCCAAAAAGGCTATCTGTTCCTTATGCTTTATATATATCTTGTGGCCTGTGTTTTGACCTCCAGTCTCTCATAAGAATATCCCAATGGCAATATATTGCAGAATTTTCCAATCCCAGTCATTAAAAGTCTGGGTATGTTGTGCACTCACTCAGATTCATAAATACAATGCTGAGATTTATTGATGTGTTTTTGCAATCAATATAGGCAAAACCTTTAGTAAAGTTCCTCAGACAAACATAATTTTTCCTCATGTAGAGGCTAGACCCCGTTTAGGGACCACAACTGGAATAGGCAACTTGATCATTAAGCAAAGCAGTTGCTAAATAGAACTATACAGTAACTGTACTTACAATCTTGCTTCAGCTTTCCTTTGCTTTGTAGTCACACAAAGGTTGTAAATGCAAGGATTGGTCACAAACTTATGCTTTCCTCATTATCATTACTGCAAATGGCCATTAAATCAGATAGTCACTAATATAGTATATTAACTGTATACTAATACTTATATACTAATATAGTCAGAAACGCACTGTTCTTTAATGTAATAGATCTATCCAAGTTTTTCTGATGATGTGAAAGAACCAAAAATATAGCTATATAATATACTGACCACATTTGAACAATACACCAAACCATTGTTTTTACTAACTACTACATTTTATATGGGCAGGAAAGCTTGTTCATATGCTCAGCTTCACCATTTTAGAAATATGTCTGTGTCTAATGAAAAATTACATAATAGTTTTTGAATAGAGATCAAATTAACAAAATTTTATTGTGCTGTGGTACTTTGAATTTGTAGACCATGGTTTAGGTGCCAACATAAATAAAAAAAATAAAACACACCACAGCTTATAGTATAGTTTCTTTATAAGCATGATATTGCTATCATTGGATGTTAACATCTGTTCTGATACACTAAAATTGTGATCTCAGCAGGCTATGTTGGAACTATATCCAAATCCAATGATAACCAGGTTCTGATATTATTGATAAATTAAAATAAATCCTTATCAATTCAATGTCATGATTATGTTCTAATTACATTATTTCTTCATTTATAAATCAAAATAGGGGCTATTTCAATCTCAAGGGAAAAGGTTGGTTCACTTTACTGCAACAGGAAAAAAATGCTGTAACATTTAGATAGAGGTTTAATCTATGTGCAAGTGTTGGAGAACTACTTGTTAAACTAGAACTATTCTATGTATTAATGCTATAACATATAAATAATTTTATTCTTCATGTGGACTCATTATCATTCTTTCCACTATGCACGACTGAGGTTAAAAAATAGAGGATTTAAACCTAAGCTGTTTGAATCTAAGAGATGATCCAAAACATACTTACCTTGAACATTTCTCCATTGGTACAAGTATATTATTAGGATTGTTCTATAATCCTCCAATTGTTATTTTACAATTTATAAAATGGGCCTCAAGCAAATATTCCCTTTAGCATTTTCACACTCCTCAACATATTTAAGGGTCATCCACACACATCAAGAATCTCTGAAAGAAAGCAGATATGCTTGCAGTTTATCAGATCTGGCGTCTAAGCAGCTGTGGTTATCTATACAAAATGTTACACACTATTGTGTGGCTAAAATATATCCACTCACTCAGGCTGAGCATTCTCTGTGGTATGAATATATTTTGCTAGAAGGAAAAATAAATCATATTGTAGGGATGGATCTCTTCTCTGTTTCTGCTTCCATATTGATCTTTTGGATTAAGAAGCCATTTGGTTAAATTACATTTACATGAATTGTTTAATGAAATTTATGGATAACTAAGCAATTATTGTTTTTTCCAGGACTCAAAACTTTCAGCCTGGATTGGAAGCAAATTAACCCCATTAGGATCACAACCCATATGGCTAATAATTCTCATTTCATCTTTGATCGTGACCACAATAACTGAAGTAGCTAGCAATCCTGCTACAATCACTATATTTTTGCCTATCTTAGCTCCCTTGGTAAGTAATCTGATTTAGGTTTGAAACAGCTGATCTATAGTCGTAGCAGTTAAAGATCACTAAGAGGTTGAATTTAAAACAGGAGTTTTGCAATATGAATTAATGGCAGTAAATGGAGAAACAGAATGATTAGTTATATATGATTACTGAATTCAAGACTACGAGAGTAAAGTATTGTGAATAATTCATAATAGGGTTTTTCTTTGTTAGTTTTGTGAGCTATAACAAGTTTGGAAAGAGAAATAATCAATGTTTATTTGACTCTTAAGCAAAGGCATAATTGAAGCTTAACGTTTTTGCTTCTATAGTATTTCAGAGATGCATTAAGATCACATCTTAAAAGAGTTTTTGAATTATTCATTATATTTATTTATTAAACAAATTTATATGGCTGCTCAACTCACTCACAGTGACTCTGGGTGGTATACAATATTCTACCTATAGAGATATTTCTCTTCTTAGTATCTTTATGTAGTTTTGTCATAATATATAAAATTATCTAATTCCTGTGACAGTCAATAGCTTTGAGATTTTCGTGCTGTTATCCATCCAATTATTATGGAGCTCTGATTGTGCTTAGTTTTTCAGGTCAACTAAGATCAACCAGAGTTTATAATAAATCCATTCTCCTTACAGTTATGATTAATTTACTTCACATTTGTAATAAAATGTACCTATTTAAGAATAAGGAAGCATTTTATATTATGCAAATAGCTAATATATATCACAAACTTATAGGCCTATCATGGATGTTTTGATTAAGGAGTCTTCAACTGGAACAGTAGAGATTTACCTATCTTCATAGCTAGAAACCCTTAAGATTCCCTTTTAGGTTGAGCAATATTATACAAAGTACAGAAAAAAATAAGAAATTATGAGATCATTTATAGATTTTACATTCCAAGTCGCAATCTTCCTTATGGAAGATTAATATGAACAATAGAAGCAATAATGATTATAAAGGTTTGGTTCTATTTTAAACGGTATGTATCATTTAAATTTTCATTTAATAATTACAGTACAGTAATATTATTCCTTGGATTTAAATATTTCCTGCAGCTTCACCCAAATTTGTGCTTCCCAGATGCACTGGATTAGTTTCCCTCATCCTCATTAGCAGTCTCATTTTGGAGTTGATAGGAATTATAGTTCAATACATTCAGAAAATTCCAATTTCAGATCAAATTTGTCCTTCTAGTGAGTAAATATTAACTAATAATCCTGAATTTCTCTTGACATCTCCTTGTCTAATAGGCTGAAGCCATCCATGTTAACCCACTTTATATATTGATACCAACAACCCTCTGTACATCATTTGCATTTTTGCTACCAGTAGCAAACCCACCCAATGCCATTGTATTTTCTTATGGTCACCTGAAAGTTATTGATATGGTAAGTGAACAGTAAGAAAAGAATAATTTGTGAACTTTTTTCAAATGTTAACAATATTGAGAATCCTAGAGAAAGTGTAATGATATCTATTATATATGTTGATGGTGTTGGCATCAAAGAAACTTTAATTCTCAAGAGGTCATAAATGTCCCTCCTATCCTTCACAATTATCATCCAGTTTCCAATATTCCAATATTGTGGGGAAAGTTGTAGAAAAGGTGGTTAGATGGCAGCTACAGGAGGTGTTGGAAGATATAGATTATCTGGACAGTTTTGGTCAAATTTTCATTTGTCAATGGCCTTTGACAGAAACTGGATATAATGGTGAATCGTCCTTGTGCTGTGCAATGTGTTAGCAGCTTTTGATGCAGTTGACAGTGGTGAATTACTGCAATGTACTGCTAGATGAGCTGCCCTTGAAGACCATCCAGAAGCTGTAGCTAGCCCCAAATAAAGTGATGTGTGTCATAACAGACAGTTCTTATTACTCCTATGTGATATCACTGGTAAGTGAACTGAACTGGCTATCAGTTGTTTTCCAGCTTCTAAGTTGTTACCCGGAAAGCCCTGTAGAACCACCCATTTTGATAATTTTTGCCTGCCCAGTACATTCAGGCAAAAGTGGTTGTGCTCCAGGTCCCCTCAATTAAATGCTGTTATCTTAAGGGACCAAAGAAGGATTCTGTTCTGCTGCCACTACCTTTTGGTACACCAGTCTCCAAAGATACATTCTCTGAGGGTTCTTTAGACCTGGCTTTGGTCCTAGACCAAATGTGCTAGTAGAGACCCTGTCAGATGTGTTTATTGTTGTGGTTCTTTTTTCCAGGCTGTTATGCTGTGGGATATGTTTTTAATAGTTTTAAATTTTATATTTGATGTTGCAATCTGACCAGTTTTTGGGAATCATCATTATCACCAGTACTTAACATAACTTTTATAGTAACAGGCAGGTTGCTCAAACATAGTTTTATTTATTTTGATTTGTCAATTGCTTACAAGATAATAGGTATTAAGTATAAACATAATTATGAAAACATGAAATGGATACATATAAGAAAAATAAAAAGAAACAATAGGACAGGGACGGTAGACACATTGGTGCTCTTATGCACCCCCCCCCCCCTTAGGAAAGGGGTGAGGTCAATTGTCTAAGGTTAAAGTTTTTGGGGTTTGGGAAGAAACTACAGAGACAGGTAGAGTCTTCCAGACATTGACCACTCTGTTGCTGAAGTCGTATTTCCTGCAATCAAGTTTGGTGTGATTAACTACGAGTTTGTATCTATTGTTTGCTCTTGTATTGTTATGGTAGAAGCTGAAGTATTCACTGACAGGTAGGACAATGCAATGTATGATTTTATATACTATACTTAGATTGGACCGAAGGCGGAGTAGTTCTAGGTTTTCTAGGTCTTGAATTTCAAGTCTGGTGGCATAAGGTATTCTGCAACGAGTAGAGGAATGGAAAACTCTTCTTGTGAAATATTTCTGGACTTTCTCAATTGTGTTGATATCAGATACATAATGTGGGTTCCAGACTGATGAGCTGTATTCGAGTATTGGTCTAGCAAATGTTTTATATGCTCTAGTTAGTAGTGTGATATTACCAGAGAAAAAGCTATGTAGGATTAGGTTAACATGTCTTAATGCCTTTTTGGCTATGAAGTTACAGTGGGCTCTAGCACTTAGATCATTAGAGATAAGTACTCAAAGGTTCTTGACAGAGTTTGGATCATCAACAAGCTGACTATTCAGCTTGTATTTTATTTTCTGATTTTTTTTGCCAATATGTAAGACAGAGCATTTATTTGTTGAGATTTGAATTTGCCATTTGTTTGACCATTCTGATACATAGTCAAAGTCCTTTTGAAGGGTAGCAGTATTGTCTGTGGTGTTCAACATCAACAGCAAAGAGAACGCAATTGCTCTTAATATGATCACAGAGGTCATTTATGTAGAGTATGAAGAGAGTTGGTCCTAGAACACTACCTTGGGGGACACCACTGTTGACAGGTACAGAATTTGATAGGATGCTCCCAATTTTGACCATTTGTTGTCTGTTTGACAGGAATGCTTCTATCCAGTTATGCAGGTGTCCAGAGATACCATAAGTTTTTAGTTTTAGGAGTAGTTTGTCGTGTACCACTGAATCAAAGGCTTTACAGAAGTCTATGTAGATTGCGTCTATTGCTTTGCCCTGATCAAGTTGTGTAGTCCATATGTTTTTGCAGTGTAAGAGTTGCAGATTACAGGATAGTTTTTTTCTGAAACTAAGTTGTTTATTGGAGAGTAGGTTGTTTGTCTCTAAGTGGAGGATAATGGATTGGTTAATAATTGATTCCATGACTTTACAGGTGACGCAGCATAAAGAGATTGGTCTGGAATTTTCAACTAGGCTGGGGTCTCCCTTTTTGAAGATGGGGATGACCATGACTTGCAACCATAGTTTTGGCAAGGAGCTGGTCCTGAAAGATTTTTCAAAGATTATGCTTAGAGGTTCAGCTATGGCAGTGGATAGCTTTTTTAAGAAGTAGGCACATATTCCGTCTGGTCCAATAGATAGAGATGGTTTTAGATTGCATAGTGCTTTTTCAACATTGTTGAAAAATACCATAGGTTGTGCAGAACTTGTCATAGTCTGTGATTTAGCTTTGGAAATCTGAAGAAGTAGACAAAGCATTTATAGGAGTCAGGTAATTCACTTGTTCTCTAAATCATTATTCATGATGTCTGGTAAGCTGTATCTAGCAGGTGGGACTTACGTGAAAGAGTTAAAAACTCTTCATGTATGATATTTAGAGACAGACTTTGAAAGAGATTGTGCTGTGACCTTTCTTGACAAGATTCTTCCTGGAGCCAGAGCTTTTAGATAATTTCTACCCTGTTGGAAATATTCTTTTTAGAAGAGAGACAACCATCTATAGATGTTATTTGGGAAAAATCTCATCTTCTAGAACTATTTAGTGCGGTTTCAAGTTTAGAGAAAAAACTAAAATAATTTTGGTTGTTTAGACTGATACTTTCAATCAGACTATGTGGATTAAAAGGAACTTCTCAACAATATTTGAAAAGACAAACCAAGGGATTTCTCTGGAGAGGGTTGGAAACTTGCGACAGTTCGTTACAATCATTTTATTTCTATACAACCACACAGTATACATTGTAAAATCCATAGGGCTCCATTCTTTCTCCCTATATCCTGCCTCTATAAGGAGCCCAGTGGTACTCATTCAAAGGTCTGAAATGCAGTATTATCAAGGTGCCAACAAGAAACGTCCCTGGCCAGAAGAGCCTATCTACTTTAGTATTAAAATATACCACATCAGTTTTCATCTGGTGACCCATATCATATCATCCAGCAATGAAATCTAAAAATGAGGAAATAAGTGTTTAGAAATTAGATGGAGGAAATAATGAGCAGTGCTCTATTGACTGTTCTGATTCAAAATTTAGCGCTATCCATGCGTACATAATAGTTTTTAATCATTATTATTTCACTTCTCTTAAATTTTTGCAACTTTGTTCTAGAAAAATTGGTCTTCCTATTAACTTTCCATTTGCTTAATATATCCCTTCTTTAGGTAAAAGCTGGACTTGGTATAAACATCATTGGAGTTGCTGTTGTGATGCTCGCCATTATGACATGGGCACAGCCAATGTTCAACCTCTCTACATATCCACCGTGGGCACCTGCGCCTTCTGCTACTAATATCAGTGTACATTAAAGGAAGAAGAGCATGTTGCTTTCCTTCTTTCTCCCAGTGATGGTGCTAGTTGATAGATTTGTATGGCACAATACAGTTATGATCTAGGATAAGTTGCGCTTCATAGTTCCTTGTCCTAAGTACTGGTACCAGTTATCTGGAAAGCCATAAAACAAGAATGTTACAACCTGAATAATGCACAGAAAGTAAGTCTGTACAAATGATCAGTCAATTCTTCCTGTTAAGACTGTATCACCAGAGCTAGAAAATGGCATTTGTACATTATGCACATTCATTATGAATGATAATTTGTCCTTGTTTTGGGATCACAAAATAAAATAGTATGATTGTTAGAAGAATGATAGAAGAACTATACATGGGCAGACAGATAGACAGACTAACGGATGAGAAACAAATTTAATTTATTAGTCAGTAAGTCTCTTTGTCTCATCTTCTTCCAAGATGCTGACACTTTATGTATTCATAGGATATATTTCATACTATCAACTAACACTCCCCCCATGAGCTTTCTTCCCCAATGATGACATTCATTGGCTAAAGGGGAAAAAATCCCAAACAAGTAATGAAAGCTTTAGAAATTCAACCTATCGTGCTATGGATGTAATACGACAGATATAGCATGCCAGACATGGCAGCTGGGATAATTTATATTGAGAGGTTCATACCGCTCCACACTATGTTCATTATTTGATATATCAAAAAAACATTTATTCTGAGGTTGAAACTCCATACTTTAATTAAAATTAGAAAAGTTCACTAAATCATATGGATTTGATATAACCAATTGCTTATGAAAAATACATCTCAGCCAATTCTTAGTGTTTTATTTTTTGAACTAAAAATTTAAGCACCTTTTTCATTAATAAAACTCATCCTCAGTCAATCATGATTTCTCATGATTCCATGGACATGTCCATGCAGTTGTCTTGGCAATAGCACCAAAAGTTTTTCCCATTACAGTAGAACCTCTGGTCACGAACGCTTCTGACCATGACCAAACCAGGTTCTGACCAAAATACTCATATTTTTTTTTTCTTTTCATGGCCGATTTTCCCTTTCACACCATATTTTTTGTAAGCGCCAAATTTCCAAAATTAGGTTCGGATCACGACCAAATTGGGTTGCGACCAAAGTTATGGAACGAATTATGGTCATGACCAAAGGTTCTACTGTATCAGTGTTTCTTCCAGAAACTTGAATGTTGGGGATTTTTTTTACCAGCCTAGAGCTCTGGGGTCTCTGGTGAATTTTCCATCCAACTACTAGCCAGTCACAATTATTCTTATTGCCTTATATTCCAATTGCACTATGTAGGTCCATTTTAATTAAAACAATCATGGAAGAATTACAATTGTAATTTTGGTTAAAAATCTAGTTATGAATGACTGCTATCAAAATTCATGGTAGTTTTTTTTTAACTTTATAGAAACATGATAATGCTAAATAGAATCTTTATAACTGTTAAAGAAAATTATATTGCGTTCATCCATCTCTTAGTCATGCATGCTAAACATTCCTTTAAAAGAAGATGGCATAACATTTTTTAATATATTTATTTTGAGCTTTTGTACTAAAAGATATCTTTCTTTTAAACTAAATGTGTTGTTGAATATTTATGTATTACCAATGTTAAGCACTGTAAATAAAATATACTGTGCAATTACTTCACAAGAGCATCATATAACCCTAATTTGTTTATATTACAAACATAAACAGTGTAACTGGTTTTAAAATAGAAACTTATTATTGCAGAAGAACAGTTCTCAGCCTTGGCAGATTATCACCACTTGTTCCCAAAAGGAAACATATTTAGGAATATACAAAGGTTTCAAAGTTGAAATGTTCCAGCCAGAAATTATCTGCAGATAGGGAACTAGTTCTGGCCACTTTAGGGTTCAGGTGGCTATACCAATTCATGAGCTTACCAGTTTACTTCAGGAAATTTCTTAATGTATGAGAACATGTCCTACTACTGTGTGCATGTTTTTCTTGTTTTCTTTTTCCCTGTTCAGCCAAATACCTCCCACGTAGCACAGCCATGACTCCAAATTTTAACAGACTATCTAACAAAATAAAATTCAATGGTTAAAAAAAGGTAAGGTTCTATCTTTAGACAAGAAAAACCAAATGCACAGGTATAGTATAGGTGATACCTGGCCTCAATAGTAGTAACTGTGAGAGGGGTCTCGGAGTCCTAGTGGACAACCACTTAAATATGAACCAGGAATGTGCAGCAGCTGCCAAAAAAAAGCCAATACAATCCTAGGCTGCATAAACTGAGGAATAGAATCAAGATCACGTGAAATGTCAATACCACTTTTATAATGCCTTGGTAAGGCCGCACTTGGAATGCTGCATCCAGTTTCGGTTGGCCACAATGCAGAAAAGATGTTGAGACTCTAGAGAGAGGGCATAGAAGAGCAGCAAAGATGATTAGGCTAAAAAAAGAAAGAACGGTTACTGGAATTGAGTATATCTAGTTTAATAAAAAGAAGGACTGGGATGATAGCAGTGTTCCGATATCTCAGGGGCTGCCACAAAGAAGAGAGAGTCAAGCTATTCTACAGAGCACCAGAGGGAAGGACAAGAAGCAATGGGTGGAAACTAATCAAGGAGAGAAGCAACTTAGAACTAAGGAGAAATTTCCTAACAGTTAGAACAATTAACCAGTGGCACAACTTGCCTCCAGAAGTTGTGAATGCTCCAACACTGGAAGTTTTTAAGAAGAGATTGGACAGCCACTTGTCTGAAGTGGTGTAGGGTTTCCCGCCTAAGCAGGGGGTTGGACTGGAAGACCTCCAAAGTCCCTTCCACCTCTGTTATTCTGTTCTGTTTAACGCACAATCTACATTCAGTAATTAGCTGGCTACATTTCAGTTTTTATACAGAATTCAAAAACTGTGTGACCTGCCAGAGGAGTTAATGCACATGTTTTCTTTAATAAATGGAGCAATTTTTGACTAACTTTTCTTCAGTGATTTATTTAATTATCATTGTACCCAATGTATGTCTTGGAGACCCAAAACTTAAAAAAAAAAAACCCATAGAATTTCTACACCAAGAAAAATTGTCCATCATTATGTATCCATTAATGTTACTCCAGAAGCAGGAATCTGAATATTATAGTTACTGCTACATAAGCAGTGATTACTAGTGGCTTCAAGGCAAATTTAAGTCATGTAAACAAATGAAATGTAGGAGTTAAAAAACATTATTATGAAACAAAAACTGGTGGGTGGATGAATTTATTTTATTTATTAATTTATAAATTGTTTCTGTCAAAAGATTCTAAGCATACAAGAGCAAATGCAGACCAGTACAGGAACAAAAGCAAATCCCATGTAACAACTGAAAAAAAATACGATAATAGAAAATAAAACCTAACATATCATAAGACAGGTAATTACTGTTTAATAACATTTTTGTTCTCTGGAGTACCTGAATACACTGAAATATCTTCTGGAACTGCAAGGCTTACATGAGTGTGGGATCTGCCAAGCAGCTCCAGAAGAGGAAACGTCTATATTATCAAGCCCCCTCTCATTGCAGCCTTCAGCAGGCATTTAGCTTAGTTTAGAGCTGGGGTGGTGTAGTGATTAGAGCGCAGTACTGCAGGCTACTTCTGCTGGCTGCCAGCTGACTGTAGTTTGGCAGTTTAAAACTCACCAGGCTCAAGGTTGACTCAGCCTTCCATCCTTCTGAGGTTGGTAAAATGAGGACCCAGGTAGTTGGGGGTAATATGCTGACTGTAAACTGCTTAGAGAAGCTGTAAAGCGTTGCGAAGCAGTATATAAGTCTAAGTGCTATTACTAGTGCTATTAAGTCTACTTGAAAGTGGACAATACAAATCACGTAGCAGAAGTATCAAGACTGCCCAATAAGCATATAGTCACCTGTTCTCCATACTACTTAAAATTTCCAGGGCATGGTTTCAACGGTCCCACATAAAATAATTTTCAGCAATCCATACAAGAGATGACAAGAGTGAGAAGGACTACCTTCAGTGTCCTCTGTTCTGCCTACAGCTGCAATTGGTGCCCAGGCAGAGTTGGGCCAAAGTTCTCTTGGACAATAGTCTCCCTCAACTCACTTTTCCTGCAGGAGATGTGAGCCCAGAATGACATCCAAATTACAGGACAAAACTGAATTGTTGTTTGCTCCTCCCCATCAGATCCTAAATGGCTCCAAACTCAAGAAAGTATGTGCGCTTCTACCTACATAAAGAACAACTTATTGTGAGTGGAAAAAGAAGAAGAAATCTGATTGTGTAAAAAGTCTTAACATGTTGTTCTATAAGTGCTAAGTTTAATATGCGAGAAATGACTTGGTGCTACGTTGTTTTTTTATTTTGTCTAAGTGGTCTAACTATTGAAAAGTGACTGCTTTCCACTTGCCTCCTTATCCGACACACTCTGAGCCATCATTAGCTCAACAGGAAAACCTAGTGATCAGAAAGTGAAATAATAAACAATTTTTAAAAAAGGTCTCCCTAGCTAGATTTGACAGAATGAAGTGTCTGCAACCCACATACTTACTTGCAAATGTCTAGAACAGTTTTCTCACTTTTTATATTTTAATAAGAAGAATGTCTATCCTGGCACCTTTTAAGCAGATCGTGAAAATGTCACATTCAAAAAGATTTGTTTTCATAGTGGAACTCTTATTTAGATTTACCACCTGACGAAATCGGTGACTTCTACAAAGCCACTATACTGAAGAGTAACATGTTGTGAAAGAGCAGAAGTATACTTGAATATTTACACTTGATATTTCTCTTGGCCTCCGACTCAACTCAACAGAAAGTGAGGCTTAATCTAAATCTTTAATTTCCTTTTTAATTTTTATCCCTTGCCCCAGTGGTGGGCTTCAATTTTTTTTTACTACAGGTTCTGTGGGTGTGGCTTGATGGGCATGGCTAGGTGGGTGTGGCCATGTGGCTGGATGGGCATGGCTTTTTTTTTACAGCCCCCCCCCCAATTTTTTGAGCCTTCTGGGCCTCAGGCAAGCCCCCCCGAGGGGCATTTTTGCTCTCAGAAGGCTCCGCTGGGGCTCAGGAACAAAAAAAATGAAGCACAGGAGGGGCACACAGCAAACCCCACCTTGCTCCATTTTTGGGCCTTCCTGGCCTCAGAAAGGAGCCTCTGGGGGGTGTTTTTACTCCCAGAAGGTTCCCCTGGGACTCAGGAAGAAAAAAAGCGGAGCCTGGAGGAGGCACACAACCACCCTCCTCACTCCGTTTTGGAGCCTTCTGGGCCTCAGGCAACCCTCCTGGGGGGCATTTTTGTTCCCAAAAGGCTCTGGAAGGCAAAAAATGGAAGGGGAGGCTGAGCCCCTCATTCCATTTTGTGCCTTCCTGGGGCTCAGCAACGGGAATCCCGGCGCAGCTGATGTATGAACAGCTGATTGTTGTGAGGGGAAAAAAAGAAATACCTGAAGGGCCGAGCGCCGGGTGGGTGGGGCGAGAGAGCATCGGGCAGGCAGGGCAAGCGAGCCAGCAGCAACTGGTTGACTGGGTCAGGGGCATGGCCAGCCCAAACTTACTACCATTCAGCAACCCATGCCAAATCCTTGCTACCAGTTTGCCCGAAGCGGTGAGAACCGGCTGAATACCACCACTGCCTTGCCCATGTGGAATAAATGAGATACTTATACTGTATAAATAGAGGACCCATTACATCCAGTCCTTTCGTTCTGCAATTTTAAGTCAGTAAAGTGATATTGATACGCAGCTTTGTTGCCCCAAAAGAGAAAGGTCAGCAAAACATACTTGAGCAGCAATTCCAATAATCAAAATTAATCTATTGTAAAGCCTGATAATCAGGCTGGAGAATAAATTCTGCCAGATTCCACACGTCCATTCCTTTTGAACATATTTCTTATAGGTGATTGGAGTATTAAGTGCAGAGATGCAGTTTTAAGTACCCTGGAGCCATTTGGTTTTATTTGTAGTTGGCTGTGGAGGAAGATTTATGGTCTTAGCCATATCTTCTGTTCCCTTGAATATACACATACATATGGTTAGGAGTGAGTCTAAAAGAAATCTAAATAAAAGGTGGCATCCGCACAGCAAACTTATGCATGATTCATTTGTTATTTGGAGGGAAGTAGCTTCTCCTCTTTCATCAATTTATGGATTTAAAAAATGTAAACTCGCACTCAGAATTCATAAGTTATGAGGTGCAGAATTAACACAACCTGTTCACAAACAGTGGAGAAAATTGGCTCAGACAAGTTTTAATGTTTAAATAGATTAATAAGTTTATTTTGCCTATCTCCTAGTCGCTGAAGTCTAACAGATGGATTGGGACATTTCTAAATAACCTAACTAAAGAATAAAAAATACAAAACCATTTGCCAGTTATAATGTCCTTAGGAAAATATCAGGTTTTGGATAGCAGCTCTTGCTTTGTTCTGCCATAAACTCTGAGACCCAAGGCAGAGGTAACAGTATTTCTCAAATGTCTTGAGATAATATGGAAAGACCGGCTAATTCAAGAGTTCATGTCTCTATGTTTATTGGTACAGTAGTTGCTTTCATTTAAACACACTATGCAAAACTAAGGTATTTTGGAGGTAAATTCATTAATTTAATTAATGAAGGCACTCCAACATCTATGTTTAGTTAACCAAGCAAATAAAACAAAATGTAGCAAAGCCATTTTCTCCCTGGTACTCTCCATTTTTTCCCATCTGGGTCATTTTTCTCCAGAAAAATATGGAACTTAAGTGAAAATTCTGATCTTAAGAATAAAAGGTCACATTATAAAATGTAAACAAAAAATTCACGCATACAAAAGAGATCACCATGATTCAGATTGCTTTGAAAATAATCTTCTTTTAACTATGTTACTTTGTTTTAATCTGATGAACATATATCTGCCACTCTGAGTATAATTTTTAGTCTCTTGGAACTGTTTTTCTACATAATGTACACATTTAGGAATAACACATTTAGGAATGTGCAATGTTTCTGCACATTTGTATTTGGCTCCATAGAAAGGAGATGGGAACCACATCTACTTCATTAATGGGATATTTAATTGTTTGAATTACCTTCCTTACCATGTTATGAAACTAAGAAGGATTTGAAATGCATCCAGATTTTCTACTCCTCCATCTGTGCCACTTAACCACTATAATAGGTACCAAATTCTACAAGCACAAAACTGAGTGTTAGGGCTAGAATAGGCTTTATATCTCAGAACAAACTTAATGTGAATTTCTATGCGGTTTTTAAACATTTGTAACGAACAGGTTTATTGTGCAACCAACCATAATTTATTAAACTTGCATGCTGCCCAATGACTCTGGGCAGATCTCAACAATCAAAGAATTTACTATCAAATCAACAAAAGATGAAAAACACAACAGACCAGATGGAATGAAGTGATGGAATCTCACTCCCTTGCAAAAAGCCTGGGTGAAGAGTCAGAGAAAGGTGGGATATAAATCTAATAAATTATTTTCTAAATCTCGTGTGTCCCTCCAGTATAAAGAAGAGCTGCTCTGTTCTTAGAGGTTTTATTCTTAGTCTAGCATTTCATAATTATTTCAAATACAGTATTTGAAAAAGTGCTACAATATATAGAAAAACCTGTGTTACCATTATGGAAAGAACCGATAGAACTGTTTATATTTTTAAATAAACAGCAGCTTCTAAATTAACCATGTTCTCCACTGAAGAGCTTTAAAGTTTAAAATTATCATATATTAATTTAACACATAAACTGGGAAACTGTGAGTATCTTACACCAAGCCAAGTCCCAAAATGTTAGAGAATTCCTGGAAGCCTGACACTCAGACAAATCAGGCATCAATAGACACACAGACATAAAGAAAATCTACATACCATTAAAAAGAGACAATTAAAAAGCCAAAAGGAAACAAAAATAATAAAACCAGTAATCAACACCCAGATGGGCAGAGATTAACACCAAGATTAAATTCAACTAACATTCAAGAAGCAAACAATAACCCAATCAAGGAAGTGCCAAACAAATTAACAGTAAACAACAGCCCAATCAAGAAATCACCAAGACCACTCTATCACCAACACTGACAGAACAAGTTTTATACAAGGATGTATAAAATGGGATAAAAGCCCACTATCTACTGGTATTGATGATGTTACCTAGTTTGGTAATGAAACATCTGCAAGAAAACAACCAAGATCAGAGACCACTACAGAACCCATAGTTTAATCTACAAATTCTCTCTTTTATTAGTAACACATAAACAATAAAATAAAGGCTTTTCAGCATACAAGGATATCTGTTCTTCTGAGAGTTGTAATCCCAGCACATGTGGAGATTGTTAAATTGTTAAAAAATTGTTAAGAATGTACAGTATATGGGCATTCCTGAGAGTTGGGATCTGATCCAAATGCTATAGGAATAGGGAAAGCCCAGCACTTAGCTAATCTTACCAGGGAAAGCAGTTGAAACAACAGGTCCTGTGTGCTGGGAAGAAAAGCCGGAAGAATTAAATTTTAACAATTTCTTAGAATATGAAGAAGCAGAATGAAGGTAAAAAGGAGAAACAAAGGAAATCTTTAACTGTCAACATATACCTTGTGATCTATATGCCAGAAAATGCTAAAGTCAGTGCCAGTGGAATGAACCTCTGCAGGATTTACATCTCAACCATAACCTTGAGAGAGAGAGCTAGCCTTTTGCTTATGTATAATTAAGAAAAATATGAATCTTTATTGGAGATGACGCTTAGCCCATAAAACATTGCACGCATAATAATGGAATGGAATAGAATAGAATAGAATAGAATAGAATAGAATAGAATAGAATACTTTATTGGCCAAGTGTGATTGGACACACAAGGAATAAAACAAACACCAAATACCAATTAGGTAAATAGATTACTCAGACAAATTGCAGCATTCGTACATGACCAAATTTGGCTACATTTAGCAAAATGTATGATTTGAATCTGAAAGTAAAAGTTTTTTTTAAAAAAAATGGTCAGAGTGATCAGGATATTTAATTAGGTATGGGATTACCAGCTCACAGTGAACAAAATGCAAAAAGATAATATAAGAAAACAGAGAAAAGACTAGCAGAGCAGATCTGTGAACATCAGCTAGCAATCAGAAGACAATAAAAAAAACACCTTAATCTCATAACATATGGACAGACTCAATCATGGTTTTAGCTGGGAAACTGAGCGTCCTAGTCCAAGATAAATTCAAAAACACCAGCGAAGTTTAGCATTCAAATAAGTCAGTCGTCAATAAATATAGAAATAAACCATGTTTACACACCATTCTAAAGAAACAATAAAAAAGCTAAAAAGGAAACAAAAAACCTAAAACATATCCTCTCCATCAGCCAGCACCCAGATAATTAGGGATTTACACCAAACAAACAACCAAGCAGAAAACAATACCCTAATGTCAGGCTTGCCTCAATTTAGGTATTTAAGAAAGAAAGACCCTCAACTCCATTCTTTGAAGTGAAAGGTTCTTTCACTAAAGTCAAGTGAAAGGATAAAATGAGCTACCCTGTTTCTCCAACAATACGGCCTCCCCCAATAGGAAGTCCCAGCATGTTTTATAGGCATGAAATGAAATTAAGCCCCTCCCCCCAAATTAAGGCTTATATTAAAACATGTGAAATGGGGGGAATGGTGAGGGGGGGGGGGCTTGCCATTAGGAAGTACTTTTGTTGCACACCCGAATATGGTGCTGCCTGCATTGACCCCGATACGAAGTGCCCCACCAACGCCAAGGTCAACATCCAAGCCGTCGCTGCCCACCCGAGGATGCAAGGGGGGGGAATTAAGTCACCCCCGAAAAGACGGCCTAGCCATTTTTGGGGGGGCTCAAAAAAAAATAAGACCCAGCCTTATTATATGAGAAACAGGGTATTTAAAATTGGTGGTAAGCAACCACAATAGCTCTCAACAACCATATTACTATAGACAGAATAGCATAGAAATGTAACTGAGTAGTAGAGATTATATACTGTAATATAGATTTTTAAGGCTAGAATTTACTCCTTGCACAGTGAATAGTGAATTCTAGGCTGTTCAATGAGATACTATGCAAGATACAGCTTTTTTATAACCTTGATTGTGTCACATTCTCATTTAAGCAAATATTGGGAGAAATTCTGCAAGGCAAAATAGATTTAAATTCTACCTCTGGTTTTTTAAGAAAGAGTATAAAGCAAAATAGAAGTTACAGGCCAAGAAATGAAAGAAGGATATATGATCTTATTAACAGAAAATACTGAGATTTTAATCCTTCTTCCCATACCAAATAGTGAGAAGATATTAAAAAAGCCACCCTTCTGAAGAATATGTCCGATGGAATCACTTCTTCTTTACATAGGAGAAAGGGTCCATTCATTAACCACTGTACACCCTGGAGGAACAAAAAAGGAAAGCAGGGTTAGTAACAAAGCCTTCTAAAACTGGCTTTGACTATTTATCTTTGCTTAAGCTCATTACCTGGCTCAATGGCCAGGAAGCAATAGCGGAAGGAAACATAAGATGTATTTGTGGTTCAGCAGTAGTTTTCCCAGATTCTGGTGATTAACTGCTCTTTATTTATAAGAACTTGACAATTATTTCAGAGACAGTTTCTATCACAAGGAAAGAGGAGAATGGAAGGGGAGGGGAGGGGAGGGGAGAGGAGAGGAGAGAAGAGAAGAGAAGAGAAGAGAAGAGAAGAGAAGAGAAGAGAAGAGAAGAGAAGAGAAGAGAAGAGAAGAGAAGAGAAGAGAAGAGAAGAATTTTCTTAAACCTTTTGTTCAGAAGACTCTTTCCCACTTTTAAAAATTATGAAGGATGATAAGATATATGGGTTATATTTTTCTTAGAACTGACACACTCATAGAATACTTACTGAATCGTGTAAGAATAACAATATTAAACCTATTAGATATTAACATAAATAAAATATTTTAATCAAACAAACCAATTTTTAACAAATAAAAAATAATAATGACATGAGTGACATTAATTTAAATTTTCCCATTTTTTTATTTTGCAAGTCCTGAGAAAGTCTTGGGGGACTTTAAAAAACACTGGAACACAGCTTCCGGTTTGCCAGGCTTCGGTGACAGCCGGGATTTGCGTTTCTCCGCGATCCCTGCTGTGCTAGCCATCTTGGTGCCTCCGATCCTGATGGATCTGGAGGATAAGGATGCCCTGTTGGGGTAGCTGAAGAGAGGGGGGATCCGAACAGGGCTTGAGGGGTATCGCAGACCCCCTCCCCAGCCGGCAATAACCCCCTTTTCTCAAGGTGGTGGAGCGGCGGTCTTAATGGCCGCCACGAAGAAGCCGGCAACTGGATTAAGAATGTGCAGGAGGAAGAAGAAGGAAGATTTAAAATGAAAGTTTTCTTGGCTGAACCAGGACTTTAAGGATATATTTAATACCTGGAAAATTACTATTTTTTTTGGATGCTACAATGTCTCCAATGGAGGTTTCAGGAAGGAAACGTGTTGAAAGAGAAAGTTACTCTCCCTCCCTTATGGAACTAACAAATGGACATGGAAAACCTGCTTTCTAATAGAAGGTAAAAACTTAAAGCCCTTTGTTACAAGTGGGAAGGGAGAGGCTTGGGAAAAAAATTATTTCAAGACTTTGTTGGAGGAGATGCCTTGAAGATAAAGAGATTAGAAGCTAACTGCAAAAAAGATTTAAAATACAGATTGAGTTTTTTTTCCCTAATTGCCTTTACCCCAGAAAGAAAAACTGTAAAAGGAAGAAGTTTGTGCTTTGCCTGGACTGTTTGATGACTTTGGGACTTTGGGATCTTGGGGAATTGTTTTAAGTTTGGAAATATTTGACTGGCTTAATAACAAGAAGAGGATATAGAAAAAGAAGAAGAAAAAGTTTATAATGGCTCTACCTCTCGATGAACTAAAAAAACAATATCTAAAAATAAGGAAAGAAGGCAAGGACGCTATGGGAGAAGCCCTTTGTTTTCTAGATATGGTGCTTGCTATGTGTCAGCAAATTAAACAACAGCTGGAAGAAGCGGAGGAAGAAGAAGCCATTTTTAATGAATTAAATAGCGTAATTAAGAAAGAAAGGAGAAAGAGAGGAGGGAAAAGGAAGGACTTAAGACATAAAAAAAAAAATCTATGAAAGAGAAAAATAAGATGCAAAAACAATATAATGCCAGAAAGCAAAAGGAAAAAAGAATGCAACAGAAAGGGGAAGCCAAGAAGGCAGAGGTTTGGAGAGGAGTGGGTAAAAAGTCTAGGTGGGCTAAGAAAGAAAGGGAAAAGGGGGGGAAAAGTTATAAAGGTATAAAACAAGATGGGAAAAAGAAAATTTTTTTTAGGGATAAAGGGTAATGTATGTTTCTTTTAATAAAAAATGGGATTCTGCATAGTACATATGATAGTATTGTAGCAGTTGTATTTGTATTAAAAATAGAAAATTAGAATTTTATAAGATTTAATAAAAGATTAAAATATTAAGGTACAATGTTAAAATGTTTAATAATGAATGATTTTAAGTTTTAATAAAACATTAAAGGAAATGTTTAAAATATTAGTTTAATTATAGAGTTTAATGGGCTAATGTGTTGATTATTATAGATTTATTACTGTAGTATTTGTTTTTGAAATAGTAGAATGTACTAAGCAGAATCAGATTGGGACTTAGGTGTTATTTCAAATTTCAATTCAGGGGAATGATAGAAAGGCATCATACTCTGATTAGTGATTTCAGGAGAAATTGTTCTTTTTTTTACATTGGGAATGAGATAGATATAAATGGAAAAATGGATAAAAGATATAAAAATATTGCCTTAAAGCAAGATGAAATATATAAGTGGGGAGGAGCTATATAGAAGCTATAGAATGGTAAACAAGATAGGTAATGGTATATAAGAAGAGCATGAATTTAATTGAAGTCCATACAAAAAGAGGTAATCTGGGGCTAAGTTACTTTCTAAAAGGAAGTTTTATGTTTTTTGTGTTTTATGTGTGTGTGTGTTTAATTGAGAATTAATAAAATCTTGGAGGAAGGCCAGATGAGAACAATTGTAAACAAGCCAGAGGAAAATATAAATGTGATGATTGAATAGCAGATAAATTAGAAAAGAAATGTGATTGAATAAGAGTAAAGAGAAATAATGTGAAATTTGTTAAAGGGAATTTATGTGTCTACATGGAAATGGGATAAATTAGAAGAATGTGATATAAAATAACGTGTTACCTGCCTTGTAAAGATTTATAATGGAAAGAGATTTCATGTTTTTAATGTCTAATGATGTTCTGTTTTGTTTGTTTGTTGTTAAAATCAATAAAATTTGCTTAAAAAAAAACACTGGAATAGAATAAGGCCCTAGTAAATGTACTAGGGCCATGATGGCGCACCTATGGCACGCATGCCGGAAGTGGCACACAGAGCTATTTCTGCAAGCACGTGAGCCGTCGCTCCAGATCAAGTGCATAGCACATGTGCGCACACCTCCCACCAACTAGCTGATTGTTGGGTATTTGTCACACATGCGCGGGGGTGGGGCAGGAGATGCACACACATGACAGAGGCACACGATGCATGGGGGGTTGCACAGGCATGCGCAGGGGCATGCACTTACTTTCGGCATGCTGGGACGAAACAATTAGCCATCACTGTACTGGGGTCTTCTGTGTATTGTATTACTAACATGTTATAATACTTTACTTCTTTTGGAGAAATAGATTCAAGTACCAGCATAATTCATTGGCCATAATTCTCTTTTGGCTCTACCGATAATACTATGGAAAATCTAAACCAGCTACTCTTTCTTAATGAGAGACATAAAGGAATACAGTTAAATTGCAGAGAATATTCTGCCTTAATGTCTGTAGAGATCCTCAGTCATCCAGGTCATGGCTGACCCAAAGGTGCTTTTTCAGGAAGCAAGTGGACTTTCTTGGTTTTTTTTTTCTTTGAAGATGTTTCTCTGCTCATCCAGAGCTGCTCATTCTTCCACTCTAACTGGATGGTGAGGAATGGAATGATTTATATTCCTTGCAGACAGCTGGTCATTTGCCTTCTTTTAGAGGGTCGTTGAAGCCCTTGTGTTGAAGCACTTCAAGTGCTTCAACAACCCTCTAAAAGGATGCAAATGACCAGATATCCGCAAGGAATATAAATCCTTGCATTCCCCACCATCCAGTCAGAGGTGTAGAAGCTTCTTGAATAAGAAGTGAAATGTCTTCAAAGAAACAAAACAAGAAAGTCCAGTTGCCTCCTGAAAAAACATCTTTGAGGATTCTGTGTTAAATTATGTCCTAGCAGATCTTTTACATCATGATAGTTCATAAGATATAGTAGTTCTTCTGTTTATCCCTTTTATTCTTAACTGTTCTTATTTCTTCACCATCATTCTGAAAGTGTGATTCTCTGCATGTCTACCAAAGGCAACACCAGTGGTGGGATTCAATTTTTTTTTTACTACCAGTTCTGTGGGCGTGGCTTGGTGGGCGTGGCAGGGGAAGGATACTGCAAAATCTCCAGTAAGAGGTGGTATTTGCCGGTTCTCTGAACTACTCAAAATTTCCACTACCGATTCTCCAGAACTGGTCAGAACCTGCTGAATACCACCTCTGGGTAACACCTGTTAGGTTCAATAGTTCTTACTTGGAAATTCTGTCACTGCTTGCATTCAAACATGGTAGCATCTTTGTACTATCCTGTCCCCATGAAGATGTCTTCCAATCTCTATTCTAAGCTCTACCAGTAATACTTTACATCAGGGGTGTCAAACTCAAGGCCCAGGGGCCAGATTTGGCCTGGGAGGGGTTAGATCTGGCCTACCGGGCTGCTCTGGAAACAGCGAAGGACCAGCCTGCAGTGCCCCTGCCAGTGAAAATAGAACACAGGAGGGCCACACAGAGCTCTATTTTTGCTGACAAAGGGCTTCCGGAGGCCATCGCAGCTGAAAACAGGACACAGGAGGGGACAGGCAACCCACCCAAGCTCTGTTTTTGCAGACAGAGGGCTGCAGGAGGCTGTTGCAGCCAAAAACAGAGATTGGGGGCCTGTTTTCACTGGCCATGCCCATCCTGGCCCGGGATCAAACACAACCCTGATGTGGCCCTCAAAATAATTGAGTTTGACACCCCTGCTTTACACCTTATTCCAACACATCCAGTGACAACCTATTTTGGAGGGAAGTCAGTTGACAGAGAAGTCTGTGGACAGAAGCAGTGCAAGTGGGATAAGGATTCATAATGGATAGGACACATTTCATCTTGGTTATTTTCTGCAGACACCAAGAGTGTTGATAGCACCACAAACTGATGATGCAAAGACACTCTTAATGCATATAGCAGGAAAGGGAAATAAATGTATGGTCCACTTAGTTTTCCTGAACTATTGTTCCCAACAATCATCACAGTTGGTTATAATGGTTTGGATTACATTAAATTTTCATTTACTGTACTTCATGAATTATCCTGCCTTTCTCCTCACTCCCTCAGCTCAGAATGTTCTCCTTTCTACCCCATCTTTATTTACAATATCTGCGGGAAGTAGCTTAGATCTAAGGTCATGCTTTGTGCTTAAGCAGTTCATCATAGCGTTTTCAATATATGATAACCACAACCACTGTTTGTGTATCACCCACTCTATCAAAAGCCAGCAAACCACACTATGAGTAAGCACAGTGTGTGAAATCAGCTGGCATGCTTAATTAGCAAAATGTTGCTTAATATATGCCAGCTCAATTGGTTTCCCAGATGATGAATAAGATTTGGACCGGGGTGTGATACATAAACCATCAGTACAAGTCACAATTATATCAAGTGCATTATGACATCATCACACAATGTTGTAAATTACGTAATCCAGATCATTTGACTCGTGGCATTGTAATATTTGTGACATCATTTCTTGGAACTCCACAGTATAGCTCCTTTAAACTGAAGACTTTGTAATGTAAAGAGCCTGGATTTGCAGCCTATTTTACTTTATAAAAGAACTTTCTACTTTATAAACAACCTATTTTATTACCTCAATCACTTGACTGATTAAAAGAGAAGCATCCAGCAAATAGATTTTTATTAGATGTGAAAGAGATTTTGGTAAACAAATTAGGATATAGAATTGGAGAGCAGACTTAATTTTAAAAATACTTCAGCCAAGGTTTCAGACAAAAAAAAAAGACTTTCTTATTGGATTTTCCCACTCTATTGATTCCAGGTAAATCTGTTTTATAATAAAAAAAAAATCCATCCAGCAACTGGCTATAAATTTTGGGAGCTGCAAACAGAACCTATCTGGAAGGTGACAGGGCCTATTGAATTATCTAACAATATAGCAAGTGCAATTGTCTTTATAACTACAGTGGTCATGTTGTCTTGTGATAAACTGTGAAAAAATAATCAGCTATCATGACACAAATGAAATGCAAAACGCTATGAGAACACATGAAAGCGGTATCTGGTCAAATTGCATTCTTAATCGCACCTTAACTATTTTAGAGTTATCAGAAAATAAGTATAAATACCTTATTATTTATCACATCAAGTTATAAATATATAAAAATATTTTATCATTTATAACATTAAAATTAGATCCAAACAATTGAAATAGAATTATTTATGGGTACAAAATGGTTAAGTCTTAACTTGGAGGAAAAGGTGAATGGAAGAATGTGATAGGAATATTTAATTGTTAGAAGTTGTTTAATGAGCATTTAATCAATTTACAGCTTCATATAAATATCTATATTGGCTGTAAATGTTTATCTTTATAATTATTTTAGACATGTCACTCACACTGTTGCAGAACTACCCTCTTGACCCAAAAGTAGAATATTGTTGCATACAGACGTTTTGCCCAACTAGCGCAGAAGGACTCATATGCAAACTGTTGCAGCTACACATGGATTACAGGTGGTCCAAGACTTATGTCCACAATTGAGCACAAAATTTCTGTTGCTAAGCAAGACAGTTGTTAAGTGAGCCCCATTTTACAACCTTTCTTGCCACAGTTATTAAATGAATCAATGCAAATGTTAAGTTGGCAACACTGTTATTAAATGAATCTGGCTTCCCCATTGACCTTTGATCTTTGCCTGTGAGAAGGTCGCAAAAATGATCACATGACCCTGGGAAACGAATGGCAACCCTCATAAATATGAGCATCTGAATTTTGATCACGTGACCATAGGGGGTGCTGCAATAGCTGTAAATGTGAAAAACGGTCATGTCATTTTTTTTCAGTGCCGTTGCAACTTTGAATGGTCATTAAATGAACTGTTGTAAGTTGAGGACTACCTTTATTTGGAAACCTATCCATGTCCACTTAGCTCGTACATCCCCCATTTGAACACTCAGGAAGCCACCCAATGACCTCCCAGGAACAACAGCATGGTATGAATTCAGAGATAGAAAGGGGTATATCAGGATCTATAAGATTATTCAGGGCAGCATTCTTGTCTTGATCTTGTGGTGAAGAGAAAGCCCTGTGGAACATGTAATGTTTTTTTCTGCATAATTTCAAATTCTATTATTATTTTATATAACTATTTCTCTCAACTAGTATACATCAGGGGTGGGCTTCACATTTTTTAGCAAGGGGCTCTCTGCCCTAATGACTGGCTGGGTGGGTGTAGCTCGGTGGTCATGATCTAAGTGCTAGAGCCCACTGTAACTACATAGTCAAAAAGGCGTTAGGAGTTGTTAACCTAATCTTACGTAGCTTTTTCTCTGGTAATATAACATAATAACTAGAGCATACAAAACATTTGCTCGACCAATACTCGAATACAGCTCATTAGTCTGGAACCAACATTACGTATCTGATATTAACACAGTTGAGAAAGTCCAGAAATATTTCACAAGAAGAGTTTTCCACTCCTCTACTTGTTGCAGAATACCTTATGCCACCAGACTTGAAATTCAAGACCTAGAAAACCTAGAACAACTTCGCCTTTGGTCTGATCTAAGTATACGATATAAAATCATACATTGCAATGTCCTACCTGTCAATGAATACTTCAACCATAACAACACAAGAGCAAACAGTAGGTACAAACTCAAGGTAAATCTCACCCAACTTGATTATAGAAAATACGACTTCAGCAACAGAGTGATCAATGTCTGGAATACTCTACTTGACTCTGTGGTTTCTTCCCCAAACCCCAAAAACGTTAACCTTAGACTGTCTACTATTGACCTCACCCCTTTCCTAAGTGGTCTGTAGGGGTTGTGCATAAGCGCACCAACGTGCCTACGTCCCTGTCCTATTGTTTCTTTTTTCTTTTTCTTATATGTATCCATGTATTCATAATTATGGTTTTACTTATACCTATTATCTTGTAAGCAATTGACAAACCAAATAAATAAATAAAATAAAAATAAAAATGTGGCTGGGTGGGTATGGCTACGTGGTCATGCGTTCAGGTGGTCATGTGATTGGGTGTGCGTGGCTAGGTGCTCATGGGTGTGGCCAACTCAACGTCACTTCTTTGCCCTAATTACTTAAAAAAGATATATATCAAAAAGTTGTTTATTATTTCATGCATTTAATACTTAAATAAAAGACTGGGTAAAACCAGGCTTAATAGCAGTGACTGTGAGAGGGATCTTGGAGTCTTAGTGGAGTTTCTGGTGAGTTACTGATTCTTATTCTTTGGGAATTAATCCCCTCAGAGGCTAGTGGCTATGTTATCCAATTTTATTTATTATTTATTTTATTTTATTTATTTGTCAATTGTTTACGAGATAAGTAAAAGTGTATACATAATTATGAATACATGAAATGAGTACATATAAGAAAAATAAAAGAAAAATAAAAGAAACAATAGGACAGGGACGGTAGGCACGTTGGTGCGCTTTATGCACGCCCCCACAGACCTCTTAGGAAAGGGGTGAGGTCAATAGTAGACAGTCTAAGGTTAAAGTTTTTGGGGTTTGGGGAAGAAACTACAGAGTCGGGTAGAGTATTCCAGACATTGACCACTCTGTTGCTAAAGTCGTATTTCCTGCAGTCAAGCTTGGTGCGGTTAACCTTGAGTTTGTATCTGTTGTGTGTTCTTGTGTTGTTATGGTTGAAGCTGAAGTATTCATTGACAGGTAGGACATTGCAATGTATGATTTTATATACCATGCTTAAATCAGACCGAAGACGGCGTAATTCAAGGTTTTCTAGTTCTAGAATTTCAAGTCTGGTGGCATAAGGTATTCTACAACGAGTAGAGGAGTGAGAACTCTTCTTGTGAAATATTTCTGGACTTTCTCAATTGTGCTAATATCAGATACGTAATGTGGGTTCCAGACTGATGAGCTGTATTCGAGTATTGGTCTAGCAAATGTTTTGTATGCTCTAGTTAGTAGTGTGATATTACCAGAGAAAAAGCTACGTAAGATTAGGTTAACAACTCTTAATGCCTTTTGGCTATGTAGTTGCAGTGGCACTAGCACTTAGATCATTAGAGGTGAGTATTCCAAGGTCCTTTACAGAGCTTGGATCATCAACAAGATCTTGACTATTCAGCTTGTATTTTATTTTCGGATTTTTTTGCCAATATGTAAGACAGAGCATTTATTTGTTGAGATTTGAAGTTGCCATTTGTTTGACCATTCTGATACACAGTCAAGATCTTCTTGAAGGGTAGCAGTATTGTCTGTGGTATTGAACAGCTTTGCATCATCAGCGAAAAGAACGCAGTTGCTCTTAATATGATCACAGAGGTCATTTATGTAGAGTATGAAGAGAGTTGGTCCTAGAACACTGCCTTGGGGACACCACTATTGACAGGTACAGAATTTGATAGGACACTCCCAATTTTGACCATTTGTTGTCTGTTTGACAGGAATGCTTCTATCCAGTTATGCAGTTGTCCAGAGATACCATAGGATTTTATTTTTAGTAGTAGTTTGTCATGTACCACTGAATCAAAGGCTTTACAGAAGTCTATGTAGATTGCATCTATTGTTTTGCCCTGATCAAGTTGTGTAGTCCATATGTTTTTGCAGTGTAAGAGTTGCAGATTACAGGATAGCTTTTTCAGAAACCAAATTGTTTATTGGAGAGTAGGTTGTTTGTCTCTAAGTGGAGGATGATGGATTGATTAATAATTGATTCCATGACTTTACAGGTGACGCAGCATAAGGAGATTGGTCTGTAATTTTCAACTAGGCAAGGGTCTCCCTTTTTGAAGATGGGGATGACTGTGGCTTGAGACCATAGGTTAGGCAAGGAACTGGTCCTGAAAGATTTTTCAAAGATTATGCTTAGAGGTTCGGCTATGGCAGTGGATAACTTTTTTAAGAGATAGGCACATATTCCATCCGGTCCAATAGATAGGGATGGTTTTAGATTGCGTAGTGCTTTTTCAACATTGTCTTCTGTAAAATCGATATGTATTAGATCACTGTAGTTATCTGTGGTTCGCTAGGAAATGCTGGGCATGATCCATTGCTGTTTACAAATACTGAGCCAAAAATGTGTTAAAGATGTTGGCTTTAATGGTGTCGTTGCAGTCTTTACCATTAGGTCCTATCAGGGGTGGGATGGACCTTGAATCTTTTAGTTTGTTGTTTACAAAATTGTAAAAAGCATTGGTGCTTAGAAGGTTTTCCTCTTGTTTAATATGATAATTGGTGCATTCGGTCTTTATTTGGTGGCATAAATTTTTGTATCGGCTTTTGAAATTGGCAACGTGACCAGATTTGTTTTTCCGCCAGAGTGATCTCTTTTTGGATTGAAGTTTCCTTATTGTTATGGGCAATCTGTTTTTTTTGTTTTGTTTTGGGAGTAGTTGTTGGTACATATAGTTTGATGACTCTTTTGACTTCAAGTAAAAATATGTTGTAATGGTCTTCAACAGTATTGCATCCATTGAATAGAGATTGCCAATCAAGGGATGAGAGATCGTTGTTTATAAGATCATAGTTGCCTTTTTTGAAATTATAATTGGGGATCACATCATTGTGGTGGTTTTTGTGTGGACGTATGTTGAGACAAAAGTCAATCATATTGTGGTCACTGCTGGAAAAGGGTTCTTTAGTTTGTATTCCATAAATTAAATTCAAACTATTGCAGAAGATGAGATCGAGGCAGTTGTTTAGTCTCCCGCACAAGCACTGAGTGGATTGTTTATCAAGCTTGCAACACTTTTATGAGGTGTGAAATACTCTTGGCTGAATGCCCAGAAGTTCAATTTAGCTTATTAAGAGCTTTTAATACATTACAAAGCAAGGTTTCAGTTAATTTGGAAGGTTTGACTTGCATTGAAGCATTCAGATTTTTGATACATTTGATCAGATATTGACCCTTATCCCTGCAACTCCATCTAATGCAATCTCCTTTTGAAGTAGGTATTGATGAGACTAAAAATGGCACTAACTCTACTTAAGGGGAAAAAAATCATAGCAAATTTAGGAAATTAGATTTATTTAAAAACATGTTTCTTTTTTTTTAATAAAGTATAAGCATATTGGACAGTTCATATTTTACCACAGTAGGAAAAAATGCATTTCTACTTCTTAGTACTAATTAAATAGGAAAAAAAGCTGTGCTAAGCAGGATAATAATTGATTACTACATTTGGTAGCAGTTTTAAATATACTGACTGAGGAGTAAGGACTATTAAACACAGTGGGACGTGCACAAGGCTGCAGTGATAGTAAGCTGGGTGCCTGAATCCATCAGCTAATTTTTGAGTGATCCCTTCAGGTTGGCAACCTCTTTATATTCAACTATGAAAGGCAGTATATAAATTATTTTTTTTTTAAAATATGTGAAATAAATCAAGTGGAATGATACTAAGCTCAAAGAAAGCTTGGCTCACCACTTTTTCTCACTACTGTGCAATGGATCCTGGGATTCTCCCAAACTTATATGTCAGTATTATTTTCCAATATTCCAGTAATAATTTACGCTCCCATCAGGACCCTTAACTTGGTAAAGGGAGAGAGACAGATGGCAGGACTTAAGTCATTTATTTTGGTGCCTCTGAGTCAGCCTTGATTTTTGGAAACTGCCCTGATATATCACTGCATTTATTTATTGATTGGTTTTGCCAGGATTTTAGAAGTAATTTGCCATTGCTTTCTTCCTGGGATTGAGCAAATGACTGTCCCAAGGTCACCCAGGTGGCTTTGGATCTAAAGCAAGACAGGAACTCAAGGTGACCCAGTTTCTATCTTGATGCCTTAATCGCTACACCTGATCTGGAACTACTTAGATTGAATATTATTGTTGATTTCCCTGGCATTAAGACTTTTGACTGGGACATCAGATATCCCAAAACAAGAAGTCGTTAATACAGATCTTGGAATCAAATGACTTTTAAAAACAAAGTTGCTCCTATCTTTTGGATGAATTAGTTTTCCTCAATCAAGAAAAATTATACTAAAAAGTAAAAAAAGACATTCCATCTTGACACAGGACAAATTTGGTGGCTGCTTTTCTTAAGATTGGTTTCAACTTGAAACCTTAAATGTTCAAACTAAGGAAGAATGGTGGTATTTTTTAGAGTCCCTTATAATTATAATATGCCTGCGTATTGCAATCCTATCCTATGGCCTGCATTATATTATAATAATAGCCTACAATTAGATTATGTAATACATAGTCCCTTCTTCTGTTCATAAATATCTATATGCTGATTTATCCTAATTGCATAGCAACCTCCTTCATCCTTTCTATTTTTATCAATATATTGAGATATGATTTCTAGCATTTCTAATCCATTGAGTGCATTTACAATAAATAAATGGGACTAGGCTACAGAATTGTGGATCAGTCATGATCTTGAACAATTTTGTACTGTATTCAGTCATACAAAAGTCATCTGAAACAAAACTGATTTCATTTGGGGTCTATCAATCTCTAATCAAAACATATTTTATAATCACTTTATTTTCTTTTTAGGAAGGGCCAACTAAATGGACACTGCAATGTAGGCACAACAGAAATTTTATTTCTGATTCTAGAATCTATAAAACTATTTGTTATGTCCTGAGAACTCTAGGAGTTCTCACTCAGGTCCACTCACTTTGTGTGGGCGTTATTCCCCCATTCCCATTGGTTGGTTCTCTCCAGCAGCCAGCTATAAAAGCAGGCTGCAGGGTCCAACCAGCTGCTGATTGCTGCGAGCCAGTTCCAGACGTGGCAAGCACGGTCAGCCCTTTATTGTAAAATAAAGTATTGTTGCACTCATGCTCTGGTTCAGCCTCTCATTGCTCAAACTTAACACTGGTGACGAGGATGGGATGGCTACCAGAAGCACCATGCAACCGCTGAGTCACTAGCCACCGATCCGCAGCCCAGAGAGAGCGATCGGCTGGCGATAAGGGAAACGCTGATCCGCAGCCAGAGAGAGCGGTCAGCCAACAAAACGAGCGATCAAAAAGAGCAAACGCTGATCCGCAGCCAGAGAAAGCGGTCTGGTTCAAAAAGTTAGAAGCGTCTGTAGCCGCTTGTTAGCCCCGCTACAGGGAAAGTGAAGCGCTGCGAGCCGCAGCCGCTCTGTATTTGGCGCGAAATTCAAACGGGTGTCATTTGAATTTCGAGCCAGTAGGAGACACAGCACAGCGCTGTAGGAAGTCACTAACGCCCACTTTTTGGCGCGAATCAAGACACCTCCAACGGCTAGCAGCCAACGTGGTAACCCAGAGAGAGAAAGAGAGGGTAGCAAAAAACCTCTCCAGAGCTGATATCACTAGTAACTCATGAGCGCCCGTTGTCCCAGAGAGATTTTTCCGCAGGTAGCCCAGCCGTTCCAGCACCATGAGCTCCAACCCAGTATTCCCGGCGTTTAAACCAGACGAAGAGAAGTGGGAATCGTATAAGAACCGCTTCAATCATTACATCGATGCGGTCGGTCTGGCGGATGCGGGAGAGCATCGGAAAAAATCCTATTTCCTAATCTACTGCGGAGCCACCGTTTACGATACCGCCGCAGCACTCGTGGCGCCGAGAGAATTGAAAAACGTTCCGTGGTCCGAGTTGCTTGAGGTCCTCACTAACCACTACGCTCCCAGGCCTTCACAAATCGCCAGGAGGTTCACGTTCCGTATGAGGAAGCAATCAAGTAAGGAGACCATCAATCAATATATGGCCGCCCTCAGAACAGCAGCCCTGCACTGCGGGTTTGGAACATACCTGGAGGACATGCTCCTCGATCAATTAGTTTGTGGGGTCAAGGATCTCAACCTACAGAGGCACCTGCTAGCAAAAAAAGACCTCAACCTCGCGCAAGCGGTCGAGGAGGCCCTAGCAGCCGAGCTGGCAACGAACTCAGCCACCGAAATTCAGGGCCCAAGTGCCAAGCTGGCATCGTTCCCAGTCCATTCCGAAGAGGTGGAAGCGGAGGACACCCACAATGATGAAAATGACGTCCACCGCCTAGCCAACGACAGACAGTCACAGGTAGGGGCCAAACAAGAATACACAGGTCCACCCAAGCACATCACACTGTGCCTAGCCTGTGGGGGATCGCATCAAAGGGCCACCTGCAAGTTTAAAGGAGCCACTTGCAACAACTGCCATAAGAGGGGGCACATCGCGAGAGTCTGCCAAGCCCCCCAAAGCGCGGCACACAGACCCCCGTCCTCGCACTCGGGACCACAGAGGCAAGTATTAAACTGTCGCACGCACCGCCTTGCCAGGCGTACTTGCCACACTATTAGTAAAATTTCTCTCTCCGTTTCCCTAGAAGGTAAACCGTGCCACATGGAGGTTGACACAGGGTCAGCGCTCTCAATAATCTCGTGGAGCACCCTCAAGAGACTCCACCCCAGCCTATCTACTACCCGGCTTCAGAGATGCCAGTTCGGTCTGAAGGACTACCAGGGGAAGGCCATTCCCGTGATCGGCAGAGGCAAGTTCTTTGTCAGTTTTAGAGCTTTTAAAGGCCACCTACCTCTAGTGGTAGTTAACGGCAATCTACCCACCTTATTGGGGCTCGATTGGTTTCCCCACCTCAGCCTAGGGCTAACAGGAGTCCATGCTGTCTCAACCTCAGACACTGACTCCTTATTCGCTGACTACGCAGATGTGTTCAGCGAGGAGCTGGGGTGTTATAATGGAACCCCCATCTCGTTCACCGTTGACCCCCAGGCAGTCCCAATCAGATTAAAACCACGTAGAGTTCCATTTGCTATTTGACCAAAACTAGACGCTGAATTGGATAAACTACTAAAACAAGGGGTCATTGAGCCAACAGATTTCGCCAAGTGGGAGACGCCCATTGTCACACCCTTAAAAAGATGGTAGCCTGAGAATTTGCTCGGACTACAAGACAACAATCAATAAATATTTACAAGTTAGCGCCTACCCTGTGCCCGTCATTCAGCACTTATTACACACATTCGAGCCGGGCAGTATTTTTGCTAAATTGGACATGTCTCAAGCATATCAGCAGTTCCCTGTTGATAACCAAACAGCGGAACTTCAGACCATCGTCACTCACAGGGGTGCCTTCCGATGCAAGCGTCTCCAATTTGGCGTAAGTGTTGCCCCGGGTATTTTTCAATCCCTCATGGAGCGGATTTTACAGGGCCTCCCTGGTGTAGTACCCTACTTCGACGACATCTTGGTCTCGGCCAGGGACAGACCCCAACTCTTCCAGAGAGTGCGAGCAATGTTAGAGAGGTTCAGACAGCATGGCCTCAAGTTAAAAAAAGAAAAATGTGCCATTGCCACTAGACAGGTGGACTTTCTGGGTTATAAAATTGACGCCTCTGGCATTCACCCCCTGGAGTCCAAGGTTAGGGCAATCCACGAAGCTCCCACACCAACCTCCAAAACGGAGCTACAAGCTTTCTTGGGGCTGCTGAACTTTTATGCATCCTTCTTGCCCCATAAAGCCTCAGTAGCCGAACCCCTACACAGATTACTAGACAAAAAGTCACTGTGGCACTGGGGGCACAAAGAAGACCAGGCGTTTAACGCCGTCAAATCACTACTTATGTCAGAGGCAGTGCTCATCCAATTCAACCCCAACCTTCCTTTAGTACTGGCAGCAGACGCATCCCCTTTTGGAATTGGGGCGGTCCTTAGTCACAGACTCCCCAATGGCGCCGAGGCCCCCATCGCCTTTTTCTCCAAGACGCTCTCGGCCACGGAGCGAAATTACAGCCAAATAGACAAGGAAGCCCTAGCAGCTGTTGCGGCCGTGAAAAAGTTTCACGAATTCCTTTTTGGCCACTTCTTCGAACTGGTCACCGACCATAAGCCCCTCCTGGGCCTACTGGCCGGCGACAAACAGACCCCTCAAGTCCTTTCCCCTAGAATGACAAGATGGACACTTTTCCTAGCGGCCTACTCATACAAACTTATTCACCGCCCGGGCAAAACTCTATCCCACGCCGACACTCTCAGTCGCTGCCCCTTACCCGCTCCGGCTGAAGACCCAGCTCCTGTCAACGCCATTTTCGAGATCACCCAGTTGGACCTGCCCATCACCGCCCTTGACATCGCCGCTAAAACCAAGGCAGACCAAACGCTCGCCCAGGTGCTCGACTGGGTGAGGAGGGGGTGGCCGGGAGGCAACGTTGATAACAAATTCGCACCCTTTAACACTCGCATGCAGGAGCTGTCCAGTTTGCAGGGTTGTCTACTGTGGGGCACTCGAGTGGTCATTCCGACATCGCTGCGTACACGAGTCCTGGAGGCGTTGCATGAGGGACACCCCGGCATCGTGAGAATGAAGGCATTAGCACGCAGCTACGTGTGGTGGCCGGGTCTAGGCGAGGACATTGTCAATTGGGTAAGTTCCTGCAGCATTTGCCAGGAATCCCGTCCTGCTCCCCCCATCGCCACCCCTACCAGATGGGAGAGCGCCAGCGCCCCTTGGTCTAGAATCCATATCGATCTGGCCGGCCCCGTGCATGGAAAGATGTTCCTAGTGGTCGTGGACGCTTATTCCAAATGGATAGACGTAGCACAGCTATCCACGACCACCACACTAGCAATCACCAACGTGTTAACGCGCCTGTTCGTTACACATGGACTACCCGACTCCATTGTCTCCGATAATGGCCCACAGTTCACATCGGTAGAATTCAGCCGTTTTGCTGCCAACCTGGGCATTCGCCACATTTTCACAGCCCCATTTCACCCTGCCAGTAATGGGTTGGCTGAAAGGGCCGTCAGGACCACCAAAGAGGCCCTCGCTAGGTTTGGCAGGGATGACTGGCACCACAAACTCGCACGGTTCCTGATGAGCCAGCACTCAACCCCCTGTGCAGTCACCAATAAGTCCCCAGCGGAACTTCTGATGGGCCAGCACCTGAGGACTGTATTGGACAGACTGCACCCACAATACTGCCCTGACTCTCCCCTCGCTTCTACTTCGGGGGTTAGACATTTTATGTTACAGGAGCCAGTATTCGCAAGGAATTTCGCTGGGGACCCACTTTGGATTCCAGGCGAGGTCATCGCCGTCACCGGGCCGAGATCGTATAGGGTCAGGCTGGAGGATGGTCGCGTCTGGAGGAGACACATAGACCAGCTTAGAAGGTGCCTCAGCACCCTTGCCAACAAGAATCCAGAGTCTCCAGTCGAAGGGGAACCACCTCATCCGCCGCCCAGCCACATCGCACCCAACGACCAGTCTGCACCAGCGGTCGTCCCGGTCAACCCAAACTCGGACAACAGCGCCCAGAGAGTTGACCAACCTGATCCAACCCACGAGAGCTCGACCCCAGAAACCAACCCGGTGGTTTCCGAGGATGCCCAGTCCGGAGGGAGCGTTGGCGACACTATGCCGGCTCAACCGTCACAGACTGAAACCGAACAGACAGACAATGTTCCCGAGCTGCGCCGTTCCGGGCGCCAACACAAGCCCCCCGTCTACCTCAAGGACTATGCATGTTCGCATCTGGGGGGAAGGGGTGTTATGTCCTGAGAACTCTAGGAGTTCTCACTCAGGTCCACTCACTTGTGTGGGCATTATTCCCCCATTCCCATTGGTTGGTTCTCTCCAGCAGCCAGCTATAAAAGCAGGCTGCGGGGTCCAACCAGCTGCTGATTGCTGCGAGCCAGTTCCAGGCGTGGCAAGCACGGTCAGCCCTTTATTGTAAAATAAAGTATTGTTGCACTCATGCTCTGGTTCAGCCTCTCATTGCTCAAACTTAACACTATTAACAATTCAGGAATTATTGCTGAGGTCTATTTTGTTTTCCTGAAAGCTCTGAAAGAGCTATGAAGAAGAGACAATCTTTTTTTTAATGCCTCTACTCAAAGCAACAAACAAGAAGGTTTTAATTTTGCCTTTTCAGACCTCACTAAAGATTAAAATCATTCTATTAGAATATAGTTTTTATTAAGTCCCTTGTATCCAATGTTTGCCATTTGAAAATCCCAAGTTAAAGGAAAAATAGCATTTTAAACACTATTATTTAGTATTAACTTACTTTTTTAAATAGTAAGGAAGCAGAACTGCTGGTATAGTCCAAAAATAATAATAATAGCAGCAACCTAGCTGCAGCTTCAGAAGCATCAGCCACAGGTATATAGGAACATTGTGTATATCTGCCAATTCCCATGGTTGACAACTATGCCACGAACTGCTTTTTGTATCTACGTGTGAAATTAGCCGACCTCCATCAAAAAAGAGATGAAGCAGCTCTCATGCAGTACTTACTGAATGAAGCATAATCAACCCCTCTTGCTTCTCTTTTTTGCTTAGGCTCCAGTTAATGAATGTTCACATGTTACAGTATTATTTTCTATTAATAGAACTCACATACATGTAACCAATACCTACCAGTAATGTTCCGTATAACAAATTTCTCTTTTTGATTTCCTGATGAAAAGTCAGCTCTACTGAGCTACATGCCATCATTTTCTTTGCTGTTAGATACATTTCTAAAACTGTCTATATATTGTACCCTTGCAAATTTTGCTAGATCAGATGGCTTTATGAAGCAATGACTCCTTAATGGACAATTTGATTGATAAAAGATAGTTTTTTATCATCACATGTCTCCACCAGACATATGGATCTTCTAGTCCAGAGGTCTCCAAACTTGGCAACTTTAAGACTTGTGGACTTCAATTCCCAGAATTCTCCAGCCAGCTTCTATTCTAGAATTCTACCTTTTATTTCTGAGAAAGCAGTAACGTTTCCTTTTCTAAATAAATAAATAAATTTCTGTGAACTGACAGAATGCAACAGTAGGAGGGAACTCAGCTTCCGATGACAGTTGGCTTTCTAGCATGCAATTTTAATTACAGAAACAGCATGCTCACCACATAGACCCATAGGAATGTGTTGCTCTAAATGAAGGCAAGGCCATTCTGGGCTACCAATATAAGAGAAAGGGGAACTAGAGTTCAGATGATACTTGGATCTGAAATGCCATTTATGATTGCTTGGTTCTGGTGGGCCCCAAAAATAAATTCTGAGAATGAAAGACTGAATACATACAGTATACCTGATGTTTTTCATAAGCTACCATTTGAAGAATTATTGATGATCAGCCTGATGTAGCATTTGTGGACCAAACCATAGTAGACTATTTGGCTGATCGTAAGAGCATCTCGTTGACATTCTGCTTGGAAACAAAACATACTCATCAAGTGAAGTAATGATCTATTTGCCACATTCTATAAACCACAATTGGTTGGGTTCATCCAATACAGGCTAAGCCAAAATCAAATGAACCATACCATGGCTGAGTGATGAAACAAGCCTGGAAATCAGTGAGCAATATATGCAAGGTCACTATATGGTTTGTCTGGGTTTAGCATTTGTACAGAATCAAATATTATGGTTTATAAACTCTAATACAGGGCTGTCAAACTTGGGACCCATGCCCAGTTTAATGAAGGAGGAGAAAGTTGTGACATGTCACGTGATGCCAGCATGACAACATGAGTTTGACTTAATGTGTTTTCTGAATTTAAGCCAATTGTGGCTTATTTACTAAGGTATAATGGGCAGCCTCCTATCCCTCAAATTATCTTTTTATGACCTATAATCCTCCTTTTACCATGACTAACAAAAATTTGCAGCACAAATTTCCAGCCTTTTTAGATGGGGAAGAGAGTAAAAATAAGTCCTAATGCACACATCTCACAGTTAAAAAGACAAAATTGACTATCCCTCCCCCCCAAAAAATCTTCTTTCCCCCATACATATGATAATATGATATGTCCTTAAATTGCTTGAAGGACAACTGGGATATAAGAAAAGAAAAATGCATGAATGATTGTATTTTATACTTGAATGCCCGTTCTTATTCCTGCTTATTACAGTGACCATTGGTACATCTGGAACAAATTAGGGGAGTCTGTGCCAATTCTATACCAAGGGTTGCTTGACTACAGCACCCATCATCCCACACTAGTGTTCATAATGGTTCAGTTTGACAAGAGTTTTACATCATGATGTCCAAAGTCAAACTAGGCCCCTTTCCCTTTCTCTGCCAAGGCATTCTTAACCAATATTAACTTCAGACAGTTCTGACTTAAGTTATTGCCTATCCCACAGGCCAGCTCTAAGATGCTTGTAAATCATTTCTAGAAATGTTTCTGAAAAATACATTTTTCTCCTTTGCTGTAATGAATCTTTTTTCTTTTTCACATAGCCAAACAACAGGACACAGAGAGGAGGCTGATTCATACTCCTAGCTTTTCCCAGCTGTTATTAATCATAGAAATAGCATATCTCAGAAGTATGGCAACAAAACCCACCCTTCTGTAGAAATGGCACAGTTGGCTGTTGTTCCCACTGTGGATGTGTGATCAGACAGAACACCAGGATGTGAGCAAAAGAATTCATGCACCTGCATTCATTTATATCTGGGCACATCAGTCGCAAAGGCCATGAACTAAAAATACTTCGTGAATTAAAGGCAAATTAATCTGATGTGACTTTTAAAAATGAGCATCCTAAATGCATTGGGGGTAATTCCTAAGCCATGGCATTTCTCTTTCACACTTTCACAGCTTTGCAACTAAGGAGATAATTGAGTTCAGAATGCATAGATTAAACCAATGGCAATTGAAAAGAGGGACCAAGGGAAAAAAATCAGTTATTTTCTAGATCAATTTTTGGAACCAAAGAGCAATATGCCATCATAGGAATCACAAATATCTTAGGTGTATTTGGATCCCAGAGATGGACTCCACTACAGTAATATTTTTTTACAAAAAATTATCAAAATATTTCTATTTGTATAACTGGATTTTTAATTTAATTTAAATAATTTATGGAAATTAATACTAGTTATATTCACAGCCCTAGAGTTGCAGTGTAGAATTAAATGCATATCATGGCATAATTGACTTATTACTCAGTTCAGTACAATGAAAGAGAGAGTCAGTTTATTTTATTTTAGTTTAGTTTAGTTTAGTTTAGTTTATTGTCATTGTACCTCATACAACAAAATTAAATTAAATTCAATATACATTATAACTATAAAAACAAAACACACACATACATCCTTCACATTCTATACAATTGAACTGAAAACCCGATATTGCAGGGGTCTGCAACTTTAAACACTCAAAGAATCATTTGGACCCATTTCCCACAGAAAAGAAAACACCAGGAGCCACAAAACCTGGGTGGGCGTGACCAACTCGACATCACTCATTCCCACCCAGTCACATGGACACACACCCCCAGCCACACCTACCCAGGTTTTGTGGCTCCCAGTGTTCTCTTTTCTGTGGGAAACAGGTATCTCTGTGTGTCTCTCTCTCTCTTTCTCTCTCTGTCTCTCTCTGTCTCTTTTTCCCTCTCTGTCTCTCTTTTTCTCTCTGTCTCTATCTTTCTCTCTTTCTAATCTCTGTCTCTCATGAGTCTCTCTCTCTTTCTCCCTCTCTCTCTCTCTCTCTCTCATCTCTCTCTCTTTTCCACTCTCTCTCTCCCTCTCTCTTTTTGTCTCTCTCTTCCAGCTCTCTCAGCTCACTCTCTCTCTCATCTCTCTCTTTCTCCCTCTCTGTCTCTGTCTCTCTCTCACCTCTTTTTAACTCCCTGTCTCTCTCTTTCTCCCTCTCTGTCTCTCTCTCATCTCCTCTCTCTTTTCCTCTCTCTCTCTCTTGTGTCTTTCTCCCTCTCTGTCTCTCTTTCTCTCTCTCTCTCTCTCTCTCTTTCTTTCTAATCTCTGTCTCTCATGAGTCTCTCTCTCTCTCTTTCTCCTCTCTGTCTCTCTCTGTCTCTGTCTCTCTCCTCTTTTTTCTTCCCTGTCTCTTTCTCCCTCTCTGTCTCTCTCTCATCTCTCTCTCTCTTTTCCTTTCTCTCTCTCTCTCTGTGTGTCTTTCTCCCCCCCTCTCTCTCTTTTTCTCTCTGTCTCTGTCTCTCTCTTTCTAATCTCCGTCTCTCATGAGTCTCTCTCTCTCTCTTTCTCCCTCTCTCTCTCTCTCTCTCTCTCTCTCTCTCTCATCTCTCTCTTTCTCTCTCTTAGTCCCTCTCTCATCTCTCTCCAGCCTCTCTCATCTCTCTCTCTCTCTCTCTCCAGCTCTCTCTCTCTCATCTCTCTCTTTCTGCCTCTCTGTCTCTCTCTTTCTCTGTCTCTGTCTGTCTGTCTTTCTGTCTCTCTCTTGTGTGTGTGTTCCCTCTTGAACCGTTTCCAAAAACAGGCAAGGATTACTGGTTTTTTTGTTTTGATGATGTTGTTCTTTCTTCTTATTTGGGTGTTTTTTACCATACGATTTAAATGAAGAGTCATTTCAGGTTCCCAGATAAATGAAGCTCTTTCATCCCCCTGCTGTGGCTCTCTGTCAGTTGAACACACTACTGGCTGGCCCTCACCCCTCGCCCTCTCTTCCCAGTCACTCCTTGCCCAGCCTGAGAAGGTAAAGGTGACAGCAGGGGATGAAGACTCACTCCATATTCCAGAGCAGGAGTGATGCACTCCTGTACTTGAACTCTTCTTCTGGCCTTTGTTGGTGCTGCATGCACCTCAGTTGCTCGGCGAGATGTGAAACTTGCTCTCCACCTCGAGACACTGACCCAGCCTGGTTGCGAACAATCCTGCTGCTGTTGCCGCCTCCATAGCCTGCTTTCTTCTACCTTCGCTTCATTTGGAACATGCTTTTGAAGAGTACATGATCTGTTACACAGTCAGCTTTTTGCTAGCTATAACTAACCTCCCCCATCTCCTTGTACCACTAAATATAAAGTTTGGTTTTGGTGAACTCCATTAAGTGATATCCATCTATATCAGGGGTCTCAAACTTGCAGTCTGCGAGCCGGATGCATCACACACTGCCCAGTTTATCAAAGCGGGGGGAAAAACTCATGATACATCATGTGATGACGCCATGATGATGCGAGTTTGACACCTCTGATCGATACAGTAATCACCGTGGTTGTTTAAAGACTATGATAGCCATGAATAAATCATTGGAGTGACAGAATAAAAGTTGTTTTTCTGCTTCAATTCTGTTTCCTAGGCCATACAGTCCAGCTACATTTTTCTCATTATTGTTTCTAGGCACCAGTCACAAACAGCACATCTTGCTTTCATGTTTTGTTGATTTCAAGTTGAACCTGATTATAAACTCATCGACCTCTCATCTTCTGCATCAGTGGATGGAACATGAATACCATATCAAAAAATTATCCCCCAAGTACAATTGATGTTATTCAGCTATTGTCTACATTGTAACCAATATTATTTCTGCTGAATCCTTCCCGACTATAAAAGCCAGGCCATTCCTTCTTCCTTTTTCACACCCGAGTAGTAACAACATGACCTTCTAACTGAAAGAGTCCACTTTTCAATCCATTTCAATTTGTAGTTGCCTAGGATGTCACTGTGTAATTGATTCATTTTTCATTATGCTGAACTTTTCCATACTTTGCTTCATGCATTCCAGGTTCCCATATATTTCTGTCTTTGCAGCTTTAGATTTTTTCTGTATGGTAACATCAGCAACTAGGCATCCTGAAGAGTTTAATCTAGCCTTGTCATAAACACCATTAGTACTTGAAAAGATCCTCAGCTCTTTCTCAGTATCTGACATAAGGAGTCCATCATCTGGCACTTTATCATCCACTGGCTTATATCATCTAGCTAGCTAGCTCCTTGGTGCAATATAGGAATGTTTACCATTGCATTCTTCCACAGTGTGAAATTATGATGCCTTTGCTGAGGTCAGTAAAGCGATCCTCCAACTCCAGTATTGTCCTATTTTGCTGTTGCCAAGAATAGATGCCTGTTTGCTTCACCTGGGCAACTGGGACAACCTTAATGCCTACAGTGATCCTGCTGGGAATATAAACTCTTGGCCTACACTTCCTGTGTTTGTAACTGAAATACACCTTCAGTACCACTGGGGCAGCATAGTTAGGGCACTGGAAAGTTAGCAAAGGTTTGTTTTCCTCCTCTGCCTCTTTAATTGACCTTTATATTTTGGAAATATTGGAGCATCAAGAACATTTCAGTTCAGTTTGCCGGGAGGGTAGGAGTAAGTACTACCATGGCTTTTCAGCTATCTCATAAATGGTTCAGCTGTAAGTTGTGGGGGTTGAAAAATAACAGGCACAAAATAGCATGTTCTACCCAAACTTCCAGTACCCAGCCATTGGTAAGATACCCTTTTTAGTTTTAACTTTCTTATTCCAAATAATCCTTTCTCCAATTAGAAATCCTCTATATATGTACAACACCTGGGATTCCCATCCAGAATTGCAAGTAGTCAAACCTTTTCTAAAAATGTTTGTCAGTTCTCCTTAATCCACTCTTATCAAATATTTTTATTGGAAACCTTGAATATTAAAATCCTGAGTCTCTAAAATTATTTTGGGAAAATTTACCAATACATTAAAAGACAATAATAATATCTCTGTGTGTGTGTTTAAAAAAAGAGTTTGAGATGGCAATATGATTAACTTTTGATGCCATAGCTGAAAAGAAGTCTTCATTTTTCTTGCTAAATAGTAGCACATTCAAAAAGGAGTTGTAGTGTTTTAATAACTTAATATACAATGTCTTTGAAATTCATAGATTCATAGAGTCAGGCAAAATAATAATATGCTTTTTGATTGCAAAATTCATTTGAAGTATGTTGCTGATTACTTGACATTCATTTAAAACAAAAAATTGTGAGACAGAAATTTAGTAAAATTTGCTTTGTCCAAAAATGGTATGTAGTTTTCTACCAATGAGAAAAGAGGTTTTCAAAAATTAAATATCAGTTCAAATAAAATTGACCCAAATGGAGAGGGAGGAAGCAAAGCGCACACAGAGAGCAGGTGGCTTAATACAATCAGAGCTAGTATGTCAGTTGAGGTCACCTGGAGATGTCCCAACAACAGTTTTTTCTGAAGGCTCAGTTAAAGTTGATATATTATTTCTGTTATTTATTAGATCTGACTGATTCTTTTTTTAAGAACAACTTTAAATAATTCACTCAATAAAATTAATCCAACTTTGAGAAGAGTGGCACGTTTTTTACAGTCATGCATAAGGCCCAAAAATGTCTATCTGTATTTTTAAAAAATAGAGATTAAGTTTGTATGTACCAAAGCACATACATGTTTGTATGTATCAAAACACTTTCCCCTGAATCATGTATGTATTAGGACATCTCCTTGAGAGACATTCAAATGGTATATTGTTTCCTAATAGTTCAATCTTGGACATACAATCGTTCTGGGGATATTTGGATTGGCGACAGTTTGTATATTACTGCCTCATTTATCTAGAAAACCGTTGGATGCTTGTTACATCTAGGACTCCTTCCTGTCTGTTCTCTGGATTTTGCTTCAAAACTTGAACTTGGTTGTTTTTCAATGTTTTCTGCTCTCTGGAATCCACTCATATCTGTTGTACTTGACATCAGTCCTGGCTGTAGATCTGCACAAAAATAGGACACATCTCCACAGGCATTCAGCCTTAGAGTGGGATAGATAACTGATATACACTGACACCATCTTGATGGTAGAAAAGCGCATGGAGGTGCTTCCTGTGGAGACTGGTTTGTTTCCATAGTAAGTGTTCCCTGTGGCATATTCCGAAAGCATCTTTATTTCAAGAAGACAGATGAAATCTTTCTGCTTGGTCTAAATACGCAATACTAAGCTGTAGTTTTCTTATTCTGTAAATGGTTCTAAATATTGATTTGGAGGGCAGTAGAAATATCTTTTAGAAGGATCTTTAAGGCCTTCCTGTATAAGATTCTCCTTTTTAAAAAAGAAGAATCCATGTTCTTAGAATCATACCTCATGCTGACATGATTGCCAAAGTTTTAAAGAGATTTCAACTCAGTCTGTATTTGAACCTCTTTTTCATTTGTAGGAATGGAATGCAAGTTTCTGTTGTGTATGTTTTATGGAGGCCTATGGTAGGACACTTAAAAATTGTAAGTGTTCCGAGAAAGTCAAGTGTTAAGGGTTTGGTGTTAGGAATTTTTTACACTGAATATCATCCCAGGAGAATTCCCTTTACCAAACTGTTGCCAAAATGGTGAAAACACTTTTCATACAAGAAAGAACTTGGCACTCTGTTATCTGAGATCATGGATTCTTTATTACTGATATGCAAATAATGGACATCCTAGGGGGTGTCATGTGCAGTGTTTTGTTTATTCTGCCTTTATTATTTTTTATAAATAACCCCAAGGCACTGGATTTTTTTTATATACACATATACATACATATGCATACACACACAAAGTAAGCGTCTCTTTTCCTTTGCTTACCAGAAGATGAAACTCTGATAAGCAAAAACTGTCCATATTCTTAACTATTACACTTGAAATATTATGACCCTGAAATCTTTGTTTCTACCTACTCATGTCCCCTTCTGTCTAAGGATCAACTCTAGAAGATTTAACTGAGCCATTTTATATATTTTTTTCCCTTTAGTTCTTCATATTTGGGTTCTTTTTTAGTATGATGTGCTCTTTTCTAGAGGGAGCATTAATATAACTCCACAGAAGCTGCCTTGTGGAACAACAAACTTTACTTAACAGCATGAAGCCTTTTTCTTTTTTTTTTACATAGATTAAATTTAATCCTCCAGATTTTGGTTTTTTGCTACGATTCTTCAGACATGATTCCCCTTAGATACCCAAAATCACGTCAGTTGTTTCTAATGGCAGGATGCTTTAAAAATGTTAGTCATGCTGCTGGGCAGAAAAAGAAATCCATTCTCTAGATTATGCTGAACCAACCAAAAGCCATAACTAAGTTATCTTCAGGAACTATAGAAACCAGTGTCTGGCTACTAGAGTTTGAGGGAAATGAGACAACTGCACTCATTTTGTCCCCATTTTTTCAGAATGTATAGTGGAGAATCTTTATCACCAAGACTTTACACAGCTAAAAATCTTGAGATTTCCAGGTTCCTAAATTACATGAAAAGTCTTTGAGATTGGAAGTTATCTCAGAACTAATTGGATTAGTTACATTTGCCTCCTCACAGGTACAATGGTAAGTCATATATGGTTATTTCAAGTTGTCTTGAATTTGGAAACACTGTCACTGTTTTAGGTACTACAGAGTAATTAAAGCAAGAAAAGGAAGGGACAGTACATAGAACAAGTCATTGCAATTATAGTAGAAATTGAGAGTTGTTGCAATCATATATCTTGGTTTATAATAGTGGTGTGAAATGACTTTGAGGGTTTCTCGGATCCCAAAGGGTCATTGGAGAGAAATATTATTGCCACCAGTTCCAGTTTTTGAAAATATAAAATACACCTTTAACTCCAGAATATCTGGAGTGTGGCGAACAAAAGCTAGGATGAGCATCCTCTGATCTTTATGATCTCTCCACAAGCCACGGGTGGTGAAACTCCTCTGTTGTCTTAGTCACGGGGAGGATTCACACTTTCTGCTTTGGTCCGTTGCCCATGCAAGTCACTCAACAGTGTAGGAATAGATGAAGTTGTTCTTTTCCCACTCCAAAACTCTGAAAATGCACCTTTCACATGTGCTTCTCAGCTTCCGTTCAAAGCTGCTGTTTTCTGAGACTAAGCATCTTTTTTTTTAATTTAAGTTTTTATTGGTTTTTAAAAACAAACATAAACAAACAAAACATAAAAAACATCAAGCCATCTTCCATAGGTGTACATACAGCGTGCCGGTTGGTTTACAAATTGTTTTGTGCTTCCATTTCGTAGTCTTCAATTACAATTACATTGCATATAATCTCGTATTTTCAATCTAAAATTAAATACCTTAGTATCATTATTAATCAATCATTTGACTGTACTTTTATTCCTTCATGTTTTACAAGTTAATCATAATTTACTTAGTTTGTTTTATAACAGTTCATATTATCACCCCAAATCTATCCTAAAATCATTTTGTAGATATAATAAGAAAGAAGTACAACTTTATATATTTATTATTTTCTAAAAGTCTACATATTTCATTGCTGTAGACTACATACTTCATTAGTTTTTGCCACTGGCAAAAAGAGCTTCTCCTACCAGGGACTTTGTGATATCCCTGGGATCGACAGGATGCGCTCTTTACGTTCACCATCTCTTCGGGATGGTTTAGATCCACTTGGACTGTCCAGGAGCAAAGATAGCGACAGCAATCTCAGACCTCCAAGATCGCATGCCGTATCGTCGCGGCCCCAGCTCCGCCCCCCCCAGAGACTAAGCATCTTAAGCCCTTCAAAAAGGACACTCTCCTGTGCGTTATTCAATTCTAGAAGAGCTCTGATTGGCTACAGTGCAAGCACACCTTTCCTTGAAACAGTCAGTTGCTGTTGCTGGCTCCTATAATTCTTAGATGGCCAGTAATTGCTGTTTTTAATCATCTTGCAGTTGAACCAATGAAGCTGGTTACCTATCTTCAACTAAAAAAAATCTATGTTCACTCAACCCTAACAGCATCCAAAGAGGCATCGTGTTTCTGCACAAATTTCCTGAAGGACACACACACCCTGCTTTCCTGTCCTTCCCTACACAGTGCTCCAAAGTTTCTTTTCCATTTATTTTTAAAGCATCTTTAAGTTGCATCATAGGCTTGTTGATATTTGCTATCTATGGAGCTGAAATGTATGCATACAAGAACAACCTGTGCCATGTTGCCTTATATCAGGGGTGTCAAATCCAATCGCATCACGCGCCATAATGTGACAGGAATTTTGTTTTTTGCCTTTGCGGAGCCAGAGTGGGCATGACCTGTGGCCCACAAGCCACCAATCTGACAAGCCTGCTTTATATTATAGGATGAGTGCAACGAGTAAATCCAAATGAGAAAAAAGATAAAAGGGTTTCTGTTAGTATCAAAGGAGGTGGCATGGGAAACATCTGAGAAAGGTTTGAGGGCTAGCAAGAATGTAACAGATGATGATGTTGATGTTGTTGTTGTTGATGATGATGATGATATCCAGTCACATCCAATTCTTGGCAATTCTATTTGTGAGGTCTCTCTGTGTCTTCCAATCCTGCACTATTTCTTTGAGTTGTTCTATGCTCTGCCTGGTATCAGCTTTGATATAATCCAGCCAGTAACTCTTCCAAACATACTTGATTTCTACAGTGAATTCTGCCATAAGACATGGGCAAATTAAATGAGACACAGTTTCATGATTTTACCTTCTAATGACATGTCTGGTGTTATGCACTCCAGATTTTTGTTGGTCACCTTTGCTGTCCAAGGAGGAACAATCCCTAGGCTTGCCTTTCCTGTGCAGATGAGAAGGGCCAAAAGGAATAGAACAACCAATAACATCTAATGGTAGCTTAGTCTCACCTGACCCCTAACCTAGCTGTATCACCCATCCACTGAAATCTGGATTGGCATTTCTGAAGTCAATTGAAGAAACACCTGGGAATTGCATGGAAGAATAGCAGCTTTAACTGCTCTATGGAATTGTTCACGGTTCTTGCACTAAATTCCTGTTTGTTGTGCCATTGTGTATTAAGTTAGCCAGAATGAATGGACTTACATCACACAATAAATTGTAGTAGCTTAGCATATATATATAAAACAAGCCCTGTGATAGCACCTTTGATAAATACCTTTTCCTTCTTACTAATTAATAGAAATAAAAAAAAATTGCCAAAAAGAAACATCAGAATTGTCAAGAGCAGCGGTCGCCAACTGGTGGGCCGTGGAAAAATTTTGGTGGGCCGCAGAAAAAATGGCCCCCAAAAGCAATTAACCTGGGCCGTGCAGTTCTCAGGCCCCCTGGCTCTCTGAGGGACCCTAGAGTCAGGTCCCTGAGATGCATGCGCCAACCAGCTCCTACACCCGGCAGCGGCGGCAACAGCAGTCCCCTCCCCCAGTGCCCGCTGTAAGCTCTCCCCATTCGTTCTCTAGCTTTGAATTGCTCCCGCCTCTCTTTCCTCCCCCCCCCTGCACCCACGTGCAGGCAGGAAAGGAAAGGGAGATGGAGCCATGTGCAGGTCTCCACTCTCCCACTCCTCGCTGCCTCTCCCAACATCGAAGCCTCGGAGACGCAGGCAAAGTAGCATCCTGAGTTGCCTTAGCATGCTCGGTTAGTTAAGAATCGCCCTACCCAGAGAAGGAAGTGGTACTGGAGGAGGAGGAGGAGGAGGCAGTAGTGGAGAAGCAAGCCACTCAAGGCACTACTGCTATGGTGGCTTTGCCTGCGTTTCCAAGGCTTCGATGTTGGGAGAGGCAGTGAGGGGTAGGAGAAGAGAGAGCTGTGCATGGCTCCATCTCCCTTTACTTTCCTGCCTGCACATGGGTGCGGGGTGGGGCGGGGAGGAAAGATAGGCGGGAGCAATTTAAAGCTAGAAAACTAATGGGGAGAGCTAACCGTGGGCGCTGGGGGAGGGGACTGTTGTTGCCGCCACCGCTGTGTGTGGGAGCGTGCATCTCAGGGACCTGAGCTGGGAGGTACGGGAACTGCAAGTGGGAGCGTTTGATGATTTCGAAGAACTCCTGGAACACAGTAGATGTTTTGTAGGTCTCAGTGAAAGACTGAGATTTGTTTCGTCTCCTTTCCTCCCCGGGTAATGCGAGAGATGCTTTCTCTCTCCTCGCGACCCCTAAATAATCACTGGCTGTGACTGGGTTTGGCAGCAAAGTGCTAAAGCGAGCAAAGTGCTCCCAGGGACACCTTTCCTCGCCTGTCTCCAGGTGAGGCTGGAAGAGCCCTCCCCCCCCCCCAGCTTTTCCTCGGCTGCAGATCTGAGCCTCTCAATCCTCCACCCAGGATCTGAAAGGAGCTCCCACTTTCTCCCCCTCCCCTCCCCCAATTAATTACCAAGAGCGGGCAGTCCTTCTGCAGGCAGAGGCCTGCTGAGAAGCCCCTGGAGTGGCAGCCAAGGGGCGTTGCCCCCAAGGAGAGCAAATCCCCCTTTCTGCCTCTGTATCTCCCAGTGGCAGTTGCCCCAAGGCCCCTCAGCTCAGACACACACAAACACAGACACCACCCGCTCTTTGGAAGGTGCCAGGTGGGGGGAGACTTCCAGCCCGGAATGTTTTATTTTGTTATCATTAAGCATTTACATTTTTGTTATAATTAAATAAGTAAGTGTGTGTGTGTGTGTGTGTGTGTGTGTGTGTGTGTGTGTGTGTGTGTATCATGTATGTATGTATATGTGTATATACACTGCTCCAAAAAATAAGGGAACACAAAAATAAGACATCCTAGATCTGAATAATGAAATATTCTTATTAAATACTTCATTCATTACATAGTTGAATGTGCTGACAACAAAATCACACAAAATTTATCAATGGAAATCAAATTTGGCAACCCATGGAGGTCTGGATTTGGAGTTACATTCAAAATTGAAGTGGAAAAAAGCACTACAGGATGATCCAGCTTTGATGTAATGTTCTTAAAACAAGTCACAATGAGGCTCAGTAGTGTGTGTGGCCTCCACGTGCCTGTATGACCTCCTTATAACACCTGGGCATGCTCCTGATGAGGTGGCGGATGGTCTCCTGAGGGATCTCTTCCCACACCTGGACTAAAGCATCCCCCAACTCCTGGACAGTCTGTGGTGCAATGTGGCATTGGTGGATGGAGCGGGACATGATGTCCCAGATGTGCTCAATTGGATTCAGGTCTGGGGAATGGGCGGGCCAGTCCATAGCATCAATGCCTTCATCTTGCAGGAACTGCTGACACACTCCAGCCACATGAGGTCTAGCATTGTCTTGCATTAGGAGGAACCCAGGACCAACCACACCAGCATATGGTCTCACAAGGGGTCTGAGGATCTCATCTCGGTTCCTAATGGCAGTCAGGCTACCTCTGGTGAGCACATGGAGCGTTGTGCGGCTCCCTAAAGAAATGCCACCCCACACCATTACTGACCCACTACCAAACTGGTCATGCTGGAGGATGTTGCAGGCAGCAGAACGTTCTCCACGGCGTCTCCAGACCCTGTCACGTCTGTCACATGTGCTCAGTATGAACCTGCTTTCATCTGTGAAGAGCACAGGGCACCAGTGGCGAATTTGCCAATCTTGGTGTTCCCTGGCAAATGCCAAACGTCCTTCACAGTGTTGGGCTGTAAGCACAACCCCCACCTGTGGACGTCAGGCCCTCATACCACCCTCATGGAGTCTGTTTCTGACTGTTTGAGCAGCCACATGCACATTTGTGGCCCACTGGAGGTCATTTTGCAAGGCTCTGGCAGTGCTCCTCCTGTCCCTCCTTGCACAAAGGCGGAGGTAGCGGTCCTGATGCTGGGTTCTTGCCCTCCTACGGCCTCCTCCACACCTCCTGATGTACTGGCCTGTCTCCTGGTATCACCTCCATGCTCTGGACACTTTGCTGACAGACAAAGCAAACCTTCTTGCCACAGCTCGCATTGATGTGCCATCCTGGATGAGCTGCACTACCTGAGCCACTTGTGTGGGTTGTAGACTCCGTCTCATGCTACCACTAGAGTGACAGCACCGCCAGCATTCAAAAGTGACCAAACCATCAGCCAGAAAGCATAGGAACTGAGAAGTGGTCTGTGGTCACCACCTGCAGAACCACTCCTTTATTGGGGAAGTCTTGCTAACTGCCTCTGCTTTCCACCTCTTGTCTATTCCATTTGCACAACAGCATGTGAAATTGATTGTCAATCAGTGTTGCTACCTAACTGGCAGTTTGATTTCACAGAAGTGTGATTGACTTGGAGTTCCATTGTGTTGTTTAAGTGTTCCCTTTATTTTTTTGAGCAGTGTATATATAAAATTTATATTTAACATAAAAAAATTATATTAAATATATTACATTTTTAAAAAATTCATATGAGTGGTCCCCGGGATTTAAAAGTATGTGTTTTGTGGTCCCTGAGATCCAAAAGGTTGGCGACCCCTGGTCAAGAGGAAAGTCACTTCTCTTTTCTTCCCCCCTTTCCATCTCCCAAGTTCTTTGGAGGAGTCTCTGCAAGTATTTACTTTTCTTTCATCTTCTAATCACTCACAATGGCACTAATTAGCTTTTTTTTGGAAGGATCCCATTTTGTTTCACGTGGCATTCTGAAGTTGTTAGAATCTGTTTAGAATTTATCTGAATCATCTGTACACTCTTAGCAATTTGACAGGACTTTGTGTGGGATTAAAAATCTGACATGTTTAATAGCTTGAGAGATCCCCTCCTCCATTAATATAACAATCTACTGCTGGGTTCTTTCCCAGAAGTTTATAATATACCATCCAGAAAAGAATTTGAGTGAACATTGCAAAGTATTATTTTTCCTCCTTTTTCAAGAACTTAGACTATGGTTAAGACTACAAGGATTCCTAACCATCTAATGTTAATCAACATAAACTTTAGATTTCTGTGACTTTGTAGAGATTCAAGTTTTCTACATAAAATATCTTTTGATTCCCTACAGATGAAATGGGAGGGTGTTTTTTCAATTTCTAGAATTGAAAAAGCATTCATTGTTTACTGCAAGAAGTATCTATTTTTTTTTATAGCCTTGAGTGTTTGAAATATATTTCTGTATTGATACAAAATGTATTGCACAGGTCTACCTTGCCTTAGTAGGTGATCAATTATTCAGCATGTAATTCATTTAAAATTAAAAGGCACATTATTAAATCTATGCTTTACATTTTCTATCCACACACCAGTTTTTCCAATATATTTTGAGAAAATTTTTATTTGCTTTTGTTACTGGATACCATCCAAGAAAAAACGTAGTTTTAATTTAGGCTATTTGTATAAAATCCTCTGCATTTATCATAAGTTCTGTGTTTACATTTTAAACAGCATGCCCAGTTATTTAGAAGAAAACATAGTTTCGGTGCAATTCATCCAGGATTTTGCTTCCACAATTGAGCAGATACCCAACTTTTGGAGACTGTAGGCACATTTGTAATGTGGGAACATGCTTTAGATAGTCTCACAAAATGGCTACTGTGGGTTGGTGCTATGAATGTCATAAAACATTCCTCTATTGGAAAACAAAACAAGCAACAGCAGCTCCTCACCATTTCCACCCTCCCACCCCGCCCAAGAATGTCTGTTAAATTTGTGTGAAGGTCAGAGGTACTGCTGAAAATACAGGCTTATTCTTGAGGTGGGTGCTTCACTTAGTAGCATGCTAGCTTCCCTTTATTTTTTTTAATAATGAATGTAAGCAATAAAAATTAGTAGGTCTAGGAAATAGGCAACCACATGGTCGCTAGTGAGTATGGTATTAGAGACCAGGGAATAGAATATATGCATGAAGTAAGTATAGTATTCAATTATTTGATGTCCCTATATGGTGATATGAAATCTGTGGTTCTTCAAATGTTGCTGAATTACTACCCCCAGCATCTCCAGCTACCAGCATTGGTCTCTGGAGGAATCATATCAGCAGTAAAAACAAATCTTTTCATCAATAATTAAAAGATATTTACCCCGCCTTAATTTGTGTTCAGATTCTTGGCCTATAGCTTCTATGAAACCAGACTTGATTTATTTATATCCGTGACATCCAAGAACGTTTTCATTATACAAAAATATATGTATGAAATATATTGAGGTGCTTAACGTTTATTATATTTAGAGGGCCACAACTGATAGACCATTGGTTCGTCTACTTCAGCAGTGACTGGCTATTCAAGATTTCACATAGGAATTCCTTCTCACCTTACCCCAATCCACCCACAAAGAATAAGCACTGACAAAGAATTCCATGGTATCTTTTACAGCTACAGCTACCACTTTAAGTAGTAGATACTGCTGTCCTAAAGAGTATGTTGCTTTAAAAGAAAAGCCACATACTATTCTTGGTCAGAACAAAGGAATAATCCACTGTTTAGAAAAGACCTGAATCAGCTATACCAGGGGTGTCAAACTGGCGGCCCACGGACCGGATGCATCATGCGCAGGCCACGCCCACCCCATCTCTGCAGAGGGAAAAACATCACAAAACATCACATGACAGCAACGTGACACCGTGAGTTTGACACCCGTGAGCTATACAAAACACCAATTTTCTTTGTTGTGGAAAGATTGTTCCCTTCCTTAACAATGTATCTCTGCTTTTTTTACACAGCTCACCCCAATAAGTAAATTGTTTTCTAACTTAAACCTCTTCTTGCTGGGAAAAACTGATAATTCCTGATTGAATTAGGAATAAGTGATAACTTCCATAAAAAGCAGGGGTGTGTGTGTGTTAAGAGTTATCAAGTCTATGCCAGGCTATGCCAGTCCATGTCCCAAAGTTACCGTTTCTAAAATATCAATCAGACTGTCTCATCCAAATTAGAAAAAAACAAAAACAAAACAGCAACAGATTATAGTCTTTTTTTCCCCTTACCAATTACATCCTAACTAGCATGATTTTTGAGATGAAACATATTTCAGGCAAACAGTGGGGTGCACATCCAATATTTCAGCTTCATTTTCTCTTTTTCCCCGCCACCCCTTCCCTTCCTTATGGCTATCAAGCAGTGCTAAAGCTGTTGCTTGTTTATTCCAGCACTACAGTTTTGGTTTAAAAAAAAAAGGCAGAAGACATGCTATTTTATAATAGGCTTTTCAAAAACAAACAAACCCCCCCCCCCCACCCTGTGTAGTTATACACTTGCTTGTTAGTTACCTTTGCTGTCCGTGGAATATACGAGAACCTTCTCAAGCACCACAGCTCAAACTTTCTAACATTACTTTTAAACTTCCCTCCTGTCAATTTGAGGTTATGCCCCCATGTTCTTGATTATTGAAAACATTGCCTTCTGGAACCTTATTCACACCCTTAAATATATTTATAAAGATTTCAATCATGCCCCTCCCCCCCCCTTTTTTCCTTTTGTCCTCCAGGCTGTACATATTCAGTTCCTCCAGTCTCTTCTGATATGTTTTGTCCCTCAGACTTTCCTTGCATTTCTTTTTTAAAGTGATGTCTCCAGAACTGGGCACTGTATTCCAAGTGGGGGTATTCCTAATAGTGGAATTAGGATCTCTTTTCCCACCCCCAGCCCTTTTTTGCCTTCACAGCTACATGGCCACACTGTTTATTCATTTTATAGTGCTAAGAACACATCTAAATCCTTCTCTTCTGTTGTGCTGTCTAACGCTGTATCCCCAATACTATACCCTGCCAAAAGATTCTTTCCCCCACCTAATATAGTGATGCACATGTGAGAAAATAATTTAATAACCATTAAAATAGAATTTTATGGCTCTTAATTGTATTGCATTAAGAAATTTCTGTTTTGCAGTTTTGTTGCATGGAATGTTATTTTGGGATAAACCATTCTGAAAACTTTATTAACTAGATTCAGGCAATTTTATGCACTGTGATTTCTGAAGTCAATTTTCACTCCTAGGTATTCTGTATCAGCGATGACCTTGCTCTGTCTTTTGCATTCTGTGAAGTTACTGTCCATACCTGTTATAAGCAAAACAGCACTAGAAGAAGTAAATATTACCTAGCTCAGGGAATATCAAATTTTGCAAAAGCATATTGAAATCTTCTGGGAAACAAACAAAATAAATAAATTATGAAGGCCAGAGTAAATCAAATTGCCCGCTGCCGAAAACAACTCATTGTGGACCATGCATGCTAGGTGGCATTGGAGGGAGGGGCAAAAAATATTAGAATGGGAAAAAGAATGACAGGGAGGAGTATCCCAAATCAGTAGAATTTTAAGCAGAAGCATCATAACTGACACATTCTGATTCGTCCCATTTCATAATATATAACATTAAAAGCTTTTGTCTATTCATGTAATAATTCTCCAGCTGTGGTACAACACAATCCTTTGGAGGAGGTTATCTAGTGAAGCTGACAAGTCTAGAAAAAGGACAAAGAAATGCTATTGTTGAGATTGGCCTATTTCTTTCTCTCTCTCTTTTTGCAATATTTTATTTTTTATTTTTTTTGTTGAGATTGGCCTTTTTCTAAAACAACCAGTTCCTCCTCTTTCAGGGTAATAATCAGTTTAAACATTTATCCAAACAGAACAAAATCACATTTTATGAAACGTCCCCATTTTTTCTCATTTTCAAGATAGCACTTTCATTCTGTAAATGCTGTATATTTTTTTTTCCAACTGTTACCTATAGAGCACAAACCAAACCACCATATAATGCCTCTGAATGTCTAATTTATAATTTTTCTTCCTCAGACATCTGGAGAACTTTATCAGCATCCGAGGTGTCAGTACAACTTAATAGCTCAGCTTCCTTGCTCGGCTGATCTACCATGACTACCCCTGCAGTTTGCTTAACAGGGACTTTGTGATAAGTCTAATCTTGTTTTTGCTCTATAAGGTGTTATCTGTGCCATGGGAAGACTGATATTGTTGCTTTATGGTGTCTTCAGTGCTTCTCCAATTTGATTTCTGAGAAGAGGAAAAGTGAATTGCTTCCCAAATGCCAGTCAGTTGGGCTGCCTGCTGAGCCACCATTTGCTGTGGTACTCTCAAGCTGCCCATTTAGGCTAGTCTCAGAGGGTTCCTTGATCACACTGGTAGAAGACCAAAGACTTATTTTCGCCTTTCTGAAGTTTCCTCTTGAAAAATCCTGTTGTATGTGAAAAATCCTGCTGTATGGGTACCAATTGGATGGCTCTGTCTTTGACCTTCACCACTTGAATGTACAAAGTACCTCCATACAGTTATTCAAGAAATTCTCTTTGCTGATGAGTGCGCAATCCTGGGGTACAAAAGCAATGATTTACAGTCGATGCAGACAAATTTTCAGATACTGCTATCAGTGGTGGGTTTCAAAGTAGTTTACCTCCAGTTCGGTGGGTGTGGCTTGGTGGGGGCGCTTTGTGCATGTTCCAAACATGCACTTTGCACATGCACAGAGGCTTTCCTGCTCACCTCCTGCAATCCTGTATTCTCCCTGTAGGTTCAACAGCTGCCGCGCATAGCAGCTGCGCTTCAAAACCAGGGAATAAAGGTCAGTATGGGAGCCCAAGAGGGTGGGTGGGCCCAACAGCAGCTCCTCAGAGAGAACTGGTTCAGTCTCTGCTGATCTTCGGCACTACCAGTACACCAGAACTGAGCCGAACCAGTAGAATAGCACCACTGACTACTATGCTCTTGTCCTGACTATCAGCTTCAACAAGATTGAAGTATTTTACCAGCCTATAACAAATACCCAACCTGCAGAACTGTTCAGAGTATTGCAGCATAAATTTGGTGCCAGAAAAGTAAGTACAGATGGCTGAGGTTTCATTTAACTTCTTTATAAACATATAAAATAAATTTTACAATACCAGTTGTAGATTTCTCCAACATGGACCAAACTCAAACAGAAGCAGACATGTTACAGCTTCATTTAACTTCTATATAAACATATAAAGTAAATTTTACAACATCAGTTGTAGATTTCTCCAACATGGAGCAAACTCAAACAGAAGCAGACATGTTGCAGGTTCAGAGCAGAACAGCAACTCAGGAGCTCAGAAAGAGACATCAGTTTCACTTTAGTTTAGCAGGCAAGCAAGACACACAGCAGAGGAGAGAAACAGTTTCATTTCCAATAGACAGAGTCAGAACTTAACATAGCTTCAGAGCTGCAGAGCTTAATATAGAGCCATGCCTAGGCTACTTCTAGTTTCAGTTTCCAAACAGTCCTCATTGGCTGACTTAGTTGCTATGCCTATTCATTGGCTGACTTTGTTACCATGCTCTATTCCAATTCATGAATATATTCTGACAAGAAACAAAGTTATAGTGTTGACAACAGTCAGCTGATGAATATCAACAGCTTCAAATACTTGAGAATAATTTCAAGCAATGGGTCTTTGGACAAAAAAAAATGGATGGCAGGATTAGCAAGGCCATAGCTTCCTGTGGCAACTGCATATTAGAGTGCTTAATCAACCTAACATCCACATCACCACAAAGCTGAAAATTTACAGAACTGTGGTTATCCTTTCTCTCCTATATGTATGTGAGTGTCCACTCTGTACAAAAGGCACATCAAACAGCTGAAGAAATTTCAGATGTGTACTCTCTGCTTCATCTCATCTTTAATTGACAAGACCGTATTTCCATTCTGGAGATCTTGGATCATGTATAGCCCACCAGCACTGAGTCCCTGATTATTAGATCACAGATGACATGGGTGGGACACATCATCAGACTGGATGACCATTGTATGTCTTTCCAGTTGCTCAATAATGACTAGGATCTGGAAGAAAACTTGAGGTCAACCAAAGATGCTCCAAAGATGCAGTGAAAGGAACCCTATGCCACTGTGATATCCAGCCAAGGAAATTAGAAGCTGTGGCTGCAAACAGAACCCACTGCCAAGCACTGTGCTATGAAGCATCCACCAGCTTTGAAGACAGGTTCCTCCCCAAAAATAATACATTGCAGAATGACTACATCCACAGTTATTATAACAATAGTGCCTGATTCTGGGCTTCCAGACTGGGACTGCAGAGGTTCTTCCATGTCCACAGACAAAATACACAGCAGTGTATCTTCTTGCCACAAATTATTTCAAATAGGCTTGACATTTTTTTTTATCATCCCATAATCTCAGTAGAGCACTTTGAAGCAGACCTGCTGACCATCTTGAGTCCTTTGATCTTGGAAAACTGAGAAAACAATGAGTCATAATTGAGCCAATCAGTGCTGTTTCTCAGCTGATCAATAGGAGGCTTGGAAAAAAATGTTTCATTTATTCAGCATCTATTCAACTAACTGGGGAAAAAATAAATTTGTAATAAATTGCTAATGCAGCCTGCTTTCTACATCTACGTATATGTTGTGCATATTTGTCAAGTTTCTTGCAAAGAACAAAGAGAAGAAACTATAACTGGAGGAATCTAGCAGGCTACCCAGCCATCTTTCTTCCTTTGTTAAAAATCCCTTTGAGAATTGTGAAGTTGATATATTATTTTCTCAAAAGGCTGCAGTGATGGCTGAAGCAGAAGGGATAGAGGGAAAGTTGGTAAATCTTGAACAAAATATAGGACTTCACTATAAAGGTAGTTTATTTTGTAAGAAGAATAAACATAAGGAAATAACCAGAATCTGGTATTCTAAAGATCTTCCCTTCCTCTCCTGAAAGACAAAATAGACAAAACTCAATCTCACTCTTGTTAAACCAGCATTTCTCTGAAGTGCACCTGGAGGGTGAGAAATTGGACCACTTACAAGGTCTGCAGAACTTCAGGATTGTGAACAGGGAAATGAGGTTTTGTGTAATTTAGATTACACAGTCATTGAACTTGAAATATACTTGCTGTGCAGCTGAATGTCATCCTTCCAGTGTTGTCAGATTACAGAATGCAAAAGCTGTTTTGGAAGGGTCATCATCTCCACATGGAAGTGTCTTATATTTGACTTCCATTCTTTCTTTCAAGCCACTTTTAAAACCCTAAAAGTTCATTTGAAGATAATCAATTCCAAATGATCAAAGGTAGACTGAATTTGATATACTTTATCTCCCTGGTTCTGTTCAGTTACATAATTCCTAGTTAGGTTTTTCCCAACTATGTTGGAACCACAATTCCTGGATCTTCAGTATTTGAAAATCCAGGGAGTTGTTCTGTTGATCTATCGGAAGGGATTGGCTAATTTAGACACTTTAATCTTTCTGACCCACTTCTAATTTGCTCAGGGTCTATCCTCAACACCTAGCACAAATAACTAGAATGAAACATAAGCTCCATTATAAGCCTGTATCCCAGAGGTGGTATTCAGCAGGTTCTGGAGAACCAGTAGTAGAAATTTTTAGTAGTTCAGAGAACTGGAAATGTTGAGTAGTTTGGAGTACCGCCTCTGACTGGCCCTGCCCCCATCTATTCTGATCTGCTGGGTCTTTTTTTGTTGCACTGTACAGGAGAACGAAACTGGAAATCAGGTTAGTGGAGTGGGGAGGGAATGGGAATTTTGCAGTAACCTTCCCCTGCCACGCCCACCAAGCCACGCCCACAGAACCAGTAGTAAAAAAAAAATTGAATCCCACCACTGCTGTATCCCTTATTCTAATGATTTTAATGACAATTTTATTCAAGATCAGGAAAAACCCATAGAGTTTTTTTTAAAGGCATGAAAAACACACACAATTGTGTACAATAAGTAGTCACAATAACTATTCTTATATTCAGTAGCATGAGGGAAGATGGGGTGTCATATAAAAAAATCTGGTGTCTTTATGTAGAGTACCCATTTCTTGAAGAATGTATTTCAGCTGGAACCCTTGTTACAATTTGCGCTCTTAAGTATACAAATGGAAATCAAGCAATTAAGTAATAGCAAGTCTCATTTCGAAAGAAAAAAATTCCTAACAGTATTACCTTGGTTGCAGCACATAAGCTGACTCAATTATCAATAAATGCTAACAGACATTCATTAAATTTGAAGTACAAAACAGATTAAGAAATCATGGTTACAAGACGCCAAAGTGCAAAGAGATGATGCAGTCTCCAAGGCCATCGGTATGTGTGTGTGTTGTTAATTTTAGGCTCATTGAAGTGGCAAAACAGCTTTTTGTTGTAAACAAGAACCTCTATCTGCCTTTGGAGCCATTTTCCTTACATGTTAGTAGAACTGTTTGGTCCTGGGGCCTAGAAGCATGATGATAACAAAATAGCAAACCCCAAATGAGTAGACAGAGGATCCTGGCTTGGCAGAAGATAGCTTGGTGCCTGAGGCTTAGACAAAAAATGTCCCTCTTCCTTCTAAATCGGGGGGTACAGTTCCTAAATCAATCAAATCATTTGGAAACTTAAGGGACACTATAAACAACATTATAATCAAGTTTAACCCAAGAAAAAATAAAGAAAAGAGTTATCCTGAGGTAAAATGGGCAACCAATAAAATTTATAAATAAGAAAATAAATAAATGGCACAAAATGGGTCAAATTATTATAATATTGCTATTTCCAACTCCTAAGTAAAAGGGAGCATAGAAACCCACCCAGCACAGTTGATATGGAGGGTATCAATAGAATGCTATCTTTCTGGTAAGTCCCAACTATTTGGGATGCAGTTATATTTTACTACGGTTTAAAATGCTTTATTTCTAGAAAAGAAAATATTGTTCGTTGTTTTGAGTAGTTTTGGGGGTCTGTATAGACTATTAATTGATCTATCAGGCTCCTGAGTGACTTTTCAATTATTTATGGGATTTTTTAAAATCAAATTTGTGAAAGAGTGCATTATGGGAGTGAAGCCCTAATGCTAGTGATATATTACAAAAATAGCCTGCGGGATTGACATGGAGTGGAGGGGGGTGGATTCCTCCTAAAAGTGAATTTGCAATGAAATGTAATAGCATGGGCTGTCTGGTGAAAAATAAACCTATTCCTTAGGCTTCATTTAAAAAAATAGTTAAAATATACTACATTAAAAACATCAACTTCAGTGTTAGGAGGTAGAAAATGAAATGTCTTGCCTTATATATCTGGAAGCAGTGTCTTAATAACTTTATGGTTCATTAACACAGATGTGTGTGTGTGTGTGTGTGTGTGTGTGTGTGTGTGTGTTCAAATCAATTCTGACTCCTGGGAACTACATTTTTTTTTGTTTTTGACTTCTTCATGGGCTGAGAGAGAGCGTGTAAGACAGTGATTTGCCCAGGATCATGAAGCTGGTTTGGTGCCTAAGGCTGGACTAAAACCAACAGTCTCCTGGTTTCTACTCCAAAGTCTTTAACCTGAATGGCTCAGGAATTATTATGATTTCCAAATACATAAAAAGGAAAAAAAAGCTTTCATAGAGTGGTGGGATTCAAACATTTTTTACTACTGGTTCTGTGTCCATGGCTTGGTGGGCATGGCATGGCTTGGTTGGTGTGGCAGGGGAAGGATACTGTAAAATCTCCATTCCCAGAGTGAAATGGAAAAATTATAATTTGTTTGCTGCCTTGAGTCTAAAATAAAAATGGGGATTAACAAATTAAAAGCCTAAATGTAAAAATCAAAATCCCCTGAGAGTACTTTCTGGAGGGCTCATAGACTAAACCTAGGGACATTTTCACCTCTTAACGTTCTTGAATCCTCCACCCAAAATTGATTCCACTAACTTTGGAACAGTTCTCCTTTTCATGCTAGGCAAAACCTAATGTGGCTTCCAGTTGAGGAAAGCCATCCACTTGTACTACAGACATTGATTACCATAGCACTCTATTGCTCTTTCTTTGTCCCTTTTTCTTTCTTTCCCTTTTCTCTTTCTCTTCTTCGTTCTCTCTCTCTCTTTCCTCTCTCTTTCCCTCTCTCAGGCTCACCCCATTGACTTTGTGCACTGCTCCATTTGGACTTGCTTGGGTAGGTGCCTCTGGGGCAAGGGGTTGAATGGGGTGGAACGCAGCGGCAGGAAGTTTGAAAAGGAGTGGCTTTGCTCTCCTTTCCCACTGCTGTGTTCGGGGCGGTGCCCCGATGCCCCAAACACAGTGGCGGTGGGATATTTGAAAAGGGGAGCAAAGCCACTCTGGCTTTTCTCTCCTTTCCCAACGCTGTGTTCAGGGTGGATCTCCTTGCACCAGAGCGTGCAAGTCAATGGGACGATCCTGTGGGGCCTTGCCTCGAACGCGGCGGCAGTGGGATTTTTTCTCACCCCTGAATTGTGCCCTATCGCTAACCTCCAGCGCCCCCCTTCCGCCTCTTAGCACCCCCCTGCCAGCCTCCTTGCCTCTCAGCACCCCCTAAGGCATTCCACCGCCCCCCCAGGGGGCAGTACCACCCACTTTGGGAACCACTGGTTTATCCAATCTTTCACCCAGGTTAAAATTGCAGCTCTATAATTCAATTCCCAATCGGGTAGGCTGAATCCTCCTCTTTCTGTAGCATCTTGCAGCAACTTCAATTTGACTCTTGTTTTTTTTTTCTTTTGCCATATAAAATTTGCTGTTATTTTATTCAAATTATCAAAAAACATTTTTTCAAATTTTATGGGGGCATTTTGAAAAAGGATAATAATTTTGGCAGTACATTCATCTTTATTGCCGCTATGCTTCCCATGAAGGATAGTCTTAATTTATCCCATTTTCCCAAATCTTCAGATATTTATTTTATTAATGGGTCATAATTATCTTTTTTGAGTGTTGTATATCTCGCCGAAATTATAATCCCCAAAGATTTAACTTTCTCTACAATTTGGATGCCCATTCTTGCTGCTAAAGTTTCCTTTTGTTTTATTTGTCATATTTTTAGTAATTATTTTTGTTTTCTCCCTAATAATTCTTAGCCCCGCGACTTCTCCAAATTCTTCTAAATTATCTATCAGTTTTGGTCCCAAATTTTGTGGTTTTTCTAAAAAAAAAAAAAGTAAATCATCCGCGAAGGCTTGTAATTTAAACTCTTCTTTTTTTTATTTTTAAACCTTTAATTTCAGTTTCTTTTCTAATTATTCTTGCTAACACCTCCAACATCAAAATAAACAAAAGTGGTGATAGTGGGCATCCCTGCCTAGTTCCTTTTTAGATTTGAAATTTGTTAATTCTCCCCCCATTCATCAAAATTCTGGCTTCTTGCTTTTCATATATTTCCAATATAACATTTAATATTTTTTGTCCTAGGTCCATATATTTAATTTGCTGCAAGATGAAATCCCATTTCACATTGTCAAAGGCCTTTTTGGCATCTAAGAACATTAATGCCACCTGGTCACCACTGTGATCCTCATAATATTCTACGATATCCAAGTTTGTCCCAATATTATTTTTGAGCTGTCTATATGGGAGGAATCCATTTTGATCTAGAGAAATAAATTCGTTAAAAAAAATTTAAGTCTTTCTGCTATGATTTTCATTATGATTTTATAATCGACATTTAATAAAAAATATCAGTCTAAAATGTTTGATCACTTCTTTCTTTGGGGATGATTGTAATCATGGCTCCAAGATTGTGGAATTTTTGCATTTTCTAGAACTTTTAGAATATTTTGAGCATTTTACTACTTAAAATATCCTGTTGGGATTTATAAATTTCTACTGGGAGGCCATCTGGGCCCAGAGTTTTAACATTTTTCTGTTTATTTATTGCCCAGTGGAGTTCTTCTATTGTTATTTTCTGATTCAGGCTATTTTTTTCTTCATCTAAAATTTTTGTGAGTTCTGCTTTCTTTAAACATTCTTTTATTTTTTCCTCTGTTGGATATTCCTCCTCCCTATATAATTTCTCATAATATTTTTGAATTATCTCTCTCTTTTCTTCTTTTTTGATAGCAAATCAAAAAATTTTCTTAATTTGGTAATCCATCTCTTTTCTTTTTGTTTTTTCAGTTTATAAGTTAACCAGTGACCTGGTTTGTTCGCATTTTTGAATAAATATTGTTTTGTCATTTTTAATTGACAGACTAGTTCTTCTTTCTCTATTAATTTTATTTTGTGTTTTAATAGATCCATTCATAATTTGATTTGTTTCTTTTGTGGTCCCTCTTGTAATTTCTTCTCCAAATCTTTATATTCCTGTTTGAATGTTTTTCTTTGTTGTTTTTTTGCCATATATTTTATTGCCACTCCTCTTATCGATGCTTTAAGTGTATCCCAATTATTTTGTGGAGAAGTGTTCTCCTCTTTATTTTCTTTGAAGAAAAATACTAATTCTTTTTTAAGTGTAATATTAAATTCATTCTCTTTTAGAATCGACCTTTGAAGTGTCCATCTTATACTTTTCTTTTGTCCCATCAAGCTAAATCTAACCATGCTATGGTCTGCCCAGAAGTTTGTCTCAATGCTAATCTCAGATAGTTTGGAAATCCATTTTTTTTGTCATCTACGCCATGTCTAATCTTGACTATGACTGATGTCTGTTTGAGTAGTATGTATATTGTTTTTCCCCAAAATTTCTTTCTCTCCATTCATTGTAAATATTAAGATCCTTCCTCAAATTGAAAAAAAATGTAATTTTTCTTCTTCTCTAATCTCATATTATTTCCCTTATAATCTGATAATTTATCAACAACCGCGTTAAAATCTGCCATAGTACAAATTTCTTCATATTGCAACTCTTTAAAGCTATTATACAATTTTTGAAAAAATGTTTCTTGTGGACCATTCGACACATATATTACTACCAGTAAGGTCTTTCTATTTCCTATTTCAATTTCAACCATCAAAATCCTACCCTCATTGTCTTTAAAAATTTCTTTAGCTGGAATCCACTCTTTTATATAAAGTGCTACCCCTCTTTTCTTTTCTACATCAAGAGCAGAAAAAAAAATCCCTATTTTTTATTTTCTAACAAGTATTTTTGTTTTTCTAATATATGTAGTTCCTGTAATGCTATTGTATCAGCATTTAATGCTTGTAAATTTTTAAACATTTCTTTTTCTTTTTACTGGGGAATTTATGCCCTTAATGTTCAATGATATCAATTCACAACTATCTCAGTTTTTATTGGTTCCTCTGTCTAGTAGTTCTTATAATTCTAATTTCCTTAGGTTCCTTATTTTCCTCTCTAACTTCTCTTCTCCATATCCTCTCTCTTTATTATCTGCTATATTTCCTTCCATGTTTGTTACTTCCTTATTCTTTCCTTCTGTCACATCTTTCTCCTGGGTTGCTCCTTCTACTTCACCTTCACTAGTAAATTGTTGGTCAAAGAAGTCTTCCACTTTGTCAAGTGTATCCAGCCTAAATCTCTTTTCCTGCCATGTCATCATGATGCCCTCGGGCACCAACCACTTAAAATTCGCATTATGCTTTATCAGCTTTGATGTTAAAAAGTGATATGGCCTCCTTAATTCTCTTACTCTCTTTGGTAAATATGGTTAGTTGTTTTCCCACATGTTCAATTGGCTCGTCTCTTGCCTTATGGAGAATTTCATCTCAAATCGATTTTTTTGACTAATCGGACATGGACTTCTCCTGGAAGGTTAAACTTCCTTGCATAGTTTGTTTGAACTCTATAGAGTTCATCCATCTCTGTAAACATCTCTTCTTTGTCCATCCCTAACGTCTTTGCAAATATGTCCACTATCACCTCTGATAAGTTTTCTCCATTTTCTTCCTTCAAATTTTGGAATCTTAGGTAGTGAGCTGCCTTTTCTATCTCCAAGAAGATTACCATAATCTCTAATTCCTTATTAGCTTTTTCCAGTTTATCCGTTAAGTTGTCTACCCCTTTTTCTTCTTTATCCATCTTTGTCTCAATTTCTACATTTTTTCTTGGTTCTTCCTAACTTCTTGTTGAAAAGCTTCACATTTTTCATCTATCTTTTGTATCTTTTCCTTTAATTCCGATCTCACTGCCCCCATCTCATTCTTCATATCCTTGTGATTTTTAAGCATCATCTCTTGCATACTTAACATTAAACCTTGTAAGTCCTTTATAGAGTTTGATCTTTCTTTTGGGAGCATTTCATCAATAGCTCTTTGTGTGGAGGGACTTGCCATAGCTGTTGTAGTCATCATTTGTGTGGGTATTTTCCTAATTGTACCAATCCTGGATACATTTGAAGTACTTGTCATATTAAGCAGTCTTGTCACTATATTATTTTTAATCCACCACTCCCAGTTTTTCCCCTTCTTCTCCCATCCCTCCACTTCTTTTACTCTTTACCTTCCCTTTTTTTATAATACAATATCACAGTATTTCTTCTATTATTATTCCCCACTGATCAACATCTCTATTCCCCTATGTTATCAAACTTCTCTGTTTGATTTTTCCTTTGAATCTATAATATAATATACTATTATTAATAATATAATGATATCTTAATTAATCAGGATAATAAGTATATTAGTTAATTAATTTCAATAATTCTATATAATATATATTTTATAATAATATCAAACCGCTAGTAGAAAATCTAATAATGAATATTCAAATATATAAATCTATTAAATCTATTAGAAAATATTATATATTGTATACTGTTATCAAATTCAAATATCCAAGGGATGCAAAAAAAGGAAAAGAAAAAAAGTGGGGAAACAAGGTAAGGAAAAAGAGAAGAAGAAAAATTCACTTCCAGTTTTCTGATTGTTAAAGCAGGTATAAGAAAAGTTTATTCCTTTGACTCCATTCTCTAAGATGTCTTCTAACTGCAAAGTGAAAAGTCCAGTACTCTAACAGCCACAGTTCTCTCCTTCTTAACTTTGTTGCAGTTATTATGTATTTTTCCCTCTGCTGCCAGCAGGTGTTTCTTTCACAATGCCACACTGTCTCTCTGTCTTCTTTAAATTTGCTGTGTCACTCCATTTTCTTAGGAAAATTTTCTTTTTTATTCCCTCAAATGTCTCAGTCTAAAACCCCAAAAGGAAGAAAAATAATAGTTCTTAAGAAAAATTTTTTAAAAAAATAAGAAAAATGAAAACTGAAAACTGAAAGGAGCACTCAAAAAGAAAAAAAGGAAAATACACACCCAATCCACTTTTAACACTTTTAACTTTCAGGTTGTTACTTTTGTTAGTTTAACTGTACCTTCGTTCCACTAGATCACCACTTGTATGACCGGCTGTCAGCACTCATGGATGGCCATTGCTGGTCACCTGCTCCACCATTCACTCATCCCTGATTTACCCTGATTTCTGCCATGAACCATAGTCCGTAACTGTTCTTCGGAAATCCTTCTCCTTTAGGAAGCCCTCCAAGCTTCCTTTTGACTCCATAGAGTCTTGTAGAATGGGAATAAGGGCTCTGCCCCACCCCCCGTAAGCTACATTTTTGAAGGGATCTTCAGAGATACTATGTACAGCATCTAGCCTATGTTGGCTGATCCAGAAACTTGGTTTAGCTTTAATTAGTATTTGGATAGGAAGCTGCATGGAGACCTGACAGCTTCAGACTAGACCTAGAAGTCAAAAACATCATCCCAGGGAACAAAAAAAGCAAAACACTTGCATTCCATGCCAATATAACTGTGTTGAACTGAGATTGGCTTGAAGGTCACTTCTTTCTTCAGAAAGAAGAGCTGCTATGGGCAGACTCTGAGGGTAATCTTGCTGTAACCTATGTCATTCCAGTAATATCCAAATTGAATGGTTTGATCTGGCTGTTTAGGCAACTGTTTCTTCCTTCCCTCACCTTTTCATGTATGTGTATTTCACCTGAAGCTCTTCAGTTGGCAGAGGAATATTACTGGTAATGTCCCCCAGTAGTAGATATTGTTAATCAGTCAAGAATGTACAATAACTACACCTCCATGCTTGAACCTCCAAACAAATTTGATCAACTTTTTAAAATAAGGATCTCCTACAAGAAACAAAAATAAAATAAAATGAAACAAAATATTTTCTACTGAGAGTATATCTATCTATCTATCTATCCATCCATCCATCCATCCATCCATCCATCCATCCATCTTAAAGTTGCTGGTTAAGTCCTCTTGGCTTCTGCACCATAAGAAGTCAGCTAAAAGTTCCATCAAGACAGTACAAAATAATCTTAGAACAGATTATATATAATGAACTGTACCACAGTGAAATTACTCTTGTTATTAAGATCTAAAGGCTGGAATTAAAAGAAACTTAGGCATTTAACTACTGCATTTAAGAGGCATACTGTTAAACACTGATGTATTATACACTAAACAGATACCATTTTTGTAGCAAGCTTTGCTTTAAAACAGAATTAGGCAAAGCAATTCAGAGAAGAAATTTATTACCAACCTCTGAAAAAGACATCAAGTTGATACACTCATTGAATAGAAGGTAATAACTGAGGTTATTCAGATTTATAAGGTTTTGGATTGAATTATTTTAGATAGCTTTGTTAGATTTTTAGATTAAAAAATAAAAACTTATAAAAAGCAATAATTAAAGCAGAAGAAAGAAAAAAGTGAAGAATAAAAAAGAAAGAACAGTCAAAAGTGCAGAAAGAAAAAGAAACACAGAAATAAGTATGGATGGATGGATGATTAAAACTGTGCAAAAATTGGCATTTTAGCATTGGACTATTTCCTCAGAGTATACAGATTGCTGACATGCCAGCTAAATAAGGCCTTAGGAGCTCTCATGAGACTTAAAAGAAGAAATTCGTATTCCATTATATTCTCACTTATATAATCATACACAGAGCTAAAATTAGGTTCAGAAGAAACTCATTATTATCTATTTCTATGGGTTTGAAAATCAATTTGTTATGAAAGCCAATTTTCAAATCAAACTGGGACAGGTGTGTGTCACTTATCTGTCTCCAAGGGTGAACTTCAAGCAACAACTTGGTATACATTCACAGCAAGAGGCAGCCACATTCAAACAATCTGTGGAAAACTATATAGAAAACTCAAAAATAGGTCTGTTTTATATGAATAGAACTTACTTCTAGATGATAATTTAGCAATCTTCCCCAGCCTGGTGTCCTCTAGATGCATTACAAGCATAACCTTCAGTCAGCTTGAACACTGTCATCCTAACACATCTACAAGGCCACAGTGTAGATTCGCGGGTTGCAGACAAGCAAGGTATAATGTAGTTATATCCACCACTTTTTAAATATTCCACCTTATTGTGGATGTAGAATAAGACAAATGACAACAAACAAATCTACAGCTATTGTAGCTGGCACATTTGGAAAATTGTTACTCTTCAAGGCAGCCCTACGTAAAACAAATTACCCAGGGTTGTACAAAATGTAACAAGGCTGTGTAAATTCATCTTCAGGAATTTGTAAGGGTACAGTTAGTGCACAGACCTAGACAAGAGCTTTCCTGGTCGTAAACACAAAAGGTGACACATTTGTGGTTTGTTGTTTATGGCCACTATACAGCATTCTATACTGAGTGTTACTTCACACTAAAGAACCAATATGAAGGATCTGAATTTTACTTATGGCTTCAGATAAGATTTTGTAGGTCATTAATTATATAACCTGCTTCTCTGTTGCTTTCCTCCTGTTTCAGCAGACCTTCAGCAAGTTCCAACTGCAGGCCTGAGAACACAACTTAGGTAACAGGGATAATCCTACACTCAGTAAGCATCTGAAGGAATAACCACTTCATTTTGCTAATATTAATTTTTGAGGTTGTTCCTCCATATTTAGACCCTTATGACTCATATGCAGACTTAAGGTTTCTATCTTATCATCCCATTCAACCAGAAGTTGAGATGTACAATTAGATCTCATCAAGAAAATATGGATAATGTCTCTCTGATGATTCATCTATGTGTTAAATAGACTGCTGGAAAAGAATGTATTCTGGGACACACAATAATGGAAAGTACAAGGGTTTGATATGCCCCCACTGTGACAACAGTCTGGACCAGAGGTCTCCAAACTTGGCAACTTTAAGACTTGTGGACTTCAACTCCTGGAATGCTGGGAGTTGAAGTCCACAAGTCTTAAAATTGCCAAGTTTGGGGACTCCTGGTCTGGACCTTCCAATTTAGAAAGGAATAGAATTATCATTATAAAGCACTTCCATCTCCTAATCTTCACAAACAGTCCAGATGAATATTGTGTTGATAATATCAAGAACCACCAAGAAGTTTTGCCAAGTAAAGATGTGAATGCTAAAAGCCATGGATCCAGAAAATCTATTCCTTCCAGGAATCCTGACAACTATTCCCTTACTCTCCAGGAGTATCCAAGTGATCACTGGTTTTCAGATATTTCTCTGAAAATACTGTAGTCAATATTACAGTATTTGTTTTCTGAGGTTCTCGTGGGTATTTGTATGTGGATCTTTGGTTATTCGGGTTTTCTCCCACGTAAGATTGGAAGTATCTAGATACTTCCAATCTTACATGGGAGAACACCTGGATAACCAAAGATCCAAATATTACAGTAGTATCTATATTGTGCCTAGACATTAAATATTAAGATATTAAACATATTTTGTATGAATTTTTTAAAATAGTTGCTTTACAAGTAAGGTCAAATTTCTTCCATTTTGCCTACAATTAGTTTTTCCAGAGTCATTTAAAACTCTATTTGCTATATGTAATGTTGCTTTGGAAAAAGTTTCAGATAACAAAAATGGCAGACAATAAACAATTATTTTTTTCCTTTTTAATGTTCATGCTTAGTTTAAGCTGCTTTATTAATGTTTTGTTGGTAAACATTTTTCTTTCAGAGATTCTGCCACAATACTTTAAAATATAACGCTTTAAAATAAAGCTACAAAGCTAAAGCATTTGGCTACGGACCAAGCATTTCTCCAGAAAGATGGATGCAAGAATACAAAGGCACCATCTGTTAAACATGACAGCAACATCAAAAATTGCTGGGGGAAATAATTGTTCTATCTGAATTGAACTTACCGTACTGCACATGCTAAAATGTTGAATGTATCAGGCTATTTGGGCAATAGAAATTTTAAAGAAGCACGACTTGGACCTTCATAAAATTTCCATTTCATGTTGTATGGGAATACATCATTTAAAAACAATAGTACTTCATTGGGTGAAAGCCTTAGAATAATGTGTAAAGCATAATTTGTCAATTAAGGAGCAGTTTTCTTTTTATGAAAATGTTATTTATTAGGTGAGAGTGTGTGGTTGCCTGGTGGTAAAAACACTTGCCTCCCACTTGGAAGTTTGAGAGTTCAATCCTCGGTAGCGGCAGATGTTTCTTTCTTAGAGTGCATGGAATAAGTATCTTCTGCGAACCCCCTGTAGGCATCTTGAATGCCATCCATCCAGTAAACATTCAACTTCCTGACTCTACCTCAAATTAAGAAATTACAAGGTCATAAAAAGAAAAAAGTCAGTTTAGCATTATGGTTAAAGCATCAGGATAGAAAATGAGAAACCATACATTTTATTTTATTTATTTATTTATTTGATTTGTCAATCGCTTACAAGATAATAGTTATAAGCATAAACATAGTTATGAATACATGAAATGGATACATATAAGAAAAATAAAAAGAAACAATAGGACAGGGACGGTGGGCACATTGGTGCGCTTATGCACGCCCCCTACAGACCTCTTAGGAAATGGGGGAGGTCAATAGTAGACAGTCTAAGGTTAAAGTTTTTGGGGTTTGGGGAATAAACCACAGTCAGGTAGAGTATTCCAGACATTGACCACTCTGTTGCTGAAGTCGTATTTCCTGCAATCAAGTTTGGTGCAGTTTACCTTGAGTTTGTAACTATTGTGTGCTCTTGTATTGTTATGGTTGAAGCTGAAGTATTCATTGACAGATAGGACATTGCAATGTCTGATTTTATATACTATACTTAGATCAGACCGAAGACAGCATAGTTCTAAGTTTTCTAGGTCTAGAATTTCAAGCCTGGTGGGATAAGGTATTCTGCAACGAGTAGAGGAGTGGAATACTCTTATTATGAAATATTTCTGGACTTTCTCAACTGTGTTAATATCAGATACATAATGCGGGTTCCAGACTGATGAGATGTATTCAAGTATTGGTCTAGCAAATGTTTTGTATGCTCTAGTTAGTAGAGTGGATATTACCAGAGAAAAACCTATGCAGGATTAGGTTTACAACTCTTAATGCCTTTTTGGCTATGTAGTTACAGTGGGCTCTAGCACTTAGATGATTTGAGATGAGTATTCCAAGGTCCTTGACAAAGTTTGGGTCATCAACAAGGTCATGACTATTTAGCTTGTATTTTATTTTCTGATTTTTTTCCCAATATATAAAACAGAGCATTTATTTGTTGAGATTTGAAGTTGCCATTTGTTTGACCATTCTGACACATAGTTGAGGTATTTTTGAAGGGTAGCAGTATTGTCAGTGGTGTTGAATAGCTTTACATCATCAGCAAAAAGAACACAGTTGCTCTTAATATGATCATAGAGGTCATTTATGTAGAGTATGAAGAGAGTTGGTCCTAGAACGCTGCCTTGGGGGACACCACTGTTGACAGGTACAGGATTTGATAGGACGCTCCTAATTTTGACCATTTGCTGCCTGTTTGACAGGAATGCTTCTATCCAGTTATGCAGTTGTCCAGAGATACCATAAGATTTTAGTTTTAGGAGAAGTTTGTCATGTACCACTGAATCAAAGGTTTTACCGAAGTCTATGTAGATTGCATCTATTGCTTTGCCCTGATCTAGTTGTGTAGTCGATGTGTTTTTTCAGTGTAAGAGTTGCAGATTACAGGATAGTTTTTTCTTGAAACCAAATTGTTTATTAGATAGTAGATTGTTTGTCTCTAAGTGGATGATAATGGATTGGTTAATAATTGATTCCATGACTTTACAGGTGACGCAGCATAAAGAGATTGGTCTGTAATTTTCAACTAGGCTGGGGTCTCCCTTTTTGAAGATGGGGATGACTGTGGCTTGTGACCATAGGTTTGGCAAGGAGATGATCCTGAAAGATATTTCAAAGATTATGCTTAGAGGTTTGGCTATGGTAGTGGGTAGCTTTTTTAAGAAGTAGGCACATATTCCATCCGGGCCAATAGATAGCGATGGTTTTAGATTGCATAGTGCTTTTTCAACATTGTCTTCTGTAAAATTGTTATGTATTAGATAATTGTAGTTGTCTGTGGTTCAACTAGGAAATACTGGGCATGATCTATTGCTGCTTACAAATACTGAGCCAAAGAATGTGTTAGAGGTTGGCTTTAATGGTGTCATTGTTGCAGTCTTTACCATTAGGTCCTTTCAGGGGTGGGATGGACCTTGAGTCTTTTAGTTTGTTGTTTACAAAATTGTAGAAAGCGCAGGTGGAATTGGTGCATAGAAGATTTTCCTCCATGTTGTGGCTCTGCCTTCTGTGTGGTGAATTTATTTATTAATACATTTATGCAATATATCTGCTGCCTTGGTCCTATTGGCTCTAGCAGCTTACAGATATTAAAATAACAAATTATAAATGAAATAATGGAATGAAAATAGCAAATGGATAGGTGCATAGATCTCCACTGGTATTTCACACCTTCCAGAAAAGCTGGTTTTGGGGCAATCATGAGGTATGATTGGCATATTATAATGTACTTTTTGTAGAAATCGAGTACAGAGCTAGAAGTAGGAAGAAATTAAAATCTCTCTTTTTTTGGCATCTGTTCTGTCCCAAGTCATGTTTCAAGGCAAAGGTTAATTAGGGTCTGTTTGTTGGTCATTTATCACAGGGTTAAAAAAAAAACCACCAATGGTGCTGATGAAGCTCCACCCAGCTCTCAGTTTCTTCTCAGACTGAATTTCCCAGCTCCACAAACTAAGTCTTAACTGACCCATGAAGCAAAGGAGGAAGTAACAATAGCAAAAATCCAGAATTCCAACAACCAAAGCACAGTGTGAGAGTCCAAAGTCCAAGAGTCAAGTTCAAAGTCCATAAGCAAAGTCTGAGATTCAGAACCCCAAAACACAGTTCAAAGTTCAAGAAAAAGGATCCAGGAAAGCCAGGAAGGTGAACATCAAAACAAGCAGGTGTACCTGACAAACACACCTTCTTCCAGTATCTGGTTTCTGCAGCTGTTCCTTGGAAGCAGCCATGCTAATCTCGTCTGGGTGTTTCTTCTCTCTGCTCTCCTTGCCTATGGATGGGATGAGGGAAGCAGCTGTTCCTCATCAGAATCGGTCTGGAGCCTTTTATCTCTGCTGGCTCTCTGCAGCTGCTTGGTCCTACAGATAACTTTCCATACAGTTGGTCATCCCTCTCCATTGCAGACAGCCCTAAATTAGCCTTGTCCTCAGCCCCGGGACTCTTGTTCGGGGGGGACCATGTCCTCTCCATTGGATGGTCCCAGTTCCTCCTCCTCCTCTGAACTGGGATCTGATGAAGTCATGAAAGCATCCTGATTACCATCAGTTCATTGGAGAGGACCTTAAGTTAGCCAACTTAATGACAACCTAACACTGTAGACTCCATCTCCATGAGCGTTGCTATGAGCCCTGCTGGTTAGACTTGAAATACAAAATGCTCAGATAACATTGGATTTCTCTCTGTGTATGACTAGAAGTTTTTCAAAAAAATTCCTGAGCAAGTGAGCTGCTTGCTGAAAACTTTTCTGGCCCATACATTTCCCATTCAAAATCTGTTTTTCTGGGTGTAGTGTGACAAGGTGAGGTGGCAACATAAAGATACAAAGGGCTGAAGGAAGAAATATAGTTTTGATTATTTGAACAAAGAAATGATGAAGTGTTTCTTAGTGCTTGCCTTGTGCCTTTGGGCCAGACATAGCCTGGCTAGCATACATTGGTAATTGGAACTGTCCTATGCATGTTTTAAACAAATGAATAAAAATCTGGCTCCTGTAATTCCCAGAGAAGCCAGTTTTCCTGTCTTTTTCTATCTCAGAGAGATGCACTGTGAGCTCCTCTGACTTATTTGATCCTTTCCTGTCCATTGCAACTCCATGTCACCTGACCTATCAAATGGCAAGGAATAATGGAAGCCTTTGGAGTTCATGAATGGAGAAGATAATGTATGGAAGAAATTTTAGGTCTATAAGAAGGATTAAGAGAAGACATCAGTTCTGGTCTGAGAAAAGAGAAGAGATGAAAAAGAAACTCATTATTATTATTGAGAAGGGCAGAAAGAAGCTTTGTCAAGTGTTCAAGATTTCTTATTATATAGTATCACAATAAACATAGTACTTGCAGTGTCTGTTTCTTGAACTGGCCTACCTTGAAAGACAGATCTCTGATTGAAATCACATTTCTAAAATCCACACCATTCATTTTCTGCAAAGCTTCTTCAGGTTGTTTTATGGGTCTTCAGTTGCCATTTAGTTTTAAGCTATATAACGTTTTTTGTTTTTGTTTTTTCTGCAAAGCATGTTCATAGGCAAGATAAAGTAAAATGAAATCAAATATATAACTGATTGTGTTTCTGCAGAAATGCTGCTCAGAAATGTCCTCATTTGTATGTGGTACTTATCAACAAGACTGTATAAACTTCCTCTGCAACAGATGCAGAGAATATACAGACTATTTTATATATGCATACCCCTATCATAGTATCACACTGTTCTGTGCTCTGTAAGTAAATATGATTAGACTCTGAGCTATAAACTGCACATTATTTAGGAATTGATGGGTTTAATTAAAGAAGAAAATGTACTTTTGAAAGGAACATGGCAGGAAGGGTCAAGTTGAGTAGAAATATTAGAGTCTATTTGAATTCCATTAAGATTTATCTATGGAAAGAGAACTGTTATAAGTACGGAATGTTTTTCCTCCCTAAAATAGTATGAAAATGTTCTTGCCCAAAAACTTGGATTAAGTAAAATGAAATGTTCTTCCTTTTCTTTTGGATTTAAGCATAATTTTAAGCATATTTAAGCAAATTTAAGCATAATTCTTCCCCAAATTTTGCAATTTCCAGATTAATAGGATTTTCTTTAAATTTGCCAAACCAATTCAATTCCACAGAGCCCATTTCAAATTTTAGAATTTATAGTATTCATTGTAATAGCAATAGCACTTAGATTTATATACTGCTTCATAGTGCTTTACAGCACTCTCTAAGAAGTTTACAGAGTCAACCTAAAGCCCCAACCATCTGGGTCCTCATTTTAGTGACCTCAGAATGAGGGATGGCTGAGTCAACCTTGAGCTGGTCAGAATTGAACTGCTAGCAGTCAGCCGAGCCAACCTGCAATACTACATTCCAACCACTGTGCCACCACAATTCGCGGTTAGGATGTGAGGATAGGATAATGATAATGACAATGGATAGGATGTGAGTTTTCCCTTTATTTACTGAATTTCAAGGCCATGGACTATGTAGTGACTCTGGACAGGTCAAGAAGCAGAAGCAGGAGAAAAAAAGAGATCAGAAACCAAAAAGCCAGGTAACCAATAATCATCCTAACCCAGAATCCTAGCACAGTCCGTTGACTGAATCTGTCCCATCCCGGATCTAGCTCCAACTTACTCCTTCCATTTCATGCCCACATATTCCACGTGAATCCATCCACTTTGCATCCAGGTTTCCTCTTCTCTTTCTGTTAAGTTCGGGAGATCAGGCCCGGGTAGATCGGGTCACATAGAGAGGCGAGACTCAAAGTGCACATTCAGCTCTTTATTGAATATACAGTTCGGTCCAGGACTTTATTCAGCCAGCCGGTGGCTCGGCGGCCAATGGCAGCGCTTTGAATTTCCCACGATCGGCTCGGCCAATCGCGGTAGATTCTTAGCACACCAATCACAGTTGTTTAGTTAACCAATCGGGTTGCGGTCCGCGTGGACCAATCAGAACTCAGGATTTGGAGAATGTTAATATAGAACATTTTCCTTCCAGCATTATGGCCTTCTCAAAAAGCAAAATATGATAATTTGAGCCCAGTCATATGCGCTTGAAGTGAGAATTCTCATTTGATTGTTCTGTGATCTGTTGGTTTCTTGTATATCCGGGTATTATTAGGAATCTTCAAAGTTCAAAAGCATCAATCCTTTTTATTTTCTATCCTTCTTCAAACTCCCTTGATTGTCACAGGGAGAACCACTGTACAATATAGGTATACCTCTGTATAGGTATAGACAAATTGAGACATCTAAGGATATTTTCCAAGGTCTTCACTGTTACCCCATCAAGGGCTACCCTATGGTACCTTTCTTGATTGCTGGTCCCTTTATGGTTCATAGAATCCTAAAAGAAAGAAGTTATCCACCATGTGAATCTCTTCAGTCAGTTCTATGGCTAGTTGCTGTATCAGATAGGTTAGACGATGGTCTTGTTTATATTTAATTTAAATCCTATTTTTTCATTATGCTCCCTGAATTTCATTACTCGAACTTCCATCATTTCCATTTTCTGCTATTAGAGTAGTGTCAACAGCATAGCACAGGTTATTGATTCCCCCACATTTTAAAATTATAATCCATTTCCTGCAATATATACTCAGCATAAAAGGTAAATAAATAAGCCGGGGATAATATATCACCATATTACATCTGACTGTGGCTTCCAGAACTGTGCATTGCTTTCATATGAGAATAATCAGATGTTCTAGGACTTCCACTTTCCTAAGCATGTTGCCAGGTTGATATGATCAGCAAAGAACTTTTCATAATCAATGAAGTTCACACTGATTTATTTTTAATATTTTTTGGCTTTTTTAGTTATCTAGTAGGCATTAGTAATAACGTCTTTTTTTTTTCCTTAGCCTTTTCTAAAATCGGCTTGAACCTCTGGCATATCTCTTTCCAGGTAATGCATTAGTCTCCATTGGATAATCCTGAACATTATCTTGCTAGGACAGGAGGTAGTCCTTCATACTGGCCACAATGGAACCTGGAATTTTAGTTATAAATAATTGCAGCTATAAATGGAGACACTACATGTCTGGACTAGATTTTACGATAATTTTTATGGTGGTCACAAAGCGAGTCATCACAGGTGCTAAGTGAATCATACAAACATTAAGCAAACTACATGGGCCTAAAGGAAATCCAGTGTATCCAGTGAGGGTTTCTTGCAATGGCAAAAAAAAGTTACAAATTGTGTCACATGATCGTAGAACACTGCAACTGGTTGCAAATGCGAGCTGTTGCCAAGTACTCAAAAAGAAATTCCACAACTATGGGGAAGGCAGCAGTCATAACTCCAAGGATAGGTCGTAATAAGCTTTTTTGAACTCTGTCATAACTTGTGAACAGTAGTTAATTGGTCTATTAACTGTTTTTAAGTCAAAGGCTATGTGCTAATTAACAACTAATTGTTAAGTCAAAGCTAGAATGTAAAACTAAGCTTCCCTGAATAATACTGAGCCAAGAGATTTACATCACGTAGTGGAGAGGAATTCATTATGAAATTTCAGTCATTCTCTAACCGTTGATGGACAGTAAGATACATGTTTTCTTTTAAACTGGCACATCTTAAATCTATGGCAATCTTAATGTTATGAGCACTTAAACTTTTAAATTTGATAAAGATTTGAAAACACCTAAGAGAATTGGTGTTATTTGTCATGAAAACAGAATGTAGGCCTTAGAAGGAAATGAACAATTTCATGATTAGTCCAAGACTGCAAACAGTCTCTTTAAAGTACACAGGAGGCTTACTAGAAAAAAAATCTAAGAACAATCCATTTAGCAGAAGACTTTATTTCCATTAATGAATGTATTCAGAAAATCTTTTCGTTGACAGTCATCTTTGTTAAGGTAAAATGTCAAACTGCTTTATTACATAAGAAAACATTGATATTGCCGTCCCTCATGTTAAGCATACAAGTTCCATGATGCATCACTGCACATTCCCCTCACACCAGGTATAAAAAGTACCGGTTTTGAACCTTTCTCTCATCTCCCCACTGAAAGAATGAGGTACCTAAGAGAGAACATAGACATAATGTAAGTTTACATTTCTACAATAAAAGAATTACTCTGACCATAAACATTTTTTAAAGTTAATTTTGGCTAGATCCATTAAAGGTTATTAACAATCTTAAACTTGAGATACTGGAAACTAACAGATTGAGAATAAGAGGAAATCCCTTATGAAGCACTGCCTCTAAAATTGTTATATTTTTCAATGCCAGCTTCAGAGGCCATCCTCTACAATATTCCAGAAAAACGATCAATCTGTAATGCCCCTGATGGAGACTGACTCTGAGGGAGAGGAGGAACAGCCAACAGGGAGGGAAGCATGACTCCGGAGGTTGTGGAGGAGGCTGGAGAAGGGCAGAGTCCAGCTGAGCAGTCAGAGGAGGACCCAGGCCCCATCCCCTATCCATCCTAGGGCATGTAGGGAGGAGAGGATAAGGGAGAGACGTGGTCTCCTCAGAAGGAGAAGGCCTTGATCCTCTTCATGGGCTGCAGGTGTGACAACCGAATAAGAGTTTGGACCTGCGTACTGGCAAACGCTGGAAACAAATTGTGTAAATATCTCTAGTTTATAGTTCCTCTCTGAGTTTGGCATCCTTCCCAGTGTGTGTTATCTGTGGACATCCTCCAGCCCTTATCTTGCCTGGTTGGTGTTGCTTTTTTCTGTCTTCTTGTGTGGGAGTTTTTTTGTCTTCCGTCAAAGATATTCGGAGCTTGGAAGCAAACTGAAGAAATAAAAGGGGCTTCACCTGTTTTCTGTGACTGTTTGTTTTATATCCCACCCTGGGTCATCACACAATCAGAAATACCAAAATAAATAAAATAATGATTTGTCCAGATCTTCCTTCTCATGTTAAACTTAATTTGACACAAAGAGTGGAACAAAACAAGAACGTTAAATAGGTTTTTGCATCTAGCAATATTCTTTATCTCAGAGAAGAGATAGAATAATTGACAAGGTCATCTACTACTATCGAATTCTTACAGGCTCTATGCTGAACAGATGAATGACAGTATTGTCTCTTGCTTTATCTTTCTTCAATAGTCATTGCTATTTTATGAATAGAGGATATTATTTCCAGGTGGGAGGTGGGATTTGAGTTTAAAATGGAGTTACTTAATGCAGAAGTCTACAACACTGGCAAATTGTCTTCATGAAGACGTGACAGTTAAAGCAATCACTTGGAATATAAATGGATTCATATTTTTTGTAATAAGCTGGAAAATTAGAACTATATATTACTAAGTTGCAAGAAATATATATTTTACTTGATGAATAATTTTGAGGCCTAGGAGCTGGACTGGTCAAATCTATATTAGGAGATGCTTAATTTAAAAAATTGAGGTAGTTGCTATGCTTAATAACTAACTTTGTGCCTCAGTCAGCTTTGACCCCTGGTGGCTATTTGGGACATCACAATTTTCTTGGCAACATTTTTGGAAATGGTTACCAATTTTATGGTTTTTCACAAACAGATATTATACATACACATATATTGAAGACGTATATGACTGAGCACAAACTATTATTGGGGGGGAAATATTGAAATGGAAGAGATTTTTCAGAAAGTTAAAAAATACCTGGTAACCCATTGACTTTGCAATGAATTATAATGCAATAATGCAATCTTCTAAACTAGGGAAAGCTTCGATTCCATGGATTTTCAACTTTACAGATGCATTGGCACCTACATTGCTAGAGATCTATCATCTAATATTTATTTTCTCCTTCATTTTATGAGCTCAATATTATAGTACTAGTAAAGCTTGCGAAAAATCTCAACAGATATGCAATATCTTCACTTAATGTGGACCCTAAAATATTAAGTAGCCAAGAGATCATAACCAATAATATTAATTCATTCAGTTCACTCTGAATATATAAAAAATAGAAATGTATCCGACAACATCCATTTGCCTATATCTTTTTATATTGTGACAAAAACATTAGAACTGGCTGTTTTAATTTCATGGCCCATATGCTTTAGCAACCTGTATCCTAACATACTTAAGAGGTAGAGTTCTTGAAATGAATGCAACAATTCAATTTTTAAGAAATTAAAACAAAATGGTTAGCTTCAATTCCATATGTGAATGGCATAACAAAGAATTGGAATACTCAACATTTTGCTATACAATAGTTTCAGGTTTTAAAACATTACTAAAAATCAATTTTATTCATCAGAAAATGTCTACCAGACCCCTCAAATAATGTTTATATGGGGACTGGATATTAGATTTATTTGTATTGAAGGAAATTTGAAGGTTCTTTCATTCATATTTAGTCTTGTCCAGCAATAATTTTATTTTGGTTTCAGTCATAGCCTTTTATTTATTTTGGAAAGAAATATAATAAAGTACTAATGTGATGCTAAAACTATACTCCAAAAATATGGACTTGTCATTTTCTGAGGAGCTTTGGCTGTATTAAGCTAAATGGAGAATAATTTACCAAAATTCTCCCCTTTGCCAAAGAAAGATTGCAGATGTGCAGCCCAAGCCAACAGAAATATATTCCCAGGCTAAATATATTCTTGAAAAAAATGAAATTGGTCTGTTAAACTCAAATTCTTTGTCTTATAGTGCTAAATGCAGCTTAGGAGAGGGTGGAACAAACTAAATGGCATATAGTACAACACTGACCATGTTTCAGAGGATGGGAAAATATAGTTCATTGATTGCAGTTAATATGGTTTCTGCATCAAAGAACCTGGATTTGGAGCCATGTTTGGCAGCCTCCTGTCTGGTTGCATAATATTTTCTCTTCCAGCTGGCTAGGGAACCTCTGTGGTGGCAAGCTGTGAGTCAATTTCTTAACTGCATGAATTTATTTAAAATTCATGCCTGTTTAAAAGTACCCTCTTGACTTATCAGAAAGGAAGCATTTAAAATTGTATTTTTATGCCCGAAGCAACCTAGGAGCCTTCCATGGTTCATAAATCTTAGGAGTTTCTGAACAGCAGTTAAATAGTAACTAGAAAAAAACAGAGTCACCAAAAGAAAGTTTGACCTTATGAGCAATGGGATGAGAGTTGGATTTCTATTTGTTAGCGCACTTATTAAAATTATCTCACTGAGGTAATGGGACTTCTCTTTCTGCTTAGGAAGATAATTAATTAATTAATTTGTTCGTTTGTTTAATTTATACAGCCACCCGTCTTACAAACACGTGCTTTTCGCAGCCTACAACACAATAATTAAAAACTTTATAATAATCTAAAATAAATAAACAGATGAAGTAAACAGATCAAATAAACAAATAAGCCTGAGGGAGGGGGAAGAACAAAGATTTCTTCTTATAGAAGCACCTTCTAGACTTCCCTGAAATCCCCATGGATGGTGAAAAAAAACACCATGTTTTAAGAGCCTTCCAGAAGGCTAATAGAGATGAGGTTAAACAGAATGATCTGCTACTTGTTTTTCCAGGGAAAATGATGTGCCAATTCCTAAAGCCATAAAACAGAAGTACTGATACAGCAGACTTGTGAGAAAGATGATTCCAGAGGAACATTTAATTGCTTGGACCATCAGGTGAACTTTGGGATGCCTACTTTAAAAACAAGTTCATAGATTAAGTATCAAACAGATGTTGCATCCAGATCAGTGCAGATGGTAATACTGCCAGAAATACATCATTGTGAGATATGAATCATCGTTTCTAACAGGATGAAGCCATTCTTTTCATAAATCACAATCCGACAAAGAATTAAAGATGCTTAACCTGTGTTCAACTTTGAGCTGAAGTGAATTCCCAGTATGTGGGTAATAAAGTCCATCGTCAATGCTAACAGCTTTTATTTTTAAATCAATATCAAGCAAATGAATTCAGATCTGTACCTATGTCAAGTTAATATTTCCTTGCATCAGTGTCATGAATGTTCCTGTAAGGATTTGCTATTCATACTTGTAAATGGTTGTTTCAAACAGATTGAAGTTCAAAGCAGTGGCATTGTAGAAATTATTTGCATGAGTTTATGTAATTAATATAAATAACAAAATAAATAAATAAAAGGTTTACTGTGTTTTGCTTGGTATTTTTAAAAGGAAACAGAATAAATATCAATTTATGATAAAAGAAGCAACTGCATCCAGATTTACTGTATACTTATATTTGTAAATAACTTAATTTTATTTTTTGAGATTGGCACTATGCAAGACTTTAATTCACAAAAAAAGTTTTATTTGTAGTTAATTTCTACAAAAAAGGCATGAGCATCATTTTTACAAGTATATTAACAGTATGAAAGGATTTTGAGACATCTCTGTTGGGAACATTACCTGGATTTCTAAAAAGATTAAATAATGCATTACTTGCCGCTTTTCTCTGCACTCTTTCTAGTTCCACATCATCCTTCTTTTATTGGGGCAACAAGTACTGGACAAAGTATTTCAAGTGTGCTCTGATTAGTGCAGCATAGGGCAAAACTATCACTTCTCTGGGTCTCAACAGTATATAGTAGGACTACACCTACTTTTTTGGCAGCTGCATGCTGACTCATGCTTCATTTGTGGTCTATCAGGATACCTGAGTCCTTCTCATATCTGCTAAGCCATGTACTATCTAACTTTTATCTAAGATTTGTTGAGACTGTTGAGCTGTTGAGACTCTAGAAAGAGTGTAGAGAAGAGCGACTGAGATGATTAGGAGAGTGGAGGGTGATTGACAAATCAAATAAATAAATAAAAATAAAGTACTCTATTCTAGTGGCTATTCTAGTGAAGAGAAGGACCAGGGGGTACATGATAGCAGTGTTCCAGTAACTGAGGAGCTGTCACAGAGAGAAGGGGATCAAGCTATTTTCCAAGGCATCTGAAGGCCAGACAAGGAATAATGGATGGAAACTGAACAAGGAGAGATTCAACTTGGAAATAAGGAGAAATTTTATGACACTGAAAACAATCAACCAACGGAATAGCTTGCCTTCAGAAGTTGTGGGAGCTTTATCACTGGAAGCTTTCAAGAAGAGACTGGACTGCCACCTGTCAAAAATGGTGTAGGGTCTTCTTGGGTGGGGGGGGTGGACTAGATGATCTACAATGTCCTTTCCAACTTTGTTAATCTGCATTTATGTATCTGTACTTGTAAGAAATTATGTCACAAGCTGGCTGCTAGTAATTAGTTATTCTAACTCTCCAGCTCCCAATTACTAATTGGCATCCAGTGATTTTCCATTGATTACTTTTTTCATTCATTTGAAGGAATACTTATTATATACTGACAATGAGCTTGTTAAGGTTCTTTGTACTAATTAACCACCAGTCTATATCTTTTTCTGAACTTCAGTGGACAAGGAAGACTGTTATAATATGCAATCTATAAGGTTGCTTTGTTTTGTTTTTAGGGTTCTCCTTGTTCAATACATTGCTTTGTGCCTTTAACAATATTAAATGCAAGATAGTGATAATATACTGTAAAACCAAAACCCTCTCATAACTTTCTTTTCTACATAATCAGTGCAATAAACTGAAGCACTATGTTGGCTTTACAGGCCTCTCAGAATCTCAGTTAGGGAAGTATTATCTACACTCTCCTGAGTTTCAGATAAAAATGATGCTGGGAATTTGGTGCGAGAACTCCTGCCTACAGAATAAATGTTCTAGGATTGAGCTACCCCTTTCCCTATCTTAGGTCAAGAATGATATTGATCAGCCCATTTCATGCCACCAGTTGGGGAAATGAACTAACGTTCAAAAGTTATGAAATGTGGAGATTAATTGATTTGTGATAGAAAGGAAATTCAACCTGTAGGACTTAATTCCAGGGTTTGATATACATTCTAAAACCTACTTTAAATTGGTACATGATCAAGTAAGAGAAACTTGCAGTTCTCAGAAAGTACAAAACTTCCATCTGCTTCCAGAATGATTAAAGATAATCATAAAGTCTTAGTGTTGTAGGTTTCAGAAGGCTTAATTATGGAAGTAAGATTACTGTCATTTGTTTATTTGCATAAACAAGGCAATGGCAAAAATATCCAATGACCCAAATGAAACATTAAAAAAATTACGACTTTCTCATTAAATCTAATACTCTGTACTTTGTGACATAAATTTAATAGGACTCACATGGTTCAATGTTTCTGTAATTATACGTGGGTAATCATTTAATCATAAACACCATTTAATCTAGTACTTTCAGGCTACACTTTGGATCTATGGAGAAATTTATGCAATGCATTTGATTTTCTTCAATTAATAATACAATTGCACTGGTAATATTTATGCTGGAAACAAGCACCTGCAACTTTTCTGGTCCTGTGTTTCTTCCCAAAGGTGTTCTCCCTTTGATGCCTCTCAATTATCATGCAACAGATGGTAAATCAACAGGGTCCAGTACTCATCAGGCCTACGTTTGTTGTCTCTGGCATGAAAATATTCTCATATGGAGAAGATGGGTTCCTCCTCAAAGATCTAAGCTAATCTACTTTCAAGAAAGGTTAACATTTCTCATCATTGTTCCAAGCAAGGGCTTGTCTCTTAATTAATGGATCAGACTATCACAGCTGTAAGATGGCTACATGGACTCTGTCAAGCCACTCAGAGGCTAACCAAACTTTGCTTTAAATAGAAAGAATCTTGTCACAAATTGTAAATCTTAGTTTTCAAAACAGCAATAATCCATACATCCAACATTACGTTAAACAAATATGTGCCTCTGACAGAGTGCCTAAGCCAATTTATTTAGCCAATCACCACCAAAAAACCCACCATTTTGATGGTGTGCCTTACAGTTTTAAGAAAGAAGACCATTGTTACATTTTCACATGCTAAAATAAACTTTTGAGAGGAGAAGAAAGAATGTGTTTTATAAATAAAACGAGTGTAGAAGAAATATAAAATCAGACAGACAGTTGTCAAATAAGTATGAAATATGTCATTGGCTAGTAGATGGTGCTATTGTATGTTGCAGATTATATAAATGAGCGTAAGCAAAGAAAGAACTGATTTTTTTTCCTGTGGATGGACAGTATATTTTCAGATTGGAATTTAAAAATCCTACGTAACATGTCAGTAAAAGGAAAAAATAACTATCTGTAATGTTTATTCATTGCTATTTCAGTTAGTTGAAAAAGTGTTCTCCCACATACTATACAAGACTTTATTATGTGACTAAATGTCGAGAAGCTGTATGTAGGTAGTCCAGAAGTTACAATCACAATTGGGCCAGAATTTCCATTGCTAAGCAAGGCACTTTTAAGTGAGCCTCATTCCATTTCACAATTTTTTTTGCCCTGGTCAATAAGCCAATCACTGCAGTTGTTAAGTGAGTCATGCATTTATTAGATTAGATTAACAGGGTTGGAAAGGACCTTGTAGGTCATCTAGTCAAATCCCCCATCCAAGTAGGAGGTTCTACACCATTTCTGACAAATGGCAGTCAAATCTCTTCTTGAAAGCCTCCAGTGATGAAGCTCCCACAATTTCCAAAGGCAATTTCTCTTCCATTGGTTGATTGTTTTCATTGTCAGAAAGTTTCTCCTTATTTCCAAGTTAAATCTCTCTTGTTCAGTTTCCATCCATTATTCCTTGTCTGGCCTTCAGGTGCCTTGTAAAGTAGCTTGACCCCTTCCTCTCTGTGGCAACCCCTCAAATATTGGAAGGCTCCTATCATGTACCCCTGTTCCTTCTCTTCACTAGGCTAGCCATGCCCAGTTCCTGTAACCATTCTTCATTTGTTTTAATCACCAGTCTCCTAATCATCTCAGTTGCTCTTCTCTGCACTTTTTCTAGAGTCTCAACATCTTTATTTTGGTCCAGTGACCAAAACCGGCTGCAGTATTCTAAGTGTGGTCTTACCAAGGCTTTATAAAGTAGTGTTAGTACCTCACTTGATCTTGATTATATTTTATTAAAATGCATTTATTAAGAAAATCCACCTCCCTTCATTGACTTTGCTTGTCAGAAACTGACTGGGAAAGTGGCAACGGGCAATCAAATGGGATTCTACCATTTCTCACCTATTCGCTAGAACCAATTGTTAAGATTCTAAGCAGTCCGGAGAACCGGTAGTTAGAAGAAATTACTGGGCTAACCCTGTAAAGAAGGCAGGAAGGAAACATTCTGGTGTTGCTTACAGAAACTGCCTCTCCGTTAACCCTTATTACATTCTTGGCAGGACTAGACTTCCTGTCTCTGGAACTTCTCTGGAGTTTTTTTTTTCCACTCCTTTGCTGGTACTATGCTTGTGTGGAGTGACCATTCAAAGTTACAGTGGCACTGAAAAAAGTGACTTATGACCATTTTTCACACTTACGACTGTTGCAGCATCCCCACAGTCATGAGAGGCCAGGTGAGGAGAAGTGTGCCTCGATGTGAGTGATATTGAGTTGGCCACACCCAGCTAATAACATGACCATCAAGTCACGTCCACCCAGTCACATGACCACCAAGACATGCCCACCAACTAAGCCACGCCCACAGAACCGGTTGTTAAAAAATTTGAATCCCACCCCTAACATAAACCCAAGATGCTGCAATGTCATAAAGTTGCCAAGCACCCAAAATTTGATTACATGACCATGGGGATGGGGGTGAATGATTGCTAAGTGCAAGGATCCACTGTATTTCATTTTTTTCAATGCTGTTATAACTTCTAATGGTTGCTAAACAAATTATAGTCGAGAACTACCTGTAACTAACAATGGCTGCTTTATAAAATCATTTATTTGTTTTACACATATTAAATGATCTTGCTAATGGGAGAACTATTCTATAACCAAATGTTAAAGCTTAGTATTATGGGTTTTTTTCTTCTTCAAGGCATTAAACATATTCCAGGAATATGTTAGAATTATCCTCACCAGTGCAATGGCCCAATTTGTTATAGATTCTGGAGAAAAGCCAAATTGGAGTAAGTGATGTCAATTATGTAAAACCATCAAAAATTGTTTTCTTGTAAATGTCAGTACTAGTGAAATGTTTTGTAGCTATATCTTGGTACTTCAAAGTCTGTGTATTGAAGTGAAAAAAGTGCGCATGCAAATCTCTGGTAAGATTAACCATGAAGACAAATGGAAGATTATAGTATAATTACCAAAATACAAATACATATACAAGATTAATTAGTTTTTTAGTGCTCAGATATAATTTGAACTAAACACTTATCACACAATTTGTTTCCCTTTCAAAAATGTATTTTGCCCCAGACTTTTATTTTATTGTCTTCTTAGTGAAGGTGATAATGTAATAATAGGATATTTCTCAATCTTAGAAACTTTGAGATAGTTGAGCCCCAGCCAGCATTCTAAAGCAGAAATGGTATTCAGCAGGTTCTGATCAGTTCTGGAGAACCGGTAGCGGAAATATTGTGTAGTTTGGAGAACCGACAAATACCACCTCTGACTGGAGATTTTACAGTATCCTTCCCCTGCCACACCTACCAAGCCACGCCCACATAACCGGTGCTAAAAAAATTTGAATCCCACCACTATTCTGAAGTCTATATATCTCAAATTGCTAAGATTGAGAAAGTCTGGAACAGGAAAAAGAAGATCTCTGGATCATGCCAACCTTCTGGGAGTGCAGGTATGTTCAGGGGTGGGATTCAATTTTTTTAACAACTGGTTCTGTGGGCATGGCTTAGGTGGTGGTCGTGGCTTGGTGGTCATGTGACCAGGTGGTCGTGGCTTGGTGGTCATGCTATTGGCTGGGTGTGGCCAAGTCAATGTCACTCACATCGAGGCACGTATCTCCTCGCCTGGCCTCTCATGACTGTGGGGATGCTGCAACAGTCATAAGTGTGAAAAATGGTCACAAGTCACTTTTTTCAGTGCCACTGCAACTTTGAATGGTCACTCCACACCAGCAAAGTACCAGCAAAGGAAGGGAAAAAAACTCCAGAGAAGTTCCAGAGACAGGAAGTCTAGTCCTGCCAAGAATGTAATAAGGGTTAATGGAGAGGCAGTTTCTATAAGCAACACCAGAATGTTTCCTTCCTGCCTTCCTTACAGGAGTAGGCCAGTAATTTCTTCTAACAATCCAGTTCTCTGAACTGCTTAGAATGTTAACTACCAGTTCTAGAGAATAAGTGCAAACTGGTAGAATCCCACCCCTGGGTATGTTAGCATCCAAACAGCAACTTACAATCACAATTGGGACTGAAAATTTGTTAATAAGACATTGCAGTCTGAAGTTGAGTCACTATGTGACCAGACCTGATTTTACGACCATTTTTACAGTGGTCTTAAGCGGAGTCACCATGAACATTAAGAACCGTAAATCATGTACTTCAGCAAGTCCAGCTTTCCCAATGGTGTTTTTTTTGCCATTAATATTGCAGTCATGTGACTATAGAATACTGAAACCCATCATAAATGTGTCTGGCCTCCCAGGTAAGCCAGACATGAAAAACCACTAGATGAATTATGTCTAGCTGATTGCAAGGTCGTCTTAACAAAACCTTGCAGGTCTGAAAGTACAAACATCCCCCTGCCACTTTTAATTGCTTGACCTATTATGGTGAGTCCTTTTTAAATTTCTTTCTCTTCCTCACTTGCCCAATTGATTTCTACATAGCAGCATCCCTCTTTCCCCACAGTCATCCATACAATCCATTACAACCATTTGAATTATAATCATGTGACTGTGGGGTGTGATTTGATAGCTTGTGATGGTCATGAGAAGTTAGGTCGTAATTTGTTGTTGTAATTTCAAACTGTTATTAAACAAGTGATGATAAGTCAAGGATTACCTGTATTCTGTGAATACAAAAGTGTCTCATGGCAGCCATTTTGTAGCCCAAGAAGGCTATTCAAAATTTCACTGTACCTGAGCCGAAAAAAGCTACCACACTTGTAAATGAACATATCTGGAAAAGAATAGATAGAGAAAGCATGTCTAGAAGAGATAACACAAGTTTTTATTCAGGAAGTTAAATGGGGTACTAGATCTGGGCTGAAAAATTAAAATGAGTATTAGAGTTTTCTTCAGTAGCTGTTCAGATTTTTGCAACCATATGTTAATAATAAATACCATGAACCTTAGTGTCCTCTTAAATTATTTTCTTCATTTTGTCCTACTGCATGAACCTGCAAAAAGGTTTGGTTTCACGAATTTACTATGGCAACAATTCAAATTTTGCCACTGATTTTTAGCTTGGAAAATCACAGACTGTATTGGGTTACTATGGCATATAAACAATACTGTATACCATTTAACACAATTTAACAAAAACGTTGCAGAAAATCTGGCTGTGTTCCCCATCCTGTAAAACTGAAAAAGTTGTTATAGAAATTTGTAATGTTGCAGTTAATTTTTCCTTTATCCACCAATGAAAAACTTACTGTCTCACTAATAAAGGCTACTCTCCAGAGGTGGGTATTCAGCAGGTTCTGACCAGTTCTGGAGAACCACAAGCAGAATTTTTGAGTAGTTCGGAGAACTGGCAAATACCACCTCTGACTGGAGATTTTACAATATCCTTCCCCTGCCACGCCCACCAAGCCACGCTGACTGGAACCGGTAGTAAAATATTTGAATCCCACCACTGCTACTCTCAACTTCATTACTGCTAAATAATGTGTGTGTGTGTGTGTGTGTACATACATACACACTCAAAATAATAACAGGGCAAAAAGAATACAATACATTAATAAACAACATAGGAAAGAATATGAACATTAATGTTTAAAATCTATTCATCTATTCATGAGGGATCTAGCCTAACAACATCCTTTTCATTTTCTATCCATCTCTAAACATCATATTATAGTTTTCAATATTATGATATATAACATTTTGACCTCAGAGAAATCTAGATGTAGGCCTGTTTTCAAATATGGAAGTTGCTAGTAAATACTCCATTACTGAGTTTCACATTGTTTTATGAGAGAAATGACTGGATATTAAAAGTATATTCATTTATTTACATCTATTCAGACAGAGCAGATGGAAGCAAACATACAGGTCTAGCTCCCTGAGTACTATAAATATTCTCCCTGATATCTTGAGAAGCCTCTAGCAATTTTTTCAACAACTTTCATATTGTAGCTGTTTCTTCTGTTTTCCTGACAATATGATAAACGGAGTGGTTCTCTTGTGAAAATTAAAAGTGCCAACTGCTAACACTTTCCAGTTTGCATATGACAATCTCTGTCTTTAGCTTTCTGAAAGCAGAAGGTGTCTTGTCTGTCACAAATGGTGTTAAATCTGGGAGGACGGTTCAAGAACGGAGGCAAGACTCAGATAGTAACTAAAGCTCTTTATTTGTGACTTCAGATCTGAGCAGCTAACCCCAGCCGCAGCAGCCCCTTATATAGGGCTGGCTGCGGCTAGGCAGCCAATGAAGGCGATTTGAGTTTGCCGCTCTTGGCAGGGCCAATCGCGGCAGCCCGTTTACTGGCCAATCGCATCAGTCTATGGCGACCAATCACGATCGGCTTTCAGCGGGCCAATCAGATTTGCAGGCTACGAGCCTGCTAGTCCGGAACAAATGGCAAGCATGGATTTCTGTGGAATTTGGACTTTGATTGAATCATAGAAGAAACCTTAGAGGTCTTCTAATCTAATCCCCTGTTCATGGCAATCATCCCAAATAAATGGTTGTCCAATCTTTTTTTTTTTAACCTTCAGCAATATTGCATCCACAACTCTGGGAAGCAATCTATTCCGTTGGTTAATTGTTCTCACCCTCTGAAAATTTCTCCTTAGTTCTAGGTTGGATCTCTCTTTAATGAGTTTCCACTCACTGTTTCTTGTCCTATCCTCAGGAGCTTTGGGGAATAAGGCAACCCGCACCTTTCTGTCACAGCTCCTTGTATATTAGAAGACAGCCATCATATCACTCCTTAATTCTTCTCTTTGTTAGGCTAGGTATATCTAGTTCCCTTAACTGTTCCTAGTATGGTTTATCCTGCAGAGCCCTTATCATCTTAATTGATCTTACTTGCCTTTTTCTAGGGTCTCTCAGCATCTTTTTTGTAACATGGTAACTAGAATTGGCCTCGTATTCCAAATGTGGTCTCATTAGGGCAGTAAAAAGTATTACTATCAGTTCTTGTGAATTTGACGCTATCCCTGTTGATGCAGCCTAGGACTGCATTGGCCTTTTTGGCAGCTGCAGTACATTGCTTAAGTTAATAACCTACTAGGAAACCTAGATCTCTCTCACAGTTACTACTGCTGATTCAGGTATCACTTATTATATTATCTGTGCATCTGAGTTTTTTTTTCCTCATCATTGAATTGCATCTTGTTAGCTATGGCCCAATGGTCAAGTCTATCAAGATCCTTTTGAGTGTTGAGCCTTATTTCAATTCCCCACAACTTAGTGTCATCTGAAAATATGATGACCTCACCTTCTATCTCCTCTATGGATCATTTATGAAGATGTTAAAGAGCACTGGCCACAAGAGAACCTTGAGGTACCCCAGTGCATGTCTCTCTCCATATAGGTGTAGTTCCATTAAGGACTACATGCTGAGTGTGGTTGGTCAGCCAACTGTGAATACATCTGGTGATGGTACTGTCTATTTCACATTGTTCTATTATCAAGAAACAGGTTGGGGTCTACCTTGTCAAATGTTTAATTGAAGCCTACATATGTCATATCTACAATGTTTCTCTGATTCACTAATTTAATCATTTTATCAAAGAAGTCAATATGGTTTGTCTGGCCATGATCTCTTTTTAACAAACCCATGCTGATTTCTGGTGATCACTTTGTTCATTTCTAGATGAAACAAATCTTCAGAACGAATCTTCTGTTTGATTATCTTTTCCAGGATTTCCCTGGGTATTGATGTCAAATTAATTGATCTGCAGCTTCTTGGATGCATTTCCCCCCCCCCACACACACACCTTTTGAAGATTGGAACCACATCAGCTTTTTTCCAGTCCTCTGGCAGTTCCCATGTGCTCCAGGAGCTCTGAAAGGCTAGGTTCAATGGTTCTGAAATCACATCCTTCAAAACACTGGGATATAATCCATCTGGTCCTGGTGATTTGAACTAGTCTTCAGTGCATAGGTATTTTCTTAACAAATTTCTTGACTATTTTCACCTGCATTCCTGTCCTGCCTTCCACAGTGGAGCTTTTGGTAGGTTAGAATATTTTGTTCTTTTATGTGTGAAGACAGAGGCGAAGAAGGTATTAAGCAGTTCTGCCTTCCCCCCTGCTGCCCATATCCTTCTTGCTATCTTCTCCCATTAGTGGACCAATCATTCCTTGCCTTTTTTTCTTGTTCTTTATATATTGAAAGAAACTTTTTTTGTTGTTATTTTTGGCATTTGTTGCACGTCTTAGTTCATTCTGAGCCTTAGCTTTTCTGACTCCAAGCTTGCATATTTGAGCTGTTTGTTAATATTCTGCTTTGGTTTTGGGATCCCTCTTTCCATTTTTATACTTACTTTTTTTTCTCTGTTTGTCAGAGAATTGTTTATGCAGCCATGCTGGTTTCATCTGGAGTCTCTTGTTTTCTTTTCTGTTGCATTGTGCTTGGTTGGAGTTTTATGATCTCATTTTTCTGACTCTCTCAAACTTCCTGAATTATATTCCCCTTTAGGAATTTCATCCACAGAATCTTTCCTAATCTCTCTCTTGGTTTGTTGAAATCAACTCTGTTAAAGTCTAAAACACTCGTTTGACTTGGGTCTGCGTTATGTTGAATCCTAGTATGACATGGTCACTAGTGTCCCTATAACTTCTACCCCTTCTGTCGTTTTATCGGTATCGGTAAAATTTTAAAAAACATTTTGTTTACTCTTCCATACCCCACCTGGTGGAAGCTCTGGAACAGAACTTCTAATTGGCCATGGCAATTCCCTAAAGTCTTTTTATTATTGCTGCTAAAATATATATAGCCAACATTATTCTCAGAGGTGAGATGGGAATGCCTAGACAAAGGTTATGGTCCAGAGTTTTTAGTTAAAGATGCATTCTTGCTGGCAGATACTTCTTCAACTTCAACACTCCCACGAATACTGACAGGGCAAGACTCTATATAAACAGAGAGCAAATCCACCTCCTTCTGACATTGAAGATGGTACCTATTTGGGTAATTAAACTCTGCAAGAAAACAACCAAGCTCAGAGAGCACCAAAGACTTCATTTCTTTGTTTGCCAGAGGACTATTTTCCTATCTAGATTGATGCTTTGGAGTCCAAACTGGGCTTCCCCTTGCCTTGGGTTATCATAAAGTCAAAAAATAGATGAGATGTAATATCAGCTGATGTCATTCAGAGATGACTTTAAAAAAGTCAGGATTTCAAGGGACCCTGATGTTAGTCACTCCATGACTGTTTACTGTATTTTCTGAAATATTACAAAATTCTCTCATGGTATATCATGGTAAATCTATCTGATTTAATAATTCATTCCCCAACTTTAAACATATTAACATTAAATAATCAACTGTATATTTTAAAACATATATATTTTAAGGTATCCCCCCGAAGTTGCTAAAATAACTTCTTAATATATCCCATTTTTAATCCTCCAATATAAGGGTACATAACAGCATATATATATATATGTTTTCTGAGGTTCTCGCGGGTATTTGTATGTGGATCTTTGGTTGTTCGGGAATCTTACACAGGAGAAAACCCAAACAACCAAAGATCCATATGGATCTTTGGTTGCTCGGGTTTTCTCCCACGTAAGATTCGAAGTATCTAGGCAACGTTTCGATGAAGTCTCATTCATCATCTTCAGGCTTCTGTCTCCGGCTCTGTGCTTCTCACTCTGAGACAGAAGCCTGAACAATCAAGCTCAGAGAGCACCAAGAACTCTTATTTTAACCCTGAGCTACAAATATTGTCAGAGAATACACTGTTAGCTTTTCAATTTTTCAATTTTTACTTTAATTGAAAATTTAGTTATTTTTCAAACTCCTAATGTCAGTGTATTAGCAATTTTTATTTCCCATAATTATGCTGAAACTAGGTCCCTTCCAAGAAGGCAGTGATATCTTACTAATTAACATGCACCTTTTATTGCCTTAAAGCACCATTTCCATGCCTCTGATACAATACAACTGGTAAACATAGATAGTAAAATAGCTTATAATTATAACCCTGCAGCAATGACATTATACAATTATTAGGGGGTTGGAGTTTATTTTGAACCAAAACTAGAGTTGCCTTCATCAAAATTGCCTCCGTGGAGTAGAAGACCCATTGTATGGGTTTTAATTCATTCAGGTGACTCAAAGGTGCATGTTTAAAAAGAAATCCACAGAGTGATCTATACAGTGTTGTTTCATGAACTAGTCTCTTCTGTGATGAGTGTGGGGTTCTTTGTAGCATCTACTGACAATTAACATTAGCCAAACTATATTTTCAGAGCCTTTAGAAAAGGAACATACTCCTAAACCAAGGGTCTTCAAACTTGGCAAGTTTAAGACTTGTGGATTTCAACTCCCAGAATTCCTGAGCTAACATGACTGGAGGAAGAATTCTGGGAGTTGAAGTCCACAAGTCTTAAAGCTGTCAGGTTTGAGACCCCTGTCCTAAGCAGTGGTACATCTTTCTTCCTAGCTCTTAGCCTATTCAACATCTATCCATCTCTAAACATCATGTTATATTTAGAGATCTAGGAGGAAGTCCTGAGATATACATTAGCTCTGAGGAATGCAAAAAGAAATTGAAATGTTATCTTGAAATAAATGATACTGATCAACTCTCTGAAATGTCTTAATTGACTCCTGCCATGCCTATATCTAAGTTTCTTAGATATTTGAAATAAGTATCATCATGTACTCTGTAAAACAAATAAAAGGATTCTGGAATATGTATGTTTGGAGCTCTATGGCATGGTTTCATCCTAGCCAAAACGAAGAATGGCAATTCCCTAACTGAAATACTATACTCATTTGAAACTGATACTTGGAATGTACCAAGTCATTCAGAGGCATTCTGGGGATATAGACCAAAAATGACAAAATATATTGGGTAGAGCCAGGAAATATGTTTAACTTACACAGAATCAGATTAAATTAAGCTAATCTAGTATGGTCATTTCCCATATATTTAATTTCCCTCTCTCATTTTATTTTTAATTACAAGTTTAAGGTGGTTATCCCCGGGGACGAGATCCAACTGGTATAACTACTGGTTCTGTTGCTCTGCGTTGTGCACGCATATGCGAGTGCATTTTATGACCTGCTGAGCTGCCCAGACAGCTGAGCAGTGCTGCGTGTGGGTCTGCAGTGGTTGGAAAAGCCCTTTTTTCCTGCTTTTTCAACCGCGGCTGTGCCGCACAAAGCAGCTGAGGTTGAAAAATCAGGATATAAAGGTCAGGTAAGAGCCCAGGTGGGCAGGTGGGCCATAACAACAGCACACATAGAACCGGTTCTATGTCTGCTGCGCTTCAGAGCAACCAGTTCTACAGAGGTGGACAGAACCAATGGGCAGAATCTCACCCCTGGTTATCCCCGCAAATGTCCCTTTTGGGAAAATCATAGAAATTCAGAGTTCATGCTTCATGATGAAGAAAAAAAGAGGAAACTGGAGCATTTTTTTATATATTCCAGACTTTGTCATATAAGAAATGGACAATACAAATTGTATTGTGCGATAGTTCAAGTACAAAGGGAGAAAAGGATTTAAAGTGATGTGAAACTTGTAGGAAAACTAAAAATGATTATTTGCCATCAAGTGTACTAGGGTCCACATAAATAGATTTTCACCATGACATTCTTTCCCTAACGTGGTCACTCAAGTGTTCTAAGAGTGCACTCATCATTGTTGTAATTGAATCTATTCACCTTGCAGCTGGTCATTCTCTTCTTTTTCTTTCCATCTTTCTCAACATTAAAGCCTAAACCAGAGAGCATGTATTTGTATAATACAAATACATGCTGAAGTAAGATAATTTGAACTGTCATTTGTGCCTTGAGTGAAAACTCTAGATTGATTTGGTTGGTGTTCTATTTGTTTTCTTGGCTGTCCACAATATTCTCAGAAGTTTTCTCCTATATCAAACTTCAAAAGCACCAGTACTCTTCTTATCTGACTTCTTTAAAGTCCATCTTTTTCTTCCATAGAGTGGAATAAGAATAGGGATAGAAATATCTTTGCTATACAAACTAAGAGAGGGAAAAGGTAAAGAGAACATTTTCTTTGCATACTTGATTTGATTTTTCCTTAGGTCTACTCCAAAGTCAACCCTAAACATTAGTATATCTGATTTAAGCACTGTACTGTATTTATTTACATTATATTGTATATCCTAACTTATTATCTGGGACTTTAAAAAAATAAAAGAAAAAAGAATGCAATGAATTAATTTCCAACAAAGGATTTATTTAATTTTGCATCCTAGAGATGGCCCACAATTCATGAAAGTTGGCTACTTCCCATTGTGCCAGAATCATTTGCTCATAATTTTTTTTACTAAGGCACATGGTGACATTATTTTAAAAAGACTGATGAAATAAATCTTCACCCTTTCAGATTTTACTCAATCTATCAAACAGAGAGACAAATATAAATAACATTGCAGATTCAATAAAATTATTTAATTAATGGAATTTATAGCCACAGTTTGGGAAGAATCAAATAAAAGGGACACTAATAAGGCATATTCTTGTTGGGTATAATGAAAAAGGGGGAAAAAGGTTTCTCTTGTGCACTAAGGTATAATTTGGCAAGATAAGTCTCTTTTTAGTATATAGGCACACAAAATTACCAGTTCATAACTTCCACAATGAAATCTATTTTTAAAGCAATAATATAATTCTATTTCATCAAGGCTTCAGAAGGTGTCAAAATATTACGGTTGACAATGGTTACTGATATAAGAACGTTCAAATCAGATTGGACTGCTGAAAATAGAACTTAACAAAGGCTGTTCATGACTAAATCTCTCTTTTTAAAAATTTCTCTCCTTCCCTTTTGGCAGAGAGATTAATGCATAGTGTAAAGTAATAATCAATTCTGATGACTGTAGGCAATCTTAGCATAGCACAAGTTAAATTAGCCAATAGCTGTTTAATTTAAACAAAACGCAATAGAGGCAGGGCGGGGGAGGTTTCCTGTCTCCCAATTCTCTGCAGTAATTTCCTTCATAAATTAATGGGCCAGATCAATCTATCTAATTCTAAACAACCAACAGACGATCATTCACTGATGTTATTAGTTTTGCATCAGGCCCTAAGTTCATGTATTAATCTTCTTAATAATGGCTTCATTATACTTTTATAATATCCACTAAAAACAAAACTTCTGAAATTACAATAAAGATTTTGCCTCTTCATTTGTCTCACCTGAGACTCTTATGCAATTTTCTGTGTTATTTGCTTCCAGAAGTTCTGGAGTATTTTTCTCATTTATCAACTTAGGGAAAAAAATACAAGGAGAAAAAGAACTAATCCAGGCTTGTTGTTTTTTGCAAGCTGACCAACAGATTCCTTCTTCTCGTGTCTTCAAATGGGTCTGAACCATTTCTGATACCAACTGTCTAATTATGAAAGAGTTTTGACAATATGAATTGTTTTGTTTTGAACACCTTAGAAAACCGTCTGTTATGAAGCTTTGCAATAGAGACACAGCTGTTCTAGTGGAGAGAAGTCTATGGATTCTATGCTTGTAAAGCTCCCCTGAGGCTGTGAAACTCATAAAACAAAGTTTCTGAATATGTTTTGAATCTAGAGGTATATAAACAATCAGTCAATTTTCTTTCTTTCCTCTCCCCATAGCCATTATTTCCACTTTTATCATGTTTCTATGTTCTTGAAATAAGGCCCTTTCACACAGCAGCTTTGCACTAGTCTAAGACTGACCCTGTGTGACTCCATGCTGTAATCTGTGTTCACATACTGGCGTCTGTTTATTTCTGTCTCAGCTGTGATTTTTTTTTTTTAAATTATAGCATAACTTCTTTAAAATGCAGCAGAAAACTGTCTGTGCTGCACTTTCAGGAAGCTCCAATTTATGACACCATGTGAAAAGCTTTCTTCATATGACAAGCACAATATTCTATTTTCTAATCACACTGCTTTTTTCTTTCTTTCTAACTTTACCATCCTTGGCTCAAGGAGTGGGGGATTCTAGGTTGGATGGCTTTCTTTCAAAAATGCTGGAGAAGTGGATTTCTGCACTAGATGAGCTCCAATTATTTTCCAACTATTACATTCTATAATTCTATAACTCTACAAAGCAGAATCATGACAGAGGTGAGATTATTTTCTTTATCAAACCGTATAAGAACCTGAACTCCAAGTTGACAATAAACATCTGTTCTGTGTATATACATTTACACGTTTTTTTTAAGGAAACACAGAACTGTTTTGTGCGTGTGCATGTGTCAATGTAGTGTGTGCTTTTATGCCAACAGTGCAATCAGAAATGTTTGTTTTTGATAGCTGTATTGAGGTGGTGCCGGCACACCCATTCAGGTATTTCTTCTCTCTGAATGACAACAGAAGCATATTACAGATGGTGGGAAAATCAGTCAGGGCAAAGAAACGATATTCACAGTAGTATTCAAAGGCCATTAATAAGATTAACAAGGGTTGGGTGGAAGGTAGGGTATTGTTTATGAAGCAGACTGAAATAATCTGTGGTAAAAAGCAAGGTTTTAATCGCATCCTAGATACTGCTAGAAGCATTAGGATGAGCAGATACCAATAAGGGAGGAAAACTATTAAAATGTGAAGTGACCACTGAGAGAAATCTTAAGTAAGGGGCAGCTTAGAGGGGAGGAAATCAGAACTTAAAGTAGCATGGGGTCCAACAGCGAGAAGGCATGAAGCAAATAATGAGGCCATAAGGCCCTGATTAGATTATCTGAATACGAGTATGTGGGTTTCCCCGCTGCTTGGAGTCATATTTCATTCCTTATCCTTTATGAATTTGCTTCTTGCATGAATGGATTCTAATCATCAAATCCACGCTGATTAAGTATATGTTATGTTTATAATGAATAAAGGCTTAATGTGGCATGGCTGGATCAAGTAGCTGAGATGTACAGAGAAAGTGATATGTTAATCATTGTGGCTCAGACCCTAATCCATTTGAAATTTGAATGCCCCGTGGCTTCCAGTAATGGGAAAAGGAAATGAAATTATGAACGCTGACAAGTGCTAACAAATGTAGTGTAATGCAGCCTAAATCGAATAGATTATTTACTCATTCCTATGAACAATTCAGTGACACTCCTGTTTGTTAGGAAATCCATGAGATGTGTAGGAGATGATCAAGCACAAGAATTCAAAGCACTACTCCAGCTAAAATTAATCATGAGCCTGTAATTCAATGCCTGGTTATCTAAAGCTTGTCAGTCACAACTGATTCCTCCACTGGATTAGGGCACATGGTTGAATTGGTTGAAATGTGGGTTTTCTTCCAGTGTTTTTTTTCCAAGAAGACAAATGCCAGGTTGCATTTACGTGGTGATTCTAAGCTTCTGACTTTCCATTTCCAGGGAGTAAGCCAGAGCTGGTATTCAGCAGGTTCTGACCAGTTCTCGAGACCCGGTAGCAGAAATTTTGAGTAGTTCAGAGAACTGGCAAATACCACCTCTGACTGGAGATTTTACAGGATCCATCCCCTGCCACGCCCACCAAGCCACGCCCACAGAACCAGTAGTAAAAAAAATTGAATCCCACCACTGGAGTAACCTAAGTTACTTCTGTTGTGGAGCGGTGGAATAACCTGAGGCAAACTCGGAGCGAACTTCAGCTGTTACTTTATTGAAACAATAAAGGGTTGCCACGGCTGCTGCGCTAACAAGGCAGCCAGCTGGTGGACAACAGCTGATGCCGTTTGACAGCTCCCTTTTATAGCCAGCTGTCAAATGGCATCAGCCAATAGGAATGGTCCATGTTCCCACTGGAAACACGGACTGGAGTGAAGACTTCGGCTTAGTCTTTCCCGAACGCCACAACTTCTCTCACCATATTCACCTTGGTTGTATTATATGCAAAGAATAGCTTTGGGTTCTCTAGCACCGAGGCTGACTTTCTTTAGCTCATGCTGACATAAATGTTTCCCTCATCCCATTTTTCCCACAAAACCTCTCCCTGTGAACTTGGTAGGGCTGAGAGAGTGTGAATAATTGCTTTCTATGGCTGAGGATAGTATATGGAACCTGGCTCTCCCTGGTACTTGTCTAACACTGAACCACTGTAGCTCTTGATGACAATTTGAATGTTAAAAGGATTTTTAAAAGAATCAAATCCAGAAACAGACGACTCCATTGGGGATGAGACTTGTAAAGCATTGTCTCCTGAAAACTCTTACGCTGTTTTCACAGATTCTATTGGTTTATCGTATCAGAGGAAAAGCGCCCGCACATTAATGAGTTTGGAAAACCCTTGATCCTATCCAGGGGTGGGATTCTGCCAGTTCGGACCAATTTGGGCGAACCCCTAGCTCTGAAGATCAGCTGGGAGCGAACAGGTTCGCTCCAACCATCTTGTGGGCACTCCCACTTGCCCCTGCGATGTACTGACCTTTATAATCTCAGCTGATCAGTATGGAAGAGCAGATTTCTGCTCCTCAGCTGTGTTACTCCCTCGAAGTAACATAACAGGGAAGGATTTTGTGTTGCTGCTCACGTGCACACAATGCATGAAGCACACGATCAACGAATGGGTTGTTATACCAGCAGCATCCCACCCCTGATCCTACAATAGGTCTGAGTTCCCCTGTCTATTCTTTTCTCTATTATCAGAATGTCTGACAAGCCTGACTTCTTAAAATCAGCCCTTGTGAATGATTAAGAATTGAAATCCCATAGGACACTTTCACTGTAGTAAACTTTATTGAGATTTACTTGCGCAGATACCCTACTGAGAAAATATTTTTGCTAAATTTATTTGAAGTCTTTCCCTAGATGCACCTAGGGGAATACAAACATCCCTTGGTCACATGTTGTTTTCAGCTGTGTCCCCGTGACGTTTGCTCCATTTTACAGCTTTTCTTGCCACAGTTGTTAAGTGAATCACTGCAGCTGTTAAGTTTAGCAATATGGTTGTTAAGTGAACCTGGCTTCCCCATTGACTTTGCTTGCCAGAAGGTCACAAAAGGTGATGACTCTGGGACACTGCATCCATTATAAGTATGAGTCAGTGGCCAAGCCTCTGAATTTTGATCATGTGACCATGGAGATGCGGCAATGGTTATAAGTATGAAAAATGATCACAAATCACTTCGTTCAGTGCGCTCTTGTAGTTTTGAATGGTCACTAAATGACCTCTTGTAAGTTGAGGACTACCTGTGATCCTTGATTTATGACCACTAGTTTAGCAATCATTCAAACTTACAAAGGTGCTGACAAAACTCACGACTGGTCCTTGCTGTTGCAGAGTCCCTGAAGCCACCTGATTGCAAGTGTTCTTCACAGGCATGTCTTTACGTTGGTTGCAGTGTCCCAGGGTAATGTGATTGCCATTTGTCACCTTTCCAGCTGTTTTTTGACAAACAAAGTCAATGGGGAAAGGTCGATTTGCATAATGATTGTGTGGTTCACTTATAAACTAAGACAAAAAAGGTGTCTTTTGGCTGCAGTGATGTGACGCTCATTCAACACCATTTTCGTTAGCACCAGAAGTTCTACTACCAATTATGGTTGTAAGTTGAGGACTATCTATAACTCATTACTGTGACTTGAAACAAAGGCTCTAGATCAGAGTTGGTTGTTGTTGTTGTTTTTACTTTTTGAGGCTGTGGGATCTGTTAATTAAAAAATATATATTTATTTTCTGGAATTTTTGATCAACAGCCAATGCTATGAAGTGTGATCAGTTGAAATCCCACCACCACCACCCCGGGAAGTGTGTGACTTCTGACAAGCCCTGTCTTTCTAATGCAAGGATCTCCAAACTTAGCAACTGTTAAGATTTGTGAACTTCAACTCCCAAAATTCCTTAAAACAATCATGCTGGCCAGGGAATTCTGGGAGTTGAAGTCCACCAATCTCAAAGTTGCCAAGTTTGGAGACCCATGTTCTAATGTATTCAAATAACGTTTTCTGCTTTGACTCTTATAGAAGTCCATCAAGTGCTTGTAGAACCCTTGACTTCTATGCAACAGTTTGAAAAAAAAAAACTATTCTAAAGAAAGAATAGGGATCAGCAACAGAGATAGCAAATGTCACGTGTATAGAGTTTTCAGTTAACTGAAGGATTCAGAAGAAGCACTTGTGGATAAAGGCCCTTAGAGCCTGCAGTACTCTGACTTCATATGTGTTTTTACTAGCATTTGGTTTTGTGAATGGTTTGGACAGCATGACTGTCATGAAAAGTCCAGAAAAACTACAGTAAAAATTTGCTTTTATTGAGCACTAGTCTGTTACGCAAGCATTAGAATTACAGCTGAAGTTTGGAGCAAGAATTATTGGAATATTTTCCTTTTAACAAGCTATGGTAAGCTATGGTAATCAGGCAACAGAGGATGGAAGGCACCTTCGGTCTATAGATCAGTAGCATAGATTCTCTAGATCTATTATATATTTTGTTTTAAATTTGTTAGGGAAAGGATTTATCATTCAGTAATTTTTAAAAGATGATTAAATTAATTCAAGGATATATTTAAATAAAAAAGATAAAGCCATATTGAGCAGGGAGAATGGGTAATGTAGGAATAAAAAAATCCAGTTCCAGGTCCAAGCTGGGAATAAAATGGAGGCTGGTTGGAAAGAAAGATTCTGTTTATTGGTGAACAGAACCAACACACACAGAGCAAGCAGTTCTCGGACAGTTGACAAAACAGAATCAAGGGTGGGTTTTTATATCTTTGGGGGGCTTTGTAACTGAGATTCCTGTTCTTGTGCAAGAATATGTCCTTTAGTATTCTATTGGCTGTTGTCAGATTCTTATGGAGGTCATGGCTGCCTCTATAGGCAAAAGGGGAAATGCAAATCTGAGGTGTTTGTCTGAGCTAATCTTGTTTTGTCTAATTGCTTATCTGGAGTTTCTGTCTGACCCAGTCTTTCTGAATGGATTCTCAACCAATGGTGCTGGTTTCTGCCTCCCTTAAGACTTTTTTTCCATTTCTCCTTTAGGAGAAATATTCTATCCTGTGCCTTTGTAATATTCCCCAAAATATCTCATTCTCTAGAAGAGTGGGTGGGCGCTGACTTTCTACAATAGGCAGCAAGGGAGGGAATATTAGTGTGAGGTGATATGATCTATTTTGAGTACTATATGTATAATCAGCCAGCCAGCATGTGAAAAGTTAGGGAACATTGCTCCCTAGACCTTTTCATTTCTGTTATTCATATTGTTCTGTATTAACATACTCCAAATACTGACTTCTGATTGGTCCTCACGTACAACATTATGATTGGTCAACTAAACAGCAGTGATTGGTTCGCTAGGAATCAACTGCGATTGGCTGAGCCGATCGCAGGAGATTCAAGGGCCTGTCATCGGCCGGCGAGCCGCGAGCAATCCATATATGCCGCGGCTCCAAGATCTTGTACAGATCTATACATGAAATAAAGAGCTTGAAGTACACTGGTCTCGCGTCTCTTTCGTACCTGATCTAACACATATTTTGGTGCATCAGTCTTTAAATATGAATATTTCTTCTACCTTAGTCCAGAAGCAGGGACATTTATTAAACTTAGTGGGATCAAGGAAAGGGTTGGGGGATCATTGTGGAGCCCACACATACAATTCTGTCCATCTTTGTGAAGCTTACTGATGCAGAAACTCAGCTTTAGATGGAATCTATGGATCTGGACCTGCAGGATCTGAATATATATATATATTACTTAGACACTAAGCCTTACAAGGCGAAAGGAAGAACTGGATTTACTTCTGATTGACAGCAGATTAGTGCCCTTATTCCTAGAGAATGAGAAGCTGCCAATGAGGCAAATTAATTAAATTATACTTGTAATTTAAGATACAGGCAAATGCAATTTAAATAATTTTCACAACATTTTAATATAGTCAATGCATTCCTTAATTAATGTTAATTTACATACATTGTATAATTCCAAATATATTCTATAGCCATACTTCCTCAGTCTTGTAAACCACAAAATTGAAATTATTTAAAAAATGTTTAATCTAACTGAACCTGATATAAACCTGTTAAACATAATTGGCTAGCTACTGAATGCCTGTTAAGCTTTGTAAAGAATATAACAAAGCCATATTAATTGTGTTTTCAGTTGCATATTTATATCCAAGTCAAATATTAAAACATGAAAAGACCTTTATTTTGGAAAACATTTTGCATATTAGCATGTTGCCAACCAAGCAGAAAATTAGTAGCTCCAAGCAATTAATTGTAGGCCTTTAAAACAGACACGAAACCCAACAATTTCTGAACAATAAAATATTTACAGTGAAGCACTGCCAACTTGCTTACTCCTTAATATAATAAGCACAGTCCAAAAGTTTAAATGATCTAACATCTAAATGCTTAGCAATCCCTGGCAAAAATCCAGCTACAACTGAAATCTGAGAAAAACAAAATATACGCAATTGTTAATCACTCTGGAAGCTGAGGTGGAATAGAGAGCAGTACTGTAGTTTGGCCCTTTGGTAAAACATATGTTTTGAGTACAGTCAGTCCCAGTTTGAATTCCCAGCATTTCAAATGTAACTAAAACCATGATTGAAAACTTGAATAACTGCTGCCAGTCAGAATACAAAAGGATGCATGGTCCAGTGATCCTAACCTGGTGTAATACGAGCAGATCCACAAAGATGCAAGATGCACAGAGACCACAATAGGCAAAAACAAGAGAGTTGTGTGTGTGTATGTCCTTTTTTCCTCAAAATAGCTAGAATTTAAGAACAAAAGGAAACAAACCCTTTGCTCACTTATGGATGCCATTCCTGGCTTCACAGCTTCTTGTGCTAGAGAAAAACAAATGAACCAACAAATCCAGTGAAATATCATTTTGTCAACCCTGATATTTTAAAAAGGGAAGTAAATACTCTTATTCCTCTCTCCTACACATACACATAACTGGAAATGTGAAGTGTCCTCATAACTGGTGAACAGAGCATTAGGATATTACCCTCTGTTAAGGCTTCAAAATCAAAATGCTATCAAAATGACAAAGGCATCTATTGATAGCACATTTTACAAATAACTGCAAGAACCCCTAAATGCAGGTATTATCCAGATTAATTTATTTTTTACTGTTTGGGGAAAAGAGAGAAAATAAAAGGGTAGAACGAGTAAAAAATAATAAAACTGTGTATTTACTCCTCCTGCCCTATGATAAAATAAACGTTCTCTTTTATTATATTAGACCACAGTAAGTATAAATAATACTGGTAATGGAAATTATACTGTCCCTGTATGATGTCATCTTCAAAGGTATTTTATTTATTTGGTTGGTTGGTTGCTTGTCAAATATGTACAAGATAACAAATATAAGTATGAACATAAACAGGGAGTAAATACAGACAAATGGGCACAGTAAGACAGGGGTGGTAGACATGCTGGTGAGGTTATGCACCCCTTTAAGGACCTCTTAGGAATGGGGTGAGGGCCACGGTAGACAGTTTGAGTTTGAAGTTGTGAGGGGTTGAGGCTGTAAGGTCTGGTAGGGCGTTTTAGGCGTTGACCACTCTGTTGCTGAAGTCGTATTTTCTGCAATCGAGTTTGGAGCAGTTTTACCTTGAGTTTGTATCGGTTGTTTGCCTGTGTATTATTGTGATTGAAGCTGAAGAAGTCGGTTGGTAGGCAAGATGTTATATCAGACAATTTTGTGAACTATACTTAGATTGGACTGCAGGCGGCACAGTTTTTTCTACTATACCATTCACACACACACACACACACACACACACACACACACACGGGATTAGCAAAAGATTTTGTGATCCATGTAAAATACAGTGGATTTTCCTAGTGATGTTTTAGTGTCATGTTCTTTTTGGTAGGTAAATTTCAAAATTAAAACATAGAAGTGAATAGGCAGTCTCACACTGTGTATCCAATTTATAATACCATGCATTACAGGAACACCACAGGCATTATTTCGGAACAGGCATAATTATTCATAGAAAAAAGGATAATATACATCTCAAGTTAAAAAAAAACCCCAATAAACTCCATATTGGTAATCACATGCAAACCTTTCCTGCTGATAATCTGATTATCAGAGAAAAGAACAGGGAACAAACAAGCCAGAGTGAAGCTACCAGCATCAGTCAGATGTTGGGTCTGTCTACAATGGCATTTGTCACCTGCTAGTCTCCAATTGGCCATTTTAGGCCTGTCTGTTTTAGAAACCCTGGATTTGGGGCCTGTAGGATATGGCTGATTCTTGCCTTCTCCTTTGAAGCTACAAATCATAGAGCAACTTTCTAAACAAATTTTAAGGTAATCATTTGTCTTTCTTTTTGATGTTAGCATCAGTAAAGGAATGGCTCACAAAAACAAAATGTATCTGGGGTGGTAAGATACCAGAGACACAAATTCACATGTGAACTGTATTCAATCTATGAGGTATCCCGCCTCTGTATATATGAACTGCCTTTATAAGAAAACATTCACAGATGCTAAGTGGCAACAAGGGTTGGAATCAGACAGGACTAGTGGCCCAGTAAACCAAATTGTTTGTATTCTCTGCCGTATCTCAAAGATAGTATAGTTGCCTTGCTGACCTAGGAGAAAGGCATAAATAATACTAAGGTCATCTAGATAGGTTTATCTAAAATATCCCAACTTGGTGCCTGTAATATACATTGTCTATGTTGAGGTAATTCCCCATTAGGAGAATGAGCGCATACAGGGAGACGTATTTGAGAGAAGTGTTTGAATAATACACACACACAGTACACAGATACACTGTACAGTAAATGTACGTTTTTTCTTCCAGAAAGGTTTAAGCAAAGTCCAAAATAGGCAGTCCAAAGTCATTCACAGGTAAAATCAGTCAGTTTTCATCCAGGGATAATCCAAATATCAAATTCTAGTGTCAAAAACAGTTCAGTATCAGACTTACATTAAATCCAGCAATATCAATCAATTAGAAGAAATGGAGCAACGGCAATACTTTCCAACAGAAGGAAACAGAGATACTCACTCAGACACACTCTCTTCTGAGACTAAGACTAAACAACCCAGATTTCTGGCTCCATCTTATGGCCGTTTGAGAAACCACACCCAATTGCATGCTCTTGCATTCCCTTAAAGATATAGTACTAAAATGTTTATCCTGGTTTATATATTTCTAACCCAAATACCTGTTAGGTGACTTATATTCCTAACAGTCTGCCTTTTTCTTTGTCTTGTCTTTGAAATGTAATAGGCCAAAGCTATATACAGGTAGTCCAGTGGTGGTATGCTACCGGTTTGGCCTGGTTCAGCAAAACGAGTAGCAAAAATTCCTACTGGTTCAGCGGAACTGGTTATAAAAAAAGCCTCTGGCCATCAGCTGAAAGGAGAAAGAAGAGGAAAGCGCGCACTTTTCCCTTCTTTCTCCTCTCAGCTGATTGACGCTGCAGGCCTCAGCTGGTGTGGAAAGCTGTGCGCGCATTAGGTGCGCATGTGTTGCATTAGGTGCGGGTGCATTAGGTGCACGCGCATTAGGTGCACGCACGCACATGCGTGATCACTGAACCGGTAGTGGTAGTCCTCAACTTACGATAGTAATGGAGCTCAGAATTTCCATTGTAAGTCACGACGATTATAAGTCAAGACACTCACATGTCCAGACTTCATTTTATGTCTTTTTTGGCAGTGGTCCTTAAGTGAATGCCACAGCTGTAAAGTGAATTCATATATCCTTTTTGGCATTTTTTTGTAGAAAACCAGTCAAAAATGCTGAAAATCTCAGGGGGAGGGAATTACTGTTAATTTAAGTCACATGACTGCAGAATGCTGAAACCAGCCAGAAAGATTTCAAAGCGCCTAAATGTGGTCATGTGACCACATGGGTATGTGGAACTGTTGGAATCCCAGAACTTAAGTCATAAGTAGCTTTTGGCGGGACCCTTGTTTTTCTGAACTGTTGCTAAGCAATCAGTCATTAAGTGAGAACTACCTATAAGCTACTGATTGTATATCTGCCCTCTGCTTTGCTCAGGGCTACCTAATAGATGCCTAATAAAACTGAGTTGCATTTTCAGAGCAATTTGGTTGCTTTAGGCGAGCAAAGTATATGAGGTCCATGTGGAGCTCAGGTGAATTCAAGGAAATAAATATAACATTGGAGGTTACTGTTTTCCTTAGCTAGATGATAAGGTTTTTTTAATTAAAAGAGGGGTGGGCAATTCAGGGGCCACATGAGAAACCGTGACTTTTAAGGAGGGTCGAAGCAATGTGGCCTGATTTGTCCTCAACCTCTGTCGCCTCAAATCCCTAGGTTGCTCCAGGCAAGGGGGAAGTGCTGCACGTGGGCAGAAAAATGTTTTCTCTCCTCGGTTTCCTGAAGGAGCACAGGGCAACTGCTCAGAGCAATGCCTTACTTCTTCTCCCACCCCCTGTGGAGTGCTTATTTGCATTTGATTTCTCATTTCCGACTGAGCTCTTGTGGGACAGATAGGAACAGTCAAAGTGATGGATGTGGCCTGGGGTCCATCAGTACGCCCAGGACTGAATTAAAATTATGCCTATACATTGTTAAAATCAAATGTGAAAGCAAATCTGACAGGTGCTAAGGAATATGAGAAGGCTCTCACATAGAAACTGAACTGATCTTTAAACCAGACAAAATTCACAATCTCTATGTCTAATAAGTAGGGAAAAAATGGAATTTAAAGTTCCTCAATAACAACAGAGATTCTGTAAGAAAACTTAAATATAAAGTTGCTTCTTTTAGGTGTAAGTGTTTAGCCATACACAATCCTACTTTTTTTATATATAATATTTGAAATGGCCCTTGCTTCTCTTTCTCTAGTAGAAGAGGGAGCAGCATAACTGCTTTTTCCCTCTTTACAATAAAGTGGTCATGCATCAGGACCGAGAACTGAACAAGAACAATATATTAAGACCAAACAGGACACAGAATTATTTGAATACATTTCCTGCAATTATTTGTATAGCCCTTTATTATTTATTGAACGTATGGCATACAAGGCCAGGGGAGCTATTGTTATATATACAATAGAAGTCCTGGCAGCTGACAGTTGCTAGTCCATTAATTGCACTGGTGCACCATAAGAGAACAAATTGCTGGCTAGCCTGCCTCATTCTCAGAGGAAGTTGACTCTTCCAGGGCTGTCCTCCACCAATTTTCCACCGATCACGTCAGGACAGACCCAATTCCCTGTGCAGAACATAGCCAGCATTCTCACAATGCTTCAAACTGCTAGATGGGCAGGAGCTAGAGACAGAGAGACAGGCGCTCACCCCATCCTGCAGAGCTGGACTCGAACTATTAGAGTGCTGGCAATTGCTCAGCATGTCCAGTGTCACAAAGCCTCGGTGATTTTCAATCTTTTCTTCATCACGGACCCCCTTTTTGTGGCCATAGACCATGGCCACGGACCCCCAAGACTTAAGGTTTCAATAATATTTTTTTCTTCAAGCCTTCACAGACTCCCTGTGATGACATCACTACCCACCCACCCTGAGCGGTCCATAGATTGAGGACCACTAACTTAGCTTCTTTCAGGATACAAATCTTACTAAGATGAACTATAATGATATAGATCTTTGAATCAGGTGGAACTTTCTCTCTTGTGATTATCATCCCAGCTAGCAGTTGGTGGCAATGAACTTGTCTCCTGAGGGAAAGAAAACTGTTTTAAGGGATCTCCATGTGTTGATTGCATTGACATAATTTACATTCCACCTACTTGACTTTGTTGATTCTATTTCTCATTCATTTCCACAAGACCTAGATATAGAGGAGTTTCATACTGGATTGAAATTCAAGGCCATACTTTTCATCACTAACTTCAAAGCAATAATAATGTACTTTATTTAAAAATAAAAACCAATTCGACTTATGATAGTATTAAATAAACATTTTTAAAATGCTAAAAGCACAAATAAACACTGTGGTAGCATTTTACTGAGCCAATATCTGTGACAGAAAGCACCTTAAAGCTCTTTTATAGAGAACAGAAAATTGGCAGGGATAACATAACTCCATATAATGTACTCGCTGAAAGTCCACTTTATAAATATTGGATCTTGAGATATTTCTTTACTCAGTAAGACAGGTCGAATATCTGTACCATATTCAGCCTATATTGAATCACGAGAAACCAATTCTGTTATAAAGACAGTTGCTAAGAGGTTGGGATGATTGCCCAATTATTTACATTGCAGATATAAAAGTTGGGCTCAGAGATTTCATTTGCTTTGCCTACAAGTATTGGGAAGAGAGCAATAGTTCACCACTGGATTTCAAAGGGCAGCATTAAATTGCCAATCTTAGCAATAACACCTTTTGGGCTCACAGGTCTTCTGGTTGTCAAGTATGCTCTGGGATTCAAGGAAGCTATGCCGGCCATGTCTCAAAAGTGCTTTTTCAAAAAAGCAACTGGGCTGCTTTTTCCATAAGGAAGAAGAACAAAAACATTTCACTTTTCATCCAAGAAGCTTCATCGATTGTGATAGCTGGAGAGGGGGGCTGGAAGGATAGGTTCTGACCAGATGGTGGTGGGGAAGGGAAGGATTGTATTTCTTTGCAGTCATCTGGTCATTAGCACTCTCCTTGTTTTGTTCTTCTTCCCCAGGGAAATAAACAATCCAGCTGCCTTCTGGAAAAGCACCCCTGGGACAGCTATGAGAATCTCCACAAACATTATGCTTAGGATTATAGACTTCTAATTCTGAAGCTAGAGGGAAGACCCTAATTGTCTGTCTGTCTATCTATCTTCCTACCTACCTACCTACCTATACTTATCATCTATCTATCCTATTTCTAAACCGCCCAACTCCCTCAGAAAAATAAGGACAATTCAGTGCAGTGGATGACCTGCTATTCCTGGCTTCAGAACTTTCGGGCAAGTAGCTCAGGCAAGACCACATCATGACTGCTTTTGCTTCTGTTGGAAGATTCAGAACAAGTAGGTTACAGCTTACAAGTCTGTTATATGTTTGAATGTTTGAATGTTCCGTTCTGATTGGTTCGCCCGACGGCGGGAAAATTGAATAGCCCTCATTGGCCGAGAGCCGCAAGCAGCCGCTATAAAAGAGGCTGCCACAGCTCCGTTGTCATTCAGTTACCGAGAAGAAAATTAAAAGCAACTAAAGATTAACTGGTCTTGAGTCGTCTTTCCCACAACTTAATAAAATCTGTGACTGCTTTCTTTTCTACTTGCTTCAAGTATTGCCCTAAGGCAGTTAGGGCTAACCTTTTTCGGACTGAGTGCCCAAAGTGCGCGCACACAAACCCCCAAAATGCAATGTGCACACTGCCCCTGCACATGTGCCCCATGTTCCCCACACATATACCCTGCATGCCCCATGCCTCCCACATGCACCCCCCACCCCCCACACACACCCCGCATATAGGCGCAGCCCCCCGCAGGCGCCTTGTCCCCCCCCGCATGTGCAGCAGAGACCCAATGACCAGCTGGCAAGTGGAAGGCATGCATGCACGTGTGGTAGAACCAAACTAGGGCAATGGCTTGCATGCCCACAGAGACGGTGCTGCGGGCCACCTGTGGCACACGTGCCATATGTTCGTCATCATGATCCCAAAGCTTTCATAGGACACTTAGACAGATTCTCTGAACCTGATAGCTTAATTTCCTTCAAGGATAACTGCTCCTTGGATTTCAGTGTGCTACTGGTGGCCTAAATTCGATTTCCAAGACTGTCCAATTATTGGTGCAAATATAAATCATAATTACTATATTCTATCTAGCACCTTTCTGGGTGGTTTATGACAGCTACAACCTCTAAATGAGATGGACAGGTCCCACTTTAATCTAAATATCCATCACAAACACATCTAAAACCAAATATCCTCTATCCCCAAAGGTGTATCCTTAGTACAAAAGGATACAAGTGCATTAACCTTCTACTCAAAACAGTATCCTTCTGCCTCAAACTCCCATTCTTCCAATATTACAGACTTCCCTAGAGATGTTGGTCTTCACATCATGTGTACAAAGTATGATAATTTGAACCTGCTCGTTTGTGCCTTGAATAAGAACTTTGGATTGATTTGGTCAATGACAATGGATTATTTTCTTGACTATCCATTGTATTTTCAGCAGTTTCCTCCATCACCAAAGTTCAAAAGTATCAATACACTTTCTATATTATTACTCCAAAATCCAATTTTCACTTCCATAGATGGCTGTAGGGAAGACAATTGCCTGCATGATTATGATCTTTCTGGTGAATAGAAATACACTTTGAAGTTGGGACCGCAGGTTTAAAGACTTATATGGTATAGAAAACTGAAGTGTTGCTTAGTCTTAAACCATTGACAAACGAAACTGGACCCATCAAGTTCATGGCCTTCATTGTCCACATATTAATACCCAGAGTATGGCAAATAAGCAAGATAAACTTTAGCTCTTTATACATAGACATATACTACATTAGGTATAATGATGGAATGATATTTCTAGAATATAATAATTAAAGAATATAACTCAGTCAAAAGGAATAGAAGTGATAAGGAGGACTTAATGCATGCTAAAAATAAACTTTCCTACTCAGAAATACTAATGAATTTGGTAATGATATAAAAAACATCTAGGTTAAAATCTGTAATGAAACAAATAAAGGTTGTCAGTGTCTATTAGCAGCCATGTGGATGATACTTTCAAAAAATAAATTGCAGATCTTTCAAGAAGCATGCAATGGTAATAATGGCAAATTTTTATTACCTTAACATATGTTGCGAGACAAACTCTGTTAAGCATGGTCCTTCCAATAAATGTCTGTCTTACCTTTCTGTCGGCTGTCTCTTTCAAAACTAGGGAAATGCAAGAGGATGATATACACGTCACTTGATATTAATCAGTGGGGAAATCTTAGTTGAGAAACTGACAAGAGTGGGAAATTGGAGGAAGTGACTATGTAAGAATTTTAAGAAAAGTAAATCCGAAAATGTAATAAAATCAGAACAATTATAAGTAGGGTTCTGTTGCACTTAAGATGAGTGTAAATTCCTTAAAAAAAGAGAAGATACTAAAAACAAAACTGTGAATAATTTCAATGAAGGAAAAAATGGAAGATGGTAGAAGAAATCCAATAAGTGTCAGCCTTAGGAGATAAACCATAGGAATGTAAGAAGGATCATAGACAGGAGGGTCATAGCCCTTAGCTGTAGAGATTGTGTCAATTCCATCCATGAAAACTCAGGATGAGCTAAATTTACTGAAGGATGTTACAAAATCATATTCTTTAGTTAAGTTTAATATAAAAAGAAAGAATTGGCATATCAGCTGCTTAATGAAGATAGTAAAACCCAGGTAACCAAGAAAAGACAGAGCTACTCAAATACTGTTTGGTTCAATCAGGGATGGGATTCTACTGGTTAGGACCGATTCAAGAGAACCCCTTCCTCCAAAGATCAGCTGGCAGCGAATCGGTTCACTACGATGAGCATGTGAGCTCAACCACCCGCCCCTGCTGTTTCCTGTGCTTTATCTCCTTTGTTTAGAGCACAGCTGATTAGTGCAGCAGAGCAGTTTGCCGCGCCTCAGCTGTTTTATTCACAGGGACGGTGAAGTTAAGTATTAGAGCTTTTTTAAATGTGGAGTGCGCATGCATGACGTGTGCGTGCACGCTCAAAGCCTGTGCACGCACAAATCACCAAACCGATTGTTATACCAGTGGAATCCCACCCCGGTTCAGTCTTAAACCAAAAGTATCTGTTGTACCAGGAAAGTGTGAGCAGATGGTTTAAAGAACAACAATGAGGTTTAAGACGCCGAGAAACATGGTTTAAGGATTATTTCTTTATATGAGTAAATTTAAATTTCTAAGACCAGAAAACATCATTTGAAAGTCTGGCTGAGCTTTTCTGTATGGCATCTGAAACTGCTCAAAGAGATAAATGTTGAGATCATGATAGCAATAGCAATAGTACTTAGGCTTCGCAGTGCTTTTACAGCCCTCTCTAAGCAGTTTACAGAGTCAGCGTATTGCCCCCAACAATCTGGGTCTTAATTTTATCAACCTCTGAAGGATGGAAGGCTGAGTCAACTTTGAGCAGCTGAGAATCGAATTGCCAGACTGCAGAATTAACTTCCAATACTGCATTCTAACCACTGTGCCACTATTGCTCATGATGTTTCTACCTTCAAAAAGTAGCAAAATGGAAAAACTAGCAAACTGTAAGACGCCCACTTGTAATTATTTTGAATGTATTGTAGTAATTAACAACAGTTAGCATGTATAGAATAATGTTACCAGATTGACTTTATCTTATGTCTTGACTAGGTGCCTTCCTAAAATAGCTGGGGAATAGATATAATATATCTTGACTGTGATAGAGCATTTGACAAGTATACGGTGGCTTGCTTGTTAGCACATTAATTAAGCACGGAATCGGCAACATGACAATTAAGCCCATACATAATTCATTTGAAAATGGTCCTCAATGACTGCTTAGCAGTGGTTTCCAGTCAGACTGGAGAGGGTCAGCTCTATTTTCCAATATTTTAATGACTTGAATGAAAAACTGAAACGGTCATCAGACTTGTATATGCAATCATACAATTTGTGTAGCTTAACAATTATCTTAGAAGATAGAAGACAAAAATAACCTTGATAGATTGGAGATATGAGCCAAAAGAAACAGAAATGAATTCAACAGAGACAAGTGTGTAATTATTCATTTAAGAAACAAAAATTAAAATGCAGAATAATGGTACTTATGAAAAAAAGTTGGATATGAACCAAAATTATATTGGTGCAAAAAAGGTAAATATTATTCAGGCTGAATCAATAGAAACATAATTGCCAAAGCATAGTAAATAATCATACTATTTTATTATTGTCGGACTCTGACTTTCTGAATCCAGCTTTCTCTTTTCTTTCTTACTATACGTACTTTATCAACTTTCAAAAATGCTACAATTCATCTTACTATTTATTATACCTAAATAGCAAGGCAAGTATATTGCTTTATTAAACCATAATATTAGTAACTGTACAGTTTACAAAAGAAATCTATCCTATTGTACAAAAGAAGTTATATTGTGAAAATATTTTTTTTTTAAAAAAACAACTTTATAGTTAACTAACTAGAAAACAAGATAAAAGGAAAAAAGAAAAGTTGGGGAAACAGAAAAAAAAGAAAACTAAAACTAAAAAGAACAGAATGAAATAAATAAAGCTGAACAAAATTGCAAAATTGCAAAACTGCATATATTTATATATAATATTTAATATTTAGATATGTATGCATATAAAATATGTTTTTCATTTTTTTCAATGTTATGATTCAATTTTTAAATAATGAAACTAAATCATACAGGACCAAATTGATTTGTGTTTTCTCTTCTTTGATACAAAACTGATTCAAAAGCCCAGGGTGGATGAATCTCTTTAAGCCAACACTGAGACTCTGAGACAGAAGAATCCTTCCATCAATACCATTTTTTTGTAACAGTCCAAACTCTCTATATCCAAAGTTTTCCATAGACTGAAAGTTTATTTATTTTATTTTTATTTTATTTATTTATTTATTTGTCAATTGCTTACAAGATAATAGATATAAGTATAATCATGAGTAAGAATACAGGAAATAGGTACAAATAAATGGGGACAATAGGACAGGGACGGTAGACACAAGGGTGAACTTATGCACGCCCCTTACAGATCTCTTAGGAATGGGGTGAGGTCAATAGTGGTTAGTTTGAGGTTAAAGGAGTGGGGGTTAGAGGATGTAACAACAGAGTCAGGTAGTGCATTCCAGGCGTTGACCACTCTATTGCTGAAGTCGTACTTTTTGCAATCGAGTTTAAAGTGGTTTACATTGACTTTGTATCTGTTGTGTGCTCTTCTATTGTTGTGGTTGAAGATGAAGTAGTCATTGACTGGTAGGACATTGTAGCAGATAACATGGTATATTTTAATAAAATATGAAAATCCTTAATCTTAGCTGCCTTCAGAGATCATGATTCATCATACCAGTGATATCTAGTAATAACAAATTAAAGATAGTCACACTCATAATGTATTACAAAAAGCTCTGGAAGAGATTCAGAGTACAATGGAGATAGACAGGAGACAAGAAATAAGGTATTGTGAAGAAAGATACTGTGATGTAAAAACTGTATTATAGACAGTTTTTGCATCACAGTTTGCACAGACAAGATCATCACCTCCTCTCATTGATTGGGGTTCCGGTGCAGAATGGTGGATGTAGCATGACTTTGCTTTTTGGAGAGCCAATCGGGTGGCTGAAATATAAGCTAGTGAATGGATTGACTCTTCAGAGCTTCTTTCTAGAGTAAGGAGAAGACAAGGATTCTTTCTGTAAAGAGATTGCAAGACAGTGTTCCACAGCAGGTCTGAGAAGTCTGGGGTATCAGGCCCCAAACCAAGGGTGACACATGGCATTTCTTCCAAGTCGAATTCTTTATTGTTTCTCACCTATAAACAAAATCTTGCCAGACTGAGAATTCTATTATCTGTATCTACAGTATATTCTGTAAACTTTTAGGGATGAGCTTCATCTTCTTTCGCTCATACATGATATTAGGGCTAAGTTGCCTCTTATTCAGCCAGAATGATTAGGGAACTGGAGACTAAAACATATGAAGAATGGTTACAGGAACTGGGCATGGCTAGTCTAGTGAAGAGAAGGACCAAGGGAGACATGATAGCAGTCTTCCAATATTTGAGGGGCTGCCACAGAGAGGAGGGGGTCAAGCTATTTTCTAAAGCACCCGAAGGCCAAACAAGGAATAATGGATGGAAACTGAACAAGGAGAGATTTAACCTGGAAATAAGGAGAAATTTTCTGACAGTGAGAACAATTGACCAATGGAACAGCTTGCCTTCGGAAGTTGTGATAGCTTCATCACTTGAGCTTTTCAAGAAGAGATTGGACTGCCATTTATCAGTAATGGTGTAAGGTCTCTTGCTTGGGCAGGGGGTTGGACTAGATGATCTACAAAATCCTTTCCAATTCTGTTAATCTGTAATCTATTCTTCTCTGGAATGCCTCCCCTCTCTTCTGGGGCTCCACCTATTCACTACATCCCATCCAAGGAGGGAAGGGAAATATTTATGTTGTTTAGCTACACTTGGCACCTTTCAAGAAGACACTGCATACTACAGTACTTCCTCTCTTACTTACTTTAGGAAGGTGCTTATTATTGATTTCTTTGGTGTTAAGAATCTTCTGAAAGATGAGCTTCTATTCTATTACACTGGAGATTTTCCTTCAACCATAGATGAAAGCATCTCTAAATCAGTTTAATAACAGAAGCTTTAATTTTGGGAAAAACAGCAAAAGAAGGAATAGAATGTTGACTTTGTAATTTTGTAAGGTTAATGGGCTAGATGGACTTGAAATAATATTTTCCATGGAGTGTTTAAAAATTTATAAAATAGTATTGAAAATCTTTCAAATTAATTGTAAGAAATCCTCCCACGGGACAGTTTTGTTCATAAATAGATGATAAGAGGGGACTGGAAGTCTGGCTACAGGGAACCAGAAAGAACAAAAGATTATTTTTAAGAAACAACAGACCCATTACTAAAATGGAGCAACACTGTTTGACTCCAGGAGAAATTAAGATTGTTTGGGAACAAAGAAGCTATTTGATATTATAGCAGAGGATAGAGACAATACAACAGATTTTATTCGATAAGACAGGCTGAGATGGATGTGAATGTGGATTTGGAGTTTTAAAAAACTATTTGATTATAAAAATGATATGGAAAAAAGATGTGGAATCTGGAAATTGATTTTAAAATGTCAGAATATAAGAGTGATATGGAAAACAATGCTAAAATGCATTTACAAATGAAACCAATTTATGTTTTAATAAGTAAAGGGGACATATGCATTAAAAATCAGGAGGGTGAATTGGAAAGCCTTCTTGCTTCAGATTTGGGATAGGGGGAACTAAGAAATCACCTACCAAGAAGAGGCAAAGAGGGATTACTCAAACACTTTATAGAGAAAGACGGAGAGAAAACAGTAAAATATCTATTCGTGGGATACTATTTGAGAGGATTTTTGGGGGAAGCTTTTTGAAAATGAAAGGTTTATAAAATGAATCTGTTAGACGCGAGTTAAAATAATCTTATGATTTTTGGTCACTGTTAATGGAGTTTCTTTTTGACCAAGATTGTATGACAAAGCTTTAAAGATTGATTTATAAATGGGGTGATATTTCTTCTGCTTTATTTGATGGGATAAGGGAAGAATTTTGTTTTTGAATTGAAGTACTAGAAAAGATGTTAAGGTAGCCAAATTTTTATATTTGTTTCAAGAAAGGGGACAATATACAAAGCATACACACTCACCCACCCACTCACCCCCAAACACACACACACACACACACACATACAGTAAGTGTGTGTGTGTGTGTGTGTGTGTGTGTGTGAGAGAGAGAGAGAGAGAGAGAGAGAGGAAAACCATTTGGATTTAAAAAATAAATCTGAAAAAGAGCCAGGTTATGTTTAATAAATTCACTAAAGAAAGAAAAATATTATATCTGGAGAAGAACTAGACATAACAGAGCATTACATGGACGTTGGCCAATGGCTGGTGATATAATAAAGGAAACTGAATGGCATGTTAAATGTGGTTGGGAGGCATTTGGCAATCTAAGCATCATTTTCAAGAACAACCTCCCGCTATCCATGAAGAGAAATGTTTTCAATCAGTGTGTGCTACCTGCTGTCGTATATGCCAGCAGAACATAACCTCACAATTAATAGAAAAGCTATGCGTGGCATGAAGAGCCATGGAAAGTTAAATGCTTGGGACTATAAAACGAGATAAAAAGACCTACACATGGATTAGAGAACAAACGATACGATTGCCAACTCATAAAACATCATCAAGAGAGAAAAAGAATTGAAATGAAAATGGGCTGTCACATAGCAAGAACTGATGGCGGGTGGACCAAGGCAGTCATAGGATGGATCCCATTTGATAAAAAGCATCCAGGAAAGAGACCTGGATATATGTGCAGTTTAGTGGTAGAACCAGTTATCAAAGGGGTAGTTCCTTTCACTGAATATTCAAGGTTTAGGGTGGTTTAATTCAGACTGTTTCACTAAAGAGGGAATTGGACTTCATGGCTTCAACAAACATATGCAACTCTATGATTTTATGTATCAGACGTTTCTTCATTGCAGTTGCTTGAGGAGCCTACAAAGGTGGCTTGAGTGCCTTATTGAAACCAATCAAAGCTGCCTCATATAAACCCAGATAACACTGTCATTTCATTCCAATGATATGCACATTAGGAAGTCACATATAGAAATGAGGATTAGATTATATTTAACATCCAGTCCAACCAAATTAAGGCCGTCATCTTATATATTTAATGCTAGGACCAAGCAAAACTGATGATGGTCAAAAATTATGGCCTTAATTAATTTTGCCTAGTTTTGAATCAATCAGGTTTTCTCATTTATTTCATTTATTTTGTTCACAAAAGTTTCACTGAATTACACTGAGTATTTTATCCCACTGTTTCCAATTTTCTAACATTATTTCTAATACAAATATAACAATACAATCTTATGTACCTTTGCAGAATCACTTTTTCACTTAAGTTTTTACCCATTATCTCTAAATAAGTCCTGTTTCTTTACATCTTGCTCCATACCTTTGTAGCTTCTCTTCCCTTCCTTCCTCCCTTGTTTCTTCTCTCTGCCCTTTTTACCCCTTGTCTCTCCACCTCCATTTCCCTCTTCTGTGTTCCCCTTTTCTGTTGCTTTCTAACATTATATCCACTTTTCACCTTATTTTTCCCTTTTTTGGTTGTTTTTTTAGGTCTTAAAGTCTCCATTTTCTTTCCCTCCTTTCCCCTTTCTTCCCCAAGTTGTTCATTAAAGATGGCTTCTTCTTTGTCCCAATCTTCTTGTTGCGCAGTCTTTTCTTGTAGTTTCTCATAGGTACAGATCACCATTTCTAAGAATTGAAAAACAGAGCCAAGAGAGCCCTTCCCTTCTTGTTCCTCTTCTTTGTATTTTTTAAATTCCATTTTCAGTTCATCCACAAGTGATGCCATTGTAAAAAAAAAAATTTTTTTTTTTCAAACAACCACCCAAGTGTTTTTAGTCATTCAAATATAATTTCCAGAAGTCCCAAAGTCACCAAGCAATCCAAATACACACAAGCTGTTTCTTTTAACACTTTCTTCTTTTTTCACTTTCTCTTCCTGGGGTTACTGTTTAGTTACAAAGCTACAAAGTTCCAGTTAAAATGTATCTTTTAGAAGTCTTGTTAGGATTTAATCAGATTCTTTTAAATTCCAGGCAGTCTCCTCCTCCTCCTGAATTAGGAAGGAATGGGAACATTTTAATGACACAATGTTTTAAAATATAAGTGAAGTGGTGGTGGTGGTGGGGAATAACTATGGAAAGTTTATGTGTTCCCATAGAAGTATGATACTTGTTTGAAAAGTAATGTATAAAATGTTTAAGACTTAAATGAATATTAATATTAACGATAGATTTGAATTGGTATGGATTGTTGTTTTAATTATATTATATTTTTATAATTTTTTCTCTTTTTAAAATAGCGTGTAACTTTAGAATGTACTAAGCAGAATCCGAATGGAAGTTATGTATTATACTAAGTGTTATAAATTTAGGGGAACGATATAAAGGCGTCATACTCCAATCAGTGATTACAGGAGAAATTTTGTTTAATGAGAAAAGATATTAGACAGCTGGAAACAGGACAGACAAAGAATATAAGTATAATGATCTGAACTGAGATGAAATAAATAAAATAAAATTAAGAAAGTTAAAAGAGGGGAGAAGCTATATAGAAAATGTAGAATGGTAATAAGATATGGAATGGTATATAAAATGAGCATGAATTTGAATTTGTGTCTGTACAAAGAGATGTAACCTGGGATCGAGCTGCTTTCAAAAAAGATTTTTTATGTTTTATGTTTTGTTTGTTTATGTTTGCTTTTAAAAATCAATAAAAAATTTTTTTTTAAAAAAGAAGTAAGTTTTCTTAGCCCCAGAAATTTTATTAATAGTATCTTCTTATGATTTCTAAGCATGTTGGGGAAGGCTGATGTAATAGATATGATATTTCTTTGCCAATCGGGATGCTCATATCAGCTAAAATAAATTTTAGGGAGGATTCTTAATATTTATGCAGATAATTCTTGAGTTATGACCACAATTGTGACCAGAATATCCATTGTCTTGTAAGGCAATTATAAAGTGAGTTACACCCAATTTTATAACCTTTTTGCTTAGGGTTGTTAATCAGATCAGTTATTAAGTGAAACACTTAGTCATTAAGCAAATATGACTTCCCCCTTTGATTTTGCTTGTTAAAAGTTGGTTGGAAAGATCGCTAATGATCATCACATGACCCCAGAATGCTTCAACCATTGTTGTCAAGAACTCAAATTTTGATCATTCAACTGTGGGATGCTGCTATATTCATATGCAAGGATTAGTCGTAAGTCCCTTTTTTAAGTTCTAATGGTTGTAAGTCGAGGACAACCTGAATTGTATTGCCTTTTAGTTATTTATGTTTTTGCATTGTCTTGTCTCAGGCAATATTTATCTTCCCAAAATACCTGAGATAAGGAGTTAAACACTACAAAGACTTCCATACAAAGTTTCTTTATTGGATTATATCAGGCATGCTCAACGTATAACTCACAGTTATGTTGAGATTCATCTAATGTCCAATCTTGGCATTGTCGTCATAGTGTGAAAAGATAGTTATCTTCATCCCATAATGATACAGCAAGGGAAGACTCCAGCACGATGCTGGGGTCCAGGTAGGAATTAACAAAACTCCCCCCAACCCAACCAGAGGTCAATTCAGTGACCAATCCGGATTACAGATGTGACCACATGACATGAACTACATCTCCCATGAGGCATTTACTACATTTCCCATGAGGCATTCCCTTAAGGGAACAGCTCTCATTCCCAAACTAACCATATACTGTCTAACCAGCACAAGGCTTTTGATTGTTTCAGCAACGGCTTGGTGACATTCGTGTTTTTCAAACTTGGGAAACTTTAAGATGTCTGGCCTTCAACACTCAGAATTCCCCAACGAGCATCTTAAAGTTGCCAAATTTGAAAAAATGCTATACAAGAGGACAATGTGTCAGTAATGAGAATCCTGGAAAGCTGAAAGCATGGACTGAGGTCAAAGGGGAACAACTGCTTTCCATTTCGAAAGGAAGCGAGCAGACCTTCCCTGCCTTAGTCTGTTGAAACCAGGTTGATTGATCTCAGAGCTGCATGGCAATAGAGTGCATCCAAATAAAAAGCTCTGGAAATAGGAACCACCCCCTCTTACTACTGCTTTTGCACAATGAATATTTTCATCCTTATAACACCCTTTTATGTATTCTAAAATCAGGAGAAATTTGATTGAAACTTTTACATTCACAAGCTTTCATGATTTGCTTCAAAGAGATGCAACTGGTGAATGGGTATCCTTGTGTAAAATATAATAAGGTTTCCTATATGTATATATATGTATGTACATGTATGTGTATGCATGTATGTGCTGTCTGGGTTTGGAACATTAACAAAAATAATGTTGCAATAGAAAGGAGTGCTTATCTAAATCTCCCTCTCCTTCTTACAAATCTAATATTGCCATGTGGCTTTAATCCCTAGAAATCCAAAATAATGTTTAAATAATGTCTTTCTCACCTCCCAGGGATCAATTACTTGTTGCTTTAATTACTAAATACAATCTTAATCTTTTCAGATTACATTTCAGATTTTGTTTTTCTAAGTCTCAGCAACAAATGAAACTAGAAGAATAACTGGCATTTTAAAATACATTATACTGCTGTATTTTTAAAGTAATTGGGTCTACTGAGTTTAAAAATATAGCAATTGCAATAGACGTATACCGCCCCATAGTGCTTTACAGCGCTTTCTGGGTGGTTTACAACATCAGTGTATTACTGGATCTTAATTTTGCCAACCTCCAAAGGATGGAAGGCTGAGTCCAACCTTGAACCTTACTCCAGACTGCAGTCTAATCACTGCAACACAAAAGCTAATTAAAAACAAAAAAACCCACCCTAAATTCATGTCCTGTGCTATTGCAAAGACTTATGCAAATTGAGATGTGGTGATTAAGAACTGTTTTGTTAAAGAGGACAATCTAATTTATGATATGTGTCCAAAACTGCCAGCGGAAATTATAAAATTAGCATCCTAGTTACACAATTATCTATTTTAAAAAGAAGAAGCTAAAAGCTGTCATCTCAAGCAAGGACTACATGGGTTTGGAGCTACAACTGCTACAATATAAAGTTCTATCCTATGAGAATAGATTCTTTTTAAAAAAAAAAATAGAATGGTTTAAGTATGCATTTTAAATTATTGGGAGCACCCGCACCAATATGAGTCCGAAATGCTGGAAATGTAAAATAAAAGAAGGAACCTTTGTTCATATGTGGTGGTCTTGTAAAGAAACCCCAAAACTGGCAGAGAATTAGAAATTGGTTGGAAGGTATAACAAAAGAACAGATTGAGTATAAACCAGAGTCCTTCTTGTTAGGGATTTTCGATAAACAGCTATCAAAAAAAGTGAAGTACATAGCAATACATATATTAACAGCGGCCAGACTAGCTTTTGCTCAATGTTGGAAGCTACCTCATATACCTACAGAACAGATGATCATCCAAAAAATCTCAGATTGTGCAGAAATGGACAAACTAACTAACTTTAGCCTTAACAAATAAAGATTCTTCAATATATTATAACAATTGGAACTGCTGGTATAAATGGTTATAATAAAGACAGATACTATATCATAAGGCAAAAAAGAACAGGACAAATTTATATGTGTGATATATAAACATACATATGGATAAGGTGTGCGTATATGGCATAAACCAATAAAAGAAAAGATCTTACAAACTGTCGAAAATGAGAATGTTTTTAAGTGTTTTTCCATTCCTTTTTCTTTTTCTCTTTCCTTTTCTTTTCTTTTTTGCTCTTCTATCCGTGTATGTGTTGTTGATTTGTTTTTAATTGTAAAATTAATGAAATTTGTTTTTTTTTTAATTATTGGGAGCACCCAACCTGAAAAGTAGGAGGCATCAAATGAGGAACTAGCCTGGAGTTACTGGGCAATTGCAAAAGGGCTAAGGTCCACCCCTATCCAATCCCCTCACCCCATTTCCTCGGAGCTTTATCTGTTTGTACCCAGGAGTAGGCTGCAGACTGTAGAGATTCCTATATTATAGGCAAAACATAATATAGTAGTAAGCTTGAACTCTGCAAATATGGGTCTGTTTGTTCACATCTGACATAAAGAGATAGTCTCAACCTCTACAGGGATAACAATTTTTAATAGTGAGATACTAATCTAAGAATGAAAGGCACACACACACACAAAAACCCAGTCACAACAGAACAGCATTAAGATGGGTAAATAATTCTATGTATATAAATTCCTAATGGGGTTATCATGAATATATTTCCTATCAGCAACGGACAATTTGGGCTCAAACTGTAGTATATGAAACAGGAAAATGAAACAGAAGATATTACAACCATTATTCCTATCGGATATTGAATGAGATCTAGGAATCAACAAAGGATAGAACGGATGCATACAGGATAGGAAAATTACTATATTGCAGATCCTTGCTAAGCAATTTTCTTGTAATTCCAACAAACCTCTTTGAGAAATTCTAACATGAAATGGGCAAAACGGTTGAAATTTAAAAGCAGCACTGGGATTTATAGAAGGTATGGCCAGAAAACTCTTAGTAATAAACAAAAAGGAGCCAGGAACAGACAAAGGAATAGAAGAGAATGGGTCTATTAAATCTACAAATTCTGCCTTCCAGAAAGAATGCTTTGAATGTTAAAAATGATCATTTGGTTGGTTGCCAAATGTAAGTGCTTAGAAAAGGCTTGTTATTATCTTTCATCAGAATTTAATGTCAACTAGCTCTTTCTGTATATTTTAAGACCACGATTCAAAAATACAAATTGCCCTTCTTAAGTTTCAACTAGACCAGGATCTTGTAACTCAAGTAATAATAATGGTCTATTCAATTATGTCCGACTGATGAGCTTCTAGATCAGGGGTGGGCAAACTTTTTGGCTCGGGGGCCTCATTGACTTTTAAAATTTGACAGACAGGCCGCCACCTGGTGTCAAAATGCCTGTCGTTACAAGTCAAAATCAAATGAATGCAATCATTCAATCATTCACATCAAACCTTAATTCTATACCAATCTTCGGCGGGCCGGATTAAAAAGACCAACGGGCCGGATGTGGCCCCCGGGCCATAGTTTGCCCACCCCTGTTCTAGGTGGACTAGTGCATATGTGCCTTTGAATCAAACTTGACTCCTAATTACTGGATGGACATGTCACTGCAGTCTCCTTGTCAAGATTTCATCATTGGAAAAAGGGCCCCTGGTTGACCTTAAGGATAAAGGCAAGAATGCTCTCTATTTAAAGCAGCAATGCCTTTGTGACTCCAGGCACACAGAAACAACAAAGATGCACACCATCAGGCCTTGTGCTACCTAGACCTTAATACTAATCTCATTCTACCATAATTAGATAAATATCCAGGACACATGAGACAATTTTACATATCTCTTTTGCTTCCTGACATTAACTCTGCCACAAACTTTAGCGCTGCCAGGTTGTGGGCAGGAACATTCAAAAAGGTGGTTTATCCATCATGAACTACATTCAGCGGGCACCTCGCTTGCCATATTGGAGCTTTCTAGTAACCTACAAATGTAGCCTTTCACATACTACACAGATGGACTTTTTGATGCTATACTGTACCTGTCTAATGTTCCCAAACTTTATACGTACCTGTCTAATGTTCCCAAACTTCTACAAAGCCACCCAAAAAAGCCACAAAGAAGAGGGCATCAACTTATTCTCCAAAGCACCAAAGGGCAGGAGAAGAAACAATGGATGGAAGAGAGACAACCTGGAAATAATGAGAAATTTCCAAAGAGTTTCCTAACAATTAACCAATGGAACCGCTTGCTTTCAGAAGTTGTGTGTGCTTCATCACCGGAGGTTTTTAAGGAAAGACTGGACAACCACCTGCCTGGAAGGGTATAGATATGGTATGCTTGAAAGGGGGTTGGACTAGAAGACCCCCCAAGGTCTATTCTATTCTAAATCCCTTTTAGAGTCTCAGTTTTTATCTTGTATACCTTGTATGTCTCTTTCAGTTTCGTAGTTCAGATAATTATATGGCTTTTATATACCACTTTTTAATGCTTTGTATCTATTACATTTTACATTTCTCCCTAATAACTATACCTCGTTGCCTCCTGCTGGTCTATGACTGTAATAAATATTGATTTGAGTGAAGATGCAATCCTATTTCCAGCATAAAGCAACTGCCTATTTCTCTTTTCATAGAGAGGTGGAGAGAGAACAGCATCGCTAGCAGAAGAGTTTAGGCCAACCCTACTGTGCACAGGTGTTTCAATCTATTTGGACAAATGGAATGGTAGCAGACCAGGGATGATCAGAGACCAGACCGCGACCTCCTGTTGCAGTAGAAAAGTAATCATTTAATATATATTTAATATATAAAGCTGTCAGTGATGTCACTGATTGCAACGTAACCTCATCAGCTACATTTTCCCTGCTGCCATTCACTGTGATTCAGGGGAAAACCTCTGTACCTGCAGCTTTTGAAGCCTGTATAGGGAGCCATGGTGATGACCTTGAGAAAAACATCCAGAAGCCATTAATAAAACAAAAAGTATAAAAGCATTCCTTCATCTCTGGGAAAGGAAGGTAGTATTGGGAAGAGATTCATGCTGGCCCCTTCCTGACTCAATGCGGAAGAATAGGTATAGAAGATTTATAATATTCTTTATTTTAAAAAAAGAGTTTTATTATTTTTAAGACAAACATAGACAAACACAACATAAAAACATCAAGCCATCTTCCATATATGTACATACAGTGTGTCAGTTGGTTCACAAATTGTTTTGTGCTTCCACTTCATAGTCTTCACTTACAAATTACGTTGTATATGTTCTCATATTGTCAATCAAATATTCCTAAATACATTAATATCATTGTTAATCAATCATTTGACTATAATATTATTCATTCATGTTTTACAAGATAATCCATATTTTACTTAATTTGTTTTATAACAGTTCATATTATCATCTCAAATCTATCCTATAATCATTTTGTAGATATGATAAAATAATACGTCTTTATATGTTCATTATGTTCTAAAAATCGACATATTTCATTGCCATGTTTTATTGTCTAACCATTGATAGAATAGATCCCAAATTTTATAAAATTGTTTATCTTCTTGTTCTCTGATTTCAAATGTCAATCTACTCATTTCAGCACATTCCAATATTTTTTTAATAACTTCCTCCTGTATTGGTATTTTCTCATTTTTCCAGTTTTTAGCAAATACAATCCTAGCCACTATTAATACATTTACAATCAAATATTTTAATTCTTTACTGTATATTTCAGGTAAAATTCCCAATAAAAATATCTCTGGTTTCAAGTCTATATGTTTTTTTGTCATTTTTTCCAACCATGGGTGGATTTTAGTCCAATATTTTTTGGCATCCGCACACGTCCACCACATATGGTAATATGAGCCAGGTATCTGATGACATTTCCAATATTTTTCAGATTTGTTCTTGAACATTCTTGCTATTCTTGTTGGGGGGAAATGCCACCTGTAAAACATCTTATACTAATTTTCTTTATATGCTGTTGACATTGTCATTTTATAATTTTGAGACCACAATTTTTGCCATTTCTCTAGATCAATCCCATATCCAAAATTCTTCCCCAAGCAATCATTGTTTCTTTGACTTGTTCTTCTTCTAGTTTAATTTCTAATAAATGTCCATCCAATTTTTTAATCACCTTTTCATTAGTACCTGTCAAAATCTTATCTAAATCAGTCAATTTATCATAGAAACCTTCTGTTTTAGAATCTTTATCATACCTAGAATGTATTTGCGCATATGAAAACCAATTCATCTTTATACCTTGTTCCTCTAGTTTTTGCATACATTTAAGTTCACCACATCTAACTGTTTATTCCTTTTTGTATATTATAGAATAAGAAAATGCTTCAATAGTCGATAGCCAGACTGGAATTTTCAAATAACATTGCCTTTTATTCTTCTCCCAGTTTAACCACAGAGACTCCCATATATAATGTCTTCAAGATTGATAATATTCTGATAATGTGGGCTGTCTTTTAATCCTCTTGTTGAATGTCCTTCCTGATTTGGACAACTCCCAAAGGGATTAGTCCATAGTTTTTTCCTTTCATATTTTTCAAACTAGCCACTACATAGGCATTCATAGGAAATAAAAATGGTGATTGGGTATTGTCCAGTGCTTTGCTTAAAAGTGCGCCTGTATAAACAAGGGAGGGGAAAAAAGTCAAGATAAGGTTATAGGAAGCATTTAGGGGATTAAGAAAGCTCCTAAAAATAAACTCAGTTGTTCTCTGAGAAGCAGTGATTTCTGACTCTGTCCATCATAGCTCTTCTCAAAAATAAGCCAGCCTCTGACAAGAAACCATTTTGTGAAATTGCCTACATCATGGTCTCAAAATTCCAAAACTACCTATTGCTTATAAATGTGACTATTTCCAGTTCAGGTATCCTTATATGGAAGTCCAATTATACTAATCATGATGCTTTAGCATTAATTGAAAACTGATTCCCCAAATTCACTTAACATGAAATTCTAACTTTTTAAATTAAGAGGCTGAGTTGGCAATTTTATTAACAGTATCAAGGTTGTGAGGTTTTTTTCATTCTCTGAATTATAATTCCTGAGTTCTGTTATATGCTTAAAACTAAAAAAATAAATAAATAAGGGAAATGGTGCTACCTATTAATAAAAAAAAACCCCAATAAATCAGTTAATACAGTTAAGGCATTTTCAGTAGCTTAGAAGAACTTAGAACCAATTAAACTGATAATCAGCGTGAATCTATCCAGAAAAATCACATTATTCAGTTTTCTTCCTATATATTGTGATGACCCGGAGCGTATCAAAAGTATAACAAAAACCAAAACATAAATAAAGGTCCTTTAATGCCTTCAACTTGGCTTCACTGTTTAATTGTTCACAACTGAAGATTAAACTATTTTCAAAGTAACATTCCAAATGAAAGAAATACAGTTCAAATTCAAAGAGCAGATAATGAAGCAAAAACCAAAAACATTCCATGACAGACCAGGATAATTAGTTACAAACTTCAAGAAGATAACCAGGTATAGTCCATTGGAAGAACGCCAACTAAGATAAACATCACCCAGGAATAAAACACTAATTTGTCTCCAGCCTTTGTTAGCACGCAGGTCCAAACTCTTATGCAGATCTCACACCTGCAACCCATGAAGAGGATCATGGCCCTGTTCTCCTGAGTAGACCACATTTTTCCCTGATCCTCTCCTCCCTACATGATCTAGGAGGGATAAGGGGTGGGCCTGGATCCTCCTCTGACTGCTCAGCTGGTCTCTGCCCTTCCCCAGCCTCCTCCACCACCTCTGGAGCCACACTCCCACTCCCTGTTGGCTGTTCCTCCTCTCCCTCAGAGTCAGACTCCACCAGGGGCATGACATGTATGTATGTATGTATGTATGTATGTATGTATGTATGTATGGTATTCAGCTTTGTTTGAGTATTTTCCCACGTCATTATAGCTGTGCTTTTAAAGTTGTAGCGATGTTTCGGCAGAATCTCATCTGCCATCATCAGGCTTGAGATTCTGCCAAAACGTCACTACAACTTTAAAAGCACAACTATAATAACGTGGGAAAATTCTGAACAAAGCTGAATACCATACATATAAATACCCATGAAAACTTAACACACACACACACACACACACACACACACACACGAGAATTGCTCTGTAAATTCTAAGAATATTTTGTCTTTGCCATTGACAAGTTCAATGAAATAGGACAATGGTTTTACTTTTTAAGCACCAAAAATCTCTTACTCTAAATATTTCTTCATGTTCATTTTTATTCAGGGAAAAGCTCCACCTGTCATTCAATTCATAAAGACCAATGAGCTCTGCTTGGGTAATTTACTAAAAAAAAATCTGTCAGCATTTTTTTTTTTCTGATGTGGCTCTTGGACCTTTCACCCTTCTATAAGATGCAAAAATCTCTGCATTAAAGTTTCTCCAGTTACAGAACCATCATGCTGAGAAAAAGATTGAGCTTTTGCATTGTTGTTTGCAAAATAGAATAATGAGCGATTTTTTCTGATATGTCTTTGCCAGCTGGATTTCTGAACTTCTGGTCATCTGAAAATACTTTGCTATTGGTATAAAATTTTTTTCCTGATTAATTTTCTGACCAGGATAATTCAGTGACTTTTAAAATTATGAGTAAAGTTGATCAGCTGGTTTGTCAATCATAGGAAGCCAAAAACTACTGGTTTACCATAGTGGCTGGAGCCCTATGTTACCCTAAGTTATGCCTGATCTTAACTGGTGGCAAGACTGGAGATGTAAAAGGAAAACATGCAGTCAAAGAACAAGGTGGCTGGATACCATCAAAGCCGACACCAGCCACAGTACAGAAACAACTCAAAAAAGTAGTGTAAGATCAGAAGGTATAGAGAGGTCTGGCCCGTAGAATCACTAAGAGACGAACATGACTGAATGGATATCATCATCATCATCATCACCATCAAGAGTAAAAAAGATGCTATTGATGGAGATAAGGCAGCTATATTTCCAGGGCAATAAGAGGAGCGCAGGTCCAAAGTGATCTAAGAGATGGAGGAAATATCTGAGATAAGTAGAGGTGGTATTCAGCAGGTTCTGACCAGTTCTGGAGAACGGTAGCAGAAATTTTGACTACTTTGGAGCAGTGGCCACCAACCAGTGGGCCGGGGACCACTGATGGTCAATGAGAAAATTTTGGTGGTCTGCAGAGAAATGTCACCTCCAACACACCCTCCCAAGGCAATAAATCCAGGCTGCATGGGAACATAAGGCTTGTGTTGCTTGCATTGTGAACAACAGGAGGGAGGGGTGGAGAGGGTGGAGAGGGGGAACTTGCCCCATGCATCTGGCCTGGCCACCGGGCTTCTTCTTCTTCTTCTTCTTCTTCTTCTTCTTCTTCTTCTTCTTCTTCTTCTTCTTCTTCTTCTTCTTCTTCTTCTTCTTCTTCTTCTTCTTCTTCTTCTTCTTCTTCTTCTTCTTCTTCTTCTTCTTCTTCTTCTTCTTCTTCTTCTTCTTCTTCTTCTTCTTCTTCTTCTTCTTCTTCTTCTTCTTCTTCTTCTTCTTCTTTTGATCCATGGGTTATCACATCTCTTCGTATGGACACAAATTCAAGTTCATGCTCATTTTTGTATAACATTCCATATCTTATTACCATTCTACATTTTCTATATCGCATCTCCCCTCTTTTAACTTTCTTAATTTTATATTATTAATTTCATTTCAGTTCAGATCATTATACTTATATTCTTTGTCTGTCCTGCTTCAGCTGTCTATTATCTTTTCTCATTAAACAAAATTTCTTACTCTTACTTCCCTTCTTGTTCCTCTTCTTTGTATTTTTTTTAAATTCCATTTTCAGTTCATCCACATGCCATTGTAAAGTTTGTTTTTTTTTAAACAACCACCCAAGTGTTTTAATCCTTCAAATATAATTTCCAGAAGTCCCAAAGTCACCAAGCAATCTAAATACACACAAGCTGTTTCTTTTAACACTTTCTTCTTTTTTCACGTTCTCTTCCTGGGGTCACTGTTTAGTTACAAAGTTCCAGTTAAAATGTATCTCTTAGAAGTCCTGTTAAGATTTAACTTTAGATTTTTTGAATTCCAGGCAGACTCCTCCTTCCAAATCCTGCTCTTATTCTTTTCCTCTCCCTTCCCACTTACAACCAAAAAAAGGTTTTTGTTTTTTTTAGTATTCAGAAATCTTTATTGTCCCCTTGGCATTTGATTTTCCAGTTTAATTACCTGTTGATGCCAAAGCGGATTTTTCCGATTTCTCATTCATCTCTCTTCGCTGTCAACGTAAGGAAGGAGAGTGAAAAAAAAAAACTTTCCCTTTTCACTTTCATTCGCTGCTTCCGAATCTTCTTTGGGAGCGATGTATCTTTTTTGAAATTTAAATTCCAGGATACCTTAGTTGTTGCTTCTTATCCCGGTCAGCCAAAACTTTCACTTCTTAATTTCCTCTTGCACTTTCTTTTCCGGATGAGTGCTTCTTTGAGGAGGCCATTTCTGACCGCCGCTCTTACCGCCTTCGGGAAAGGGAGTTTAGCCAGCTGAGGAGGAAAGATGCAGCTTTCCTCGATCCTGCTGGAGTCTCCCCTGTCTTTGCCACCTCTACAGGGTGGCTTAGCCCCGAAGCCAGCTGGCTCGGGGCGCTCCAGTGGCGAGCCTAGGCAGAAACCGCGGATGATTGCAGATTCCTGCCTGCCGCCAAAGCCCTGCAAACTGGAAGTTTCACCACCGGGCTGCTTCTTTCTGCTTCTTCTTTTTTTTTCTGCTTTTGGCTGCACGCAAGGTAAGCAGTAAAAGTCTTTCTTTCTCTCCCCCAAATTCTGCCAGAAATGAGTCTTTGGGACCCTGCAAGGCATCCTGCTCCAAGAGGCTGTGCTGGCAAAGACTCATATCTGGCAGAGCTTGGGGGAGAGAAAGAAAAACTTCTGCTGCTTTCCTTGCATGAAGCCAAAAGTCTCTCTCACTGTCCCCGAGAGCCTGGAGACAGTATCCTGTGATCCCAAATAAAGAATGATTGATTGGTAGGGAAACAGGGTGGGGAATTTTCCCAGGGTCTCTGGTCCACGGGATTTAAGTTTGGTGGTCCCTGAGGTCCAAAAAGTTGGTGACCCCTGGTTTGGAGAACTGGCAAATCCCACCTCTGACTGGAAACTTTACAGTATCCTTCCCCTGCCGTGCCCACCAAACCACACCCACAGAACCTGTAGTAAAAAAATAATAATCCCATCACTGAGTATAAGGTGTAAGGGAATAAAAGAAAGTGAGACTAGCAAGACTGATATCAATCCCATTATGTAAGAAAGTAAGTTCAAGTCAAAGATGAAACTATAGGTTAAACTACTTTATAATATTGGCCTTAGTACCAGAATGTTGCAAGTCTGTTTGTGTTGCATGCTCTGGACTAGATTTGGCTTATCTCTGTCAACGCTCATCTTCTTTTCCAGCTACAGCAGAATTTCTCTACCTGAGCAACTTTAAGATATGTGGATTTCAATTCACCATGCTGGCTGGGGGAATTCTGGGAACTGAAGCCTACACATCTTAAAGTTGCTAAGATTAAGAAACACCGCTTTACAATGAGAAAAATGTTGAATCATTGTCCAACTTTTGGGATGACTCCTCTTTTATATAAATATTGCCACACTTATTACATTTTTAAGTGACCGTTTTACATCAAATACAACTTTGTTTAAACTGCCACTGAGGTTGAAATTCTTATTTCTCTTTCTCAGATAGCTGCAACATAGCAGGCTAGAAGCTATTCTCCTTTGGGTAGAGGGATAATTTCCACCTCTTATTTTGGTTGCAGGCTGATCTGTTTGAGGTCAAGTCTCCAAGTAGTTTTCTGAACAACGAGACAACCTGTGCCCTGTTAGGTCATCATTACAGAGACATTTCCTTACCTAAACAGAGAAATAGAATGACAATTGGCCAAAAAAGTAACGGGAGCAGGAACGACTTCCAACTTCCTGCCAGCTTTCCCATTAAGTTTGCTTGTGGGAACCTGGCAGGGCACATCAATAATCTCTTTCTTTCTCCCTTCCCTTCTTTTCCCTTCCCTTCCCTTCCCTTCCTTCCCAGCAAGTAGGTAAGTTACTGTTGCTGAGTGAGGGAACTGGAGCAAGGGATTGTGAAACTGGCTGGAAACTGTAATGGAGTGTTGAAAATGTAGATCATATGATTGCAGCAACAGTCCAGCAACAGCCAGTTGCACTCAAGAAGCCACAATGTTTTTAATTTCACTCTCTCAAAACATGGATTTGGGACACGGTATAGGTTAGCCCGTTTGTAGTAACATGACTCAAAAATTGTTGCCATATGATGCACCATTTTGCCTAGGTAAAGGTCATGACAAGAGTTTGAATGGTATATAGGCAAGAAAGCAATCTCTAATTCAAATGCAAAACTATCTACTTTTTGTATTTTTGTTTTTAAGCCATCCAAGGTCACCTGGGTGCTGTCTTCTACTATGAGATAAACAGGCATTATTTAGTATTAATAATATAACTCCGGTATTTTTCCAGGCCTAGGAAAATTATGGATGCTTCCAACATAAGGATCATCCCAGACTTAAAGACTTTGGTCATTTTATTTTGCAATGTGGATGTTAACAAAAGAGCACATCTTCTTTCTACCAGTTTGTATCGTGAAGAAGGCAAATCCTTATGGGAGATGGGAGTGAACCAGCAAAGGACAATCAGTGTTGATATGTTTTTAATATTATTTTAGTATTGCTCTGACCTTGTTCTTTAACTGGGAAAGAAGGGAAGCTCTTGCATTCAATGTGAAAGCATCGACAAATTGGTGGGATCAGTTAGGCTGTCGAACTGGAATTTTGACTGGTAGAGGAAAACGGATATCCTAACTGTCCAGAAGATTCCCAAATCCCCATTTTCTTTTTTTCTGAGCTTTGCGAAGAACTAACATCGTTTTATTTTTTCATGGCTCAGAAATGCCGAATGAATTCAATGACCTTTTGCCACCTCTATTTACAGTGCATCAACAACATAGAGAGAGCTGCTGTAAAATGAACACACAGATCTCAGCAAAGCTCCCCGTTTTCCCTACAATCCCTAAACACAATTCCGGCTAAGGAACATACTCCAGTGAAACCACGATAGAAAAGACAGGTGATCCCCATGTATCTAAGCTGTACCTGCTCAATTAAACGAGCAGCCTACTAGGAAAGGGCCTTGCATGCTGGGGGAAAGGCTTATTTTTGGCTAATATGTTCCCCTAGAAATAAACGAATGAATTAAAAGACAGTCAAGCAGGTATACCCTAGTTTTCACCGGGCGTCTTCCTTGACCTAACTTCGCTGGTGATAGGAGCTACTAAGGGCCCTAAACAAAACAACTGAGGTTGGTTTGGGGGTAAAGAGGCAGTTCAGACGTCAAACCCCAAAACGGGGCCGCAGAGGCGCCAGCCTCCTCTCACTCGAGGCTGGCGGCTCTAAACAACCGTTAAGGCTCCTGAGCCTGACATCGTCCTCGGGTCTAGCTCGCCTCACAGGATCGCCTGGCTTATATTTATTTTATTTATTTATTTGATTGGTCAATTGTTTACAAGATAATAAGTATAAGTGTATACATAGTTATGAATACATGAAATGAGTACATATAAGAAAAAATAAAAGAAAAATAAAAGAAACAACGGGACAGCTCCCAAGATCTTTTTCACTGCCGGAGCTGGTGGCTGCGGGGGGGGTCCGCCAAGCTCCGGGCATCTCTTCCAACTTTCGCCCCCTCCTAGGAACGGCGCGGCCCAAAGAGAGGGGTAAAAAGCGGCGAGGAGGCGGCAAGACGGCGCTTGGATGGCCGCGCGACCGAGGCCGGAGGGACCAGGCCGGAGCGCCCAGTAGCGCAATGGAGGCGTTGTGGCGCCTACGAAGCATTCCGTTCCACGTGTTGCTTGTTTTGTGGGCGCCACAGGTTTCCCACCTGTGAGTCGCGCCGCTGCTCTCCGCTGGGCGGAGCTGAGGTGAGCTTCTTCTCCCTTCCCGGCCGCTGAGGGAAGTCACGACGGGCCGGGGCCGGCCGCTGATAGGACCCGCTCGGAGCTGCTCCCCCAAGCTCGACCCCCTTTCGCAAACTCCGCCCTTCCCTTTCGGGCGGCGCTGCTCGGCTGCCTCGGAGGAAATAGCCGGGGCGGGGAAGCTCGACGTGTCCCAGAAAGGTGTCCGCTGTTTTGACTTCCAGGTGCCTCAGCTTCGGGGAGCGGAGCTCTTGTCTCTCTCTCTCTTTTATTTTTCCCCCGCCAGTCCTGCGAAGGGCGCGCGCTCCGCCCGGGGCACCATGCTCGACCCGTCCTCCAGCGAGGAAGAGTCCGACGAGGGGCTCGAGGAAGAGAGGCGGGACCTGCTGGGGGTCTCCGGCGGGAGCGGCCCCTCCAACAGCTGCTCCCCGAGAGCCCTCCCGGCTGCCAGCCGGGACTCCGGGCGCCAGGGCAGCAGCAGCAGCAGCGGCGGAGGCGGCGGCGGTGGCGGCCCGACCCGGCCGGTCAGCCCGAGCCCATCGCTTCGGAGCGAAGGCAGAGAAGAGCAGGAGCGGCTGCTGAGAGAGGAGCGGGAGAAGCGGCTCCGGCTGCAGCTTTACGTCTTCATCGTCAGGTGCATCGCCTATCCGTTTAACGCCAAGCAGCCGACGGACATGGCCCGGCGGCAGCAGAAGGTGAATCGTGCAACCGTGCTTGCAAACGCCCCCCCCCCGCGCCCCCCACCTCCTCTCCCCGCCGCCCCCTTTGCTCTCCTCTCCGCGGCTTGTTTTGCGGAGTGGATCCGTCCGGGTTGGCTTTTTCCCTGCAAGGTCCCCTCACCATCGTTTCCACTCGGGCTGGGGGAATAGAAAACGAAACATAGCCGGTAGCTGACCGGAGGAGGAGGCTGGTTTCTTTCCGCTGTTGCGTCGGATTCCTGTGGAAGCGCGGGAGAGAGAGAGAGAGAGAGAGAGAGAGACAGGGAGTTAAAAAGAGAGGTGAGGGACATAGACAGAGACAGAGAAAGACAGAGAGGGAGAAAGAGAGAGACTCATGAGAGACAGAGATTAGAAAGAGAGAGAGAGAGAGAGAGAGAAGAAGAAGAAGAAGAAGAAGAAGAAGAAAGATAGAGACAGGGAGTTAAAAAGAGAGGTGAGAGACAGAGACAGAGAAAGACAGAGAGGGAGAAGAGAGAGACTCATGAGAGACAGAGATTAGAAAGAGAGAGAGAGAGAGAGAGAGAAGAAGAAGAAAGATAGAGACAGGGAGTTAAAAAGAGAGGTGAGAGACAGAGACAGAGAAAGACAGAGAGGGAGAAAGAGAGAGACTCATGAGAGACAGAGATTAGAGAGAGAGAGAGAGAGAGGGAGGCAGGTGTAGTTTGTACGCCGAGTCCGGAAGAATTTTATGTTCAGGAAACTTCTGGGGTGGCTGGATCGCCGGGGATGGTCGCCCGGCGAAGGAGCTCTTCCCTTCGGCCTGTCGCCAAATCCGTTTCCTTGTTCCAGCAAAATAGGCTTTTTTTCTTTCTTTTTTTTTTCCCGCCCGTGGGTCACACTGGCTCCTGAGGAAGCGGAGGAAAGGAAACTCCCAGCTGGCGGAGGGCAATGTGTTTTTTTATTCTCTTCCTCCCGCAACAGGTTGAGTTGCTCTGGATTAGTTTCACTAAGCCAGGTGACTCCGCGTTTGCAAGCAACCCAGGCTTAGTCCTCTCGCAGCAAGTTCCTGTTCCTCGGTTGTTTCGGGGATTTTATAAGCAAGCTCCTTTCTAGAATAAGTCCCATGAGCTCAGCGGGGACCATCTTAGAGTTAAGTCCCATGAGCTCAGTGGACAGGACCATCTTAGAGTTAAGTCCCATGAGCTCAGTGGACAGGACCATCTTAGAGTTAAGTCCCATGAGCTCAGCGGACAGGACCATGTTAGAGTTAAGTCCCATGAGCTCAGCGGACAGGACCATGTTAGAGTTAAGTCCCATGAGCTCAGCGGACAGGACCATCTTAGAGTTAAGTCCCATGAGCTCAGCGGACAGGGACCATCTTAGAGTTAAGTCCCATGAGCTCAGCGGACAGGACCATCTTAGAGTTAAGTCCCATGAGCTCAGCGGACAGGACCATGTTAGAGTTAAGTCCCATGAGCTCAGTGGACAGGACCATGTTAGAGTTAAGTCCCATGAGCTCAGTGGACAGGACCATCTTAGAGTTAAGTCCCATGAGCTCAGCGGACAGGACCATGTTAGAGTTAAGTCCCATGAGCTCAGTGGACAGGACCATCTTAGAGTTAAGTCCCATGAGCTCAGCGGACAGGACCATTTTAGAGTTAAGTCCCATGAGCTCAGTGGACAGGACCATCTTAGAGTTAAGTCCCATGAGCTCAGCGGACAGGACCATCTTAGAGTTAAGTCCCATGAGCTCAGTGGACAGGACCATCTTAGAGTTAAGTCCCATGAGCTCAGTGGACAGGACCATCTTAGAGTTAAGTCCCATGAGCTCAGCGGACAGGACCATGTTAGAGTTAAGTCCCATGAGCTCAGTGGACAGGACCATGTTAGAGTTAAGTCCCATGAGCTCAGTGGACAGGACCATCTTAGAGTTAAGTCCCATGAGCTCAGTGGACAGGACCATCTTAGAGTTAAGTCCCATGAGCTCAGTGGACAGGACCAGTCTGGAGCGCAAAGATTTATTTATTTTTTTGAGAAGAAAATAATACAAGAGAGTCCCTGTTTGGGATTGAAGTAGGTAAGCTCCGCTTTGTGCAAAGGATCTGCTCAAAAGTACAAGTGTGCTGACTTGAAAGCAATTGTGGAGAAGCCTCCGATAGCAGAGACTATACTGTATTGAGGGGCAGCTTGTTCAACCTTCTTGGAATACAGTTTTCCCTGCAGTAAGTTGCGGCAAAAATCATAATATAAGAGGGGCAGCTTTCATTTGGAGTAGCCACATCTCAAAGCAGCATTGACCGCAATAACTCAGCTTTAACCTCCCCCCTTGTTTTTTGGCATGGAATTCCTAATTCCTCAGAATTCCTTTCTCTCCTCCCTGCTTTCCCCTTCCACTTTTTCTTGAGGTAATTCCTTGTAGTGAAACTTGCAGTAATTCCTTTTTAAGCTTTGTCTTAAAGAAGGCAGATCTGTTGGGCCAGAGCAATAGTCAGTTGTTTAGTTAGGGTACGCTGCAAAATATTTGATCCGTGAAACAAGCTCTTAACTTTCTAATGTAATGGGACAAAATTCATATATGGGGAAGAAGTTAGAAAAAATTCTTAAAGATTGTGATGAAAGAAGTGAACCAACAGTAAAGGGGTCCCTTCTCCCTCTTTCCCTCCCTCTCTCTCTTTCTCTCTCCATATTCTTTTATTATTATTCCCTGAACAGCAACCAACTAGTGCATTTTTCAAAACTTTGGAACAGCAACATGATTTTCAAACTTTATTTTAAATTCTGTTGTCTTTGTCTTACCTTCAGTTTCATTTCCTCAAAGTAAATTGAATTCTACTTGCTTTTCAGAAGCCAAGTCCCAATATAGCAAGCAGCAGGTGAGGTTGTGCAGGCCAGGGGGAGGAGATGTGAAGAAATGCACTAAGAAACATTGTGCTTAGATGGATTGTTCATTCTGTATACTTTACATACAAACGGTATTCATTCTTTGGTACCTCAAAGAGAAGGCCTGCTGTATAAACAAGTTTGGATAGATGCAACCAGACAAGCTAGACAATATGAAAGGGACTTCATGTAAGAGAAGGTGCTGTGCGAGATGAGTGGAAAAATCTATAAATTGTAGTCCCAACATTGGAAGGTTGTTTTAAAGTTCATAATAGTAACCTTTCTCTAGCCTTTTGATTGTGTTATTAACATATCAAAATCACCCCCTATGTTCCAAACAAGGTCTTCCCAATGGTCAAATTCAGCCCAGGTATCTTTTTTTTTTTTTAATGAGCTGCCAATATTTGATTCTAAACCAATCACAAATTCTTTATTTCATGTCAAGTAAATATTAATCTAAGGAAGCAGGGATTGACAAAAATAAAATGAACTTCATTTTTAGAAGAAGATCATCCTAAAAGTGGTATGTGTACTAATAATCTCCCGGCTTGGTTCTTGATATCCTCTGCTGAAGGCTGTTTTTAATCTCTGGTCTGGAAATTTCAGTCAGTACAAACTTGATAGCCAGACTAGACTCAGGAAGAACCCAGAGAAGCCAATAAGGTTAGTGCTTAAAGCTTTGGACTGGCTATCAATTCCTTTCTTGGCAAAATACAAAATGTTGATCGTTACTTGTAGAGGGGAGTCTGGCTTAAGCCCAGGCTATTTGAGAATGCTTCTTTCTCTCCGAACCTGCACATTGACTGCGATCATCTCAAGAGGTTTGAGTATGTGCTGGAGCATATCTGATGGGGATTCTGACTGAGTTTTCTGTGTGGCTACTCTGGCTCTTTGCAGTCTACTCCCTGCAGAGATGAGCGATGTGACATCTCAGTTCGATTAGTTGGTGTTTTTTTTTTTTTAAAGCCCTTAAACCCTGTATGGGTTTCTATACTGCTGATTTCAAGTTCTAATTTTAAGAATAAATTCGACTTGGCTTTTCCATTTGCTTTTCATTTTTATTCAACTGATTTGAGAATTTCAGTTATTTTAAAAAGTGGGTGTAATAAATCAAATAATGCCATTTCATTGTCAAAGTAGTTAAAACTCTATGCTTGTTGGGTGAAAAAAGTTTGACACTTTAGCTCAGACTAAATAATACCGGTAATTCAGGAACAATGGCTTTTATATTCTCTAATTAATGAGCTCAAATTTAATAGCCTTGGGCACTTATATTTGTTCTGGCTACATTAATATTTGTCTTGCAATGAAATTGTAGCTATTGCAGAAACTCAACTTCGAGCTAAATTCTTGTTTAAATGCTAGTATGGGGGTGTATATTTTTATATTCTCCAGAACCTGTTTTCTCAGAACAATTCAGATTCTTTTCTGTTGTTCTAGGTACAGGTTCATTTTCCATTTCTCCAAAGAATTACTCTGGGTGGCATACAATAAGACTATAAAACAGTTAACATATAAAAACAAATTATTTAAAAAATCAAAAAGGCTAAGAGTGGAAACAGATGTTAACCATGAAACCACTCCAATACCTCGATTGTTCTTAAAGGTCTCCAAGTCTGATGGTATCACCAGGTTTTAAGGGTTTTGTGGAAAAACCAATAGCGGTGGGCCCTGCCTAACTTTGGGGGAGTTGGGGTAGGAAGATATTCCTTAAGGTGGCATAGTGTTCTGACCCAATCAGGTTCCCAAAGAGAAAACACAGACATAAGCAGCAGCCCCCACCTTTTAAGGTTTAATAACGAATTCTGTTCTGAAGGCTGCTTTCCACTAATTAGCTCCGACAAGAAAGAGCCTTGCCAAGTTGTTTGTCAAGGCTGCCAAAAACCCAGAGATAAGAACAAATTTACAAAATTCTCCAAACACAAACTAAGATGTCCACCAGTTGAGCTTAAGAGCTTCTTTGCTGTCTGCAGAGAATGCTTTTCCAAACCTGGCTTTTATCCTCTTGAGGGAGGGGCCGTTACCTTGCAGCCTTACTCCTGAGTCGCCTGTACTGCTGTAATTGTTCTTTCCTCTGAGCAATCCTTCGTTCATGTGCACTTGGCACAGGCTCCTCGTGAACCTCCTCGTCACTGCTGCCAGCCCCCCACAATCTCTGAAGGCAGCAGTCCACTCGCTGATGGTCCTGGCCCCTCATCAGAGTCATCGCTCTCCTCAGCCATCTGCACCTGCTGCCGGCTAACCACAACACGTAGAAGGCCTGCCTTTTAGACTTGGCAAGTTCCCTAGCAGAGGAAATTTCATCGCATGCCTCTTCCGCCAGATCTGATGGGATGGGGAGATATAACGGGGTAGAGACTGTGGCTCAAATAATAGCTAAGTGAATGATGCAGAGATTGCTTGCTAGTATCAAAGAAAAAAAAATTCTTAGATCTGTTTTGTGAAAGCAAAGCCTAGTTGGTATTATGTATTTTGGATTAACAAGAGTAGCTTGGAGTTAATCAGGTAGCTGATCAGCAGTAATGCTCCTGCTGTTGTTAAATGAGAAACATTGGGAAGGGTCTCTCCATGAGATTTATATTTGAAGAATGACCTCAGCATCCAAACTTACATATATTTTATATCAGCTGCCCACTCTTTTAAATTACTTCAAATGCCATATGTAGACTGAGGTCTGCTTAAAGTACTCACTTCAGGATAGACTGGAGTTGCAAACACTCCACCCCCCCCCCCAAAAAAAAAAAAACTACCATCAAGCTGTTATATAAAACACTTGGTAGCAAAAAAAATGGGGGGGGGGGGCTTTGGTGTATAAGCGATTTTCGAGGGATTTGTATGTACAGTATGTAGGTTTTCTTGAATAGTCACTTATACAGCAACTATTTGAACTTAACAATAACACTAAATGAGGAGGATTTATGACAGATCCTGATAGTTGCAGCCATCGCAGCATCCCTGCTGTCAAGTTATCACAATTTGGATACTTGACAGCTGGACTGCAATGTAGCTGTCAAGCATCCAGAAAGTATCCATGATATATCAATCACTCCAAATTTTTTGGCGCGTTACACAGAACCCACCTTCTCTCCTCCCACTTCGACATTTCATTAATCACGAGAACCAATTAACTGCAACTGGAAATTCTTAATATGACGCACAGAATAACCTCGAACTTTTCAATTCCTCTAACTCTCTAAAAAATTCTGGCAGCTGAATTTCAAAGCCGACAGTAGCAATATCCTGCCATCATGGGATGGCCAATTATGACCTTCATTGCCACTTCTGGCAAGCAAAGTCAATGGAGAAGCCGGCAGGACATTGAAAATGGGGACCACATGACCATGGAACACTGCAACTGCAGGGTTTGCCCAACAACTGTCATAAATCAGAACTGCAGAGGATTTGCTAATTCAGCTCTCATAGAACATTTTGTTCTTGTACAACATGCCGATCATTTTAATATAAAAGGATCCAGTGCATAGCTATAGTACAAGAGATATATTTACTTATCTACAATATATACACAAAATATCTCATGAAATACCTGCATATCTTTTTTTTCTGAAATACGCGCACTATTTGGACTTCAGCATTATAAAAGTGAAATTGTAAAGAGGTTGATAAATGATTTGAAGCATTTCTAATCCTGCAGTGTTCCCCCAATATTATAAATGTTCAGTTCGGCTTAAAATTGAAAGGTGATCCTTATGTCTACAGTGACATGATATCAAAACTTGTTTTTTGATTTCACTTCTGATTGGGAAAGCAATTGATCATGCCATCCTTAAATTTTAAAAACCAACAAACATCAGATTATAGTTGGCCTGATAATGATTTGACCTTCTGTTTGAGGTCAAATGTATTTCACTGTATTTCACTGCACTGTATTTCAATTTCTAGTGCTAGAATTGAGGCCTGACCTAGACTCCTTGAATGATAAAAGAAGTGGCTGTGTCATTTCTATCTTGACACCTTTTTCTCCTTGGCATAATAGCTCTCCAAGTAAAGGGTCAAGAACAGAAGAGCCTCAAACACACATGCACGTTTGAAATTCGCAGAAACAATTTTGGGGTGTAGAATATTCAGGCAAATATTTTTCATCCTGGAGAATTTTAAGATGTGTACTTCAATTCCCAGAATGCTCGGCTGAAGAATTTTGGGAACTGAAGTCCACACATCTCAAAATCCCAAGGTTGAGAAACCCTGGTTTTGTCTTTTGGACATGGGGGCTTTTTTTTCTTGAATTGCATGTGACATTTCTGATGGATATCTGATATGCTTGTCTGTTTCCTTTTTCAATCCCCAACACAGAGCAACTGCCTAATTTGCACAAGATTGGCAGCAAATGCAGTGTTTGTTCAGTGGGAGATGCACATTCAAGTCATAATAACACCAAAGATAACTACCTGTGAACTTTTTCTCCAGGGCGTTTTGATCAGAGATAGCACTGACCATAATTGATTGGTGGAGAAGCTCCAAAATTGGATTTCAGTGCACATGTTAACTGGGATTGGAAAAGTCATATTTGAACATGTCTTTTCGTTTCCAGTCAGATATACTAGAATATCATTTTTGCGGTAACTTATTGTTAAAGCAATAGTTTCATGAGTGATGTTGGGGTTAGGATTCCACTTCATAACAGATTGGCAGCTGGATGGGCTTTCTTCAGAAGTTATATCCAGAGGGGATGCCCTTCCATTGGGGAGTTATTACAATGGGAATAACTGAAACAAAGGTGTTGCCATGCTGCAAAAATAGGAGCTAGCACTCTGCGTTTGAACACTGAAGAAGCATCTGCCTTTAGTTTACAGCTTTGACTTCAGGAGGACAAGTTCTGAAATTGTTGCTTCAATGGGATTGCAGTTTCATCCAGAATAAAGCATTTTCCCAATTCCTAACTTAAAATCACTAATCAATAGCTTAAATTTACTGACACTCAGCCCATCACTGTTCCAAAATAGACTTCAGACACATTCACAGACTGTCCTGGTTCAGTAAAAATAGAGAACTGGAGTCATCGAGATCTTGATAAGCCTTAATGGATTTGTGTCAAAATGGAACATTGGAATTGATAGAAGTATGGATTAGATCCTGCGTTGAATGTTGCTGATCTTGTGCTATATCTCTTGCCAATATCACTTTTATTGTATTGACCTTTTTCTTTCTTAGTTAGCTAAAACTAGTTTTAATCTTCTGTGGCCAAAATTACCTTCATTTTTATGAACTCTTCCTTCTAAGCCAGGCTGTCTAGAGGCTGTCTAAAATCTTCTATTTATATTTTCTACGGTTGTTCATTGCTTGGTAATATATTTACGAGAGCCAGTGTGGTATGTGGCTCAGGTATCAGGTTAGAAATTGGAAAACCCATGAGTTCTAGTCCCACCTTAGGTACATAATCAGTTGGGTGATCTTGGACTAGTCACTTTCCCTCAGCCCTAGGAAAAGGAGGAAATGGCAAACTACTTCTGAAGAACCTGCTCAAGAAAACTGCAAGGGCTTGTCTGGGCAGTCTGTGAAAATGAGACTTGATTGAACAGAAGAAAAAAATATTTACAGGAATGTTCCAGTGGACTTTTAATTGAATCATATGGCTGTGGAGATCCTTAGTCATCCAGGTCATGGTTGTCCAGCTGCCTTTTGAAAACACCCTTGGGACAATTGAATCGAATAGAAAAATTGGAAAATAGGATAAAATATTGAAAAAAATGCTGCTATGAAATATTTGTTGTCTTTTCAAATGAGTGCAATCTACAAGAAAGCTGAATTTAATACATGTAGTATTCAAATTATTATACAGTACAGAATGTAGCAATAGAAACTCAGGCAGGTGGTAGCATTTATCTCTTTTTACTCAATCTGAATAAAACTAAGAGTTGGATTCAAGTCTGATTAGTACCTTGGATGAAAGGCCAATCTGGAAACTCAAGTCATGTGCCAAGATTGAAAAACCACCTGAATAGATGAGAATAGCAGACCACTCCTAGATTATTGCTGAAAAAGTTATGTATAAGTGTTCATGAAGCCATCAAAGAGCTGAAAAGCACAAAGAAGATATGATTTAATTATAGACTAATTTCTCAGATTTCAGACCCAGGCTTCATAAACCATAATTATTCACAAACTTGTTTTAAAAACAAAGCCTATTTTATTGCACCCTGGGAAATGTTTTCATTCCCAGCCAGAATTAAGCTCAAACAGTCCCCCAAGTATAAGCACACACCTTTCAGTTTTGTAAAATGCTGCCAAAAACAGAAGTATCAAATTAAGTAAAAAAGAAACCAATCAAAGTACAAGAAAAACCAACCGAACTACAAAGAGTTTCCAGGATGACTTGGAACCGATCGAACTACTTTGCTTCCTGCAAAGGTTTTGTCATCTTGGCCTGACTTTTATCCCTTATGGGAGGGGCAATCACCTCCAAGCCTTACTCCTGAGTCGCCCCTTCTGTTTCAGCTGCTCTTGCCTTCTAGCAGCTCTGTGCACACGTGCACTGGGAACAGGCTCCCCTGGGTCCTCTGCCTTGCTGCTGCCAGACTCCAGAGGCTCCGAAGGCAGCACCCCACTCCCAGATGGTCCTGGCCCAATCTCTGCATCAGAGGCAGGACCCTCATCCAAGTCTTCTCCAAACTCCCTGACTGGTCCCAATTTTTCCCCATTGTCTGATTCCGCTGCTGTCTGCACCGGCTGCTGGCGAACCACAACACATATGTTCACTGTTTCAGTGTTTCAATCTTTAATTTGTTGCTGCTTCTTACAACTTTGGAAGAGTGTTTCTGTCTAAGACCCTTTTTGTTAATCCTGCAGAATTTGTTAGTTCTGTTTTCTTGGGGTGCTGGTGGTGATGAGGAAGGGTTAGGCGACTTTTCAGATGACAATAAATAAAGCGTGTTTATGTTTTGTTGTAGGTCTCAGCAGATTTATTTCAATCCATTTATATCATTCCAGCTACAAAACTAAGATATTTATATTTTGACAGTGTCTTTGGGCACTTATGTAAGAAAAAAAAAATTATACTAAGTAGTTTATACAAGCTGCTGAGAATTCTATTATGTATTCCTCCTGGGAAATTTTTGCCCTGAAAGATTATGTAAAATATTGAAGTAAATGAATAAATATGACAAAAAATACACATGTATATAATTAGCCGTGAACCAACCAATTTGTTATGTTTGAATCCTCAATCACGTGGAGAGCTATCACGGATAGAAGGTGCTGTGCTCGAGAGAATAGAATAAGTGGGAAGGGACCTTGGAGGTCATCTAGTCCAGCCCCCTGCTCAAGCAGGAGAACTTATACCCTATCAGACAAGTAACTGTCTAGTCTCTTAAAAACACCCAGTGATAAAGTGCCCGCAATTTCTGAAGGCAAGCTGTTCCTCTGGTTAATTGTCCTCACCATTGGAGAGTTTCTCCTTAATTCCAGGTTGCTTCTCTCTTTGATTAGTTTCTATCCATTGCTTCTTGTCCTGCTCTCTGGAGCTTTAGAAAATAAGTTGACCCCCCCTTTTCTCTCTGGCAGCCCCTCAAATACTGGAGGACTGCTATCGTGCCACCTCTAATTCTTCTTTTCTTTAGACTAGCCAAACATAATCCTGCAGCCGTTCTTCATATGCGTTAGTCTCCAGGCCTTTGATCATTTTAGTTGCTCTTCTCTGAACTTTTTTTTTCAAAGTCTCAACATCTTTTTTTTAGCATGGAGACCAAAATTGGTTGCAGAATTCAAAGTGTAGTCTTTCTAGGGTTTTCTTTAAAGCGGTTACTAATATTTCACGTGTTCTTGATTCTATGCCTCTGTTCATACAACCCAGAATTGTATTAGCTTTTTTGGCTGCTGCTGCATACCGTTAGCTCATATTCAAGTGATCATCCACTAGGACTCCAAGGTCCCTGGTACAGTTCTTGCTTTTGAGCCACGCCTTGCCTAATCTGTACTTAACACCTTTGATTTTTCCTGCCTAAATGTAAAACTGCTTTTCCCTACATTGAAATTCATTTTGTTGGATAGGGCCCATTGTGAAGGTGGTCCTCAAAACAGGAAAAACAAACTGAAAATGATGGAATTAGCATGCTAGTTCCTGTAGTTTATAAACACGGATGTTCTATTGCTACTTGCCCAAAGAAATCTAAAATTACCATACTTGCTTCAGTTCATAGAGTTTATGTTACATTGGCTTGAACAGAGCTGAAGTTCCTTCCTCCCAGGAAGTCATCATCATTTGAGTATTTTAGCGCTACCTGGTTTTGAATGTGTGCTTGGGGTTTTCACTAGTGTGCTGAATGGAGGACTTCTTCTTTAAGTGGAGACCTTTGACTTAGAAAGCTACAAAAATGTGGAGGGTTTGCAGGGCTTCGGCGGCAGGCAGGAATCCGCGATCGTGCGCGGTTTCTGCCTGGGCTCGCCGCTGGAGCACCCCGAGCCCAGCTGGCTTCAGGACTAAGCCACCCCGTAGAGGTGGTGAAGAAGGGGGAGATCGCCAGCAGGGTCGAGGAGAGCCGCATCTCTCCTCCTCAGCTGGTCAAACTCCCTTTCCCGAAGGCGGTAGGAGTGGTGGTCAGAAATGGCCACCTCAAAGAAGAACTCAACCAGAAAAGAACGTGCAGGAGGAAGATAAGAAGTGAAAGTTTTGGCTGACCGGGATAAAAAGCAACAACTAAGGTACCCTGGAATTTAAATTTTATAAAAGATAACATCGCTCCCAAAGAAGAGTTAGAAGCAGTGAAAGAAAGTTAAAAGTTTTTTTTTCTTCACTCTCCTTTCTCACATTGACAACGAAGAGAGCTGAATAAGAAATCAGAAAAATCCGCTTTGGCACCAATAATCAAGCCGAAAATAATTAAATGCAAAAGAGACAATAAAGATTTCTAGATACTAAAAAATCCTTTTTTTCTATAAGTAGGAAGGGAGAGGAAAAGAATAAGGGCAGGATTTGGAAGGAGGAGAGTGCCTAGACTTTAAAAGAATCTAAAGTAAAATCTCAATAAGACGTCTAAAATATACATTTTAACTGGAACTTTGTAACTAAATAGCCAGGAAGAGAAAGTGAAAAAAGTAGAAAGTGTGAAAAGAAACAGCTTGTGTGTATTTGAATTGCTTGGTGACTTTGGGATTTTTGGATATTATATTTGAATGATTAAAAACAATTGGGTGGTTGTTTAAAAAATTCTATAATGGCATTATCTTCGGATGAACTGAAAATGGAATTTAAAAAAATATAAAGAAGAGACACAAGAAGGGAAGGGCTCCTTTTGGCTCCATTTTTCAATTCTTAGAAATGGTGATCTGCAACTACAAGAAACAACAAGAAAAGACTGAGCAACAAGAAGATTGGGACAAAGAAGAAGCCATCTTTAATGAACAAGTAACTTTATCTGGGGAAGAAAGGGAAAAAGGGGGGAAAGAGAATCGAGAATTTAAGACTTAAAAAAACAGCCAAAAAAGGGAAAAATAATTTGAAAAGTGGATATAATGTTGGAAAGCAACAGAAAAGGGGAATACAGAAGAGGGAAATGGAGGTGGAGAGACATTTTGAAGAGAAGAGAGAAATTTTGTTCAATGAGAAAAGATAGTAGACAGTTGAAACAGGACAGACAAAGAATATAAGTATAATGATTTGAATTGAGATGAAATAAATAAAATAAAATAAAGAAAGTTAAAAGAATGGAGAAGATATATTGAAAATGTAGAATAGTAATAAGATATGGAATGGAATATAAAAGTGAGCATGAACTTGAATTTGCGCCTGTACGAAGAGATGTAACCCGGGACTATGCTGCTTTCAAAAAAGATGTTTTATGTTTTTAGGTGCCATGTTTTGTTTATGTTTGATTTCAAAAATCAATAAAATTTTCAAAACAAAAAAGCTACAAAAATGTGCAAAGCTAAGCATACCCCTTTTATGACATCCTGTATTTTGTCAGCATTCCTCACACTTATTATATTATTTGTTCCTAATTGTGCTGCACTTAATGTATCATTGACACATTCCATCCAAAAAGAAGGAGTATCTGTTACGCGATATTATGAAAATAAGCAAGTTTTTCTCTTCTTCAAACAGACATTTTGTATCTCAGCCATTCTTTGCCCTCCACATCCCATCCATCTATAGTGACATCTGTAGATTGTACCTTACCAGGGCGAAATTGTGTCAGTAAACACACCTGCTTCCTTGCACAATGGTTTTGTAAGGAGTTCTTGCTTTCAGAATGGAAATATGATGCTTTCTGAACAAGGAGCTTTCAGTCATCAAATGATTTTTCTAACATTGACACCATTTCCTGAAGGAAGTGAACTGAATAGGCAAGGACTCACAGGAATCTGAAACTCTTATAGGAATCTGAAATACCCTCTCATAGCACCAGGACACAACTTGATTCTCATTTCAACTTTCACATCTTTATTTTTATGATAATAAGCAGGCCAATGCCTGCCATAAAGACCAACATAGTTTATATCCTGAAGCCTTTTGTTACCATCTTGCACTTGGAAAACTTCTCATTGCTGCCCGGAGCTCCATCCATCATCCATACTCAGCAAAAGTTGGACATGTGTGGGCTCAAATAAATATTTTCAAGGGACCCCAGAAGAAATCTTATAGATCTGCTATCGCAGTCAGCTGTTAGGAGTGTTTTAAAAATTCCGTTTCTGAGTGTTTAAAATGATCCACCTGTGTCCCATGAAGTGTTGGTGTTGGTAGCCTTGCAGTAAACACGGATCAAGATGATGCAAACTTTTATCCACCGAGCGCATTGGACTGCGGCATCCCTTCTCTCTCCACAAGGACTCTCAATAGTTTCCTTCGATACGACATTAGGTATCAAGGTCCTGATAGTGTTTATCTTTTTAAAAAGAAAAACATTTATTTTATTGCTGATAGTGACTGTCTTCTGCATCTGACGCTATCTGCTTATTCAGCATGTTCTGAACCTATGATCTGCCAAATAATCTTTATTGAAAAGGCCACAATTCTTAGGTATGTTGGTGAAGTCTCGATGTGAAGTTCAATTTCTCCTTTATCCAATGGCCTCAAACTGATGGTGAAACACAGAGGATAAATGCAATATCTTTTGGTACTGCGTAAACTGCCAGTAAGACAAATAGCCTGACCTCTCTATGGTTGAATTTGCTGGTAATAATTGAGTTCTTTCCTCCGTTCAGGTATTATTCTCCAGGCTATTAATGGCTACCACATACTCTTTTTTTTTCTAAATGCATTCCTATCCTTCCCAGGGCTCTCTGTTTTTTCCAGGAACTGCAAGTAATGCATGCCACCTCATGGAGCAACTTGATTGTTCCAAGGCTGCCTACAAGCTGTCTTATATATTTGAGTTGCCTCTCACCTTCAGCTGTGTCTCCCCTCCATGCAACCAATTAAGAAGCTGGATACCAAGTTTATTTTGTGTACTTAGACAGATCAAATCTGCAGCTCCCGGTATATAGGAATGACCTTGGGAGACAAGAGGAAGAGCCACAGAATAGACAACGAACATGTAATAGATGTCAAAGACCACAAGGAAGTGAAATATTTCACAAGGGACCCTCCCTAGTTTCCAGAGAATAGAAGAAAAGGAGTAGTACGTTATGAGTAGTACTTTGAGGCTTGTAAAATTAATCCAGACAAGAAGTACAACAATGAATACTAGTTCATTTTAACTGTACGGTTATATTACCATAATCTAGCATGTCTCAGAGTTTTACTCCTTTGCTTTTATTCTCCAGAAAATGGGGGAATTCCATTGAAATGCTCCTCATGCCCTCAGTTTCTGTAAATACCTTTTACATTTCAGTTGTCTGGTCTACAGCTCTTCCTCCTATGCCTCAGTCCTTCCCATGTACAATTATAGAAGGTCACAAAGAGACTCCAGTGCTTTGTGTTCATTTAATGGTCATCCAGACCACTTATGGTGGCTTTAGGCAACTTTACAGAAAGGTAGACAACAGCTCTTCACAGTTCAGTGATGCTTGCCATTTGTGGAATGCCTCTGCCAACCTCTTGGTTCATGCTAACAGCTTTCTAATGTGATTAAATGGTTTTTTTCTTTTGTGAAATGTTTGGTAGATGTGGAAGTGAAAGCCCTGCATCAGCCTAAAATAAGACACTTCTTTGAGAGAATTCTTTTTCTATTTATATTGATAAAAGCTTGCCAAATGCTTTCTGTGGGACTACAACACTTTATTTTATGGGTTAGGTTCTGCTAATGAACTAATGTTAATTGTTTTGAAATGGAATGAATGTTAATTCACTTTTCTTTTGTTGGATGCCAATTGAGGTCAGCTCTGCTCATAATTGGGAAGTAACAGGTCTACCAAGAAAAACGGAGTTTTGAAATAGCAGTTATCACAGAGCGTTGGGCTAGTGATTTGCTTTATTTAAATAGCTTACATTTCAACTGACTTAATTCCTGCAACTAATTATTTCTTATTTCATTTAGGAAGCAATTTGTGAACAAAATATCTGGTTAATTTGAAAATTTATCTGTCGTGACAAATGGTTATTTTTTCCTTCACTTAGATATATTTGGGTCTTTCTAGTATCTATTTTTTTGGCCTAATATTATATCATGCCTAACTTAAAGGGAAAGAGGTTCAATGAATTAATAAATCTACAATAGAATATAAGCTGGTCTATTGATGAACATTGTGTTTAGCTTGTATGGGGGAATTAACAACTTATGGGTTGTTATTTCTGAGACCTGAAAGAATGCAAAACATTACCTTACTGATTAAAAGAAACCCCTGATTATAACCAATTCTGGGAGCTTTACATAATAAAAAGTCAGAGCAATAAAATAAAAACCTGAGACTCTTGCAGGAAAATATACATAACAACAAGAGCTCACCTACTATTTTGTATTAGGGCCCAAGAGAATAACCAGCTTTTCATGGCCTCTAAGAGAAGAGACACGCCCAAGGCTCCATTGGGTGACACAAGATGTGAGATATGTCTGGATTTCAACTCCCAGTTGTTTATAGTGTACATCAATCATTTTATTGTTATAGGAGGCTGTTTTTCATTAGAAAAGGAAAGACACTGTCAGTATCAGCCTAGTCCTATGATGGATTGTTCCATGGAAATGCCACTCCAGTTTTTTCCTCCTTGGTGCCCTTTGGCAGTGTCAGGTATCCGCTCTCATAATCTCCAGTTAGCTAGCTCCAAATGGGTTTCACACATTGCACTGAATGATTACGTGATTTGCTTTGTTAAAGAAACTGGCTTCGTATAGTACTTGAACCCCAGCCATTATCTAACTCACTTGGATGATAGCATATAGTGAACATGGCTTACTTAGTGAGACCTTCTTCTCCCTTACATATTATTTATCCATGTACAGAGATTCTTTTTTTTTTTAAAAAAAAAGGCATGGAGAAATAACAATGTCCCTCACATGTGGAAGTTTACAGCTCAGGCATTTTATTTTCCCTTTCTCCTATTGTGAAAATAAAGCCATTCCATAGCTATTATGTGATGCACTGCTTCCAGCCTGGACAGGGACTATCTTTCATTCCAGAAATTAGGTATCTTGCTTAATGTTCTGTGTGCTAAGGAAGATTGTTGAATCTTTCAGAAAATATATTGTTCTTGCCCTTCATGCCACATTGCCTCATAGTGCCTTTGTAGTAGGACGATGTTCACAGAATTTTGAATCTATTAGAAGTTTTTGGTTTTTTTTTTTTTACAAAGGATAAATCTATAATTGGATGTCCTGGGATATCATAATCATTAGAAAGGCCAGTTGGAAGCCTCTCCATGGTAGTTCAATTCTTGATGCTTGTTTCACATGATAATCTTATTCACATCTGTTCGTAGATTATGCAGCAATTAAAAGTTTTTAAAAGATTTATCCAAAAATGTGCCTCACTTACAGAAAAATCTGTGAGGAGAAATGGACTGATAGATGAGAAGTAAGTTCCTGTCCTTTCCCAGTCTCCCCCCCCCCCCCCACACGTAGTATGAGTGGGATTAACCTTGTTTATTTCATACAGCCAACCTCATAGTCATTCCAAGGGTCCAACTCTGCATGGGCAGCCCTTTGAGTCAGTTTCCAGCAACTTCTCTGACTGAACATAGCACAAAGCAATCAGAAAAAGAGAAGATGCAGTCTTTTCCACATCTTAGGTACAGGGACAATGCCAGCAAGGTGAACTGATGAACTCTGCTCAGGATGACAGCAACTGCCAACTGCAAGGCCTAATGAAAGCAACCATAACTCTTCATACTCCAGGCACGGTGAAGGCAATTTGGTTTCAATGGGTTCAATACACAGCAAAGGCCAACACGGCTTCTACAGGTTCAAGGCACGGCTAAAGCAACTTGACTTCAGTGGATGCAAGGCACAATGATGGCAACATGGTCACAATAAGTTCAAGACAATGAGTCACAGGCATACACAAATTGACAGATTAGGAAGGTTGTCTCTGACAACCACCGGGTTCCAAGTGCCAGGGTAAAATAGGCATTGACCTGTGCCCCTCTCATTAGGAGGGGCAAGGCTTCCTCTTTGCAAGTTGCATTGCCAACCTCCATTCATCTGCTTAGCTCTGCAACCTAGGATCTGGTAGAGGTAGAAACCCCTTCTCTTCTGTGCTGACTGGCTGCAGCTGAGTCTCTGGCCTGCACAACTGGCTGGTTGTCCTTGCTGACCAGCTACAGCTGTACCTCTCCTCTGGCCTGTGCAGCTGGCTGTTTGTCAAGCCACTCTCACAGATTCCCACCATGTGCCCAGCATAGCTTTGCCTCAACCGTCCAATTATGCCATCCAGCCTTCCATGTCCTCCTGGTGCTCCCCTTAGTCCCTTTCAAATGTCCCCAAAGGGGAGTCTTCCTTGCCATACAAGCTGGGCGGTGGGGGGAGCCATCACAGATCTAATAAGATTCTGTTCAGTAGAATTGTAGCTTTAGGGAACATGCAAATGGCAGTGGATATCATTTCTATTGATTTTTGAAGACAAAGAAAACATAAAACATAAAAGTATAAAACCTCCTTTCTAAAAATTACTTATAAATTTTAACAAGGCAAATAAAGCATTATTTTTTAAGACATAGTTCCACATTATCACATTTCCATTTACACATATGTATCTTTTCCAAATTTCTCATTGTTTCTCCCTTCACTTTTATTCAATTATATTTCTTTCTATCAAGGTTTTATTAATTCTCAATCAGTCATAAGCACCCAAAATACAAAACATAAAACAAGACATAAAAAAATAAAACCTCCTTAATTTTCATCTATACATGTCTTTTCCAAATTTCTCTCCCTTTAGTTTTATTCTTCCAAGGTTTTATTAATTCACAATCAAGGGAGAAGTTATATAGAAAATATAAAATGGTTAATTAGATATGAATGGTAGAAAAGGTGAGCATGAATTTGATTTAGGTCTGTAAAAAAAGATGTAACCCGGGGCTAAGCCACTTTTCAAAAGAAGTCTTAAGTTTTATGTTTTGTGTTTTGGTTAGTTATATTTCTACATTTTCTAAGGTATCACAAACCCGCACCTTCTCCAACGATGGAAGTCCAGCTGTTTGCCTGCATGTGTCTGAAACGGAACTTGTTTGGAAAGCAAAGTTAAATCAGTGATAGAGGCTAGTGATGGGAGTGCACTAATTGTCAACTTTCTCAGGTAGCTCGGGTAAGAAATATGACCAGCTGAGCTAATTCTACCTTTTGGTAAGGCTACATTATATATCCTGCAAGTCTGAAAGTACAGGTCTCCCACCATCTCCTTTACAGCCCGCAAAGCTAAGAAGAATCCCATTTGAACCTCTTGCTCTGCCACTTTCTAGCTGCAGAGGATGGCCTCTCTTATCTCACCATTTCCTAGGCAGCATTTCTTCCTGACATCTTCCCACATACCGTTGCAATCACAAATTGGAGCAACAGCAGCACAGGTCAGGATAGAAAATAGTCTAGATGTCAGGATTCCAGCAGTTGCTCCAATTAAATCATGAGCCTCGAGTCACACTCCCAAAACTAAAAAAGATTTATTCGAAGTTAACATTCTACGTCCGGCATTAACCTGGGCATAGCCAACTCTTGAGATGCACGTTTTATAGTTGACCCTAGATCACGTTAGAAGCTATTATTTTTAATTGAAATTTTTATGCTGTGACAATTGCGCATCACTCAGTGGTACACAAATATAAAACTTATGTCTGGAACAGAAATATAGGAAAACCCCATACGAAACTTAATGTTGTCCCTGTGATATGGGTACCATAGAAATCACAGCTCATGTTCTTTTGTATTGCCAGTTCTACAGGGAGCATCAGTTGATTACCCCTCTTTCATTTAAATTTCCAGAGCAAATAATCAAAATCAATTTATTTCTTTAAAGTAGCAACATTTTGCTACACTATGTTTAAACCTTGCCCACAAATGGTTGCTAATAGTTTTTGTTGTTAGGAAATAGTTTGTCCATTATATTGATTGTAGTTTTATTGGTCAATGATATTGTTCTCCTTCTCCACCTTCTACTCCTTCCTCCCTTCCTTCCTTCCTTCCTTCCTTCCTTCCTTCCTTCCTTCCTTCCTTCTACTTATAATACAGTAAAACAATTAAGATAATAAGGCTAGAAGCTTGTTTATAGCTGATGATTAGAGGAAGAATTTGAAACTTGCATTGGAAAGTTTTTCTATTTTAGTATTATTCAAGTGTTGAATACTGTTCCACATTTGTGCATTTTATACCACGGTGCTCAGTTCCATAGCTGCACGAACCAACAGCCAGGTCTTAAGATGTTAGTCTCTCACACAAACAGGACACAGCCAGCCAATGCAGAGATCTTGAATTCCGTTTCCAGGAAACTCATGGCACAGTGTCTTCTTATTTGCAAAACTCTGCCAAATCATTTTTTTTAAATTAAATGTTTACATTCAGCTTTTATAAAACTGCCTGGTATAACTTATTGCCAAATAAACCTTATGTCAGGCTACAGAACTTTTCCCATTCACTCAACTAGAATGAACTTCTTGAAAACGTATCCAAAGGTATCACAAAGGAATCCTTTATTGAGATGAGACCATTCCTGTAGGAGTTCAAAGCAGCGTCTGAGGTCTCTCAGGCATACAGGGATACATAAGGGAGTTTAGAACCCCTCCCCTTATCTCAATGTGTATTTAGTGAAACAAAAGCCAGTATGCTAATTCCTCCCCACCCCTTTTGTAAGGAACGATCTTTTCACAATTTCCCAGTGCATACCTAATTTTCCCCCCCACCCGCTTTTTAGAACAAACTATTCAAGAGATTCTCAAAGTACAATCTCACTGTGGAATTTTTATGACCTTCTCATCTCCTGGTTGTGCCTCTCAGAGGTGATAGTTCTGGCCATCTGGCTTTTCTCCCTCCATTGTATCATGTTCGATATAAGATTAAATATATTGAGGTTACATCAAGAAAAGATTTCTTTATCAGTCTTCCCCCCCCCTCCTTTTCTTCTTCCACTGAAGAAATGACAGATACACGGATCTGATACTTGATTTACTTGTTGGTGTTCCTTAAAGAAAATAGTCATGGATTTAAGAAGCAGAAACAAATTATTCTTATGATGTCTGCAGAAATTGTATCACAGGTTTGAGTGACAGTTTGAAGGATGGATTTTGAGATGTCCTAAATTCCAATGTGATACTTTTTTCCATTTTTATTTTGGCACCATGCAGTCAGTATTAACTCCTGGCACCTGCCTAGGTAGACCTTTGTAGTTTTCTTGCAAGTCTTTCAGAAGTTGTTTGCCATTTACTTCTAGTAGGGATGAGAGAGAATGACTGGCCTACGCTCATCTATTGACTTTGCCCCTAAAGTGGGACTAGAACTCCCAGATTCTAATTTGGTGCCTTAACATCTCCACCAAACTGGCTCTCTTTTTAAAGATTTTTAAAGTCAACTTTTCAATAATGGTAGTTCCACATGCTTCCTGTCATACCCCTATCAGAATCTGACTCGGAGGAGGAAGCCGAACAGCTGACAGGGAGTGAGAGTGCGGCTCCATTGGCTGTGGAGGAGGCTGGGGAAGGGCAAAGTCTGGCTGGGCAGAGCAGGGAAGAGGTAGAACAAGGGAGAGGTAGAACAAGGGAGAGGGAATTCAGAGGAAGACCCAGGCCCTCTTCATCCTAGGGCACGCAGGGAGGAACAGAGAAGGGAGCAATGTGAGTTGTGTGGCTTACGAGGGAGGAAAGGGCCCCAATTTCCTTCATTAGCTGCAGCTGGGAACACGGTATATATTAGAAAGGCAAGCTGCGTGCAGGAAGCTGTTGGGAGCAAACCTGACTTTATCTGGTATTGTTGTGGCTTATCTCTGTTCCTGGCATCTTCCCAACTGTGTGAGTTTTGTCATGATTTCAAGTCTGAAAATCCTGCTACTGCCCTACCAAACTACTTCAGTTCAGTTTGTTTGGATTTTAAGTTACAGTTTGTGTGTACCTTGTTTTGGATGGAATTTTCTACAGTCAAAGGCTGTTCCTGGGAGAGTTTTTCTGCAGTCTGATGGTAACCTGGACATTGGGGGCAAAGTTGGAGATAATAAAGGGACTCTTACTGCTATCTTGCCTTTGTGCCAAAGCCTGGGTCATTACACTTCCTTGGGAATAGTTGCATTATTAGCCATTCCAAGGCAAATTTTATATTCCACTGCAAATTTTATGCTTTCGTGAATCAGGAACATAATTCAAATTGTTAGTGCATACTACAGGATGCAGTTCTGGCTGCGCAGCCACATTTTTTTAAAAGAATTGCTGGGAAGTTCTTAGATAAATGTTGTAAAACAGGAAAGAAACTATTGTCTGATTTATCTAAGGTATTTGAAGAATGTTGCAAGTAAGTATATTAGTGTAAATTGTGTAATTAGGAGATGCTATGATATGGATCACATTTTCAGCAATTTTTAAAACATAATTCAAAACTATTCCTTTTTAAATAATTTGTTTTATATCTAAAGAGAAAAAAACAACTAAAAGTGTATAAAGAAACACAAATTAATTATCCTGTCTTAATAAAGGTAACCTTACATACATATTTTTGTAATGCTATACAATTAAGCTAATTTAATTCCTACTTCCCCTGTTAAATACATTAATATATACAGTCCAAATGTGTAAATAGTCTTCCAGTTAAGATGTTCAATAGTAAAATGCTTGTTTGAATATGGAAAGAGAGATAGAATTATAATTTTCAGGATATAATAATAATAATAAGAGTCAGTTGTTGACATGGGCTGTATAAAAATCAAATAAATAGATATTAATTCGTCTAAAAAGGATGTGATGATTTTGGTTTCCAGTAAATTGTCAAAGCTTTCTCTTTGAGAAACATTGATTTTTTTTTTCCATGTTACATAAAGCCCGAATTCATTCTCTTTTTTCTTAGAACTATCAGGCTGACAAAGACTGTGTCTATAAATTTGCATATTTTGCCCTTTTAGTCTTTCATGTTACTGTCATTCTTTTATATACCATTTTATTTTACATCACGCTACTTATCGGCCTTACAGTTACAATATTAATATTAAATATTGTTTTATCTGTAGATTTTAGTGATATGGTGATTTTACATTTCACATTATATTACAGCAACTGTCCCAAAGGTGCTTTTTCAAGAGGCAACTGGACTTTCTGAGTTTTCTTGGAAGACGTTTTACTTCTCATCCAAGAAGCTTCTGAGTTGAAGAAGCTACTTGGATGAGAAGCAAAATGTCTTCCAAGAAAAACCAGAAAGTCCAATTGCCTCTTGAAAAAGCACCTTTGGGACAGTTACTATAATGATCGGGATGACTGAGAATCTGCATAGACACTTACGGTAACTATTTTTATCTATGCCATAGATTTTATCCTATAATTTTATACAAATTTCACAACTCTCTTCTGTTTTCTTTATAGAATTAATCTGATAGTCTTGATGGTCATTGCCATCACAATTTTGTAGTCAGTATAGACAATTTTAGTAGTATATAGATTGGATTGCAGCAGCTGGCTGTTGTTTTATTATTGACGTGTTGTGTGTGATGAGATGGTTATGCTGATCAATAACTGTCATGCTATATATGGGAATGACCTTGGCAGATGGAGGAAGAAGCTGCCTAGGGAAAGGTCTGATAAGAGAGGGCATAGCCCACAGCTGCACAATGGGCAGAAAAACTGGCTCAGAAGTGTAGAGTTGTAATTGCAGGAATGTTCCAATCTCGGATGGCAAACCTCAGATAAAGAATATTTCCAAGCAAATACAACTTAGGTAAACAAAGTCACTAATCTAAAGGAGGATTAGAGAGAGGAAGTAAACATATGTTAGACTTTAACTAGAGATAATTAATTGTATGGATTACTGTGCTAAACAGTAACAAAAGTTAAGCAGTAACCAAAGTTAACCAGTGATGGAGGATAACTAAAAATGTGTATAAATGAAAGACTAGACTCCAATAAAGATCATCATGATTCAGTTGTTCATGATCAAACAACTCGACTGCCTCGTCATTACAACACAGAAGGGCCTTCCCTCCCTTCCAAGTTCTCAGATTGTAATGGAAATGGTGGGAAATTTGTGCTTTTCAGACTTGCAAGATTCTGTTCATAGAGCCCTACAATAAAGAAAAATGGGCTCATCTGGTCATGTTTCCCATCTGGTCTACCTTGAAAGCTGACAATGACTATGATAATGATACTCTTTGTTCCTCTTGTTTTGGGGCACAGGAATTCTTAGTTGCTGTGTGGCCAGAGACAATGACCCCCTCTCCTTTCTTGAGTAGAAAAGCCAAGAGTCTTTCTGCCTCTCCTCTAGAACACCTTCACAAGGAATGGGGGAGTGACTTGGAGAAGGCAGGATTAGCAAAACAATTTTGAGGATTAGAGGTTTTGCTTATGTTCAGAAGAGAGAAATGTGTTTGGCACCAATTAAGTGTGATAGTGTAGAGTTGTAATTGCAGGAATATTCCAATCTCGGATGGCAAACCTCAGATAAAGAACATTTCCAAGCAAATACAATTCAGGTAAATAAAGTCACTAATCTAAAGGAGGATTAGAGAGAGGAAGTAAACATATGTTAGACTTTAACTAGAGATAATTAATTGTATGGATTACTGTGCTAAACAGTAACGAAAATTAAGCAGTAACCAAAGTTAACCAATGATGGAAGATAATTAAAAATGTGTATAAATGCAAGACTAGACTCCAATAAAGATCATCATGATTGAGTTGTTCATGATTAAACAACTCGACTGCCTCGTCATTACAACATGATAGTTTCCTAGATGGAAAGGATTGTCATACAGAGGCTTGTTTCTGTTTTTCTTGGTTTTGCATAAGTAAATGGGTATGGTGATTTCAATAAACTGTTACCATGGGGAGGGGAAATGTCTCTGGAATTCCAGTCTTTCCCTTTTCTCAGTTAAATTAATCTATGCTCCAGATGTATGCTTGCTTTAACACCAAGCCAGAACCAAACAACCTGCATTATATAGTACATGAACCTAGTTTTTAGGCCCACAATACTTAATTCAGTTTTGATTATTTAAAACCAACATTCATCATAAGGAGCAGTAACTTCTAGGACTATATCATAGATAATCTTCTAGAAGTTCTTAAATGATTTCAGTCAGTTTTGTAGTATTATGGTGTCTACATTTATTAAAATAAGCTATAGTAAATAATTCTGATTATGCCTTGATCATTGGCAAATGTTAACACATCTACTTATCACATTACCCCCTTCTATAATAAGCAACATTATGCAAAGTACAGAAAAATAGTAAGAAATAGTAAATAAGAGAAATTAGAGACATGAAAAAAGAAAGAAGAAAATAAAATAGGGCAAAATTATTTACCATACTATTCCTCTCAAAATCACTCTATCCTTGTGAACCATCCTTGTTTCTACCATATCCATTATCTGGATCATACACTGATTTTTGTTTTTAACCGTCTCATCTTTTTCTAATTTTTAGGATCTTATCTACTCCGTCCAACTACAACTTTGTGTTCTTCTTCTCTACCTCATTTATTCTTCCCCCTTAACATTTTGTTTGCTGTTTGATACTCTTTAGCTCTCTTTTGTATATATACACGTGTGTGCCTTTGACTCAGTTTTGATTCCTGACCACTTCCTGGATTAGCCCCTGCAATTTTCTTGGCAGCATTTGCAGAAGTGGTTTGCCATTCCCTTTTTCATAGAGCTGGCTTTGCTCTTAACATGGGATTAGAATTGATGGCTTCCCAGTTTCTAACCTTGGGGTTTAACCACTACACCAGATTGACTATCAGGTGTAGTGATTGAGCTGTTGGACTAAAATTATTCCATTTTATATGAGCAAACCATGATTCTTTCATAATATACTTTTATATTCAGTGTACATTAATATATCATCCATTCATTTTCTACAGCTTATTTTGTGGCACCATTAAGGACGCAATACATTTAATTTACTTTTATATTTTTTCTGCCATACTTAACTTTCACATTTGTATAACATATGGAAATTAGATAGATAGATAGATAGACAAATAAATTGATACAGATAGATCGATTGATAGAGATATTTTGCTTCTTTCTAAAAAACATTTTATCTCTATTGATAGCTCACTTACTAGTCATTACTTTTCTACATGCTGGTAGCTATGAATTCCAGAGCTTACAGGCATTTGTCCATCCTAAAATTTCTCTAGTGTTGCAGTCTTTTGCATACAACATCACCAGAGTGCTCTATTTTTTTCTCCGTTTATTTAAAACTTGAAATTGTTTGCTTTATTTTTCCCTTCAACACAGCTAACCCGTTTTTGTTCACTTTCAGATCTCTACTCCTTGCTGCACTATACGTTATATTTACTATTCACTGCGAATCATTTGGTTCTTAGCCTAAAACACACTATGTTTGCATACAGAAGCATATATGCACATTCACATCCTTCTAACGACACTGAATTGTTCCATGTAGTTATTTGTAAATAAGGGGGTACAATAGCTCAGTGGTTAAAGATGCTAAGTTTGTCACTTCTAAAGCTGAGAGCCCAGATTCAAGACCCAAGCGCCGCCTGATGGAGTGAGCTTCCATTACTTGTCCTAGCTCCAGCCAGCCTAGCAATTTGAAAGTATGTAAATGCAACTTTGGGGGGAAGGTAACAACATTTCCTGCACCCTCAGCATCTGGTCATGCTTGGCACATGACCATGAAGTGTCTTTGGACAATGTTGGCTCCCTCGGCTAAGAAATGGAGATCAGCACTACAGTCAGAAATGTCTGGATAGGGGAAACCTTTACCTTTAAATGCATTAAACACACAAATACTATGCAAATATTCAGAAAATTATTTATGATAGCAATAGTTGTGCAATCCAAATAGCTATATTGTAGTGCAGTGGTTAAAATGCAGTATTGCAGGCAAACTCTGCTGTCAGTCTGGAATTTGATCCTGACAGCACAAAATGTTTACTCAGCCTTCCATCCTTCTGAGGTCAATAAAATGAGGACCTAAAATGTTTGGGGCAATATGTTGATATTGTAAACCATCCAAAAAGTGCTGTAAAGCAGCATGGAATAGTATATAAGTCTAAGTGCTATTTCTATATATTGGGACAAATAACAAGGTATATAGATAATTTTACACAACAGAATTCTGGAATTAAATTGGTCCTGCAGATCCAAACAAATTATCTGTGGTTCATCTGGTGAAATGTGGCATAATGCTTTTGTATTTTTTCCAATGTGAAATATTTAAACTGTCATGATGGTCTCTGTTGAAGATTAAAAACAAAATTAATATCCATCTCCTAAATCCTGTACACAGACACTCATTTGCATGTTTATGTAATACATAGCCCAATGAAAATAGCCTATAAAGAATGTCATTGTAAAACCAGCTCATCAAAGCAAAATTTTAGGACTTATGAGATATGGCAATACAGAGAGACAGTTAACCATTAAGCATTAGCCAAAAAGTTTAATTGGCAGATAGCACGTAGAATCTGGATTCCATAAAAGAATCTGTCATTCAAATGTGTCACATGCCATAATGGTTCTCATGACTTTCTAGGAGTTGAGCCGGGAAGGGGCAAATCACATTTGTTTTACACTTTTCTAAGCAAAATGTGGCCATTATCTGCCTTTTTGCCTGTTGCTCTGTTGAATGCACAATTGGAGCTGACTATGTCCTTAATCCTTTCATTAATTTTTGAATTATGGATTTAAATGCCTTGTGGCAGGATACCAAGGCTGCTTCTTAGCCTCATAAAAATGGCTACTTTGGGGGATATAAAATATGCATTATATCTTTCAAAATGAATATTGACACCAGTAGCCTTTCATCACTGAATGCCTTTCACAAAGGGGGAAGCTCCACCTGTTCGCTTTTTTGGAGAGATGTGTCTGTGCTGTCCAGACAGTATATAGTTAATTGGGAAGTGGGATAGTTAGTTAGGGATTGGGAGCTGTCCCCTTAAGGGAATGCATCATGGTAAATGTAGTTAATGCATCCTGGGAAATGTAGTTCATGTCATGTGGTCACATCTGTAATCCTGATTGGTTACTGAATTGACCCTTGGTTGGGTTGGTGGGAGGTTCCTTCACTCTTGCCTGCACCCAGCGGCATGCTGGTACCTCACCTCCTTGCTCCTTTGTTATGGGATGAAAGATCACTATTCTTTCACACTATGAAGTCAGCTATGCAAAGAAATGGACATTAGATGGATCTTGACATAACCGTGAGTTATATTTGAGGATGCCTGGTGACCCAATAAAGAAACTTTGTATGGAAGCCTTTGTAGAGTTGTCTATCTGTCTTTATATTCAGCCAGCAGTCTAAAGACAGAACAGTGTCTGCTTGTGGAGATTTAAAGCAAATTTCTAGGCTCTCTTCCAGATATATAATACATTAAATACATAATTATATACATTATATACTTAAAATTGATACATACTCCATTTCAAGAATGATATTTAAACTTAATAAGTATAGAAGTACTGTAGTTGTCAGGGTTCCAGGTAATAGACCCATAGAAAGCAAAACTCCGAGGCAGGTAGATTCCTCAAAGATCAGCTTTATTGGATATATCATTTTGGCACATATCTGGTGAAAACTGACGGTTCCCATGGTTTTCATCTAATTAAAAGTAAACATTTTTCACTTTTTCAAAACAGTCAGTCACATGGTCCAATCACGGTGCGGTCTGGTTGCCTGGTGAAATCACTCCGCCTTCCTCTGACCAGGTGTGAGAATGCCCTTGGTTCCCAAGAGAAGGTATTTTGTTTTGGCTACAGAACCCCAGCTATCTCAAATCCCCCCCTCCCTATCCCTCAGCTCCCTTATGGCAACACTGAAGCTGTCAAAATGGCTTCAGTCAGGTCAGCTTCTGGGTTGACAGTAGTCCATATTTAGCAACCACAGTTGTTATCTACAACTTGGTCATGAGTAAAGCAGTCATTCTGCAACTGTTCTTATGACCTTACTTCTTCTTTCATGTTCTTTACAGAAGTATGAAGGTTGTAAATGTGAGAATTGATTGTAAAGTTACTTTTTCAACACCCTTGCAACTGCAAATGGTTGCTAAATGAGGCATTTGCTAAATGAGAACTACTTGTAAAAGTTGAACATCTGTGAAGAATATTAATATTGGAAATGCCCAAAGCAATATTTCAGGAACTGATAATTTAAACTATGTGCCCTGTATTAGGAAAACTCCATGTGCATTGAGCTTTGGCGCTATTTGCTCCTATCCATTTCTGACTGTGATCCATTTAGTATGGCTTCTGGGAAATACACCATTAATCATAATTGCTCTAATATCCAAACTTTAGCTGCGTCAAAAGAGGTTCCCCTCTACCATATTCCTCTAACAATGTTTCCCTATACGTGGAAACAATGGTGCATAAAAAGAAGAAACCTCAATTCCTCTTTTTTCTAACTAACAAATTATAAGTGACTACAGTTATAATTTTGACCCAAATTTCTTGAGCTTTTACTTCCTTGGTTTCACATCTTCCTTGTTGTCACATCTATAGGTTAACTAATGGAAACCTTTGGCTCTTCTACTATTTTAATCATAACTAGCTCCACAAATTCAGGCATTGACAGAAGGTGCATTTCCACTTATTTTAAGTGTATTAATATGTATCTGTTTATCTAGGAATCTGTAGATGATAGCTATTCATTTGTTTTGTTTTGTTTCTTAATCTTAAAAAGGGGTTAGGCAAACTTTTGATGGCTTAGAACTACAGCTGTTTTCTTTGCAGGGATGTGAACCAGAATGAGAGCAGAGGTGATGCAGATTAAGGTAAAATTTTGGACTGAATACAAAAGTTAATGACCAGTAAGGCAAAAATGTATTTTTGGTTGAGTAATAGAGAGAGAATGAATGAACGCTGAAGTAGTAAATCACTGAAGGATTAGATTAAGAGTAAGGAGAAGACCAAGAAACTTACAGTTGAACAGAAGTGATGAGATCCTGAAAAAGAGACGTGAGAAGTTTAAAGAACAAAAGATAAGATATGAAACCGAAGGTGGACATAATGCAAACAATATTTTGTGAGGGATTTCCGACTGAACTTCCCCAAAGATGGAACGCTGCCACGATCATCCACGGCTTTGGTCCGTGCTTCTTCATCGGAGAACCCCGATCATCCAGATTAGGGGCAGAAGTCGCCTTGTAGGGGCAGGAGTGGAAGGGGAGACTGCCAGCTCGGTAGAGGGAAGCCGCATATCCCCTCCCTGGCTTGGCAAACATTCCCTTCCAAGACGTCTGACGTGATGATCTAAAATGGCCACCCTGAAGGGGAAGAGTCTGCTGGAATAAAAGCGTGCAGGAGGAGCGGTGGAAAAGGAGGACAGCATAGAAACCAGGAGAATTTTGGCATAAGGTACCTCAGTTTTGGAATCTTTGAAAATCATTAAGAAGGTGGATTTAAGCTGTGGACAATGAAATTAAGAATGAAAAATTGTGATAGATGAAATGGCTTTGTACTTAAAAGGAAGAATTCAGAAGAAGAAACTTGCATTTGAAATAACTAAATATACAAACCTGACACCAAACAGGTTTATTCAAACTGGACTGGACCATGTCATGGTGGAAAATAAAATTTGAAAATTAATGCTTGGATTTACTGATATTAGAACTTTGAAATTTTGATAAGTGAGAAAAAAATCGGGAAAAAGAAAAAAAACTGACTCTAAGCACAGCGAAGAGTATGTTTCTCCATCTCCATCTAGTGTAGAAGGGAATTGTTTATACATATCCCTCTCTATTCTAAAACTTGGACCTGTTAAAGAGTTTTTTGATATAAAAGAATTGGAATTAGGATACTACAAAATAGGGACCTTGGAAAGTAAAAGTGAAATTTGAAAACAAAGGGAAATTGTGGAAGTGTTTGGTGTTTTTGAATTATAACTTTAATTAATGGACATTGAAAAGTGGAGCTAATCTGGAAATCTTTGGAAGAGGAGTCAATAAGAGTAAAACGTTGGAAAAACTTTTAGAAACATTGTCTAAAGATGGCAGGAATATTACTGGAACTTAAATTGGAACTTAAAAACATGAAAGACATGTTACAAAAAGAAGGCAAATAATTTGGTTTTGCATTGCAATTTCTGGAAATGGAGGTTTCAAAATACCAAGAACAACAAGATGCAGAGAAATCAATGCAAGAAGTGGCCATCTTAAATGAACATTTGAATCCACGGAAACTTAAGCAAAGGAGGACTAGAAAGAGAATCAATAACAGGAGGTTCAATATTGTAGTTAAAAGGGGGTTTATTCTAAAAACCGAACAAAAGAAAAGGAAGCAGCAGGAAAGGAAACTTCAGGGGGGAGTAGTGGAAAAGAAGGGAAATAGAAATTGGAGTGATAAAAAAAAGGGCAAGAATGAAACGGGATTTGGAAAGAAAGGAATATGGCAAGCATATAACAATGGAATGGAACTGCTTAATTAAAAGGTACAGAGATAATGGTTGATGGAGAATTATAAAGAAGGGGATTCTGCAAGAGTATAAGGACTAATTTAAATAAATAAGAAATGATAAGATTGTTTAGAAAATAGTGAAATATAGATTATTAAAAGGGGAGATAGGAACTGATATTGTTTTGTTATTCGTTGTGATTGTCTGCTTTTTCTTTATGCTTTGACATTAAGAGAGATAACTAAAACAAAGATATTAACAACATTAAATGAATTAATAAGCAATAACATAAGAAATGATAAACAGTGGAATATAAAGTAGTAAGATGGGAGAAGGGGATTGATATTGTTTTGCTATTGTATTGGTTGTTTACTTCTTTTCCCTTTATGTTATGAAATTAAGAGAGGTAATTGGACTAAAGATATTAATAATGCTAAGTGAATTAATAAGTTGTGGCAAACAGAGCAGGAGTAATGTCAAAGGGGAAACAATATTAGTTCTTATGAAATGAGGGGATTAATTATGTTTGTTTTATCTAAAAAAATTTAAATCTAGATATATTTTCTAGATAATGAGAAAGGGAACTTGCAGACCTAGATTTAAAAGAAATATATGTAATGTAATAATTACTAGGAAACTATTATTTCTGTCTTTTTCTTCTTTTTTAAAGTGTTAACTCAAAGTTAAATTATGGGAATCTTAGGGGGGGATTAATTATGAAATATGTTTAACCACAGGGATGGCACCTGAGAAGCTGCCATCACCTCGCCTCCCTGTCCATGGACGGGTGGGCGCTATCACTGCCTCGGGCTGGGTTGGGCTGCCCTCTCGGGCAGGGGAGGCTTTGCTGTAGTAGGGCGTTGTTTTTAAAATAATTGGCTTTACCTTCGAAGGCAAAGAGAAGGCGGCGACAGGAGTGCCTGAAGCGGAGTGTCTCTGCCGGACTCGGGTTGCAGGGAGGAGTCCTGGCTGGCTGCGCATGGCTGCACCAAATGCCGCGGCGTTTCTCTAAATGCCACGGCAGCAAGGGAGAAGGGAAAGCAACGGTGGTGGAAGGTCTCCCAATACAAAGTGCCCCGCCAATGCCAAGGTCAACATCCAAGCTGTCGCTTCCCGACCACCCGAGGTTACAAGGGGGGGGAATTAAGTCACCCCCGAAAAGACGGGTCAAAAAAAAAATAAGGCCCGGCCTTATTTTGTGAGAAACACGGTAGCATGATGAATAAGTATGTATATACAGTAAAAGCATAATTTTACAGATAATTTTTATTCAGATAATATGGACAAAATTTTAGTGCACTCTAAAATATTTTTTTTTTTTGCTTCTAAAAGTTACTATCAGCATTTGTATAACTATGTAATTTATGTTTTTATGTCATTTGCATCAATTTATGTAATTAAACAATTATGGTAACTAATGTCAATTATGTATCTTCATATTTAATAGGTACTCAAATTTAATGGATAACTTTTCCTCTACATGATCTGTTAAACTGAATGTTTACATCGTATTTGTCATTTGTTTCCCAGTTCACAATGTAAAAGATAATTTTAAGGCTAATTATGACTCGTATGCAAATTGTAAAAACTGTTATATGGTTGCCAGTTTCCATGTAAGGATCAGGAATATAAACAGCAGCTAGTCCTATATTTATGATCTCAATTGAGCTCAGAATTATCGTTGTACATTGTGGTGGTCTTTCACTTTACTTAACAACTACAATCCCTGCTCTTTCTGTTGCAGTCATTGTTGCATGGTGTGCCTCGGGGTGGAGGAGGCCCTGGGAGGCCAAATTTTCATGCCCTTTTGAAAGGCCAAAAGGATGGGTGCAGATCTCACTTTGAGGAGCATGATGTTCTAGAACAGGGGTGTCAAACTCAAGGCCCACGGGCCGGATCTGGCCTACAGGGTGCTTAAATCTGGCCCAGCACGGAAACATCAAAGAAACACCCATGGTGCCTGTACCAACCAAAACAAAGAGCTGTGCCCCTGCACAGGCCATTTTTGACTTCCATAGCCTCCAGCAGCACTCTGTGGCCCAAAACAAGCTGCACGGGACCTCCGGACAGCCTGTTTTTGGCTGGCAGAGTGCTGCAGGAGGCCATGGAGGCTGAAAATGAGGTATGGGGGCCCACAGGTGCTCCCCGTGCCTCATTTTGGCCAACAAAGTGCTGCAGGAGGCATTCATGCCAAAAAGGGGCATCCATCATATCTGCCCCTGCCAATCCTAGTGAAGAACTATAATTCAGATCTAGCCCTCCAGTTTGACACTGTGTTCTAGAGGGTGGGATCAATAGCAGAAAAGGCAGAACATTTAGAGACCTTTGAAAAATATATAACTTCATTCTCATGTTGGAAAAAGATTAAAATTTTAATTAAAGATTAGATTTTTCAAAGAAATAAATATATGCTAATCTATTTAAATGTCACAAGTTCTACTGTTGTCCTAATTACTTGAATCTATGTCTATTGCCCATTTCCATAATGATTAGAATTGCACTTGATTGACGTTACAAAACTTGGTTTCTAAAAGTTTTGTAACATTTTGTAACACTGATAGAAAGGCAGATGAATAATTATTGGTATCTCTCAAGTTTTCTTGTTCCCTATTTTGCATATCTATGGTGAATATAACCAGAGTTAGATTTGTAAAAGTCTTCAGCTGGTCATTCTTTTGATCTTACTTTTTTTCTTATTGTCAGCCTTTGGTCAACCCACTTCAACTGAAAGCAGGATTTTGCCTTGGATTTTTGAAACAAGTCATAAGCCTAGAATTCTGTGAACAGGCAGTATAGTGAAATTATATACTATTACGTAAACCAAGGAAATAAAATATGCCATGCCAGAATTTAAAAGTTGAATTGTAGATTATCAGTATGTGCATTTGATAATTGCATAATCTGAAAAGATAATAACCAAAAATCTGGCTTCAGTTAGTGCATTTTTTTAAAAAAAGGGAAGACTATATATCTAAATCGGAAAGCATTTGTCTGCTCAAGGGCCATCTTAACTGATCCAAATTTTGATTTGCTATCCGATCTTGCTCATGGCTGATCGCACAATTTTCTCAGTGATAAAACCATTGGCCTTTTGACAAATGGCTCTATTTAAAACATTGGGATGGCTGAATGCCAAAGCGAAATACAAAAGAAGTCTCTTCAGAAAATATAATTTAAAACATGGTGAGTGTGTGTTCAGTTAAATATACGGTAGTAGAAATCATATGAATCAAGTGATAAGACTTTTTTCAAAGTATAGACATCATGATTAGGGATTTAGAACAATTCAACTACACAATAGGCATTCTGTTTCCCATGGATCGCCAGACCCAAATGTAGCCCAGATGCTATGTAAATGTTCCCCCTTTAAATGCCAGCTTCTTTGCTGACTTGTGGCTGGAGATTATGTTTTCAATTTGCTTGCCTTTATAAAATGTCCTGTGCTTTTGTAAGAGAGACATTGTCTTTGCAGCCCCTTTCTAGAATGATCATTTGACCAAGGAAATATTGGTGGTTACCAACAAGATAATTCCCAGGAGTGCAGAAAAGTGTGAGTTGGGTCCCCGGTGGTGTTTTGCCAAAGTCAATCTATCTCTATAATGACATAGATTGATTAGTAAGCCCAGGCATTGTGGGTTATAAAGCATGACTTGTGACTTAATGCAGCACTCAGCGCAGACAGTATTTTTGCAGAAGTATTCTGTGCTCTTTGAGATAGTCAAAATGACATACAACTGTTTGTGTGATTCTACCACAGATTAAATTAGAAATAGTTGCTATCATGGAAGACAAGTGCAAATACCTCCCAGTCAGGCTACCAGAAAGGTGCTTTAAAAAAAAAAAGAAGTAGTTCAAACTCTTGGCTGGAAACAAGGTAGTGCAGGGAACCATGGAGATGACCTTGGAGAAACTATTCAGAGGCGGCTGCAAGAGCATGTACAAAAAACAGTGGGTTGCGCTTGGGAATCAGAGAAAGAATTAGAAAAGATTCAGATTGGCCTTTCTGACTCCATAGGGCAGAGGTCTCCAAACTTGGCAACTTTAAGACTTGTGGACTTCAACTCCCAGCTATGCTGTCTGGAGAATTCTGGGAGTTGAAATCCGCAAGTCTTAAAGTTGCCAAATTTGGAGACCTCTGCCCTATGGAGTACAAGGAAAGGTAAAAATTCAGTCAGATTTGCAAGATTTATCTCTCTTTTTTAAAAACAATTTTATTAAAGTTACGTCTAAAACAATAAAAAAAAAACAAATACAAACTATAAAAGAAAAATTGTGCAGAAAAGAAAAAATAGAAAATAAAATATAAGACTATAGTAAAGAAGAAAAGAAATATATAAATAAATTACTTTCCCCATCAAGTATAAAAAGTTTTATTAACTCCATCACTTTCTCTTAAAACATAATAAATAAACTCTTCTTTTCATATCCCATCTCTTATCTATAAAGAAATCCTTAAAGCATTTTTATTTAGTCCTAAACATCAAAAGCATTACCAAAGATAAACCATTTAAGATAAAATAAACCAACTTTACGTTCTTTCCTTTTAATAATCTTGATTCCTAAAACTTGATTTCTTTTCATGTTTTTTGTCCCCTCTCATAAAATTGTTCAGATTTTAACAAATCTCTTTTGTAAATTCAGTATAGGAAGATTATCCAGGTCACTCTGTTGGTTTGTATTTGTAAATCCTTTTTAATTATTAAGGCACTGGGCTGTTTCTTTTGTATGTCCAATGTAACATTTTTCCATAACACTCTTGTAGATTGTCATTTTTAAATCCACTTTCAGTTCAGTCTCAGTCATGTCCAGTTATTTCTCTTCCATAATAATTTTTAAACACAGTCTATCTATAGATGCAGACACTCTTAAAATTAATTTCTAGGACCATTCAATTTGTTGAATGTTAAAATATTTTGCTCCATTCTGTATTGCTAAATCAAACCTAAGTGTTCTTTAATTGTCATGTTTGGTTCCTTCTACTTCCCTCTAGGATCCAATTTTTAAAGTCTTTTTTTTTAGAATTCAAAGCAAAAGAATTTTCTCATGGGAAGGATTCTGTATAATTAATTCCAAAATCTTATTTCAAAGTCATCTAGACTTTTAGCCTATTTGTAACTTTCCAAAATAAAAGCTTTACTGTTTATTCCAGAAAAACAATCCCTAAATTTGTATTTTAAACTTCCTTCACTAAAGATTGAGGGAACATTTCCTGATTATATTAAATAGAATAGAATAGAATAGAATAGAATAGAATAGAATAGAATAGAATAGAATAGAATAGAATAGAATAACAGAGTTGGAAGGGACAAGAAATTTCCAAAAAATTTAGAGCAGGAAGTTTGCAAACCCAGTGTCTTTAAGGGCATTGACTTTGGGTTGAGCAAAATAGAGCTCTGATGAAGACTGCTGTCTTGCAGTCTCAGTGTGAGGAGAAACTATATGGAGCACTTGTGGGTAATTTCAGGTTCATTCTACTTCAGTTGTGAGCTTCATTTTTAATCAAGCTATCTTCAGTTTGCCATTTCTTTCATAGAAGTCCCAGATCTGGAAACAGATTCCACAAGCTGACAAGAATTATTTTGAATGTTTACTATTGTATGTAGTAACTGGAACAATATGCAGTAGGTATATTGTTAGTATACTGTCCATCCCTCTGTTTCACTTGCTGTTTTCTTGATTTGCGTTGACTATGAATTATTTTCCTTGTCTAGTGGTAAAACTCTGAATTAGTTTACAGCATAAGTAAGGGATTATCTCTACTACTATGAACTTGTCTACTATTTAGATGAACAATGGTATGCTTCCAAAAACTCAAGATGCTTCTCAAGACTATAGAATCTATCCCTTAGTAGAGTACATATGGATCCCATTCTACCATGATTTAGGGAACTGGTAAAATTTCTCTTTTGCTAAACTTTTGAGTGTTAATTGATTTTAATATTTTTATTGTAATTGTATTGATTATATAATTACATTTCTCATTTTGTATTTTGTTTTATTGTTTTTAGGCACTTAAATATTTGTATAACAGCAGAAACCCAGCAATTTAATAATTTATTAAAAATAACAATATAGCTATGTATGAACATGGCTATTATTTTGTGTTAAAGTATAAGAGGAGATTCTAAATTTTAAATTTCTCTTAAATCTTTCTACTTGATTTTTATTTATTATATAATATAATATTAAAATATTAATGTACCTATTTCTGACTTGATATTTCTGGTGATGTATCTGTCCTGCTATTTATCAGGTCTGGTGCTAGGAAATCCCAGGACTCTATGTGAGATTTGGAAACTGATAAAAACAAAACAAAACATTGAAATGTGGATGGGAAACTGTTCTTGTAGTTGCTACTTCGCATAATGTATGACTGCATTCATAGATAGATAGATAGATAGATAGATAGATGATAGATAGATAGATAGATAGACAGACAGACAGACAGACAGACAGACAGACAGACAGACAGACAGACAGACAGAATTCTTTATTGGACCAAATGTGATTAGACACACAAGGAATTTGTCTTTGGTACACATGCTCTTAGCATACATAAAGGAAAAAATACATTCAAGACGAATCATAAGATACAACACTTAAGTGATAGTCATAGATTACTAATAAGCAATAAAATCATACTAGGAAACAAAACAATATAAATTGTAAAGATACAAACAACACAGTTATAGTTATAAGTGGGAAGAGATCAGTTTTAGGAAGGATGAGTGGAAAAATAATACAGTCTTAATAAATAAGTTGACAGCGTTGTGGGAATTATTTATTTAGTAGAGTGATAGCATTCAGGAAAGAACTGTTGTTGTGTCTAGTTATTCTGGTGTGCAGTGCTCTGTAGTGTCATTTTAAGGGTAGAAGTTGAAACAATTTATGTCCAGGATGTGAGAGATCTATAAATATTTTCACAGCCCACTTTTTGACTTGTGCAGTATACAGGTCCTCAGTGGAAGTTGAGAACTTCCACTGAAGTTAAGTTCTCAGCTTTAGCTGAATTTAGGAGATTTTATGTCAGCCTTCCCAGATACACCAATAGGAAACATAACCAGATGTGTTATTTCTACTTGGTTATAGGGCTACAGTAACAGGATCCTGCAAATCTGAAAGTGGAAATCATTTGTCGTCTCCTCGTCTCCTTTACAGTCTGAGAGAACTTTGGGGAGAGGCTAAGCCCCTTCCTCCACCCATTATGTACCTACTCTTACCTGACCTTTCCCTAGGCAGCTTCTCTTATCCACTCACCCAAGGTCATTCCCACAAGTTATTACCATTTATCACCAGAGCCTAACTACACCTTTATGAATAAATGGCACTATTTTTCAATGACATTTTTTTTCTGAATAGGATCTTAAACTGATGGGTTTAGACTACCTAGAAAAGTGGGCATCTCAGAATAAGGGACTGTAGCTCATATAGTTTCCTTGCCAATTGAATTCTGCCTGCGGATAAAAAAAATAATTTAGACACTTAAAGTGCTTAGCAATTCAAAGGATATGGCTCATTGCAATGCAGTGGTCACTTAGCATTTGACAAGTAATTTTCAAAGTAAAAGTCAGTTTAGCAATTACATGAATTCACTTTTCCTAACATTTACTGCACTATCTAAGCAATTAAGTTAGCTTGCTTTTATGGAGTCAGCTCCGATTTTCAGAGAATGGGTGGCATTTTTCTAAAAATGAATCCAATTACTCAGTGGTTGAACTGATAGTTGTCAGGTAAACTAAAGTACCAACTTGCTCAAGTCAAGCTTGGCTTCCCAGCAAGACATCAACATTTGGTCCAAAATATTTGTAGAGCTAAAGGAGAGATAAGAAATGGCCACAGGGAGTTTCATTCAGCATTTACTGTGGTATTCTAGTTAAACAGAATTTCTTCTGAACAGCTTGTTGCATTTAATTGAAAAATAAACCCAGCATAATAATTGTCCTTCATCGTCTTTGGTTTCTGTTGCAAAAGCTGTTATTATCTTTGATGAGGGCTACTGATTCCTCAGATTATGACCGCAGGTCAGAGGGGAGCACAGTAGTCAGGTTGGTGGGAAGGAAGATACGCGTGCAAACATTGAGACCTACCTGCTTGCATGTACATGGGTTGAAGAAAGAAGAACCCAGGAACGCTGAAAAACAGAGACACCAAAAGATCAGCTGCAGCTCAGTCTGGTACTTTACACCCCACGCATATGGACGGGTGGGAGTTGTCAGAGGGAAGAACAAAACTGACCAAAGAAACCTGATTTTCAACTCTATTCTTTCACTGACTTCAAGTAAGAATTCACTCATACAAAGACATGTTCTACGGCGTAAAGAATTGCACAATGAGTGATTTTTCTTTTGGAGGTTAGGGAAGATCTGCTGTTAATGTTGTGGGAAGGGCGGCTGGGATCAGAGACATTAAGAGATATGTGAATTTACTGCCTTTCTCTAACAATGATCTACAAGCCGTGGGAGAAAATGGAGACTCGTGAAATGAAATTCAGATAACTACTTGGAGTAAAAGTTAGACTGCATGCTGCCAGTTTAGATTTTGCCTAATACTTGTACCTGAGGAGAAAGCTCTCCCTATTGCTTTGTATTTTGCCACATAAACATTATAATTAAAGGTGGTATTCAGCAGGTTCTGACCAGTTCTGGAGAACTGGGAGCAGAAATTTTGAGTAGTTTGGAGAACTGGCAAATAGCACCTCCGACTGGCCCCACCCCCATCTATTCTCTGCCTCCCGAGTCCCAGCTGATCAGCTGGGTCTTTTGTTGCCCTGCACAGGAGAACGGATCTGGAAAGCAGATTAGTGGGGTAGGAGTATGGGCATGACCTCATGGCAGAATATATTTGAGTAGTCATTAAAAATCATGTCTGGTTTGATCAGCATTAAGTAATTAATTGGTAAAAGTCTTATGTTGGCTGTGTACTTGTTAATTGTGAACATCCAGGAATGATATTGGGAATATTTGAGAAGCAAACTGTCCAGTCATTACTGGCTATTAGGAGATCAGTTTGAAAACAATTTTTTAAAAAATGTTATTGTTTTGCTATTTTCTGTTCCTCAATTGTTCCACAAATGGAACATAGCTGCTTCCTTGACAGATTAATATCCCAGAGGTAAAAGAGGTGGATGAAAAGCAAATACTTATTTTTATCTGCAACTCAGTTTTCTGATCTCCTAGTTGGGGAAAATCTTTGACCTCTACTTGCAATCTTACACTCACCTTACCAAAGTAAAATTCAATAAGCCCCTTTTTAATTTTTTTGAAGCTGGGGATTTCAGCGTCTGTCCTTGTATTTTAGTATCATTTATTCTACTTACTCTTCATTTATATGACATGTCTTTAAGTACAAGACTAAATAACAGCAGCCCCAATGCTGATTTTTGACAGAAACAAGTAGTCCTCAACTTATGACTACAATTGAGCCCAAAATTTCTCTTCCTAAGTAAGGCAGTTGTTAAGTGAGTTTTACTCATTTTATGATCTTTTTTTGCCACAGTATTATTAAACAAATCATTGCAGTTGTTAATAAACCGTGAACTTTGCTAGTTGGAAGCCATCTGGGAAGGTTATAAATGGCCATTTGTGTCCATTTATTATCATCCACATGGCCTGGAATAGTGCAACTATCATCAATACATGCCAGTTGCCAATCATCTGAATTTTGATTATATGACCAAGGGGGCGTTACAATTGTAGTTTAAAAACTGGTTATAAGTCTCTCTTTTTTTCAATGCCTTTTTAACTTCAAATGGTCACTAAACAAATGGTTGCAGATCAAGGACTATCTTTACATGCTTTGTTCCATCAGTGGAAGAATATACTGGTTTCTGCATCAATTATTTACTTGTGTGCCAGGTAAAAGGGAGCAAGGATCACCTTAGGATCAGTGGCTGAAGCAGTGAACCCAGTACCAGAAATGGGCAGGCTCACCATTTTTTCTTTCAGACAACCTATAAGAGACTTCCCTTTTTTTTTACCCTATTCTCTGTTTGTTTCCCAACTTATCAAGTTATTAGCAAGGAATGGACCACTCTTGCCAAAAGGATGAACTGTTTGTTTCCAAAGGGCTAATAGCTGGAAAATAAAGTCCAAGGTGATATGTGGCTTTCATATCCCAGGTTGGTCATCCCTGTGGGTTAGTTAGAAGGTTGTTAAGTTTGCTTCCTACAATTTGTTTAGCCAGAGAATTAATTTTAGGGACTCCACTGAAATACTACCAGTTTATTTTCATAAAATGTTCCTGTATTGATGCCACTAGGCAATTTGGGTCCTTTTAATTTATCTGTTTCTTCTAAAATATGGATAAAATGGGTCAGTTTCATTATGGCTGTGTTAATGTTCAGAACCAATAGTGAATAGAGCCAGCACCAGTCACAAACACAGCTGACAAAATTACTATAGTTAATTAATATATTTAACCAATATATTTAACTATGCATTGAAAATAAAGTACAATCTAGCCCCCCCTCATTGGACTTCAGCTTGGGTCTCTCCAGTTGTGCTCTGACATCTTCAACACCTTTGCCAATGTGCATAATTTAGCATTTTGTGTAGTTTGCTGTTGCTTTTGCACACAAGGGAATGGATCTGGGATACTGGAAAACATTGCTTCTTCCATGGAAAGCATTTGGTTAATACATTTCCTTCATGATTTCAGAAAGAAATCCTATCCTAGTTTGAATAATTTACTTTCCTTAAGAGCAAAATCCTTCCTTTGTGTTTTCTTTCAAGCACGGAATGGTCACAAATGACTTACAGTAATTTGCTGCCTGAATTTTTAGCAATGATTTGAAGGAGAGAAATATTCTTGAAAAAAGGTTACATTATGCTTCCATTTTGTGAGATTATTCATCTATATGATAATATCTCAGTTGGCAAGGAACTTCGTGAACTTTTTTTCTTTTATAAAATATGTCCTTTTAAGCTTCCAATTCTTTTACCAATTCTCCTTTTGTCAGCTTACTAAAATTTAGAGTTGTTTTTTTTTTAATTGCTCAGTGCATTTTAACTCAAGAGCATTGGGATATATAGATAATCCTCAACTCATGACCATAACTGAGCCCAATTTTTTTGTTGCTAGGCAAAACATTTGTTAAGTAAATTTTGCCCAATTTGACCACCCTTTTTTTTAAACCACAGTTATTAAGTGAATCACTGTAGTTGGTTGTTAAGTGAATCTGGACTCCTTGTTGACTTTGCTCGTCAAAAGGCTGCCAAGGGTTTCACCTGGCCCAGGACACTGCAACGGTCATTAATATGAATCAATTTCCAAGCATCTGAATTTTGATCATGTGATCAGAGTGATGCTGCAATGGTTGTAAATGTGAACAATGGTCATAAGTCACATTTTTCAGTACCATTGTAACTTCAAACGATCATTAAACGAACTGGGACTACCTGTAGAAGGCATATCCAACAGGAAGGAACTTTTACCCTTTTCATTGCCTTCTTTAAACTAGAATTTGTCTTGACGAAGTTCTTTTTAATTGCTGAACACATGCTTACTTCATATGAAGAATATTCTACATGACAGTAATTTTATAATTGTTAATGAGTATTTAGACTTCACTCAGCATATCAAATGAGCAAGGGGGGAATAAATAATAGTAGATTATCAAATTTCAGTTGATGTGCTTAATTTTTTAAAATACCGTTCAAACAGTGAATGCGACAGTAATTTATATACTTATTGGTTTAGGTTGCATCAATTTAAATGTATTTAGAAACCCGTTGAGTGAGATATTTTGTTCAGGTTGAAGGCGTTCAATAGAAGGAAGTTGTCAGTGTTGCAAGTAATATACCCATAGAAAGCAGAACTTTCAGGCAGGCAATTTCCTCCAAAACAATTTATTGGATACATCATATTGGCACAACTGGTGAAAGCTGACTCTGAAAGTTCCTGTGGCTTTCACCAAATTAAAAAGTAAAAATTCCCCCTTTCCCCCAAGTCACTGGTCACGCTGTCCAATCCAGGTGCTGGACGGTTGCTTGGTTATTTTATTCCTCCTCTGGCCAGCCACCTGTCAGAACGTCCTTGGTTCCCACAGGAAAACTATTGTTTTGGCTACAAAACCCCACCTAACTATTCCCCACCCCTCTGTTGTGTGGCAATCCTGAAGCCTCCAAGATGGCCTCAGCCCAGTTCACTTCAGGATTGACAGAAGTAAGGGTCTGGCTTTTGGAATGAATTTTTTTCATTCTGAATTTGAAAATCAATAAAATTAGAGTCGTTTTCTAGATTTTGGTGGCAATTTTCTCTTGTATCATTTTTGTAGCGTTGAAAAGCAAGCAATAACTTCCTATTTAACCCAAGGAATGTTGATGCATTACTCTGCAGTTCTTTCACTGCTAGCTGAAATCCCTGTCTACTTAATAGCATAGTATGTACCCTATTTTTAAAGACATAGTTAAGTAGTGATGTTATCTGAATTAATCGAGTGTTGAAATCTGTCTTCCAATTTCCTAAAGGGTTTTTTTGTGTGTGTGCCTGAAAAATAGATATTAGACTTCTCCATCATTTCTGTAATGTTTTAGTTATTCATCCATCAATTTATTCATTAATTTATTCATTTTATTCTGGAAATTCTGGAAGGCATACCTTCAGTTGAAAATTCAGCTTGCCTCATGAGATTGTCTATGCCGCTGGCAAGAACAGATTATGGCCCTAGATATGTTTGTTCAATTGTTAGCTTAATTATCTGTCAGATTCAGTCAAAGAGCCTTGCACCTATGGGTACTTTTGAAAGGTAGCTTATAATTCATTGATTAAATATTATTGGTAATATTTAAATATAGTGTGTGATAATGGAATAGAAGGGACAATAAGGTCGAGTGGATGCAGCTTATGTGGGAAGACACTTGAGTTTTAATGCTGTTATGATTCTTAATAAGAATGTGTTTTACTCTGGTTTTTGGTCATGTTTCCTGGATTCTGTTTGAGGGATATTTCTGTCGAGTGGTAAACCACATGAGTTTCATTTTATGAAAACAAGTTCTTATCCAGAAAGGAATTCAAGAATTCAGAATTTCTGAATTAAAGAGTGCAATATAATGTTTGGGTGTTATTTTATCCAGTCGTAATTCCTTTCCATTACAATATGTTGTTAGGCCTCAGACAGTTATGTCCAATCATACTATCTTTTTCAGAGAGTTCAGTAACAACTATGAGTTTATTTTAAAAATAATAGTTCTCATCAATAATTACTTCTGGAATTCCCTGAAATAAACACATTTTAATTATGATGACATCAGATTACATTGCTAGGTTTTCTGATGCAAAGACCATAATCCATTTAAGATTCCATTTTATAGATTCACGTCATCCCACTGTCACCCACAGATATCTAATCTTTGTTTTTCTTTTGCAAGAAAAGAATTTCATGCTTAATATTAAGTCTGTGTTTAATGCCCATTGTAGCATGATCTAGAATAGAATGGAATAGGACAGGACAGGGACAGGAACAGGAACAGGAACAGGATAACAGAGTTGGAAGGGACCTTGGAGGTCTTCTAGTCCAACCCCCTGCCTAGGCAGGAAACCCTACACCACTTCAGACAAATGGTTGTCCAATCTCCTCTTAAAAACTTCCAGTGTTGGAGCATTCACAACCTTTGGAGGCAGGTTGTTCCACTGATTAATTGTTCTAACTGTCAGGAAATTTCTCCTTAGTTCTAAGTTGCTTCTCTCCTTGATTAGTTTCTTGTCCTGCCCTCGGGTGCTTTGGAGAATAGCTTGGCTCTCTCTTCTTTGTGGCAGCCCCTGAGATATTGGAACACTGCTATCATTGTCTCCCCTAGTCCTTCTTTTCATTAGAGTAGACATACCCAATTCCAGCAACCGTTCTTCACATGTTTTAGCCTCCAGTCCCCTAATCATCTTTTGTGATGACCCAGGGTGGTATACAAAATAAACACAGTCACAAAAAACAGGTGAAGCCCCTTTGATTCCTTCACTTGGCTTTCAAACTCCAAATATCCTTGACTGGAAAGAAAAAACTCCCACACAATCAGTTACAAGAAGGAGGAAATGCCGTTTAAATTATAAAGAGTAAAAAAAAAAACACAAACCAGGCAAGATAAGGGCTTGAAGACATCCACAGATATCAGAACACACCCTGGGAAGGACGCCAAACTCAGAGAGGGAACAATAAATTAGAGATATTTCCACACTTTGTTTCCAGCACTCACCCATATGCATGTCCGTCCTTTAATCCAGTTTTCACAGCTGCAGCCCATGAAGAGGATCAAGGCCCTCTCCTCCCCAGTAGACCACGTCTCTCCCTTATCCTCTCCTCCCTGCGTGCCCTAGGATGGAGAGGGGATGGGGATCTTCCTCTGACTGCCCAGCCAGCCTCTGCCCTTCCCCAGCCTCCTCCACAACTTCCATTCCCTGTCAGCTGTTTCTCCCCTCCCTCAGAGTCAGTCTCCACCAGGGGCATGACATTTTTATTCCTCTTCTCTAAAATGTGCACGCTATAGATCAGGGGTCACCAACCTTTTCGACCTCAGGGACCACCAAACTCATAATTTTAAATCCTAGGGACCACTAACCGGTTCTGTGGGCTTAACCTAATTTGTGGGTGTGGCTTGGTGGTCATGTGACTGGTTGGGCATGGCTTGTATATAAATATTATAAATATTTATGTAAATATTGACTTTTTTTAATAAAGCAACTTTTACCCAAAATCAGGCAAAGCAGGCAGGCAGATTGAGTTGCTCACGGAATCACAGATTCATTCAGAGATCTATCTATCTGCCATTGGCTATCTGAGTCTGTTACACAAAATTTGCTTGCCATGAGTCTACACTGAATAATAGAACCTTCAGTTCTAAGAGAGGTTCGGCTGTGCTTAAAAGCAGAGCTGAAGATCTAAAGACTAGCTAGAAAGCAAGAAATCCAATCTTTTCCTGCTTCCTAGCTAATCTAAATCTCCTGGCACAGCATAACAGCTGATGATCAGAAAAATAGCAATTTAGTAGGCAGGTTTGCCAGGTAAGAAGTGAGTGGGCGGGGAGGATTCCCGCGGGCCATGTGGGTGGTGCAGTCTTGTGTTTCTGCGCAGCCTGGGGGGGTGCTCTTGGGGTAAGATTTCTCTGAGGCCCACCAAAATTTTCTTGCGGCCCGCCAGTGGGCCACGGCCCACCAGTTGGCAACCGCTGCTATAGATTATGAAAGTACTGTTGTAATTTTAGTGGTTAAGCATCAGGCTAGAAACTGGGAGATGTGTGTTCTAGTACTGACACAGGCATAAAGCCAGCTGGGTGACCTTTGGCCAGTTACTTTCTTTCAGCCCAAGAAAGGAAGAAATGCTAAATCATTTCTGAAAAACTTTTCCTTGCAGGGACTTTTCTAGGCTGTCAGTAAAAATTGGACACAATTGGACAGAATAAAAGCGAAAAGTTCCCAGAATGAAAGGAATGGAGGATTTCCACATAAGATAACAGGAAGAGGTATGATATGAGCAGATCGTTTGCCTTAATTCACTTGAGCATGGTTATCAGACAGAGTTATGAAATTGTAGCTGCTTTTCATTTCTCTCATTGGTGTAGGGCATTAAAATCTTAAGTTGGAAAGAAGCTTATTTAAGAGCAGTTAAATAATAGGATATATATGAATTCACTTTCACAAAATAAGATTGTAAACAATTGGGATTGATGAATCCACAAGAAGGACTCCAAACTGAAGACCTCCGAGGTCTTCAGCAAGAACGCCAACTCTTAATTGGCACATACAACAAGGTAGATTGTTGTGAATCTGGTGAACTTTGAAATCCCTTTCATTTCAAAGGAAATGTTTGACTAAAAGTCTTAACTTAGATAATAAACCTTTGTATTGTCTGAAGCTGAGAGCCAATTATACATAATCATATGATTTCAAAATGAACAGATGCTAGCGTGGGAAGAATTAATTATGCTGATCCATAGCTTTTCTTTTTGTCTTCACCAAAACAGAAGAGGAATCACAGAAATAAGATTATTTTTCAAAAGACTGAACTAGAGGACAACCGCTGTACTAGTAGAACAATTTGTACAGATATTGGAAAAGACACAACTGAAAAGTGGGGGGAAAGAATTGACACACTTTCTTGGCTTCCCTGGGAAAATATTACAGTAAAAGACTACAAAAACTAACCAAAAAAAAATGTACTTGGGCCTACACATAGATGAAATTACTTTTCCCAGCATCAGAAGTCGGGTTTTTCAATGGCAGGAATGTTCTAGGTCAGTGATGGATAACCTTTTTGTCATTGTGTGCTGAAAGTGCGTGAGCTTGTGCCTGCACCCATAATGCAATGCATGCATGATTTCCCCACGCATGCACGTGCGACCCCCACCGTGCACATTACGTGCCTCTGCACATGTGTGCACATCTCCTGTGCACGTCCCGCCTGCCACACATGTGCGGCAAATACCCAACAATCAGCTGCCTGGTGAGAGGCACGTGCGCATGCACAGTGGTTCTGATCTGGGGTGGCGGCTCGCATGCCGGCAGAGATGGACACCGAGGGGAGACAGTTCTAATCAACTGATGAAGGTCAAAGAGCTGAGCTTGTTAACTTGCAGTTAAGAGCTTTTAGAGTTAGAGGGAAACATTGAGCCACTGAGAAAAGCTGCCCAGGAAGAGATAGCTTGTTAAGATACTAAAAAGCCAGACAATATTTGATTCTAAGGCTACAAGAACAGGAAGACAAAAGACAAAAAGGCCTGTTCTCCTTTAACCAGATGTGTGGTAACCCTAAATTAAGAGGAATTATAGCATTGAACGTTATATAGGCAAATTTAATTTCCAATTAAATAGATTGCAACAAACTATAAATCCCCTGTGTACTATTTTTGCGTAGCTACTTGATAAAACAAAATCAGTGTATTTTCAAAAGCACCTGCTTGAATTTAATCGGTTTGCTTAATTTACATTTTAATACTTTAATTTACATTTTACACAGAATACATTATATCAGTTAACATAGTTTATGCAATGTTGATGTACTATATACATAAAAACAACACAACTTTCTTATGCTCTGATTAGAAATCAGTTTCGTATGTCAGTTTTAGCAGTTGATGGAAATAACCAGAAAAATGACAAAGGGGAAAAATACTAGAATGCCTCTTCCCCATTTAAAAATAAACAAGCAAGAACACAGAGTAAGTGTAGTTATCACTTTTAATCATTATCATTATGTTTTAATGTAGATTAATAAATATTTCCAGGACATATTTTTAAATAGATTAAGAATAGAAGTTTATTGAATAGTCATAAGACCTTATCAGTAATATAACATAAATATATAACAAGACAAAATACAGATATATTTCTAAGTAAGTACAATGAAACTGGTGTGTTCATAGGCAGATAATCGGGCCCTAGTCCGTATAACCTGGAAATCAACAGAGAACACTTATATCTAGCCCAGCTTAATTTACTTGAACTGATAGGTCACTGTGGTTTTATATCATTGATGGCACTTAGGTGACCTAAGGTGATCTAATAGCTCTAGGCAGCAACTGTGTTTTAACAAGCTCAGATAAGAATATCATTTTTAAAAGTTTAAAATCTTAAGTGAGTAGACTCATTGTTTTAATTTATTTGAAAGCATGTTTTCAAATTTATTTACCAATACTATTAATGAGTTCTCCTGGAGCCCCAAACCCATATAACATAAAATGCAGTGCAGTACATAAAAATATAATGAAGTTTAGCAAAGCTTGTTGGTATCTTCTAATGAAGATTCATTAACAGAGTAAGGAAATTAATTCTCAAGTAGTTATTGAATAGAGGCAGAAATAAAAGATTTCTAGACCATCATCTTGTCTGTTTCCCATCTGTTACTATGTATGTTTAAATGAATTTGGAAGACTTTCAAGATGTCTTCACTTTGTATCACTCTGCTGGTATTTATAGTGTTGTAGTCATCTACATTTTTGCAAGTCTGTAGTTCGCAGAAAAAGTTACCCAGTTGTTGTTCACTTAGCTGTCTTCAAGATGACCAGAAGCTGCATATCCTTCTCTTCTCTTCTCCAATTCGCTTTGGTGAATTTATAAAAATCATTTCTTCATGCTGAGATAAAAGATACAAGATGAGAAATAAGAGATAAGAGAAGAGGTACAGGGTTTTTATTTATTTATAACAACTTGGCACTGTAAATTGACCAAATGTCAAAAGAATTATTTTTCTTTAACAACAACAATAATAGTAAGTTAAAGGTTGGGACATGAGATTCTTTCTAATCTATATTGCCTTATTTCTTGCAATATTTCCCATCCCTTCATATTATAAGTTTAAGTTAGATTTTAAAATAGCCAAATTTAAGTAGCAAAATGTTAGCCAGTTTTTTGGGGGAAGGGAAGCTTGAGAATAAGAATGAGACCAGAAGAACTGCTGCTATTGCCGTTGTGAATCCCTCAAACTACTTTCCTGTAATAATCAGGACAGGTTGCTGAGTTGTGGTCTTCGACTCTTTTCAAATTGCCAGCTCCTGGTCTGTTATATTTGTCAGTGTATCAGTTCCAAAGCATGTAAATGGTGCAATACAATCATGGTCATGAAGCTATAGCAATATACGTATGTAGAACCATTGTTGGAATCTATAAATTACGTTGGTATATTGGCATACCATAAGCCTGCATTCAGAAGTATAAAAATATTAAATCTTGATTGCATCATATTATGATTTTAAATGGTAAAGGATATGTGAAGGAAGATTAGCTATAAGTGATACAGAGATTGACATAGAAGAGGACAAGCATATTGATGGTAGATGATGCAATGCCTTGGTTTCAGATGGAAATTAAATTCTGAAGATCTGTACACAGTAAAGAGGCAGGAATGTGGTGAGGTATCCCTCTTCTGGAAAATTGAAATTTTCTTGGGCTGCAGAAGCTGAGGGTCCCTAGTGATACCAGAAATAAATTTATGAAGAAAATTCAGGTTTCATTACTTGGGAAAAGGTTAAGGAACTTTTATGGGAAAACTTCTGAATCATTAAATCAATTAACAGCTGGGGAAATCTGTTTACAGACTAAAAATACACATAAAATGCTACTATGCTCAATAATTAAAGTTAAATATGTGGGGTGGGTTTTTTTTTTTTTTCAGAATTACAGCTATTTTGGTTGTTTGTGAAGGATGGAGTGGGCATGTTTGCCTTTATTTGTAACTAAATTAGAAGATTGATTCACCAGGCCGTTTTCCTTTGTTTTTCTAGGGGTATATCTAGGTAGCATCTTATTGTGTACTTGGAAATGAGCTAATCTAAGTCATAGTCTTTTATCTACTCTATGCCCTCTCTGTCTTTTTATCTTGCCACAAATCCTGCCCTCACTCAGTTTTTATTAAGTTTTTTTTATTTCTTCTTTCCATCATTCCATTATTCCCAATTATTTGACAGATATCCTTCCCCAAACAACATCCATGGAATCATAGCTGAAAAGATTTGGAAAAATTACTTAAGATGTTTCACATGCCTGCAGTCATAAGGATAGCTTTGTTTTTGCCAGTATTTTCATCTTGCATTCAGACAATGCATCTTTGGTTTTATTTACATGATGGACAGACTGGTATGATATTCAAAGGAGCGATGAACAGTAGAATCAGGAATGCTGTCCAGATGATTCACTTGAAGGGAGTAAGACAGATTTCTGGGATCTCTAAAAGATCAAATAAAGTGGCCATTATAAATTACAGGTAGTCCTCAAGTTACGACTACAATTGAGCCCAAAATTTTATGTTGCTAAGTGAGACATTTGTTAAGTGAGTTTTGCCCCATTTTACTTTCTTGCCTCAGTTGTTAAGTGAATCTAGCATGGCCCTGGCACACTGCAACCATCATAAATATGAGTTGGTTACCAAGCAATCTGAATTTTGATCCCATGATCATGGAGATGTTGCAACAGACATGACTATGAAAAATGGTCATAAGTCCCTTTTTTCAGTGCCACTGTAACTTTGAACAGTCACTAAATGAACTGTTGTAAGTTGAGGACTACCTATACTGAATTCAAGCCAAAACTAAGGATGTTAAATCATAAGGGCTCTGTGCTAAGTCAGGACCTCTGTTCCGAGAAACTCAGTAGTGTTGAGCAGCTGTGCTATAGATGCAATCTATATTATATAGATGTGAGATACAGATACACACAAACACACACATATATGTGTATGTATGTGTATACATGTACATGTACATATGCATACACACACACACACATACACACACACACACGCAAAATGGGACGTTGTTCACATTTCTATGGTTGGCATGTTTGTTTTAGGTCAGAGTATTTTTCCACCACCACCTCATAAGAAAACTCTTGCCTTAACTCCCCTTCCGGAGTTTTAGTTTGAGGGCTTTTTATCTCTCACTTGGGAGCCTACAAAGAGGTGGAATTAAGAAAGTTTTGTCAATTTTCTCCTTCAGCACAGAACAGCTGGCTATAAAATGCCAAGCTACTGGGGGGTTTCCTTTTTTTCTCTCTCTCTGCTTTCCCTTTTACATGGAATAGGGACAAGAGAATGATCTTTCCTGTGGGATCTGTAGCAGCTTGGGGCAGGCTTGTAATTTTCACTCCTCAATTCAGCCTTTCAAGTCAGCAGAAGTAAACAAAAGCACAGATTCCGTCCAATTTTTTAAGGGGACTTGGGGAGTAAAAACCATTGCAATGTGGCAGTGTTCCTAATGTCATAGATCAGTGAAAAAGTTAAAACATATCTTCTGCATTAAAAGCTGGTAAAAAAATTCAATCTGTAGTTCAAGATAATTATGAAACATTGCTTTTTCCCGGGCCCTTATTTTTTTTTTATTTTCCAATTTACAACATATAATATAAACCTCTATTATAATCATTCTTATTTTGAGTGCTTTGCCCTTTCCACCAGATAGAAAAAAAAACTATCTTTTAAGTCAGTGACTAGTATAGAGAATGAAAGACTGTGGTTATCAAGGATGTGCTTTGTGTGACAAGATCACAAATCCATTCCCAACATTCCCAGCTTGGGTTGGGAAAGTTTTGGGTTTGAGTCCTAAAGATAATTGTTGATCTGTTCAACTGCTTTAAGCACTGCACTAAATAGACTGTTGGTCTAGCTGCAATAGTCTTTAGGGATTTGCACTGTGAATGGTTAAATGACCACTACTGTACTGTTCAGTGACCAGACTCAGCTGCACTGTAGTGGTTGCAGCCAATTCAGTGACTTCACCCCTTCCCTCCCCCAAAAAACCTTTTAATTTTTCCAAGGCTCCAAGATCCGTTGCAAACTTCTATTTATCCACATTTTATTAGAATATCTATCTATTTGATTTAGATTTTTGCGTGCATCTGGAATGCTATTCAAAGTCTTTTTCTGATTAGATTTATTTCACTTTGGCTCTTCCTTCTGTTGTTTTCCAATTGTAAAGGGATTTCAGAATTGCTTTCAGCTCTGGCTGTTTTATTTTTTCTTTTCTTTTCTTTTCCCCACTAACTAAAATTCTCAAAGCTGTTTCCCTAATGCAGAAGCTTCACTTGGGAAGTCTTGCTGCTGAACAAGCATATTATATATAAAGTATAATGAATAAAAGATTATCTTCATCTTAAAACTCCATTGAAAGGAGAAAACATTTTAGAGATTCAGACTGTATGAATTTGAACTTGCATGTGGGCTGGTAGAGTACATTTGAAATGGAAAAGGAGATTATCTTTGGTCAAATTGTTTTGCTATCTTACAAACCCCTGCATCGGATTTAATTTATGTCTTTAAAAATTAGCATTTGTTAACAAAATATTTATCTGCCATATATATGTGCATTTGTGCATAGATGTGTCTATATGTGCATAGATACTAGAGACACAGATACATATTTTTATAGATAAGCATCAAGATAATTGGTTATGATGAACAAGACTTAACGTAATTCATTCTTATTTCTATAGGTTAACATTAAGTTTGTTTTAATACTTTTTTTCTCTTACTTCCATTCATGAATAGTTTTGGGTTACACAGCTGAAATTCAAGTTGAGGATCATTTGAAGAACATAATAATAATTATCAGCTTAAATAGTATCTTCAACTAGAATATAATTAACCTAGAATAAAAACTTGTCTATGTTTTGGGTGATCTTTCTTCTCCTTCACAAGGTTTTCTTACTATTTGAAAGATTAAGATTGTATCAATGAAATAGTCATGCTGTCTCCTTGAGGACCACATTCATGTTGTTTAGAAAAGTTCTTCTTTTGCATATAATAATTTTCCTTAGTTAATTGCTGGCCACAAAAACAATTATGTGTTTTCTTTACTTTCCTATACTAAAACTTGCAGTTGCATCTTCATTTTATTTATTAAAGTTACAATACAAACCCAAAGACTAATAGAAAGTTACACTAGAAAAACAAATCAGATAAAAAGAGCAGGTTAAATAGCAAATGTAAAGAAAAAGAAGAGGAAAGTAAAATGGTAAAATAGTTGTAATTTCTCAATATATCAAAAATTAAGGAAGGATCTGTAGAGTACATGAGTCAGAATAGGACCAGCATCTTTAGTTATGATTGCTGACACAGAAGTCCACAACTTTTGTATACATTTCTCTAGACTGGCTATTAGGAAATGCACAATTCTCACTGGGGCCATGAGAAGCATAATTGTAGGTGTGGTACAATGAATATTCTAAAAAATATCTGTATGATTGACTCTGTAACTAAATATGTATAGAAGCATTCTTGTTGAAGGATGTTATGAAATTTTCCTTCCCTCATTGTTGAAGCTAAGATGTTAAATCTTGCCAAAGTCAATGTCTTTTTATGTGGGAATGAAAAAGAGGTAAATCTCTTGAACTTTATTTTATTTTGTGAACAATTCTCTGGGTGCTGGTTCCTAAGTCAGAACTCATTTTCCTTCTATATGGTTTCTCAGAACTGAAACTCCCTTCTTAAAAGGAGAATGAACAGAGGTTGAAACACCTGCCGGTATCGTATAATGACTATCAATTTTCCTCTAGCTGATGTCTCCAAATGTTAAAGGTTTCAATTCCTATAATTCCTAGCCTTAAGGGTCAGATTCCTACTGATTATTTAGTCTAATCTATCCAACGATGCTACTTTAAATAAAAAATCCCTTTTGACATCAATTCTAAAAATTCATGATTCCAAATTGCCGCAGAAACGGGCTTTAAATTTTGCAAGTTGATTATCCATTTCCTATATTCTGAGCTGTAACAGCAATTTTTTAATAGTTCCCTATTAATCTATATCTCTATCTTATAAACCCATTTTGGTTTCTATTGTAGCGATGCTGTACTTTTCCAGCCTTCTGGGAAAACAACTGTTTTGTTTATTTTATTAAAGGATGTTTTTGGATGCCATAACAGCCTTAATTTAATTTAGTGCTTGAGAGTCTAACTTTTTAAAGGGGGATCCACAACATTTTTTTGATAACTATAAATTCACCTAATCTGAGGCAGCAAATTAGTTGCAGGATGAATGAATACTTTACATAATGCAGACGGATTTATTGTCCAAAGAGGAGAACAGGAGGATAGGTAGAGGAATAATGTACTTCCTTGCATCTCATACCTATTGTGGTCTCTACTTTATAGTTTGCGTAACGTGTTTCAGGAATCAATAATTTTGAGATGATTGAGAGTCAGTTTGGTCCAATGATTCTAGTCCCACTGTAGGCATCAAAGCTAACTAAGTGACTTTAGGCCAATCATTCTCAGTCCAACTCATTTCACAGGGTGGTTGTTGTAGGGAAAATAAGAGGAAGAATGAGTGTTGGATATCTTTGCTGCTGGAGTTATTTGTAAAAGCAATAAAGGCAAGCTGTAAATAAATAAACCTGTATGATTCTGATTTCTTCTCACATTAGCAACATCTCATGAAAAGTAACATTTAAACTTTTCCTTTAAAAAAACTATCTTAAAGTTCTGAAATAGAGGTTGACAGGAAAACCATACAATATTGATCTGTAGTCTTTATGAGTGCAGGAAGGGGTATGGTTTGGTTTTTTTTTTAAGGATTAAAAATAAAACATTCATACCTGTTGCCTTGGTTGGGACAGGTTTTGATCATAAGAGATGATTGAAATCTACTTTTTAAAAATTTCTCAGGAGTCCCTTCTGACTTTTATACATTTGTTGTGTATTGTCTCTCAAAGAGGAGACAAGCTTAATTAGGAGGATTTGCTGTCTTTTAGGAGTTCAAGTTCATGTTTAAAAAGAAACAAAGTCAGTTTAGAGACCTTCACTGCTGGAGGAGCTCTGCAGCATCTTCACACTGGAAAGCTCTGCACATGTGGACATGTGAGGAGAAAATTTGCCTGTGGGGGCTGCCTGACCCCTGGATTTAGAAAACTATTTTAGGCTTCCAGGTGTTATTAGCAGCTAATTTGTAGGTGTCAGCTCCCCGTGGATTAGGAAACAGCCAAATACCTAGGCATCCATATCAAATGCTTAAATCCACATTGACTGTTCTCTTGTAGAGTGCATTTTAGGACAATTACTACCTCCTTTATTTTTGGAGGAGGACATTTCTGAAAGGGTTTTTAAGGAGTTTTACGAAAAACTGCAGCTAATAACCCAGGAGAAAGAAAGAAAGGGCCCGGTGTAGAGTGAGCCTGGAAGCCTAGCCTTTGATGTTTGAAATACATTTTCTTTCTCCACACCTGCCCGGTTGTGCCTTTTCAGAAGGGAACAACGTGTTCCATCCCATCCATGAAGAGAGTTTATGGTTTTGGTTGCTAGTTTGTTGGGATTATCTGGCTATGTCTTGATATTATCAAGTGAAAATATCAAACTAGCTACTCTGTTCCCAATTTTTGCAGATCTAATGAGAAGGAAATGACCAGGTGATTTCAAAGGCCATAGTGAAATTAATTATAGCGGAAAATGGAGAAGTCATAATATTAAGTAACCTAAATCAAATAGATCAAGCAAGTTGAAGTGCAGTGATCAAATTAAGGGTGTTTCCTTACTCCCGAATTGAATAATATCCACCACTTCTTGAGTTGGCAAAAAAAATCATACCTGTATGAAATTTACTGTTCCCATTGCCAATCCAAATTATACCTCTGTTGACTATTTGGTAAAAGTCAATAGAGTTAATGGATGACAAAGCCTAATGGATTTTATGTGTCTTGAGGCTGTCCTTGGGTAATCTTAGAGTAAGAGGCAAAGTGCTACTTTTAAGATTGTCTCACTTAAGGGGATGAGGTAAATATAGCTTTATGGGAACATAACAAAAAAAAAATTGCTAGTCTATGCTTGAATCAGGATTAGATGCAAATATGAAAAGACCCTAAGCATTGTTGAAAAGTTGCTATAGGATTGCCTGCTACTGGAAATATGATTTCCTTACTGTATTCTTAAAGGACTTTTATTGTACTACAGACATGGTTTCCATTAACTATGTAATAGCCATGTTCCTATCTCTAAATTAATTGCACAACAGCCAGCCTGTATTTCTTAATTTGCTTTAATATTCATTTCATTTGTTAGGAAGGAAAAAACCTGAACCTATTATAATTGACTTTGTTTTAATGTTTGTATTTGTTTTGAAGCGTGCTTGGCTTTATTATGATAAAAAAATGAGATACTGTACTTTCATTTCAAGCAATATTGCATTCAGTCACATCATCTGGAAGACAGTAATAGATTTTCATTTCAAACATTAAATGGGCTAGGTCCACGATGGCGAACCTGTGGCACATGTGCTAGAGATGGCACGCTGTACCGTCTCTGATGGCACATGAGCCCTTGCCCCAGTTCATCTCCAATGTGCATGTGTGCATGCTCTCACTGGCCAGCTTTGGGTCTCTACTGCACATGCGGGGAGACAAGCATGTGCAGGAGAGTTGTGTGTGCATGCACAAGGCGGGGCTCATGCAGGGGCACATGTGCATTTACAGGGGTGGGGCACATGCATGAGAACGCACATTGCATTTTGGGGGTTCATGCATGCACGTGCATTCACGTGCATGCACTTTGGACATTTGATCCGGAAATGGTTAGCCATCGCTGGGCTAGGTCCTTCCCACAATGAGTAGCCCCAACCATTATGAAACATCTGTGTTCCTAAGCATTAATTAATTTTGTTATCAAAATAAATACATTGATGTGTTTATTAACTATAACATCCTGATTAATTTTCTTCTATACCTTTGGGGAGTTACTCTGAATATCTTTTCTCAACAAAATTAACAGGGGAAAACCTGTTTTCATTTGGGAAGATAGTTTTCTGTATTTCTAAAAAAAAAATGCACATGCCTTCCAGCTACATCCTGTAGTTACCTTGAATGGTTCGTATTTTAGTTTTCAAACCACAAAATCAACTTTTGTTGCAATGCATCAATGGTGCCTTATGTCTTGCCAATCTTCAGTTCCTTTTGCTGATCAGTCAAATCTTTCCTGAGATGTCACTTTCCCCCCTACTGGCAATCAAATAGTATCTAAACTGCAAAAAAATGTTCTTCATTTTCCCTGCTGATCAGTTGGCTAGCAGAAATGGGAAGAGTGGTTTGGCAGCTGCACTTGTCCAAGTGGTTGTGAGTTGCCCACCTGTTGTCCATTGTTTTTGAAATATTCTTGTAAGAACGATTAGAAATTAGAACACCCATAGGGAAGCTTTTTTGGGTTGCTACTGCAGAAAGTGTGACTGCTCTTTATCTGCATTTTAAAGGCAGTGATTTAATTGTGAAACTAGTTGTATTTAAAGCCATCCTAATAAAAGCTTATTTATTTGGCACAGTTTCTGCATGGAGACTTTTGATGCTATATCAGGAATTATTAATACCACATCTGGAGTTGGTGATAATTGGTTTATGCAACGGTCCCTTGTCCCGCTTAAAAGTACTTCCAATTGTCTTGAAGTAATTCTGGGAAACGTCATGTAGGGAGAAGTTTACTTTTCTTATTAGGAAATGCAGAAGTGTTTTCAGCCAATTTGTATTTGAGCAGATTTAGTTTAAGAATTCTTCCCACTGTGTTCTTGATGTTTTTCTATGTTTTTATGTTCTCTATCCTGGTAGTGAAATGTTGATAGAAAAACAACAAAGCTCTATATATTCTCTACTGTCGGGCTTCTTGCAATTCATTCTATCTTCAAATGCCATAATATTTTGCACAGTGGAACCTAAATTGTAGGCCATTTCTGCTTTGTTCTACCTCTGCCTTTAGGCTTCTCTGTAGTTAAAACATAGTCCAACAAACCACCTATTCTGATTGATCTTCACTGGCAGGGTTTGAGGGTGAAAAAAATTCTTGAGTACTAGTTCGTGGGTGTCAAACTCGCCATGTCATGTTGCCGTCACGTGACACTTCGTGATGTTTTTCCCATTTGCGGAACTGGGGTGGATATGGCCTCTGTGTGACACATCCGGCCCACATGCTATCAGTTTGACACCCCGGTAGTTCCAAAAGAATTTTGAGCAGGTGCCTAATTTAACATATGAATGCTTTGATAATTTGTTCCTAAATTCCTAATGATCATTCCAGGAATTTCCAAGAAGTGTTAAATAGTACTATAGTCTATCAGCATAGTACTTCTGTAATGAAGTTATCTGCCTTTGAATTTTTTAAAAGAGTAAGTTTAAGAGTAAGAATAAGCACTTACCCATATAATAGTTGGAACAAAAGCAAAGAATTAAGAAACATACTGTCCAAAATCAGCAGATATTGGACAGAATGATATTACATGAATAAAGCAATTATTGAGAGGTCTTTGGTGCTTTTGAGTCTGGTTGTTTTCTTGCAGACCTTTCATTAACATAATTAAGTAACATCATCAGTGTTACTAGGGAGTGGGGTTTGCTCTCATGATATATTCTAGTGGCATGTCCTGTCAGTGTTGGTGGAAATACTCTTGGTTGTTCTTTGATTGGGCTGTTTACTGTTAGCTTGTTTGACCTTCCCTGATTGGGGCATTGTTTACTTCTTGATTGTTGGTCTAATATTAATCTTGGTGGTAATATCTATTCATTTTGATGTTGATTGCTTGTGAGGCGTTTTCTAGTCTTTTAGTTCCCTTTTTTGGCTTTTGCATTGTCTCTTGGCAATCATTTGTTTCAGCTGGGAAAACCGAGAGCCTTCTATCTAAACCAAGACAAGTTCAGCAGATAATTCCTTGGAAACAGCAGATAATTCCTTGGAAGCCCAGCACTCAGACAAACCAAGCATCAACAGACACATAGAGATAAACAACATCATACATACCAGTCAAAAGAAACAATTAAAAGGCCCAAAAGACCAAAACGCTCAGATGAACAGAGATTAACACTCATTTGCTTACACCTAACGGACAGAATTTTGCCAGACTAAAGCTATAACTCAAATTTACGAGAGATATCATAATAAGAGCTACCCTGAGCTTCTTCTCTCTTCCAGTTTGGGATTGCACTATCTCTTAATCTGGGCACTGTATTGCCAAAACTCTCCTGCATTGTTGCTTCGGGGGTACATTCTGTCACAGTTTTAATGCTTTGTAGATTTATGTCTTTTTGTGTATTTTCTATTATTTTTATTCTAAATATTAGTCTTTCATGAGTTCTGATTTTAATTTTACTAATTTATTATTGATTGCAATTCTTAATAAATGAGCAAATCTTGAAATTACACTGCACAAGCTTAGTTTTTTTTTTAGACTTTGTCTCTTGACAACCTCATTAATGTTATTGATATCAGGACTAGGTCTAACTCTTGGTAGCATATTAATCAAGAATAGTTACTAGGTACTACCTTGTCAAAGAAAGCAGGATAGGCAGGAGTGTGTGATATGTAGAGAATCTGTTGTGGAACTGCGATAATTGGAGCATAAAAGAAATATGCTCTTCATTCTGGAAAAACAAGTTTGATATTATAGCTATTAAATACACCTTACTATAGCAAAAAGGTACTGGAAGATGCTATATTAAGTAAAAATCAACACTCTTCAATTTGTGTTGGGATTAATGATTTACAAATTGAGGATTTCAAATAGATAGATAGATAGACATAAGATCTTAGTGTTTAAGTAAAACCGTAAACCTGAAAAATCAAATGAGTGATATGAGTTATTTTTTTCTGCAACAAGTAGCATTTCTTTTTTTAAAAAAAAATGTTTTATTAGATTTTTATTTTTAAATATACATCAATATCAATACATGAACAGTGTGACCGCTTGGTATAATTCATTTTGATACAAATATCATTAATGGTAATCATAATAGTTTTTATATTAATCAAACTTATATAATCCTAGTATTAATATACATGGTTTTTAAGTAGTTATTCAATATTTCAATATTCTCCTCCATGCTGCATCGAGAGCCCAGGATGGGTCGATCCTACCTAGTTTGACCCGAGTTGATTGCTATAAGTGGGAAGGAAGAGGTAAAAAAAATTATCCTAAGACTTTATTGAAGAAGACTGCTTGAAGTTTATAAGATTAGAAATTAATGACAATAAGGCTTCTAAAAAATCATTTGAAACGGTCTAATTGAATTTCACCCCAGGAGGAAGGGGGGAAGAAAAAGAAGAAGAAGAAGAAGAAAGTGTTAATGGAACAGTCTGCTTTGTTTTGGGTTGCTTTGTGACTTTGTGACTTTTGGGGAACTATTTCTTGAAAGACTAGAAACATTTGGGTTGCTCTTTTAAAAAATAATAATAACAATAATAATAAATGGCATTATCTGTGCAAGAATTACAAATGGAATTTCAAAAGCTACAACAAGATAAACCAGAAGGCAAGGACTCTCTTGGATCTATCTTTCGTTTTTTGGAAATGGCAATTTCTACTTACCAAGAAATACAAGAACAAGAGGATTGGGATGACGAAGGAGAAGCCATCTTTAATGGACAATACATTCAAGAGGAAGTATTTAATGGACAAAAAATCATAGCTGAAAAGAATAAGGGGGGAAAGAAAACGCAGAATTCAGAACCTAAAAAAGCAACCAGGAAAGGGGAAAATACGATGAAAAATTGATACAATGCCAGAAAGCAACAGAAAAGAGAAACACTACAGAGAGGGAAAATCAAAAAGTGGAATTTGAGAGATGGGGGGGTAAAAGACTAGAATTGATAAGAAAGGGAGGGAAAAAGGGAAGAGAAGCCATAAAGGTTTAAAACAAGATATTAAAAAAAGTTTTTTTCAGAGACAAAGGGTAAATTATAATTTAATATATGATTCTGCAAAAGTATATAAGATTGTATTGTAGATATTAGTATTTGAAATTGAGTTAGAAAATTGAAATATTATGAGTTAATAATGTATTAAAGGGAATATACAAAATGTTTAAAAGTGAGAGTTTATTTCTCTATGGAATATTGTTTTGATTATACTATAAACTCAATCCCTTTTTTTATTGTTGTTTCACTATTTCAAAATGTAGTACTTTGTGCTAAGCAGAATCAGTATGGAAAGTATGTATTATTTCAAGTGTCAAATTTAGGGGAAAGATAAAAAGTTGTCATACTTCAACCAGTGATTTCAGGAGAAATATTGTATTAGAAAGAAAAGATAAATAGATAATTGAAGAGAACAGACAAAAGATACAAGTATAATTATTTAAAATGAGATGAAATAAATATAATAGAATTATGAGAGTGAATAGAGGAGAGAAAATATATAGAAAATACAGAATGCTAATTAAGATATGAAACAGTATATTAAGTGAGTATGAATTTGATTTATGTCTGCATAAAAGGTAACCCGGGGTAAGCCGCTTTCCAAAAGAAGTTTTAGGTATTTATGTTTTGTGTTTTGTACATCTACGTTTGAATTAATAAAATTTTAGAAGAATGTAAGAAGAATGTTGGAAGAGAATAATGAAATTGTAAATAAGACAGATGGTTATAAAAATGTATACAATCTAAAGTAAAAGAAATATAATTTGAATAAATAGAAGGAAAGGGAGTAATAAAGAGAAGTTGGGATAAGATATGAAGTTGAACAGATAAGGTAAATATATATATTAAATTGTGTTCATATGGAAATGTGATAATTTGGAATTATTCTGTCTTTAAATAAGATGTCTTATTGGTTTTTTCAGAAAAAGATCTCTTATGTTATTATATCCTATGCTTTGTTTGTCTGTATATTGTTTTGTAAAATTAATAAAATTTGTTTAAAAAAAAAAAGGCAGCCCCTGGGAGAGACCACAGCTTTTGACTCAGCTACTTTCAGTCAGTAGCTGTGTCTCTGAAAGCATTCTGTTAGACAGCATTCACAGCGATCTTCAGTACTTTTTTTCCTTGCTTCAAGCAGCTCCCAGGGATCTGGGCAGCTGCTCTTCCAGGAGAACAGGGCTCTCTCTCCTGCAACATTGGGAGCAGCATTACCAGAGCTCTGTGCAGGCAAGCTGGGCAGCGTCTGTAGACCTCCCCCACGCCTGCGGTTTGGAGCGATTGTAAAAACGACTGGCAAACTGATAAGAGCACAAGCCAGCTGATCATGTGGCTAGTTGCTGCGTTTTTCCCTTGCTGACTTCGCTCGGGGCTCTGTATAGCCTAAGGAGCGATTCTTCGATCTTGGAGCCTGTTTCCTCTAGTCAGTGGCCATCTTGGATTGAAGCCTTCCACCATGAGGTGAGCGGCCATTTTGTAAGCCCGGGGCCATTTATACCCTAAGGGGCTTAATAGAAAAATTTCTAAACAGCTTCTCTCCAACGCAAGAGTCTTTATTCTACAAATGGAGCAAGATAAGGTTTGGCAGAGCTCCCCCCACCCCCAGTGGAACAGTCTCTTAAGCCCAATAAGAGAAAAAGACATAGGCAACGCACCCAATCAGTCCAGAGGGAGGTGGCTGCTAAAATCAAAGCTAAGGCTCTAGCCCCTAAGAAGGCAACTCAGGCTGAGTTGAGGGCAGAGAAGCGCAGACATGCAGCCCTAGAGAGGCAGTTCAACAGAACTATTCAACAGAAGAGAGTGCAACTACATCAAGCTAACATTTATAAGAAGACAAATTTTTATCTGGATTTTGGTGGAAAGTTATATGGTTTTTCAGTTCTGGATGACCTGCTGCCATTGATACAGATCAAATTGGTAAATCAAGTTCTCTATTTTTTTTTTATAGGCTGTAGGTATCCCACATCTGTTCTAAAGAGTCAAAAGTCTCTCTGGAAAGAGATGTGGGGATCATGGAAGAGGACCATAGAAGGAAAAAAAAAGGATAGGTTTTCTTTTAGCTCTCTAGCTGTGTATGCCCTTGAAGATTTACTCACCTGCACATCCACTCCTAATCCCTTTACATTTGCGCTGTGCCGGCCATTCATGTACGCTGTCCAAACCTCATCACATGTCCGTCATACCTTCTGCATCCCTGTGCAACCTTCCCCAACCCTCACCATCTCTTCCTCACAGCTTCACATACCACCTTGTCTCCTCTCAGCAGCAGCTGCTTACCTATGTTCTGAATCTCTGGGTCTTGTAACTTGATTGTAGGAAGCCAGCAGGAAGTTGCCTTGCTTAACAACCATGGGATTCAGTTAACAACAGCAACCAGGACTATAGGGATTGATCTCGCTAAGCAATGCGACTGTACTTTAAAACTGGATCACTTAGCTTCAGAGATTTATTCTAGCTACTTGCAACCTTTGCTGCCAACTTTCCTATTGATTTTGTGGGGAAACCAGCAAGGTAGGTCACAAACAGTGATCACAGGATTGTGAGTGCTTCCACCAGTCATAAGTGTAAGCCAGTTGCCAAACAGCCAAACTTTAATGACATGACTATTGGGTTGCTGGGATGACCATGTATCTGACCTTTCATCAGCCCATTGTAATTTTGGTCACTGTAACAAATAGTCATAAATTGAGAAATATTTGTAATGAGAAATATTTGTAATTGATTGTAAAAAAAATTCTATTTGTGTAATAGAGCTGTCAAAGTTTGGAATATTTTACCCGATTCAGTTGTTCAGCTACTAACTTTCATAGTTTTAACTCTAACTTAAGTCCTGTAGACCTCATCCCATATTTAAGAGGTCCTTAAGGGGTGTGTGTAAGTGCACTAATGTGTCATATCATCACTATTTTTGTAATCTTTTCTAAGAATGAGCTGAGGCAGGCATTAATGAACAAGCAGTGTTTATTGTAACAAAGAAACGGGTTAGAGCTGATGTCATCTGACAGCTCCCTTTTATAGTTCGCTGTCAGACTGCTCAGCCAATCAGAACATACAAAACTCCCGCTTAAAATACGGACCAACGATAGAACTTTTGTAGAACACAATACTGATCACATTTTAATTTTTTTTAATTTTGCTTGCTCAAATGTGTAATTTTTGTTTTGACAAATAAACATTAAACAAACAATAAAAGAGCAAACTTGAAAAGAAAGAAATTTTTATAACGGAGATGGCCTGGCAGCTGCAGAGGGCATGAATGAAACAGATTATCTGGACCCCTTTCAGTCTAGATTCAGACATGCTTATGGGACAGAAACAGCATTGGTCACGCTTCTTGATCCCTGGCGGAAGCGAGATAAGGGTAGTGCCACCATCTACTCTCTCCTTTACCTCTCAGAGCTAACCTTGAAGAGCATTCAGAAGCTACAGCTGGTGCAGAGTGCATCAGTGCAAGAAGTTTTGTGTATCCCAAGGATGGCCCCTGTTTCACCATTGCTCCGCGGGTTGCATTGGTTACCAGTCTGCTTCCGGGTGCAATTCAAGGTGTTGGGGATCACCTTTAAAGCCCTTCATGGCATGGGCCCAGGTTTATCTCAACCACTGGGATTGGCCCGTACCACTTAGTCTGGCAGAGGAGGCATGCTGCGGCTTCCATCGGTCCAGTTATTCTGGCTGGCAGAGTCCAGGAGGCGGGCCTTCTCTGGTGTTGTTCCTGCCCTCTTGAACATCCTGCCCCCCCCCGTCCCCCATGTGAAGTTGGCCCCAACCTGTGGGAATAAAACTTTGGCTTGGGTTTGGGTAATGATCAATCTAATACTTTGTACATACATGCTTGTTTAAAGGTCAAGGAAATTTCACAATGAGAACGATAAGAATAAACACAAGGAACTAGGAAACAGCTCAGACAGCAATACACAAGTCTCAGACAGCAATACACAAGTCTACACTATATCTGAACTATTGTAACCCATCATGTGATTATGCTTGCTATGTTTACCATGTACAAAAATCTCAATAAAAGGGAGCGCTGGATTTTGCTCTGGGCTCTCATCCCAAGAACAGTCGCTTGTGTCTCATCTTTTCCATGAGAGACCACCACACAATCCATCTATCTCTTCGTAAGAACCTAAAGATTTGCCTGTTGGCTGGAGACTCTAGTGGGGGAACGGTGCAGTGGAGGTGGTTGATCGAATAATAACAGATTCCCACCTCCACACCCACTCTCCCCATGTATCTTCGGTCTTAATGTTTGTTTTTAACTTTTTGTGTTTTAACTCTAAGCCAGCCAGCCCAGGCGGGGAGGTAAATAAATAAATAATGGGATATTGGAATAAAGAGAAATGTGTGAATTTGCTAACAATATTCTCCTTCCCTCAGCTGAACAAACAACAACTACAAGTGGTGAAAGAGCGGTTCCAGGCATTTCTAAATGGAGAGACACAAATTGTGGCTGACGAAGCTTTTTGCAATGCAGTTCGAAGTTACTATGAAGTAAGTAAAACCTTTTTCTCTAGTGTATTTATGTGTGTGTGTGTGCATGCGCGTGCACTTACATGTGTGTCCCTATCACATGAGCCTTTATATTAGCTACTGTACCTAGTGAAAACATTTTAAATAATGTTTTTTAAATTAAAAACAGTAAATCAGATCTGTTTTCTTAAAATAAGGATTCTCTTTCAATATTTGGACTAAACAAATTAGTAGGCTAATAGGTGTTTGTTCAAACTTCTGGAATGAAGTCATTATCTATATCAAGGATTGTTTCCTTGATTGGAAAAAGAAGAATAAGGAATTCTTGTTAGAATTATTAGTTAGCAACATCCCTTTTCTGTTATTCTAATATGTGCAGCTAATGTAGATATATGGGAAATTGTGCTAATATGAAGGAGTCACAGATAGCATTGCCTGCATCCCTACCCAATATTGATTGTGAGAAACCTTGTTGAGTTTTGCTTGATGCCTCTTAGAGACTGGATTAGAATCTGTTTGAACAAGAAGAATCTTTTGCTTTTCCACAACTCGCAAAATATACATTTCCTGTCCACATTTTTTTCAGTTATTTTATAATGGGATACAGACTTATTCAGGAAATCAGTCTTCTCTGAAGAACTATCCTTGTTTTTAAGTTTGGTGTTTAGCAAAAGCTTTGCTCCATGAATCCTGTGCTCATCACTTTTCTTCATAGTTCGTCCATGTGTAAAGATTTGATAGTTAGCTTAGGTCTATCTTCTTCATGTTTGATAGCTAGAACAATTCCCTGGAAATGAGAGAAATGGACATATTCAGTTTGGAAATCATTTATTCATTAAAATTAATGTAACTCTTAAAGCTTCAACACTTATTTTTTCACACAATGAGAAAAAGTGAGATAGTTTTAACATATAGACAGGCACTATTTTTCTAGACTTCAACGAATTATTGAAAATCTGGCATGGAAGCTTGTCATGTTGGATCAGCGGAGTTATGCCAGCTAATATATTCCAGCTTTTAGTAAAATGTACAGTTAGGAAAGACATATAGTACATTTTACCTTTCACGTTTTATTTTGGTTTACATCTTTCTACAAAGAGTATTTGTTTTACCCTTTTGTTTCCTAGTGCTTTGGCCCTTTAGTGTTCAAGGATGAGCTCCTGGAACAGGTGCTGGGATTAATGCTTTAAAATAGCTGGATCTAAGGTTCAGAATGCTACGGATATGTTTGCTACACTTTCAACAAGAGGAGCAGATGGGTAGGGAAGTAGAATGAGCATGTATAGATGTTGCTTGATTCTGCATCTTTGTTCTAAGAGCTGGATGAGAGCTATAGTAGCAAGACCTTGATTAAAATTCATCCTGAGAATGAAGGTCACAAGAGACCTTGAACACTTTTCCTACCTTCCTTGAAGAATGTTATTGTACACAATAAATGGCCAGGGATATCAAATGGGTGTGCTAAAGTTTGTGAGGGAATAAAAATCATCCCCGTCAATCAATCGTACTTGATTACTTGAATCTTCCAAATAGACACTATATTCTTCTACCCATGTTGGTTGGGACTGAGAAGTTTATGAAAGCAAGGCAAAGTATTAAATTATCTTTTGCTTTGCTTTCATAAAACTTTCCAATCCCACCCCCAAAAATAGAGTTTTCAGTTTGTCAGGCTGACAGATATGTACATCTGGTAATGTAGTCGTTATTTCCATATTTGGAATGAGAAAGGGTTATTGGTTGCATGACGGCTCAACAGTTCAAGATGTTGAGTTTGTCGTCTGGAAAGCTGACAGCCTGGGTTCAAGACCCCAATGCCACATGACAGGGTGAGCTCCCGTTGCCCCAGCCCTTGCCAACCTAGCTAGCAGTTTGAAGGCATGCAAATGCAAGTAGTTAAATGGGTACCACTTCAATAGGAAGGTAACGGCTTTCGATGCACCTCGCTATATAGTCACGCTGTCCACATGACCAGAGAAGTATCTTCGGACAGCGCTGGTTCCCCCACCTAGGAAATGGAAATGAGAGTTATGAAATGTCTCTGTGGAGTCAGAAACAACTGGACAGGGAAAAGAAACCTTTGCCTTTTTTTTCTTTTGGAATTAGAGATGCCTGAAAAGAAACACTTGAAATTAACCACTTAAAATATTTTTTCCTATATACTAAATAGGGAAGCATGACAAATAAGGAAATAAGTTGACGTGTCTGTGGCTAAAAGCCAAACCGAAATAATGGCCCAGAAGGGCTTAATTTATACAGTCTAGGGAGATGAATAAATGTGTGTGTTTTTTAATAGCCTCCAATGGAAAACAAATTACCTTCTCTGAATAGTCTGTAGTGACAGCGGTGATATTTACTGGTAGCAGACTAGAGGCAGACAGTGGTAAAAAAAAAAGCTTTATTCAATTTACATTTTTTATGGTGGCACTTCACTGAAGGGCAACGTGGGAAATCAGAATCTTTTACAAGTTAGTATTCTCTTTAGAATCTAAAGAAACAGTTGTAACTGTCAGAACAAATGTTCTTATTATTTCATATTCCCCTTTGGAGGCAACATTAAGACCTCACTGAACAAGAAAGGGATTGATTAAAAAAAATAAATGCAATCTGGAATAGAGAATTTGGTTTGTTTCCTTTTGATTGAAACAATCCTTAAAACATCATGGCTTGGCTTGACAATTAATGGCTTCCTCATATTATATTGGATACCACAAAGTCTGAAGCAATTTTGTTTACTCTGAAATAACTGCCTCCTTAAGGAGTTGGTCACACTGCCTGGTTTGCCTTGGGCACCAAAATCTTTAATTTACAAATTGGATACTTCACTTTAGCAAATACAAGCTCATTGTCTAGTCCAGTATTTCCCCATGTGGCTGGAGTATTCTGCAAGCTAAAATCTACATATCTTTAAATTGCCATGGTTGAGAACCACTAGTTTTTCAGTCTAAAACATCCTTTCCCCCCTCATTTTACATGCTTTGTGGAGTTTGCCAAAGCTGCTTAATATATATTAGATGGTGGCTTGCATGGCTAGAACGCTGGCTTGACAAGTAGCAAGCCCGTGTTCGAGACCCATAGGTCAGGTTGAGCTCCCACCGTTTGCTCCAGCTCATGCCAGGGACATGAAAGGATCCCTCAACTGGGCATCCCCTGGACAATGGTAGTGTCATCCATCGGCTAATCCTTTTAACCTAGAAGCGCCTTGGTGCTTCTGACTTGAGTGTGATGTGATTATTTTATTAAATTTGTTTGCCAGCCATCTCCACAAGGTGACTCTAGGCAGTTTACAACTCTATCTATCTATCTATCTATCTATCTATCTATCTATCTATCTATCTATCTATCTATCCATCCATCCATTGTCTGTCTGTCTGTCTGTCTGTCTATCTGTCTATATATGTGTATGTATGTGTGTATGTATGTGTATATATGTGTGTGTGTGTGTATGTATGTATGTATGTATGTATGTATATGTATATATGTATCAATATATATAAAATGTTTTATTGTCTGTTAAATATGTATATCTGATAGATTCATATGAATTGCTTTTCTTTAATAAAATGTTTCTCATCAGGGTGCATAGTAAAGCATCTTTCCTTTTCCATTTTAGTAAAAAAAACTACTTTGAGGGGGGAAAGGATATTTAATTCCATCTTGTGCATGTTCTCTCTCTTTCTCTGTCCTTCATACTTTGCAGAAGATCCTCTTATTATGTCAGTTGACAAAATCTTTATACTTTTTTTCTTTGGTGTGGCTTTATTTCTTCAAGGAGACAAAATAGCTTTGCACATAATTAATATATAAGTAAAAGACTATTGGGACGGTGTTGAACATATTTACTATTGCTGGTAGCATCTCTCAGCAAAAGGGACATCTCATGAGCTTGTCAAAAAGGCTAACCTTTAACCAGGAACAGTCATTAATAAATTATCAAACAATGAACACACAAAATTGATTTGGATCAGAAGTAGCATGGAATTCTACCTTTGCTGCGGATACATGTAGGATAGGCGGAATATTTAGGTTTAGGGGGGAACATCCAGGTTATCTGCAAGACTGTTTTGGCTGGGGACATCTGCCTGTCCTATCAGGTCAGATAGGTTGGTATGCTCCTGCACCTTTCCCCTAAATATTGCCATCTGATGGGAACTAGGACGTGCTCCTTTTCCGTGACGGTCCAATGTACACTCTCCCCCCACCCGATGTTTCCTAGGTTTCCAGCCCGCTGGCTTTCTGTAAACGTTTGAAGATCTGGCTTTCCCCACAAGCTTGGGATAAGATTGGATAACTGCACATTAGAAGTCTGACTTTGTGCCAAGTTTTTGTTGTTTTTAATGTTTTAATGTGAAGTTTCCATTTGCTTGCTTCTCTTACACTGTAAGACGGCTTTCTTCCAAGATGTATTTAAAGTACATTGGGTAATTGAAATATATTCTGCTTTCACAGACTTGCTTTCAGGTGCTGTGACTATTGGCCATTTTATGCAATTTCACTTTTATTGTATGAAGACTACATAGTGTTGAAGGCTTAGGAAGCAAAAGAGCAGTTAAGACTGCACCATATATCCTTCTAAATGTCTTTGAAAGCACTAGATATTTATCATAGAATCATTATTTTTATTGCTTTAATTGGATTTTTTTTAAAAAAATCTTAACAGGAGCCATCATTACAAGCCCCTATGCTCTGCACAGTAAATATTTTTGTACTATTTTGTTCTTAGTTTGTTTTGGAAACTGCCAAGTGTCACCTTTAGTTGAAGTTTTTCGTTACATTGTGTTAAGTTCTATAATAGATCTTGACATTTGAGATATACTGCTATAACAATGTCTGTGCATTAAGTCATCAACAATATGATTATTTGTGGCTCCATTAATTCAGTTACAAATGTTAACAGGTAGTAGTATAACAGTAGTCCATGACTTATGGCCACAATTTGAGCCAAAAATTTATGTTGCTAAGTGAGACATTTGTTAAGTGAATTTTGCCCCAATTTTACAACATTTTTTTGCCCTAGTTGTTAAGTGAATCACTGTAGTTGTGAAGTTAACCACATGGTTGTTAAGTGAATCTGGCTTTCTTTCATTGACTTTGTCAGAAGATTGCCAAAAGGTGATCACATGGCCCCGGGACACTGAAACCGTCACAAGTATGAGTCAATGGCCAAGCATCTGAATTTTGATCACATGATCACGAGGATGCTACAACAGGCATAATTGTAAAAAATAGTCAGCTCACTTTTTTCAGTGCCATTGTAAGTTTGAACAGTCACTAAAGGAACTACTTGTATTTCTATAAAACAATTTTAACTGGTATAAAGTACATTTGGATATAGAAAAAAGTATTCAATAAATGTGTTAGAAGCAATGTTCCATAAATAAATATTTGCCGACTAACCAGCTTGTGAACCAAGAATGCTTAGCTAAAAAAAGTTCATATCAGCAACTACACTTCATCATCTGTTCTGACCCAGCCTTAGCAGGTAATGATAAACTGTTTACTCACGAGTACAAACAAACCCTTTTTCAAACAGGGTAGGAACAGCCTTTTATTCATGCAGATCAGGGGTGTCAGACTCAAAGTCCACAGGCCGGATGCGGCCTGGAAATATCAAAGGATGGGTGCTTAAACCTGGCCTATGGGGCCGGCCTGGAAATATCAAAGAATTGGCCCACGGTGCCCCTGCTGTCCAAAACCTCTGGCCTCTGCCCCCCATGCCCCGTTTTGTCCGGCAGGGTGCCCTCAGGGTGTTGCAGAGGTATCTGTCCCATCTCCCACCCTCTCCCTGCCCGCGGAGGAAAACTACAATGCTGATCCGTCCCTCAAAGAAATCCAGTCTGACACCCCTGATGTAAGATAATCAAACATAATTAATCCCAACAGACCTGGGCAAGAAATCTGAATTGCTTGCTGTATCCTAAAAGCGAATGGTTGTCTGCGACAACCAGCCACTCCGAAAACAGGGAGGGTCTGGCTAGTGTCCACGTTTGCTTTTCCTTGAGAGCCACCTTATAGTTTTCCTTTGCTCCTTTCTCCCTTCCTCTCCGCGCATACGCGCATCTGGAATGGGCCCCATCTCTTCCTCCCCCTCACTTGGTTCAAGACAGCTGCCTCTCCAACTGGGGGAGGACGGAAGGCCCTGGCTCTGCCTCTGTCTCTGATGCTGTTTCCTTATCAGAGCCTTCTAAGGGCTCCGAAGCTGGCCCAGCCTCCCCCTCCCCCTCCTCCTCATCTGACTCTGCAGCTAGCTCTGCTGGCAGCCGACGGGCCACATCATCATCATCATCTTCATCATGATCATCATCATCATTTTAGCCATTGCCTATCCACTGCAGCCTCTTCCACATGTTTCCAACCAATACAGTCCTGAACGTTCTTTTGCCAATTGGCCCCACAATACCTGCTGATGTCATTGATCCATCTTGTTTTAAGTCCCTTTTCTGGATGTTTTTGGTTTTTTTATCAAGTGGGATCCATTCTATGACTACCTTGATTCACTTGCCATCAGTTCTTCTTGCTATGTTACCAGCCCATTTTCATTTTCATTCTTTTACTTTCTTGATGATATCGTATTGTTTGTTCTCTAATCCAGTGGCCCCCAACCTTTTTTGTGCCGCGACCCGGTACCGGCATCACAAAATCATCCACGGCCCGGTACCGGCATCACAAAATCATCCACAGCCCGGTACCGGCATCAGCACGCATGGCAAGGCGAGCCGAGCGACCGGCCAGCCGGCCCTCCCCCGCTTCTCCCCACCACCTTCAACTCCTCCTTTGTACCTGTGTCGATGGGCTTCGGGACGGCTTCGGGACGGTCACTCGGCTCGCCTTGCCATGCATGCTGAAAGAATCCTCGTGCCTTAGTTTTGTTCAAACCCCGATGAAACTAAGGCACGAGGATTCTTTCAGCACCCAAACGCTGCTTTCTACCCGGAAAAGCTCACCGGAAGCACTTTTTCATCAAAACAAGATGGCGCCCAGCAAACCGGCGGCCCAGTAGAAATTGTTCCATGGACCGGGACCGGTCCAGGGACCGGTGGTTGGGGACCCCAGCTCTAATCCACATGCAGGTCTTTTTTTATCTTGTCTTGTAATTCTGAGCATGTATCTTTCCAGGGCTCTTTGCACAACTCATAGTTTTTGCGTCAATTGTGAGCTTAGTGTCCATGTTTCACCAGCATACATTAGAGCAGATAGCACAACTGACCAAAAACTTTTCTCCTCAGGCATAGGGAGGGATTGTTCTTGAAAATCTTGCTTAGCTTACCGAATGCTTCCCAACCACATTTAACAAGCCATTCAATTTCCTTTATTGTATCATCTTCCACTGAGGCCAAGGTATATGTAGTGGTCTAGTTCTTTTTCAGATATAATTTTTTTTTCTTTCTTTAGTGAATTTATTAAACACAACCTGGCACTTTTTCAGGTTTATTTTTAAGCCAAGGTTTATTTTTAATCCAAGGTGCTTTGTGCAGCTCTTGTATGTGTCTTTGTAACTCTTCTGGGTCTTGTGAGAAGAGAACAACATCATCTGCAAATCGTAAATGATTTAAATAGGCACCATTGATTTTTATTCCATCTTTTGCCCAGTCTAGTTTGTGAAATACTTCTTCAAGACAGGCTGGGAAAAGGATAGGTGAGATTATATCATCTTGTCATACATCTAGACTTACACTGGCAGAATAAATTGGAGTATAGTTGTGTGTGTACGTGCATGCAGTTATGCCTTCAAGTCAGTTTTTGACTCCTAGTGCTACTTGAAGCAGTCCTTTCAAGGTTTTTTTTGCAATTATTAAATCACCACTAAAGTTCTTAATAAAGTTAATATTGCAAAATAAAAGGCCGTCCATTTTCCTTCTTATTTTTCCCCTACTGTTTTAAAGAATCCCATTCATGTCATCCCCTCCATTTCTCAAGTGCAGGCGTGGCCAGGTTCTGATGTTTCACTACTTCTTCATTTTCACTTGTTCCTGGCCAGGCATCGAATAGTGACTAAAAGAAATAGGAGGATCTAACCGTCTTTAACATTGTTGGTAAGATTCAGGGCGAAAGTGAATGGATGACATTTTATAACATCACAAAGGTGTAGGCCATCGCAAAGACCATATATGTTGACAGCATTCTGCCAATAAGACGCCAAACTACTGATTAGTACTGTGCACAATGTCAGAAGAGACTATTAAAGCAACAATTGCCACCTCTCAAAGAAAAAAGCACCCTGTCATCTGTGCAGGTGAGCTTTCTTTTAAGGTAACCTTCTAAAGAAGTAGTAATACAATTTAAGCAGTACTAGAATATGTTCCTTTTCTCTGCAGAGCAAGGAACAATCAAAGTAGCTAGGGAGGAGAAATTTCAGAGGCAAATACACCTATAAAACTTTAAAGAATAAAATGTGGTAAACGTTTTAGTACGTGTAGTAATAACTTGCGTATGTAATCAATATTTCATTAACTGTTACTTGCCACATGGTTGAAAATGAAGAGTCTTATTGAAAGGATATTTCTACAGAATCGCGTATGCAGAATAAAATTTCCATTATATTCCAGTTTAGACCATCTTGGTAAGCTACCATGTTTACTATTAGCACAGGGCTGCAATTTTTCAGAATATTTTACTATTGTTAAAAAACATACAGTTCTGTATTGCATAAGCTTACATCATTTTGCAGTGTATTGTAACTGAATTAATGCTCTGTATTAGATATTACTAATACTTTTTTGCAGCCAGATTTGGATATAAAAACTGTGTGTTCCCACTACTCATGGTGATCATAATGACTATTATCCTAGGGCTTTTCCTTTCAAATCTTAATAATGATATTTATTATATAATGTCTATGACTTGAAAAATGGAAGGTCAACCCTAAGTATTGACATTCAGAGCACAATATACACAGAGGAGGAAACGAGGAACTGGCTATTATTGGTGAGCCCCGGTGTTAGAAAAAATATATTTGTCACGCTGCAGAACCAGATCTATTTTTGAAGGTTCTGAATCTCTTCATATTTCTTCTAAGAAAATCCTCCAAAAAACAAAAAGGAAAAACAGGTTTAGAACAAACTGAAGGACTGATAGAAAGATCATTTTTGATGCTCTTAAGCCTGAGATGTAACTAACTGAGAGATCAGTCTAATTCAAATAAAACAGTCTGGTAGCATGTATGTGTTCTTGAAAGCGCAGCATTTCTAAAGCACTTAGATGCCTTTGCCTCTACTTATAGCTTTTCCCAATTTATTTAGTGAATTGTTTATGTAATTAGAATATATTTTTGTTTAATTAACACCCCCCTCCCCTTTCTTTCGAATAAGCATTAAAAGTCTGATAGGGTTACCGCGGAATCCTAACTAATTGATTTCTAGGAAGAGGCATTAGAATTCCAATTCATCCTGGTAAGTATGGAGTTCTAAAAGTATGTCTTTTAATCTAAGAGTTGTTGTTGAGATGACAAGATAGCGGTCCCCATGGAATTCAACCTTGTAAATGTTTTGTTTTAATACATCATAAAAGAGTAAAATAATAACTTAGATTTGTTTAGGTATTTTGGTTTTCTCCTCTGTAATAATAGGAACCATTACCCCTTATAGAGTTGGAAAAATTGATCAATTTCTTGCAAGGGAGTATCACATTCTGACTTGCTACTGTACTATTATCTCAGGAGAGTCCAATTTCTTTTATCTCTGCCTCAGTGAGATCACTGTTGGGTGACTGCAAAAATGAGTCCATCGGACTGATTACATGCTTCATTTTGATTCTGTAGTTTCATTCTGTTATGCCCTTCGAGAACTGATTGCTTTGATCTGGGATAAAACTCACCTTAAGAAGTTACAGCATTAAACACAAGCGTGTCCAACATCAATTAGAAAACATGATTTGCATGTACATTTAATCATGATCTGCTTCAAAAGAGAGCATACCCTAGCTTAGAATTTGTGGATGTGCTAGATATTTATCATCCGGGTCAGCAAAAGTAAAGTTTACGCCTCTTCAAGTTAAGTTTAACTATTAGTGACCTCATGGATGTATCCATGAAATTTTCTTGCCAGCAATATGGAAGTGGTCTGGTATTGCTGCCTTCTGGAATGATAATGACTTTCTTTCCAGTCTTTGTCATAAATGATGTGTTTGGTAAATAGAATTTACAGATCCAAACACAGTCATGAATTGTAAACTTGCTAATTTATAAATCTCAAATAAAACACAGATTAGTCTGATTTACTAATCTGTTGTTTGATTTTTAGCAGTGCCTTATTGATACTCTCAGTTTGAAATGCCTTTTCCTTCTTTCCTTCCTCCGTCTGTCATTTTCTTCTTCCCTCCCTCCCACCTCCTCCCTCCCTCTCAAAGCTTTATTGTTATCAGTATAATCTGTAGGAGATTCTTACATGAAGACAAAATATTTAAATTATAATTTTAGTATTTACAAACCATTGAGCTGCTAAATATTTAATATTTTGCTAAATGTTAATGGCTCATAAAAGAAGATGTAATATAAATAATATTTGTTTGGCTGGCTATTAACATTATATCAAGCCTGATATATAATTAAGATGTCAAGCTTTCATAAACAAACTTATAAACTCTGAATGGATTAATCTGTAACCCAAATGTTTGTTAATCTTTTCCATTCAGCTGGCTTTCATGGCTAAACTCACAGTCTCCTGATTTCTAGACAAGTACCTTAACCACTATACCAAACTGGCTCTCCATCAGCTATTTTATTATCTTTCTCAATCTTCCTATTAATAACATTTGTAACATTGGATTAAGATCACTATTGTTATTGTAGATAGTACCTACAATTTGCAAAGAAAGAGAGAACAGCAACAGTTCCCAAGGAGACATCACACATAAAAGCCTAAAACATACTGCAGGTCTGTATTGCACTATTCCCTCCCTAGAGTAAGTGCGCTTGAGATTGTGATTTTATTTTATTTCAAAATGACCAGCTTAGTTCAGTGTAATACTTGTTTTACAGCTGTCTTTCGAAGTACTCTTTTCAAACTTGGATACTGTCCTCTTTGTAAAAAAATTACCAGTCTACATGGACAGATTACCTATCTAGAATCTCTAATCTGTGCTCTCCAAGCAGAAATTAGGTGCCCAATCCAGCCATCTATTGAGCTGCCATGCTACCGGTCCCCACTACCACAAAGATCCTACAGGAAAAGGGCAGTATGGACAACCGTGGGATCTGGCAGGGTGCGAGTTGTGGACCATAAACACAAAACTTTTGCTGTGTCCCAGCATAACAGATACAATGCCCCTGCTGACCTTAATAGGGATAGTAAAGTGACAGGTCAAGGTAGTTGTGATAATGATAACTTAAGTAAGCCAGGGATCATGGTCCTAGAAGAAGAACTTACTTTGGAAAGGAGAAAAAGTGAATCAGGTATTATGTATCACACAAAAAGAGCAAGGCATCCAAAAAGAGAAGCCACCTTCTGGTTGGGGACTCAATTGTAAGGGATGTAAATTTAGGAAAGGATACTGAGGTTTTGAAAGAGGTCAGGTGTCTACCAGGTGCTACTGCCAGTAGAGACAAGAAGTGTATTCTTAAGATAATCAAGAATGCCAGCAAGGGCTGTGATGTTGATGCTATTATACATCTTGGTACAAATAACCTGTCCCAGAAGGATGTACTTTCTGTTCAGAAAGACTTCCAGAGCTCTGTCCCCAGCAACCTAAAAGTGATAAGGATACCAGTGCATGCAAAATAGATGTTTGTGCAGGTAAGATTATCAACCTTGATGCCAATGAAAACCAAGCATTTAATAGTGAGTGCCATACCATGTTCACTAATCAAACAGGTGGCAAGAAAGTAGGGGCAGGCAGCCACAACACAGGTTATGTAGACAGGAAACACAGTGTCAGACATAAAGATCTCAAGTGCCTATGCACAAAGTCTGGGGAACAAGCTGGGTGAACTTGAACTACAAATACATGAAGGTAAATATGACATAGTTGGAATAACAGAAACTTGGTGGGATGAAACCCATGACTGGAATACACTGGTAGAAGGATACAAACTATTCAAAAAAACCAGACCCATTAAAGAGGAAGTGGAGTTCCATTGTATGTAAAGGACCACTATATTGCTACAGAAATGCATGAAACCAAAGATGAAACCTCCTAGAATGCATATGGGTCAATGTAAAAGAAAAAAAGAATGACATGGCCATAGGTGTATATGTACCCAATCAAGCAGAATATAGATGTCTTTTTTGCCAGCCAACTAACAAACACATGCAGGAAACACACAACAATAGTAATGGGAGACTTCAATTATCCTGATATCAATTGGAAAACTAATTCTACACCAAGTGAGAAATCAAATAAGTTCCTAACCAACCTAGCTGACAACTTTGTTGTCCAAAAGCTAGAGGATAAAACTAGAGGGACAGCCATACTGGACTTAATTCTTACAAACAGAGAAGAAATGATAGAGGGAGTTGAAACTGCAGGAACCTTGGGTGAGAGTGACCATGTCATACTAGAATTCAACATAGCACAAACACAACCAACAGAACATAATGACACCAGAGTCCTGGATTTTAAAAGACCTGATTTCAATAAACTCAGAGAGAACTTGGGAAAGATTCCATGGATGAAAATCCTAAAGGGGAAAACAACTCAAGAATCTTGGGAAACTCTAAAAAGTATGATCATAGAAGCCCAGACCAGCACAATACCACTGAGAAAGAAAAACAAGAAATCCAAGAAGAAACCAGCATGGCTACACAAGGTTCTCTTTGGCAAATTGAAAGAAAAAAAGGACAAGCACAAAAAATGGAAAGAAGGACATACAACTAAGGCAGAATATCAGCAGATAGCCAGAATCTGCAAAGACGAAGTCAGGTTAGCAAAGGCTCAGAACGAACAAACACTTGCAACAAAAGTCAAAGATAATTAAAAAAAGTTTCTTCCATCATATAAATAACAAGAAAAAAATCAAGGAAATAATCGGTCCACTAAAGAGAGAAGATGGCAAGGAAGTAACAGGCAACAGAGAGAAAGCAGAACTGCTTAACTCATTCTTTGCATCCGTCTTCACGCAAAAAAACTATAGCTCAAGCCACCCAAAACATAACTGTAAAAGACAGACCAGAAATAAAAGTTAAAATAAGCAAAAAAAAATAGTAAGAGAACACCTGTCTGATCTTGACGAAAACAAATCACTGGGGCCTGATGGATTACATCCCAAAGTTTTAAAAGAGCTGGCAGAGGTCATCTCAGAACCACTGTACCATATCTTTCAAAAATCCTGGAGCACCGGGGAACTACCAGAGGACTGGAAAAGAGCTGATGTGGTTGCCATCTTCAAAAAAGGGAAAAAAAACAGACCCAGGAAACCATAGACCAATCAACCTAACATCAATACCCGGGAAGATACTGGAAAATATAATAAAAAAACAGATCTGCCAACATCTAGAAACAAGTAAAGTAATAACTAGCAGTCAACAAGGGGTGGTTAAAAATAGATCATGCCAAACCAATCTTATTTCATTCTTCAACACAGTGACTAAATTAGTAGATCAGCAAAATACTGTGGATATAATATATTTAGATTTCAGCAAGGCATTCAATAAAGTAGACCTCAACCTACTTCTTAGTAAGCTAGAAAAAAGTGGAATAGATAGCACCACCACTAGATGGATTCGCAACTGGCTGGCAAACCGTACTCAATGAGTAGTCCTTAATGAGTCTAAGTCTACATGGAGGGAAGTAAGCAATGGGGTGCCACAAGGTTCCGTCTTAGGCCCAATGCTCTTCAATATCTTCATTAACGACTTAGATGAGGGAATAGAAGGGGAACTTACCAAATTTGCGGATGATACTAAGCTGGCAGGAATAGCTAACACCCAAGAAGATAGGCTCAAGATTCAGATGGATCTTGACACACTAGGACACTGGCCATATCTAATAAAATGAAATTCAATATAGAGAAAAGTAAAGTCCTACACTTAGGCAAGAAAAACCAAAAGTACACATATAGACTGGGTGAAACCAGGCTCAATAGCAGTAACTGTGAGAGGGATCTTGGAGTCTTAGTGGACAACCAACTAAAAACGAGTCAGCAGTGTGCAGCCACTGCCAAAAAAGCTAATGAAATCCTAAATTGTATTAACAGAGGGATACAGTCAAGATCAAGGGAAGTACTAATACCACTCTATAAAGCCTTAGTAAGGCCACACCTAGAGTACTGCATCCAGTTTTGTTCACCACATTACAAAAAAGATGTTGAGACTCTAGAAAAAGTACAGAGAAGAGCAACCAGGATGATTAGGGGACTGGAGGCTAAAACCTACAATGAACGGTTGCAGGAACTGGGCTTGGCTAGTCTAGTAAAGAGAAGGACCAGGGGAGACATGATAGCAGTCTTCCAATATTGGAGTGGCTGCCACAGGGAGGAAGGGGTCAAGCTATTTTCTAAAGCTCCTGTAGGCCAGACAAGGAATAATGGATGGAAACTGAACAAGGAGAGATTTAACCTGGAAACAAGGAGAAACTTTCTGACAGAACAATCAACCAATGGAATAGCTTGCCCTCGGAAGTTGTGGGAGCGTCATCACTTGAGACTTTCAAGAAGAGATTGGACTGCCATTTGTCAGCAATGGTGTAGGGTCTCCTGCTTGGGCAGGGGGTTGGACTAGATGACCTACAAGGTCCCTTCCAACTCTGATTATCTGTATCTGTATGTGTATCTGTATCTATCTGTATAATTACTAGATGGCAGCAAAATTATACAGAAACTGAAATCTAAAGAAAACTGCAGCCTAGATTTGGTAGCCCTAGTCATTTACCAGTTTGCCAGTTTAACCCTCCAATTATTAATAAGAACAGCAATTAAAATTTATGCATTAGAATGATATGGATAGGAAATGAAAATCAAGTGTCTTTCAACTTAGTCATTAATTAAACTGCTGTTCGTGCAAAACTGTAGCTAGTTAGAAAGTGGATAAATACTGTGAGAGTACATTAATATCAAAGCCTCAGATGTCTATTTAAGAAATTTAGATTTGGTGTACAAATGAAGTGCTCCTAGGAACATGGGAATTCTAATTTAATCAGGTTTCTTTATTGTTCCACACCTATAAACAAAATATTGTCAAACTGAGGCAGACTGCTACCTACATGAAGGACATACTCTGGGGACTATGAGGGAGGAGCTGTCTTCACCTTCTTTCTCTCACACAAACTAGTTGCCTCCTTCCTGAGTATCCAGACTACATTCCACCACAGTTGCATTGCAATCCTCTTTATGGTGATTATCCTCAGGCATGAAGATCAATAGCTGGTGTAATCTGTAAACATTTAGAAAGTGAAATAAATGTAGAAAATGCAGCATGCTTAGTGTGCGATGATTTAACATTTTTTAATAGTTCAGGCAGCTAAAAATTAAAATGAGGTTATGAAGTCAGCTGAATAGTTATAGTACTGGCCTTAAGAACCAAAGCTTTGGTAAATTTTAAAATTTTAGCCAATAAGCTTGCAGTATTCAAATTAGCTAGGCCATTGTTTATGTTAGTTATGATACTAGGAAGTGCATCACTTGACATGGCAGTTGAAAGGATTGGCTGATCCCACAAATAATCTCTCCTCCAAATATACCATGACAAGAAATGTTACTTATCTAAGCCTCTACGCTTTGAAGAAATCATCAGGAACTTTTTAAAAAATAAATATTCTGGCTACTTGCAAAAAGTGGAAGGAGAAATGAAGCCTTTTAATCACTGCAGAAGAAAAATCTCACTTTGTTGGAAACTGGCCTTGGGCTTCTCCCTCATGTTTGGTGTACCGGATTCCCAAGCTGCGAGCCCATCCGTGTATTATATGAACCTAACACTTCATTGGGGGAAGTGGGCCATGTCAGAGATCTATCATCCAGCTTTATTTGAAGAGAACCTGCCTTCCAAGAAGATGGTGGGTGTGTTGGTGATCCCAGAAGGTGAAACTAAAAATGCTTGTGGGGTGGAAACTAACTTCAACATACCACCAAATACAGAGGACTGGATTGCCTTCATTGCAAGAGGAGGCTGTACTTTTAAGGATAAAGTAATGGCAGCAGCACAGAAGGGTGCTACCGGGGTCATTATCTATGACCATTCATGTGCTGAGCGAGAGAGTCTCATTTTAACTCGTGAAGACGCTGGTGAGATTGCGGCTGTCATGATCAGCAGTCTGAAAGGGAAGCAGATTCTTCGCTTGATTCAGGAAGGTATTCGAGTAACTGCCATGATTGAAATGGGAGCAACCCAGTGCCTGTGGAAGATATATCTCTGCGCTTACTCTCTCATTTTGACATTTGTTGCTTATGTCTTAATATGCTGTACTCCTGGGCAGATTATGATAAGACACGAAGAACGGAGAGCCCAAATGATGAAATCGGAACTCCGAAAAGCTGTTCATTCTCTTGAATTGCGGAAGTTAAAAAAGGATGAATTTGATCTGGCAGAAGAAACTTGTGTGGTCTGCTTAGAGACATACAAGCCAAGAGAGATAGTCCGGATTTTAACATGCAGGCATATTTTCCACAAACGATGTATTGACCGCTGGTTGCTAAAACGTGGCATTTGCCCAATTTGCAATTATGCCATTATCCAAGGCAACTGAGAGAGAGAGAGAAATGCAATAACGTATCTCCATCAGATTCCCAAGGCTCCTTTCCTTTTCAGGATCATATGTAAGACCATTCTTCTCACTAACTCTTAAGACTTTTCTTACTTGGAGAGTGGTGATGATTTGGAGGATAGTGTCAGTTATGATCAATAATTAAAAGTCTACATTTATGGACATCACCACAATGTGAAATTTTGTTGCTTTTTTCCCCCCAAGAGACATACTGATTTTGCAGTATGTATGTGTTTAAATAGTCTCAGAAGTGTATGGATGAGATTGTCTTTGCCAAATGTATTATCTTCACCGAACTAATGCTTCTTGTTGTCTAATAAGAAACTAATAAGCACAGACATTAAACAACTTAAAGAGAGAAATTATTTGCAACAAGTGCTGTATAATGGCTGCGTACTTTTTGAGTTAAAGTTACATGCCAAAGCATTTTCCAAAATATCAATTTTATGAAAGTCAACTATTGGATGTATTTCCAAACTAGCTATTGCCACAACCCTCTTGAGAAGACTGAAAATAACTGAGGCCAAACATTTACTAAATGGGAAACATAGGTAGAATTAGCACAGTACACGTATCAATGAAAGAAACTGAATCTGAATTCTTAAGAGAAACATTTATTTTAATTAGAAAATAAGTAATTAACATGATTGAAAATCCTAAACTTTTAATCTGTAATTCTTTAGTGTACAGTTTTTGGCTGTTTCTCTAAAACTTACCTCTAATCATTTGACTAGCAGAAACTGGTAAGAAACAAGGTGGCCGAAGACTCATCCAGAAGATTCCTTCTTAAAAACATGAATGGGTCCACCTGTATTATATGAAAAAAGAGCATTAGAGTATACAACCTGTTGCTACTACTCAATTGTTATTACCATGTAATAGTAGTATGGAAAGGCTTTGCTTACAAACACTATAGCCTACACCTTTTCAGAGTAAGCATGCTTGATAAGAAAATAGAATATGGAGGGAATTTTTAAAAATCTCAGTGACTTCTAATTGGTATGACTGCTATTGCAGTCATCTTGTCATCTCAACTGCTCTACATTATTATTCTGCACTTGTACCATAGCAACAAATTATCCACCTAAGAAAAAAGTTTCAGATTCTCAGATAGGAGCCTGGACATTAATTTAGAACATTTTTCTATTCACCAGTAGAGTGTCACAAACGTAACTGCTACAGGGCAATTGGTTTTTGAGCAATAAATCATTTTAGGAGAAAACTGTTATATAATTACAGTTACAGTAAATCTGTGTATTATGACATGAATAAACAAGGCAGAATGCAATATGCTTTGAATACAAAATACATTTGTTAGAAATGTAATATTTAGGTAAATAAAGATTCCAAGGTAGAACCTTTATGCCAACAATGGACATAGTTCATAAAAAGTTCTCAAGCTCCAATAAAATGTATGGAATAATGGAACTTTCTTGTTGTGACCATCATTATCCACTCTTTTTATTATTATTTTTTCCTTTTATTGAGAGACTATACGAGCGTGCTAATTATTATACCAGACTGGTTATTTATTTATTTTATTTATTATTTATTTTTGTCAATTGCTTACAAGATAATAGGTATAAGTAAAACATAGTTATGAATACATGGATACATATAAGAAAAATAAAAAAATAAAAGAAACAATAGGACAGGGACGGTAGGCATGTTGGTAGGCATGTTGAAATATTTCTGGACTTTCTCAACTGTGTTAATATCGGATATGTAATGTGGGTTCCAGACTGATGAGCTGTATTCGAGTAGTGGTCTAGTTTTGTGTGCTCTAGTAGTGTAATATTACCAGATAAAAAGCTACGTAAGATTAGGTTGACAACTCATGATGCCTTTTTGGCTATGTAGTTACAGTGGGCTCTAGCACTTAGATCATTAGAAATGAGTACTCCATCATTGACAGAGTTTGGATCATCAACAAGGTCTTGACTATTCAGCCTGTATTTTATTTTCTGATTATTATTTTTTTGCCAATATGTAGGACAGAGCATTTATTTCTTGAGATTTGAAGTTGTCATTTGTTTGACCATTCTGATACATAGTCAAGGTCTTTTTGAAGGGTAGCAGTATTGTCTGTGGTGTTGAATAGCTTTACATCATCAGCGAAGAGAACACAGTTGCTCTTGATATAATCACAGAAGTCATTTATATAGAGTATGAAAAGAGTTGGTCCTAGAACACAGCCTTGGGGAACACCACTGTTGACAGGTCCAGAATTTGATAGGACACTTCCAATTTTGACCATTTGTTGTTTGTTTGACAGGAATGCTTCTATCCAGTTATGCAGTTGTCCAGAGATACCGTAAGATTTTAGTTTTAGGAGTAGTTTGTCATGTACCACTGAATCAAAGGCTTTACAGAAGTCTATGTAGATTGCGTCTCTTGCTTTGCCCTGATCGAGTTGTGTAGTCCATATGTTTTTGTAGTGTAAGAGTTGCAGATTACAGGATAGTTTTTTCCTGAAAGCAAATTGTTTATTAGATAGTAGGTTGTTTGTTTCTAAGTGGAGGATGATGGTTTGGTTAATAATTGATTCCATGACTTTACAGGTGACGCAGCATAAAGAGATTGGTCTGTAATTTTCAACTAGGCTGGGGTCTCCCTTTTTGAAGATGGGGATGACCGTGGCTTGTGACCATAGTTTTGGCAAGGAGCTGGTCCTGAAAGATTTTTCAAAGATTATGCTTAGAGTTTTGGCTAGGGCAGTGGGTAGCTTTTTTAAGAAGTAGGCACATATTCCCTCCGGTCCAATAGGTAGAGATGGTTTTAGATTGTGTAGTGCTTTTTCAACATTGTCTTCTGTAAAATCGATATGTATTAGATCATTGTAGTTGTCTGTGGTTCGACTAGGAAATACTGGGCATGATCCATTGCTGTTTACAAATACTGAGCCAAAGAATGTGTTAAAGAGGTTGGCTTTAATAGTGTCGTCGTTGCAGTCTTTACCATTAGGTCCTTTCAGGGGTGGGATGGACCTTGAGCCTTTTAATCTGTTGTTTACAAAATTGTAGAAAGCACGGGTGGAATTGGTGCGTAGAAGGTTTTCTTCTTGTTTAATGTGATAATTGGTGCATTCAGCTTTTATTTGGTGGCATAAATTTTTGTATCCGCTTTTGAAGTTGGCAACGTGACCAGATTTGTTTTTATGCCAAAGTGATTTATTTTTGGATTGAAGCTTCCTTATTGTTATAGGTAATTTTTTTTTCTGGTTTTGGGAGTTGTTAATGGTACATATAGTTTGATGACTCTTCTGACTTCAAGTAAAAATATGTTGTAATGGTCTTCTACAGTATTGCATCCAGTGAATAGAAATTGCCAATCAAGGGATGAGAGATCATTGTTTATAAGATCATAGTTGCCTTTTTTGAAGTTATAATTGGGGATTCCGTCATTGTGATGATTTTTGTGTGGACATATGTTGAGACAAAAGTCAATCATGTTGTGGTTACTGTTGGAAAAGGGTTCTTTAATTTGTATTCTGTAAATTGAATTCAAACTATTGTAGAAGATGAGATCGAGGCAGTTGTTAATCTAGTGTTGTTGATTACTAGTTGTTCTAGTCCCAGATTTGTTATTGCATTGTAGAAGGTTGCATGTATGGGTTCAGTTGTACATCCGTTAAGGGTTCAGTTAATATGAAGTAAATTGAAGTCACCAAGAAAGATAAAAGTGTGTGGGTAGGATGCTGCCCATGTTAGTAGTGTATTTAACTTGTTTGCATGTTCGATGTCATAATCAGGGGCTCTGTAACATATTAAGAACTGAAATATGATATTTAAGGACAAGCTCCTGGGTAACTTGGATGTTTTTTAGATGTAGGGACTTTTTATAGAAGATAGCAACACCACCTCCTCTATGGATTTCACGATCTGATCAGTAAACATGATAGTCTATTACTGTGGTAATGGAGTCAGGGAGAGATGTATTGAGCCATGTTTCACAGACAAATATAATGTTGAATTTAGCCGTATTTAGTAAGAGGAGAAATTCAGGTATTTTATTTACAAGGCTTCTTGCATTGAGTAGCTTGCATTTAAGGCCAGTTGTGGTTGAAATAGAGGTAGTTAGGGATGTGCATGCCTATAGTGTTGAGTGATGTTGGAATGGATGGGGTGTGTTGGATGCGGAGTTGTGGGTTGTGTGACTTACTTTTGATGCAATCAGCTCAGTAGTCAATGTATAGGTCCTTTTCTCCATTGTCTAGATGGTTTTTGAGTTCTGTGTGGAGTTCATGGGAGTGGATTCTTTGCAGTATGGATAAGCCTGGTCTTGAGTGAAGTTTTTTGTGGTTGGGATTGGTTTTTGCAATGGCGTTTATTGTATGAATGAATATGCGTTTGCTGGACACATTTTTGCATACAACTCTACAAAATCTTGGGGCCATAGAGCCGTCACTGTATTTGTACCCAGGGCCATCTCTGGTTATTTCAATGATACCTTCAGGAGAGATGTTTGTTGTATTTGAGTTGCTTATAATATCACGAACTTTGGTGATGTCATCTGATTCGTTGGTGTCTTCGAGACCAAATAAGGTGCCATTTGGACGTTTCTGTTCACATTCCATGGTGTTTCTGATGTGTAAGGAGATATTATTTGTGGAATTATTTGAAGGGATAGTAATTGTTTGTGGCTGTGGTTTTGTGGTTATTTTTGGTTGTGGTTGTGATTGTAGTTGAGGTAGTGGTTGTGGTTGTTGTGGGATTTGATTTACAGCACTTATCTGTGCTGTATTTTTTTTTTCAAGAAAGATTAGGCTTGCTTGTATAGTTGTTTCAAAATGTGTTGCTAAGCATTCTTCTATTGAGTGAATGAGTGATTCTGTGCTTTCAACTCTGTCAGGTAGGGTACTCTGTTTGTTTAGCTTAGGAGAACATGATAGACATAGATAAAAGAATGTATCTGAATTTTTAACCATATCAGCTAACTTTATTTCCTCCTAACTTTATTAAATGACACTGTAAAGAAAACTGTATCTTTGAGATGTGGTTAAAGTCCTGCTCCATTCAGCTTCAGCCAGTGGTGAGACTTAATTGGAGCTGTAACATAGTAATATCTGGAGGTCATATCCACATATTATCCAGCTGTTGTCCACTGGAGTACAGCAGAATTATATTTGGTATGTGCTGCTGCTGCGTAATTGTAATTTGTCTCTATGTGCTGAGTCCACAGAAATCCATGAATGTGTTTAATTTGTTTGAACTGTTATAGACTAGCATAAAGCCAATATAGTCTAATTCTTTGATATTGGTCATTGTGCTTTGCTTTAGTTTTTGTACAAAAATATCTGATAGTGGGGGCTTTTACTTTCTTTTCTTTTTGGCCTTATTTACCTGTGATTTACAGAATTGTTTAGTTTTTTTCAGGCCACTTTTTTTTGGATCTAATTGCAAATGCCATACTGAATGTGTTTGCTATGAACTGAAGAACTGAATGAACTTTTTCTGATATGGCATATAACTCCATCAGAAGCCTTCAGTGTATGCTTGTATATTAGACTGGGTGTTTGCAACACCTCTCAACTCCCTATACTTTGATTTTTATATTCTTTATCACCTTGGGATTATTCTATATTATTCAAAATGCTGAAGTGTTGGTTTAAATTTTCACCTGATACAGTTGATTGTTTCACCCTATTTGATTATATTTTAATATTATCAGAAGCCATTTTATAGATTAGAATATGTAAAGAAACAATTGGGGAAAGCATACACAATAAATTAAATATAGCTTTGTATGGAATTGAATTTTTCTATTGACTTCCATAGTCTTTTCTTTCGAAATGTCTCCCTGAGGGTAGAGAATAATCTTTTTTTTTTTTCAAAATAAAATATACTGTAAATATAAAGCTTGTTATGTGTAATGATGCTGAAGAGGCAACCAAGGATATGATCATAAAATATTTGCTAATTATTCAGAACTAAAAATACTGATTGCAGATAAATCATCGATCAAAATGCAGATCTATTTGGATAATTATTAAGGAAGAGTATTGGTAGTTGCAGAATTCTGGGCATTGAAATCTACACATCTTAAAGTTGCTGAGTTTCAGAAACACTGGTCTAAGTAGACAACCCTGCCTTGTACTGAATGGGATTCTCAAACCTTTTTAATTAATGTGTTAGGTGGTTTTCCTCAGCCTGGTATTTTCCAAATTGGTTGGGACTCCCATAATTTTGGCTGGTGGTGTAGAGAGTTGTAACCTGAATAATCTGGAAGCTGATTGAAGATATGCCACAACTACCAAATGAATTGGTAAGACTATAGATGCTGTTGTTTTACATTAAACATGATGCAATGTTTTCCTGTATTGTCCCCAAACAGTCCATACTGTTAAAAGTGGCAAATGACAGTGAAAGTCTAAAAGCTTGAGGCTGTGTTCTGAACAACTACCCCGAAAAGAGGAAAAGGAAAAGGGGAAGAGAAGGAAAAAAAAGAAAAAGAAAGGGAGGGAAAAGAAAGGAAAAGAAAGACTACGGCTAGGAAATGTTTATAAAGACAATAGAAAACCACAAAGATGTCAAATGAAAAGGAAGCTTATTACAAAAAGCATGTTATAGACAACCTAATTTTGTTGATAGAACACAAATCTCACACAGCTAAATCAATTAGCAAATAATTCTCTTTCCTATCCTGTGCTGGAATTCAGAATAGTAGTCAAGAGTATCATGAGCATTGAGGAACAATGCCAACATCTCAAGATTCTTATTTCTGTGTTCTTATAATGGGCTGGGTTGAAAGGACTCTCCCATGGAGCTAGTTCTGATGTCACAATGACTGCAGCTCTGTTCCAGTTTATTGTTGTAAAACTTGTGAGCAATGGGGAAAAGCATTCACTTTTTGCTAGGAATTCCTATGAGAATAGAGTTAAGTAGGATTTTACAGAAACATATTTGTGAGCTTACTGCATGATTTTTGTTAAATAGTCAGCAGGATGTTTGACATTAAAATGTTTTGTATTACCTTGGTAGCTTTCTCAAGTGACTCAACACTTGAATTTTCCTGTTGCCATTTGTTCAAAGAAGAATGAAGCATCACAAAAACTATGGAAAAAAAGGTTTTGTGGTGCTGGAACCTGATGTTCAGCCTGATGGTCAACCTGATGTTTCCCTTATTATTGAATTGTTTTACTCAAAAGTTACAGGTGGTTTTGTATATTCCATGAATCTAACAATTTATTGGAGAGACCAGGCCCAAAAACAATCTTCTAGCTTTCTTGGAAAAGTACCTTCCTTCCAAGAGGATGGCGGGGCAGTCAATTATTCCAGAGGCTGAAAGTGAAGATGCTTGCAGCCTGGAGATTTGGTTCCATGTATCAACAAAGAAGAAGATTGTGAGAAGAATCTGCAGTTTTCATAAGAAAATCAAGATTGAACCAAAGAAAGATTTTGCTGGTATCATTATCTATGACCATTTGTTTCCAGAAAGAGGAGGTATTATTTTGATTCATGAGGATGCAGGTGATAGTCCTGATGTCATGATGAACAGCCTGAAACTAAAGCAACACCTTTGTTTGATTCAACATGGTATCCAGAAAACTGTCCAAATCAGACTGAGAGCAATCCAGTGCTCTTGAATATGTGTTTTTCCTGTGTTTTTCTTACTGTTAGGATAATTGTAGTCTATGTCTTATTCTACTGTTCTCCAGAGCAGATTATGATAAGACATGAAGAGCAGAGAACCCAAATGGTGAAATCAGAACTCCAGAAAGCTGTTCATTCTCTTGAATTGTGGAAGTCAAAAAAAAGGATGAATTTGATCTGGCGGAAGAGACTTGTGTAGTTTGCTTAGAAGTAAGCCAAGAGAAATAGTCTGGATTTTAACTTGCAGGCATATCTTCCACAAAGAATATATTAACCGCTGGTTGCTAAAGCATGGGATTTGCCCTATTTCATTTATACAATTATCCAAAGCAACTGAGACAGGCTACTTCTGTAAGATGTACATAGGAATACAAATACAGATATGTGTATCTATAGAGGAAAGTAATATTTTAAGAGTTCATTGTGATTAATTAAAACCCTTGATGTATGATCTGCAACTCTCAAAAATGATTGATTTTTGCTTCATTTTATTTAAATACATTGGTGATAGGTTTTTACATATTTTTTGTATATGTAATTCATTTACAAGACATTTATTTGTTCTGAATATGTCATTTTTTTATTTTTTTATTTATTTTAAGACAAACACCGGCTGAAGATAAATGATGCTCTCCAGATTCTGGTTGTGCTGGGCTGTGGGGGCAATTGCATTGAACTGTGCAAGGTGGCCTTTTTGAGTGGCAGAAGTGACAGTAGGGCCAGGCCTCGACTTCAGGCACAACCTTGGTGCAGTCACCAAATGATGCTGTTCGTGGTGGCTTAGATGTGGGGAAAATAGAAAATTCTTTCTCGTTTGTTTGGGAAGGGTGACAGCCAGGAGAGTCAAGTTAGGCATTTCCCAAATTTTGGGCATATTGAGGCCAAAAGCTTCACCATAGTGTGCCAGGAATTGACTACTGATATAAAGCTATTTTATGCGTAGCTCTTGAGAATATTAATTAAGCCCATATTATAGGTTGTTTGGCAATAACGGAAATCTAGCATTGCTTAAAAAATTGGACTTTTGAATTTTACTGCCCATCACATCCCTACAATATTAAAAATTCAGTTTAATGTTAATTCCAAAAGGAGATGCTTCCGAATTCTACTTGGGACAGACAATTATGGATAGCGGGTACACATATTAGGAAACATATTGGTTGGTGCGCTCACTGTACACAATAGACAAAGATTCCAACCCAAAACCTATAGAAAACTCTCACATCATATTTCCAATCTTCACATTTCCAATCTTGAAAAAGTGACATAATTTCTTAAAAACAACATAGGTCATAATTTATTTTAAATGTTATCTTTTTTATTTTGGGGGTGGTGGTTATTTCTTAATTGTAAGAACATACTAATGGAAAGTGTCAGTCTATGGGGAGTTTCTCTACCATTTCTATTGTACTGAGGCCATTACTTTCGTCTGTATTCATGGTACCAGTAAGAAGGGTAGTTGGAAGGGTTTTCAAGAGAAACTTCAACTTCGTCTCCAAAATGAGTCCTACTACATTGCAGTATTTATTATTTGATAATTCTAGAAGTGAAGCACATATTTTCTTTATATGAATGGTTAAAATGTTACATTTCCTCCAAACTAGTCTCAGTAGCCACATTCATTAGCAAACCCAATGGGAACTCATCTGGAAGACCTACAACGGACAAGGCTAAGTTAAAACATGTAGTCTAAAAGAACTTAAGAAGGCAGAAGAAGGTTAAAACTTAATATTTTTAGGTTTGAAACAGCTTAGTTGCTATGATTTTTCTTGCCGCTAGAAAGTGTTTATTTATTTATTAAAATTTCTACATCATCCATCTCGCTTAAGTATATCTGGGCAATTTACAATAATTTGTTATTCTCCCAAACGCCTCTCTAATTTCTGTTCAGTAAAAAAAAAAGTGTGTTCATGAAAACAAGAAAAGCAGTTGGCAGAAATCTCTGCTGCTATATAGGAAGTATGTCTGTATAGAAATAAGCATCCTCTTTTCAGACATGAAAAGAATATGTGAAAGAAATATTCAATTTCTAAGCAAAGAATCATTCCTGCCTTTTTATTTTGTGTACACACACACACACACACACACACACACGCACGCACGCACTATTTTCATCTTTGCAACTCCTTACAAAGAGGAGCTTCAGAAGATAAGGGAACACATGAAGCACCTTTTTCAGAAAATAGCCACATCTTTTCCCAGCTCCAAGGCTGCTTCAGAAGAGCAGCCATTTTGCTTGTGTTGTTTGGTTCTTTCTAGCAAAGGAAAAGACATTGCACATGCCTGTTTCCAAAGATGGTGGGGAGTGGTTTCCAAGCAGCCACTGAGACTGAAAAAAAAATGCAGACTTTAAATATTTTAAGAATAGGCACTTGTACACAGCTCTGGGCATTCCAAAACACTTCTCTGCAAGGAATTGCATAGCCCTAATATTTTCAGATCTTACCAATTGTATATTTTGCTAATTTAATGTTTATGAAATTAGGGGTGGGAGGTTGGGTGTGATTTCTTCATCTTCTCAAGAAAAAAATACCCTAAAACCTAAATGTCTATGAGTTTTTATGGAAACTATAGAACAATATTGTTATATGCTGTATGTTAGCGTATGTGCTGTTAACTAAAGGTTAACATAGGTTACGGTTAGCTGTTCTTGTTTGATCTTAAAAAGCTAAGCAATTTAAAGGGTAGCTTATTGAACTTTAAAATGTAATAATAGAATAGAATAGAATAGAATTCTTTATTGGCCACACAAGGAATTTGTCTTGGTGCATATGCTCTCAGTGTACATAAAAGAAAAGATACTTTCCTCAAGAATCATAAGGTACAACACTTAATGATGGTAATAAGGGTACAATAAACAATCAAATCATAGGAGGAAACAGTCAATAAAAATTGTTAGGATACAAGCAACAAGATTACAGTCATATAGTCGTAAGCGGGAAGAGATGGGTAAAAGGGAGAATGGGAAGATTAATAGTAATAGTAGTGCAGACTTAGTAAATAGTTTGACAGTGTTGAGGGAATTACTTGTTTAGCAGAGTGATGGCGTTTGGGGAAAAACTGTCCTTGTGTCTAGTTGTTCTGGTGTGCAGTACTCTTTAGCGTTGTGAGGATAGGAGTTGAAACAGTTATGTCCAGATGTGAGGGGTCTGTAAATATTTTCACAGTCCTCTTTTTGACTCATGCAGTATACAGGTCCTCAATGGAAGGCAGGTTGGTAGCAATTGTTTTTCCTAATTACTCTCTGAAGTCTGTGTCTGTCCTATTGGGTTGCAGAACCCAACCAGACAGTTATAGAGGTGCAGACTCAATAATTCCTCTGTAGAACTGAATCAGCAGCTCTTTGGGCACTTTTAGCTTTCTGAGTTGGCGCAGAAAGAACATTATGCATTCTCTCCGCATGTTCACATTATATGACAAGACATTCAGTCCATTGTCCTTTCTATACTGTTTAACCTTGCTGTTTGTGAAAATTGTGTTTATATCAAAAAAAAATTATTTGTTTTTAAACAGTATAATTTTATATAGGATAAAGCACAAGAGTCCAGCTTGGCAAAGTGTTAATGATGTCACAATTTCATTACTTAACAATAAATGACTTCATTGGAGGGAGAGAAAAACAACAACCTGTCACTGTCTATAAGAAATCTTTATCTAAGCAACATACTTGCAAACAGACCTTTCAGCTTGTTTCTCCAGAATTTTTGAGATGGGTTTTTGGTATCTTGCTGGAAATATCATTCAGCTCTGAAGTGCTGATGATTTTTGTTGTCTTTTGAGTGATTGGCTCTGGAACTGCTTAACAGATGTCAGCATGAACTTACTTGCGGCTGCCACTGAAAGAAGAAAGGTAAAACCATTGTACTTTCTATACCTTGGCATCTGTCTTGGGCTCCACCTGCAGAGTTCACAAGCTGACAGCTTTTGGATTGCCAATATTAACATATCATTTCAAGTGGGGAATCGGACTGTATGGGAGATTGCAGAAAACGGAGTGTTCGCCAAAGCTTCGCCCTTGAAGAAGGTGTCCGGCATTGTGATAGCTCCAGAAGAGCCCCATCAAAATGCCTGTAGTTCTGTAACAAATTTTAAGTCAGGAAATGCCGGGTGTTGGATAGCACTCATCATAAGAGGGCAGTGTTCATTTACCAAAAAAATAAGTGTGGCTGCAGAAAAGGGAGCAGTTGGTGTGATCATCTATAATTATCCTGGTACAGGTAACAATGTATTTCCCATGCTTAACTTTGGGAAGGAAGGCCCTGTGTCTGTTATGATTGGCAATCTGAAAGGAACGGACCTTCTGCATCTAATTCAGAATGGCATCCAAGTGATGGCAACCATTGATGTTGGAAAGCACTGTAACCCATGGTTAACCCATTATATGGGCACCATTTTTATTCTTTCTTCTGTAGCTGTGGCATATTGCACCTTTTATTGTGCTGGAAAGCTACGAAGAACAAGGAATTTGATACAGAGATGCCAGCAGGAGCTTGATATTACTAAAGCCATCAATCGTCTTGAGCTTCGTACATTAAAAGAGGATGACAAAGAAGTTGGATCCAATGGAGACAACTGTGCAGTGTGTTTAGAAATGTACAAGCCTAAAGATGTAGCCCGTATTTTACGTTGTGGGCATCTTTTCCACAAAATATGTGTTGATCCTTGGCTTTTAAAGCACCAAACATGTCCTGTGTGTAAGTGGAATATGCTTGGAAATGTGGAAAGGATTACAGCTACAGCAGAACCATTTGGTATTCAGCTATCGAATGAAGCATCTTCCGCTATCAATTCTCCTAATGAAGCCATCTGTCCAGAAGCACCTGCAGGAATTCATAAAGGCTCAAAAGCTCAATCTGGGGACAAATGATTATTTCGATCTTGATCACTTTGTTAAAGATTGAGCTTACGGTGTGTGAAATAAAACATTACATTACCTTTGATTCTGTTTAGCTTGTTTGCTTTATGACAATATTAAAAACATCCAATGTGATTCTGGAAATTGGAGTTGATGTTTTAAGTTTTGGATTTTGAAGAACTCCAGCTATAATTGTTAAATTCCTAATTATATTGTTTTACGATAATTTACAGGTAGTCCTTGATTTACAACCACAACTGAAGCCAAAATTTCCATTGCTAAGCAATGACTTTTTGCTACAGTTGTTAATCAAATCCCTGCAGTTGTTAAAAAAAAACTTGCAATCTTTAAATGAATCTGGCATTGACTTTGTTTGTCGAAAGTCGGAAGGTTTCATATGATGATCACATGAACCAGGAGTAGAGCAACTGTCATAAATAAATGCCAGTTGAGAAGTGCCTGAATTTTGATCATGTAACCATGAGAATGGTACAACAGTCATAAGTGTGAAAACTGGTCATAAGTCACATTTTTCTGTTGTAACTTTGAACAGTCACTAAGCAAATGGTTGTAAGTTGAGGACTACCGTAGTCATTTTTGGAATTCCATCTAAAATGGATGGTGAAAATGAGAAAAATTAACTAACCACTGTTTTCTCTGAGTCTGTTTCATGATTTATATTAATGTTTTGCTAATTTAAAAATGTGATCACATATATCACCTTTTTTATTTTTAATAAAATTTAATTAGCATATTCAAGAAGTATAGTCCATTGGTTGCCTTTGTTCTGATGCACATGTTACAACAGGCTTGGATTCAGTAGCAATTTTAAAAGTTAAATCTCCACAGGCAATTATGCATTGTTTAAGAATCGAAAGCATGTACATTACGGTGATTGTTGTTCACCCTCCTACTACAAATATCCAATTTCTTTTTTGAGAGGGAGAAAGTAGGGTGTTGCTGACTTGAAAATGTACTGGATAACTAGTATAATGTTACCTGTATGACAACTGTGATGGAAATCTCATCCAATAACACCAATAGCAGAAGAAGAGGTGAGCATGGTCTAATGAGTCACTGGTCTTTTACGTACACAAAGAAACATAGAGCAATGGCTAAGGTTACATAATTCTGATGTAAGGGGAATGCCGAAAGGCAAATGGCACAAGTGCACATTTGCTGACCCTATTAGAAGTGAGAAGTTGCAAAGGGGACAGAAACAAAACCACACCAAAGAGATAACCGTCAACTGAAACAAGACACCCTAGCTGCCTTTTTTGAAAATGCAGGATTTCTGTGGTACTTTGATATTCAAGGGTACCAAATTGCTGTTGTTCAAATAAGCTGACCCTGTGTCCTTTGGGGGAAAAGAGTGTTGATACCAATGCAGATAATCATCATCCTTGAGCAAGTAGTTCAGGAACCTCAACCATGAGAATGATATTTATTAGGCACAGCTGCTTCTGGAATGTTGTTTTCAACCTTCATTAAAAGACAATTATCAACTCTGAGCTCCGAATCTACATGGCATTTTGCTTATATAGTTGTTTATTTCAAAGCTTCCTCTCCTTCCACTCTAAATGACAATAGAATAGAATTTGTTTAGGGATACATTTGTATAGTCCTGGACATAATACACTGAAGCACTAATTGAGCTACTGACAGCTTTGGTGGCAAAAAAAAAATGACCTTAAAAATGGTGAAGGTACAGTCCTCCTTAATAGACTTACTCAAATCAGAACATACATGTGATTGGATGAAGCAGCCAGGCATTTCATTGGGTATAACATACCACATGCCTTATGAAGTCAGTAAGGCCAGTGTGACTGTGACATAATGGGGCAAGACTTCACAGATAATGAGAACTTAAAAGAAAGGCAGTTATTCCATAGTATATTTCAAGGAATTGCTTTCTTTAGCTTTCGTAGAGCTCTTCTTATTCCCAGTGTTTTTTCCCAAGTTATTCAGCATTTCTTGGTTTCCTAATGGTTCTGTGGCTAAACTGATAGTGCAATTTTCCTGGAACCGTCTTTTTGTAATGGAATAGTTGCCCAGTGTGATGCCATATATCAGAGCTAATGTTTTCTTTTCCCTGGGAAGATTAACTTAGGTCCCCAAATCTCCTACAGTGGACGTGGAATTTGCAGGCCCAAATTTGATCAAGTGCAGCAAACTTGCTACATACTGTGTTTTCCCCAAAATAAGACCCAGTCTTATTTTCTTTTGGGCCCCAAAATAAACACCAGGTCTTATTTTGGGGAGATGTCTTAATCACCTTAGGATCACCGCAGCCAGATGCCACTGCTTCACGCCCTGAACACCTGTCATGTCTGGCTGCGGTGGTCCTAAGGTGCAGGACGCGTGGGGCAGCTCCACTCCCCCAGTTTTATTTTTATGCATGTGCCTCATCCCACCTTGTACAACCAGACAGTGGGATGAAGTGGGTAGGGTCTTAATTAGGACTTATTTTGGGGATAGAGCCAGGGGTGGGATTCTACCGGTTCTGTCCGGCTCTGTAGAACCGGTAGCTCTGAAGAGCAGCAGACATAGAACCAGTTCTATGGCTGCTGATGTTTTGGCCCACCTGTGTGCCCGGGCTCTTACCTGATCTTTATTTCCTGGTTTTTCAACCTCAGCTGCCTTGCAAGGCACAGCTGTGGTTGAAAAAGCAGGAGGAAAGTGCTTTTTCAGATGCTGCTTCCCTGCACGCAGCGCTGCTCAGCTGTCCAGGCAGCAAGCTGACGAAGATGCGCAGCGTGCAGGGAAGCAAATCATAAATCACTGAACAGGTAGTTAACCCTTCGGATCCCACCCCTGGATAGGGCATATATTAGGTACAAACATAAATCAAGTTAGGGCTTATTTTCAGGATAGGTAGGGGAAAGACGGTACTATGCCTTTCAGAATATAGTGTAAGATTCTATATTTTAAGTAACCATGTAGCATTTTTTTCCATTTTGTCTTTTGCCTTACGTAATGAATTTGCTGCCCATAGCTTTTTAGATAGACTCAAAGATGGTTGGGTGTCTTCTGTCAGCATTGAAATTTTCCCCATTCCTCTTCTGGCACCAGATATTTCTTCTACTCGTTGTTCTTTTTATTTGGATGAATGTCATAGGCAGTCTGATCCAACTGAGGATCATACTGTGAGTGAAGAGGATGTTTCAGTGTAATTAAAGAGTTATGGGTGCATAATTTCTTGTGAACAAATTGTGAGTTTTCAAGGTCTTTGATTAGTTACATATGCATCCTATGGAGCCACATAGAGCGGGGTGTCAAACTCACGACAGCACATTGTCGTCATGTTACATATCGCAACTTTTTCCCCCTTCATAAACCGGAGTGGGTTTGGCCAGCACATGATGCACCCAGCCTGCAGGCCGTGAGTTTGACACCCTGACATAGAGGGTCTCAAAGCAAATTCAAAGAGCTTCATATGTGCTTCTAAGCTGTCCTTCAAAACTGCTACTAAATGTTAATATGCCTTTTTACAACTAAAAGAAAGATAGGCAGTGTCCAAGCACTGAAAAGGAAATAAAACGCTGCTGAAAACTAAAGTTAATAACTGTTTTTGCAGTATTCTGGCACTCTGAAGTTCATGTTCTTTCCCAAAGCAGCCTGACAAATAATCTCTTGAGTTTACTGGTGGTGTTATAATTTGAGAGCTAGATTTCTCGCTGAGAAATTTGCTTCAGTTTAATTAATAGAGGAAAGCACAGGTCACCATTTCTGTTCAGTGATCGAGATACCTGAAATACAATAAGATATTTTGTTAGTTTTCCCTTTGCTAACTTCTCTCAATTAGATATCTTGACCAGTACAATCTGACAGCCAATGTTTGGGTATATGTCCAAGCCAAGGATCTTCAAACTTGGCAAGTTTAAGGCTTGTGGACTTCAACTCCCAGAATTCCTGAGCTAACATGACTGGAGGAGCAATTCTTGGAGTTCAAGTCCACAAGTCTTAAAGCTGTCAAGTTTGGGTGAGACCCCCTTAGACCCTGGGCTAAGCAAACCATGTAGCATCAAAATAAACACATGCAGAGTTACTGGTCAGAACCTCTATATAGCACTAACTTTGACTTAAGACTCAAATTCAAGTAACCTGTTCATTAACTGTCCCAAAGGTGCTTTTTCAGGACGTCTAGGGATGGAATGTGAAACATCTTCAAGCAGAACCAAGAAAGTCCCCTTGCCATTTGAAAAAGCATATTTGGGACAACCATGACCTGGGTGACTGAGAATCTTCATAAACATTTAGCTGTTTGCTAACTAGAGGCTAACTAGAGTTAGACTAACTAGTGTGGCTCAAGATCAAGATGGATCTTGACAAACTTGAACACTGGGCCCTATCTAGCAAAATGAAATTCAATATAGAGAAAAGTAAAGTCCTACACTTAGGCAAGAAAAACCAAAAGTGCACATATAGACTGATTGAAACCTAATAGCAGTAACTGTGAGAGGGATCTTGGAGTTTTAGTGGACAACCAATTAAATATGAGCAATAGTGTGCGGCGGCAGCTAAAAAAGTCAATGGAATCCTAAGTTGCATTAACAGAGGGATAGAATCAAAATCAAGTGAACTACTAATGAGCCTTAGTAAGAGTACACCTAGAATACTGCATCCAGTTTTGTTCACCACACTATAGAAAAGATGTTGAGATTCTAGAAAAAGTGCAGAGAAGAGCAACCAGGATGATTAGGGGACTGGAGGCTAAAAAATACAATGCATGGATAATCGAGTGAAGAAAAGGACCAGGGGTGACATGATAGAAGTGTTCCAATCAGTGGTGGAATTCCAAATTTTTTACTACCAGTTCTGTGGGCGTGGCTTATTTGGTGGGCGTGGATTGGTGGTCATGTGACTGGGTGGGTGTGGCTTAGTGATGTGACTGGGTGGATGTGCTTGGTGGTCATGTGGCTGGGTGGGCATGCTTGGTGGTCATATGACTGGGTGGGCATGGCTAACTCAATGTCACTCACATTAAGGGGTGCCTCACCTGGCCCCTCCCCTCCCAGCCATTCCTTGTCACACCAGCCTCAACTTATCTATAGTTCTGTAAAAATGTTGTCCACCTTTTTTGACTTTATTATCTGCATACTATAGATGTACCTTCATGGACCACTGAAAGGAGAAAATGGCTCACATGCTTTACTCAAGAATGTGATATAGGCAACAGGCTTTTAAAAGCGGCTGCCACAAAGAAAGGTGGGGGAACAATTAACCAGTGGACCTGCTTGTCCCCAGAAGTTCTGGGTGATCAATCACTGGAAATTTTTAAAAGACTGGACAGCCATTTCTCTGAAATGGTATAGGGTTCCCCCAAAAGTCCTTTCTAAGTGTTATTCTGACACCTTTCCCAGGACCTCTACTCAGAGTTTGGCATCCTCAGTTTTCCTTCCTGAGCAGGGGCTTGGACTAGAAGACCTCCAAACTCCCTTTCAACTCTGCTAAACACACATGTGTTTCTGCTCTGGACTATAGATGCTGAATGCATGTAAACCCTGAAAAATATGTGGTAGCCCTGGGCAAAAGAAAGGCAGTAGAATCACTCTAGGTCTAGGGACAGTGTAAAATATTAACACATGATAAATAATGGAACAATTAAAAATAATAGCACAGAGTTTTCTCTGTCTCTCTCTCTCTCCCTATTTCTCTTTCTTTCTTTCTTTCTTTCTTTCTTTCTTTCTTTCTTTCTTTCTTTCTTTCTTTCTTTGTCTCTTTCTGTCTTTCTCTCCCTTCCTTTCTTTTTCTCTGTCTCTCACACACACATCACACACTCACTCTCTCTCTCCCTATTTCTTTTTCTTTCTTTCTCTTTCTTCCTTTCTTTCTATCCCTTCGTCTTTCTTTCTTTCTTTCTTTCTTTCTTTCTTTCTTTCTTTCTTTCTTTCTTTCTTTCTTTCTTTCTTTCTTTCTTTTCTCTCTCTCTCTCTCTCTCTCTCTCTCTCTCTCTCTCTCTCTCACACACACACACACACACACACACACACACACCCCTGTCAGCCTTCATTCCCTCTCACTCCAGGCACTTTACTCACAAGGGGAAGTGAATCCAGCATTGGAGAAGTTCTGCAGGTAAACGGACTTGCATTTGAAGCTCCTGCAAACTTCCCCATGGCTGGATTTCCACCCCCCACCCCCCTAGCATTCTTTCCCTCTCGCTCCAGGCACTGTACTCACAAGGGGAAGCGATACTTCTAGTGTCCATGAAGAATCCAGACTTGGAACAGTTTTGCAGGTTAATGGGCCGCTGCTCCGCCCACAGTCATGTGTTTTCAAGTGGCTGCTTGAAAATGCATGGCTAGGGCGGAGGAACAGTCCTCCTTTAATCTGGGGCAGCCAGCATCAGGTGGGCGGGGCAAGCGAGTGAGCAGAAACCAGGCGGCTGGGTTGGGGGCATGGCTAGCTAGATGTTGCTACTGGTTCGGCAACCCATACTAAATTCTTGCTACCGGTTCGCCCGAGTAGGTGCGAACTGGCTGAATAGCACCTCTGGTTCCAATATTTGAAGGGCTGCCACAGAGAGGAGGGGGTCAACTTATTTTCCAAAGCAGCCGAAGGCCAGACAAGGAATAATGGATGGAAATTGATCAAGAAGAGATTCAACCTAGAAATAAGGAGAAATTTTCTGACAGTGAGAATAATTGACCAATAGAACAGCTTGCCTTTAGAAGTTGTGGGAGCTTCATCACTGGAGACTTTCAAGAAGAGATTGAAGATTTGTCAGAAATGGTGTAGGGTCTCCTGCTTTGGGTGGGGTGGGGGGATTGGACTAGATCACCTACAAGGTCCCTTCCAACTCTGTTAATCTGTTAAAAAAAAAAAACCTACAACAGAGGTTGCAAATATACTTTCATCAAGAACAACACAAAGTCACAAATTGAAAAATCAACATTTGAAATAGTTTGGGAAATATTTGTGAGACAATTGGGGGAAAGTAGTGGGTCCACACTGCCTATTCTTGTGGGACAGCATATACTCTGCCATACACTTTGTTGTATATTTCCAAGATTGGTTTGTAGCCGCCATTCATTTTTCTATGTAATGAAGCAAGTTTGATAGCCCTAAGAATTGGTAGTTTTGAAGGGGCCATCAGACTCCAGGTTAGTCTTGCTACCTCTTCTGTGATTTGACAGTTAATCAGGATTTTTTTCCCTGCACCTTTGGAGATATTGACTGTTTCCTAGTGTGATTAGATTGCTTATTGTACCCTATGACTATCATTAACTGTTGTACCTTATGATTCTTGACTCTTGACAAATGTATCTTTTCTGTTATGTGTACTGAGAGCATTTGCACCAAGACAAATTCCTTGTGTGCCCAATCACACTTGGCCAATAAAGAATTCTATTCTATAAAAAAGTACATTTCTGATTTTTGTTTTGTTTTGTTTAAGAAATAAGCAATCCTGTGCATGTGGCAGGTTCATGGGTAATGTGATGCTTGGAGAAGGACAAGATATGACCACTTTGTAAATATTAACCCGTGTGAGAAATAGAATGCATGTGCAAGTAGTCCTCAATTTATGACTGGTTACTTAGTGGCCATTTGAAGTGTTAAGGGTCCTACCTGGAGGGTACTTACAATATAGAGTTCAAAGTTCTGATGGTTTCTTCTTCCAATGTCATGTGAACATTGCTTCAGGCACTCAGCAACCAGGATGCATTTATGCCCATTTGCAGCATCCCATGGTCATGTGATTGTATTTTATGGCAGTTTAAGCCAAAAATAAGCATTTCCTTCCAATTTTCGGAAAAACCATGCCCATAACAAGCCCTTGGTCTGCTTAACTATGATAGCATTCACTTAACAATTGTGGTAATTTTCTCAATGACTGCTGCAAAAAAAGTGGTAAAATCAGGTTGGTCACATGACAGACTTGCTTTATGACCATCACAGGTTAAAACCATGATGGGTAGGTTCCATTGCAATCATAACTTGAGGACCACTTGTAGTCCATTATAAAAGAGCTTGAGAAAGGACCAAAATCCCCATACTGCAGGTGGAGATCCCAATTCCCACATCAGATCCCAAGGGCTTCCTGGAAAAGCCAGAATTTAATCCTTTGTAGAAGTTGTTCCTTTCTCATACCATGATTTCTTATCTTTGTAACAAAGTTATTTATAGTTATTTAAGCCTCGTCCTTGAAATTTATGCAAGGGTCATAAGGGAGGGTGTACATTCTAGAGAGGATCTGGGATCAACTTCCTTCAGATGAGACTTTTCTCCAACTTAGGCAAAAGGATTATTACCACCTTCTATTACCAGAGGTGAGTGTCTAAAAGTACCAGGTCTGGATTAAGATAGAATTATTTGTTCTGTTACTTATTACTAAAAGCATATGAGATTCAGTAGCCTAAACATATAATCCTTATTCTTTAATTCTGTTTATAGGGAGTATCTTTAGAAAACTCTGTTTTCCACCAATATCTTGAAGAAGAAGAAGACAAGTTTACCCAATAGGGTATCCTTGAAGGACTATTGAAGTACCTTTCAAGAAACTAATTTGAATGCATGGAATAGCCTAGTTAGGTATCTTCCCAATGATACTTTATGTTTAGGTTCAGTCACAGAAAAATCATTCAGGGATGTAAATTCAGACAGGTTTTGGTTCAGAAATGTAATTTCTTTAGAAAAAGGATGAAGTACATGAGAAGAATAATTTGGATCAATTGCAAGTTGGGGTTACATAGTTATCTGAAACTTGATGATTTAAAAAATTGCTCAGCATAAATACAAATCAATTGCTATTGAATGACACGATTTTTCTTATTTTAGTGCTCTGGAAATAGTTTGTTACTGCTACTTCTGGGATGTTTTTGGCTGATAAGAAATATCCAGATGGTTCCTTAGCACTAACATTGTTCCACAGCACAATAGTCTTCAAAAATCTGTTTGCCTCTTCTCCTACCTATTTTTATTCTAATATCTTCCTTCTTTTGTTCAAAAGGTTTTCCTCAAGAGTGACCGAGTTGCTAGAATGGTCCATAGTGGTGGATGCTCAGCAAATGATTTCAGAGATGTTTTTAAGAAGAACATAGAAAAAAGAGTCCGGAGCTTGCCTGAGATAGATGGATTAAGCAAAGAGACTGTGCTAAGTTCTTGGATAGCCAAATATGATGCCATTTACAGGGGAGAAGAGGATTTGTACAAACAGTCCAGTAGGATGGCTTTAAGTGCTGTATCTGAACTCATCTTAAGCAAAGAACAACTATATGAGATGTTCCAGCACATTCTAGGAGTAAAGAAATTGGAGCATCAATTGATCTATAATGCCTGTCAAGTAAGTAATTCATCTTCAGTTCACCTGTATCTATGGAATGTTCCGTTCATTCCTCCTTATTAGGTGTCCAGTTCACAAGATCTTTTTCTCTACCTGTTATATCTACCGGAAGATGTTTATTTCTCTTGTAGAATTTGCACTGGGAGAGCTTTGGACAGCAGAACTGAAAACTAATAAATACTCAAGGGCAATGAAGTTTACCCTTCCTTGAATGCCAGTCACTTTTTTTGTAATGATTAGTCCCCTATTCCCTGTTTGTCCATATGCTGGGCTTTTGGAGGAGGAACAAACAGCTGTAATAAACAGCCCAATTCTAGTTATGCAGAAGGCAGACAGGTTTTCTTTTCTTTTCTTCACAAAGGGGGAAGAAAGTTGAATATTTCCTTCACATAGAAACCCAGCACAAAAGAAATAGCTCAATTGTTTTTTGTCTTTTCCCTATCATCTTTTTCCCCCTGTGGTTTCTCTTCTGTCATTATGGTTTGGGCTAGAAGTACACACGCATAGAAAAAAAACCATAGAATTCAATATGCTAGCGCTGTGAGTAGTTGTAGCTCATTATAAACACGTCTGTTTACTGCTCGTGAAATTCTAATTCTTCAGCAATGGCCATTAATTGTGGATCAGTCATATTGGATGACTTCATATTTGTAGTTGGATATTACTGTGCCTCTTGCATTGTTTGGCCTTCTAACATCATTTCATAGCAATATTTTTTTGTTTCTTGAGTGCGCTCATTTATCAAAAACATATGAGCGCATGTATCCCTTAAGATAACCACTTTGTGCATTTGAAGGAGAGATTTCTGGCACTCAGATGTTTGTTACACCCGGTTTATTTATTCATTCATCCATCCCCAAGGGCTGCCAATTGTTGGTAATAGGAGGAATGTTGTCTGTGGTATATTCCATTGTGTTTATTATTGGAGAATATTATGTAGAAATAAGAAAACATTGAGAATTGATAATAGATGATGAATGGTGTGTATTTTCTCTTTTGACTTGATTAACATTGTCCTTGAAAATTGCAAATGAAAGTTTCTGCTTCGAGGCCATCATTTAAACAAAACCTTAAAGTTAATCAAGAACAGATCTGGCATATATTCAGGGACAATCTTTTTTCTCCATTATCTGAGGGTTTGTTTTTTTCATTTTTGGTATGTAGAAGTATAACACAGCATTCATTCCTGGTAAATTTTTTATAGCAAATAAACCTGTAGTAATTTATCTATTATTGCTGGGCAGGTATTGACAACACCTTGAGACATATTTGGCCTAGCTACCTCATACATTTCTCCCATATGCCCTTCATTGAACATGAATGCAAATATTTTATAAACATGTACACCCGTAAAAATGTCTGGGATCCTACTATTTCAAAATGCCCCTTGCTAATCACTGACCCTTGCTCAACTGTCTTATAGTTACATTGTAATATTGATAGTTCTGTAATATAATAAAGAAAAAAAAAACCAGCTATCTGCAACAGTCTTAATTGTTAAATGTCAGTTACAGGACATTCATTTATAAAAGAATCACTGGCAGAAAACAACATACTTGGATATCTGTTAGAAAGTTGGCCATTATAGGAAGAAAAAGAGGAATGTTAAATGTTAAAAGCTGCACCACTCCAATAGCCTGTACGCGTAGTCCTTGACTTACAACCATTCATTTAGTGATCGTTCAGTGTTGAAAAACATGACTTACGACCAGTTTTCACTTTTGACTATTGCAGCATCTCCATAGTCATGTGATCAAAATTCAGGTGCTTGGAGACTAGCATGTATTTATGACAGTTGCACTGTCCCAGAATTATGACAAGCAAAATCAGTGGGGGAAGCCAGATTTGCTTAATAATTACATAATTGCTTAACAACTGCAGTGATTCAGTTAACAACTATGGCAAAAAAAAGGGTCATAAAATGAACGCACAACTCATTAACCATTAGCAACAGAAATTTTGAGATTAATTGTGGTTGCAAGTTGAGGACCACTTGTAGTACGACACTCTAGTTAGGTTTTTCTGCCTAAACAGATAGTCCCCATTATGAAAACAAGCCAGATGCAAAGAAAATAAATATAAGCTAATGACTCAAGGATTCTAATCATTTGGGGAAATGATGCTACAATTATTTTACCTGAAAATGTTTGGTTAAAAGATGCCCAGATTCATCAGTCCCCAAACTTTGTATGACTCATCTCTGCAAAAGAGTAGTGTGTTTACTTACCTGCCTCCTACCTGACTTTATTTTGATTGTGTAAATCTGTGTGTTCCTCCAAGACAATCTGCTTGCAAATGTGTTTGGCTAGCTAAAACCAAATATTGACTTCTCAGATGCCCATGCACAATATGAAATTTGCCAAGTGTCAAAAGGAATGAAGGCACATGCTGTTTCTGTCTGTAATTGAGTATCATGCAATTCCATCTTGTGCTTTCTGAAATAACTGCTTTGCTCTTTTTGAGCAGCAGCTTTTTTTCTAAAAAAATATGAACCTAACTCCTGTGCGTGCTGTTAAATGCATGTAGTCTGAATAGATTTTTTTAAAAAATTCTAAAAATATGAGTTCCCAATGTAGCAGTATCAGGAGAAATTCTCTTCACATCACATTTTATTCATGCTTCCTGGGAGGTTGGTGAATAAAAGGTCGATTTTTAATAAGAATGCTACTGCTTTTTAGAGATTTCATCTTCTCTTTTTCTTAAAAAAATAACTTTTTACAACCTAGCCACATGTTTTTTTTTAGTGCAATTATTTAGCTTGAATCTGAAGTCAGCTTTTTTGTATTATGCCCATATTCTGATCAAGCTTGCCAATTTTGGAATAAATTGTTTTGTATTGATGATACCTACATATTGCTATGGGAATGTCTTGTGACAAAAATTCTACAGTTCCCAAAGATAAATTGTAGAATAGGTCTTTCAAGAAAGGAATTAGATTGTCTGGTTCAATTTTTGTTCGGTGAAAATTTAATTTTCTTCTTCTATATGCTGAAGACTCATAGGGTGAAAAAGCCTTAGTCTGCAAAGCTATTTATCTCTGACAAAATAAAGCACTTAAGTTATAAGAATGGCTGTTCTTGGATGTTTCACAAACTGGTGTGGCATTAGAACATCCTTCAGCGATGTGATGTGATTCATATTATGTTCCTAGAAATTCTCAGTCATTGGTTACTAAGGGATGTTCATTGTTAGATCCATTATTTGGTCATTTATAGTTATGCATGATTTTTTAAGCAGAATGTTTACAAATGAACATGCAAACCTTATTTTCAAGAGGAGGATTATTAGTTCAAGTTGGCAATTATGAACATTATTAGTGTTTATATGTGTGTATGTGAATATTTGAAAAACTGAGGTTCCCTCACAAGTCTTTAGAGTCTTCTGTGGTCACACCACTGACAATTGGCAGTGCTGAATTATTTCCCACCTTTTTAAGAAAAGCAATAATGAAAATAAATTAAAATCTAGTGGCCTTATGCCTCCAAGGATCATCACTGTGTGACCTCACCTTATTACTTTAGAACCCTTGGAGGCTCAAAAAATAAATTATCACTATATGCATAGGTTTTCCTCTTACTCCTAGCCTGCCTTTAATAAAGATTATACTTTACACAATTGAAGGAAACACTCAATTAAAACTATATACTTAGGGACATATCCTATTTTTGATTAAAAATTGGTATAAATCATAGTTTTTGCTTTGGATTGATGGGAAAATACTGAGTATTCCAGACTTTTAAATTTTAAATTGACACTGACTGAGAAATGCAGGACATTTATATCAGGTTCAAGAAATTATTATGTGATTGCTTCAAGAAGCTGCTGCAAGAAAGCTGAATGAAATTAGAATTAAGTAAAATCATGCTGCCTTATATGCTACCCTTACCTTACTAATGGAGTAGACATACGTATTCCAAATTTGATTTTTAAAAAATATATAAAAAGCCAAAATGTATTTGACAGGCACCTTTCCTAGTTATAGGAGATGTGCGGTATTGTCATAAAAACATAATTTCTTCACATTCTGGTCACAACTGACTGTGATCAAGTCAACAGACTGGAGAGATTTTTCTGAAGAGTTAGTGACTGAAGTAATAGATTCCTTAAAGAGGTATCTGGCAGAAAAATGCAATTTATTCCAACTGGCATCCCAGTGTTTCATTTTTGACCAGTAGTAACCAGGGGTGGGACTCAAATTTTTTAACAACCAGTTCTGTGAGTGTGGCTTAGTTGGAGGGCATGGCTTGATGGTCATGTTATTGGCTGGGCGTGGCCAACTCAATATCACTCACATCGAGGTACTCATCTCCTTGCCTGGCCTCATGACTGTGAGGATGCTGCAACAGTTGTAAGTGTGAAAAATGGTCATAGTCACTTTTTTCAGTGCCATTGTAACTTTGAATGGTCACTCCACACAAGCAAAGTACCAGCAAAGGAGGGGGAAAAAACTCCAGAGAAGTTCCTGAGACAGGAAGTCTAGAATGTTATAAGGGTTAACAGAGAGGCAGTTTCTGTAAGCAACACCAGAATGTTTCCTTCCTGCCTTCCTTACAGGATTAGGCCAGTAATTTCTTCTAACAACTGGTTCTCCGAACTGCTTAGAATGTTAACAACTTGTTCTAGAGAATAGGTATGAACTGGTAGAATCCCACCCCTGATAGTAACCATATAAACCATTCGAATCTTGTGGAATCTAATACCTTGGCTCAGGAAGAAAAACATAGTATTAACACCATCATGACCAACATTATTTCCAGCATGTTAGAAAGATGTTGATAATCAAAGAGAAGCATGAAAGGCAGGTAGAAACTATTAGTTGGCACCCAGAATCTTTCTTTAAAAAATAAGTAGATGAATGCATTTAGGAGAAACGAAATCTCAGTCCGCTTTATCTGCAATCAAGCCTGTGTGATTTTTTTTTTTGTTCCATCACGGTATATGAATTACCAACTCCTCTGTGATGACTTGGGGCATGGCATAAAGGCAACACAGTCACATAAGTAAGAAGAGTCCCTTTAATACCTCCAACTTTGCCCCCAGTGTCCAGGTTACCTTCGGCTGGAGAAAAAAACTCTCCTAAGAACAGTCTTAAGTGGAGAAAATTCAGTCCGAAAACCAAGTACATACAAAATGTAAATAAATATCCATGACGCTGCAGCAATTAACTGGACAGGGCAGGATAAGGAATTGCAGACTTGAAAGGCCAACAAAGCACACACAGTTGGGAAGACACCAGGAACCCAGATAAGCCTCAACAATAACTATTTGCTTCCAACAACTTTGCTGTGCGTAGCTTCCTTTTTAAACACTGTGTTCCCAGCTGCAGCTAATGAAGGGAATCAGGGCCCTTTCCTCCCCCATAAGCCACACAACTCAGGTTGCTCCCTTCTCCGTTTTTCCCTGCATGCCCTAGGATGAAGAGGGGGTTGCCCTGAGTCTTCCTCTGAATTTCCTCTGTCTTGATCTACCTCTTCCCCGCTCTGCCTAGACGGACTTTGCCCTTCCCACATTTTTTTCCACAGCCAACAGAGCCACACTTCCACTCCCTGTCAGCTGCTCGGCCTCCCCCTTGGAATCAGATTCTGACTGGGTCATGACATCCTCTTTTTTAAAACAATCAACAAACATATCCTAAAGAATGACTTCCACTCTAGTTTCATTTGCTTTAATTGAGAAAGGTAAACCTAGATCAGAGGCGTCCACTTGAGGCAGTGGGCTGGATGCATCTTGCAATGTCCTACCTGTCAAGGAATACTTCAGCTTCAACCATAACAACACACGAGCAAACAATAGATACAAACTCAAGGTTAATGGTACCAAACTTGATTGCAGGAAATACGACTTCAGCAACAGAGTGGTCAATGTCTGGAATACTCTACCTGACTGTGTGGTTTCTTCCCCAAACCGCAAAAATTTTAACCGTAGACTCTCTACTATTGACCCCTTTCCTAAGAGGTCTGTAGGGGGCGTGCATAAGCGCACCAACGTGCCTACCGTCCTTGTCCTATTGTTTCTTTCATTTTTATTTTTGATTTTTCTTATAAGTATCCATGTATTCATAACTATGTTTTTACTTATACCTATTATCTTGTAAGCAATTGACAAAAATAAAAAATAAATAAACTAGACATAATGAATCTCAGTCACATCATTTCTAAGTAAGAAAATGGTTCTGCCTTCCTAATTGTTAGTTGTCCAGCCTGGTGAAAGAAAGGAACACTTCCTTGAAATCATTATGGGAAGAAAATGAATTCTGAATTGTCAGAAGTAATCCCCTCCTCCTTTCATGCTCTTTTTATCTTATGCCTGGGAGGGATATAGCAACCAGGCACTAAGAATCTGTTTTTCTTGACTTCTCAACCTTTCCTTTTCATCGTTTCTGATCAATAAATAACCAGGAGCAAAATGTTTTTATTTGAATTTGGGGACAATTCCATAAGAACATTGATCTCTAATTATTCCATTCAGCATTCAACACAATGGGTTCCTTTAAAGATTACTTTCATACAGAAAAGGTACACATTGTCTTATGTTCATTTTTAGTTCCTATGCCGGTCCTATTTTTAAAGAATGTTTTTCATTACTTAAAACATCATGAATACTTTCTTTTGGAGACAGGAGATGCAAACATATCCTTTATTAAATCAAATATGAACTTCCTAGTCTAACGGATACCCATGTGAAAGCTCTGTTAAGGTCAACGTGTGCAAACATTAAAATTGCAGATTGCAAACATTAAAACTACAGATTGTTGCAACTACCTCTGTTGAGAACAATTGGTCACAATAGAGTTTCCATATGGAGAAGCCTGCTCTCACTGTGCTGTTAAAAACCTGCATAGCAAGGCACTTGTCAGTCACCAAAGACAAGCTTGCTGCAATTTGCCAGTCTTCACAATTTCAGATGTATTGCCACCTCGGTTTTGTATATAACTCTGCTTGATTCCTTTTTAGTTTTAAGATGAACTGATAAAAATTGCTAGAATAAAAGCGTAGTTTTAGGATTGATTAGTACACATTGGTTACTCATTAACTCTCTAACCATCAGCAGTTATGAATGAGCATGGTTTATTGTTTATATTAATTGGTTTAGGCATAAGTTGGATCTATAAAATATTACATATCTGAGAACCTTTTGTTGATGGAAGTAATAAAATGCTATCTTAATTTCACATTGTGGATCAGTGGTGGGATTCATTTTTTTTTTATTACCGGTTCTGTGGGCGTGGCTTGATGGGCATGGCTTGGTGGGCATGGCTTGGTCGGTATGGCTTGGTGGGTATGGCAGGGGAAGGATACTGCAAAATCCCAATTCCCTCCCCCTCCTACTAACCTGCTTTCCAGCTCTGTTTTCCTGTGCAGGGCAACAAAAGAAGACCCAGCCGATCAGCTGGGACTCGGGAGGTAGAAAATAGATGGGAGCTGGGCCAGTCAGAGGTGGGATTGACCGGTTCTCTGAACTACTCAAAATCTCCACTACCAATTCTTCAGAACTGGTCAGAACCTGCTGAATACCACTTCTGCTGCAGATACTTTGACACTCCTTGCAGTAAACTGCAAAAAAATCCTCCCCTTCAATCTTGCAAACTCTTAACGTACAACTTTGCATTGTGCTTGCCTACTTTGCCTAGAAAAGTAAATTGAAGAGTCCATTACAACTTTTAACTTTTATGTTGGAAGAAACTAATTTGCTGGTTCTCATTTTGAGAAGAGATTATTCACCCTGTTTTCCATTATTTTGGATTTTAACAGATTAAACTGTATTAGTTTCATTGCCATGGTTGGTTTAATTAAATTTGTACAGCCAGGCACTCCACCAGTGGCAAGAGTGCAATAGACTAGGCTAATGTAATGTTTGTCACAATTGTACTTTGGGGGGCTGTTCACCTACTTATGTGCTTCAGTCGTGGAAATGGATGTAAACAATCTATGGCCAATGTGTAAAGATAAAAGAGCTGCTTCAGAATATTAACATTCCTCTGTGGGATTCTTAGGGAATAAATGTTGGGTTGCCTTTTTTTGTTGTGCTTCCTGCTCAGGATTGGTTGGTTTGAGATGTAATGCTAAACCATTCAGCGTAGCTTCCCCAGATTCTTCCCTTCTACTCAGGGACCTGCATAAAACATAGAAATTTTGTTTTCATTTTTAGTTCATTGTAATTTACCATGTCATTCTTAATTCAAAGAATCCTTACTACCTCAAAATACAATTGATAAAGTTGCCTCGTTTTCATGAATTATGGTTAAAATGGTACAGTTTGGACAGCCGCTAATCTAGAAGTTTTTGATCTCTTCCCCAGAGAGAATCACGTCAACTTGTGAAATACGCTGAATCTCATTATACTGAATTTTACTATGTAAAACTGTGAACTGTTTTACATGATATTTGAATATGCTATAACAATGGTTGGTCTGTTCGGTTCGTTCCAGGTTTTATGTAAAAGTCTTACCTTTTCGTATTATTTTAATAGTAAAAATTATCTCACGCTGACATCACACAGAATACTCTAAAGGACACTACTGAAATTCATGTTAAAATGAAATCTGGAAGGGCAAGAATAGATGTGTTTAACTTAATTTCATGATGAGATTGGCGAGACTTCCACTTGAGTCATTGACAGTGATTCTAATATTTTAAGAATATGGCCAGCTCGTTGTCACTCGTGTTGGGGGCACCTATGGTGGCCAAGTGCTATGGCAGGACTTCCCCGAGACCCTCATTCTCGTTATAATCTCCTTCCTTCCTTCTTTCTTCCTTCTCCTTTCTTCTTCCTTCCCCTCTTTCCTTATTTTTCCTTCCTTCCTTCTTCTTCCTTCCTTCCTCCTTCTTCTTCCTTCCCTCTTTTCCTTATTTTTTCCTTCCTTCTCTCTTCCTTCTCCTTTCTTCTTCCTGCCCCTCTTTCCTTATTTTCCTTCCTTCTCTCTCCCTTCTCTTCTTCCTTCCCCTCTTCCTTCCTTCCTCTCTCTCCTCTTTCCTTATTTTCCTTCCTTCTCTCTCTTCCTTCTCCTTTCTTCTTCCTTCCCTTCTTTCCTTATTTTCCCTTCCTTCTCTCTTCCTTTCCTTCTCCTTTCTTCTTCCTTCCCCTCTTTCCTTATTTTTCCTTCCTTCTCTCTTCCTTCTCCTTTCTTCTTCCTTCCCCTCTTTCCTTATTTTTCCTTCCTTCTCTCTTCCTTCTCCTTTCTTCTTCCTTCCCCTCTTTCCTTATTTTCCCTTCCTTCTCTCTTCCTTCTCCTTCCTTCTTCCTTCCCCTCTTTCCTTATTTTCCCTTCCTTGCTCTCTTCCCATCTTTCCTTTTTTTGTCTTTCCTCTTTCCCGTTCCCCCTTTCCTATCCCTCCTTGCATGCCCAAATGCAAAACGGGAAACATTTCTCCTCTTTTTTTTGTTTTTGTTTTGTTTTTCTAGCCCTCTGCCAGCAAAAATAGAGCTCAGGGGGCCATGTGTGGCCTTCACACGCACTGTCTTCACTGGCAGAGGGCTGGAGGAGGCCATCGCACGTGCCCTTCCCGAGCTCCATTTTCACTGACAGAGGCACCGCGGGCCAGTCCTTTGCGGTTTCCTGGCTGGCCCCACGGCCCAGATCTAAGCACCCCATGGACCAGATCTGGCTCATAGGCCTTGAGTTTGATATCCCTGTTCTAGTTCCACATGTAAAATCACCATACAAATCAAAATGAAGAGAAGTCAACAGTATTGATACTAAAATAAGGTCGGATGGCATTATCCTGACCATTTGCCTGACCAATTTTAACACTTAAAAGAACAGGTATTTGAGGCAAAGCTTGATCTTCCCTCTGGTTTCCAATTCAATCTCTTAATTCTTTTCATCGACTAATAACAGGATGGGACAGTATCAATTTCCCTAAATTATTTTTAAAGTTTGCACAGACTTATGTGAGATTCTGTAGTGTATGTTACAAAAATTACTGATGCAGTGTTTCAAAACCTTTTTATTCCTAAGGGCAAAAATAGCAACGAAATATATGTATTTATAGTTTGGTTGCAGTATTTTGGGAATTATTCTTAAAAACATCTGAAAGGCAATGAACGGAAAGGATGTTATGAAGTTGTAGGAAAATAGACTGAAATGAATTGGGGGAAAAAGAGGCAGTAGATGTAGAAGGTAGGGGAAATATTATCTGATCTTTTAGCAGATATTTAGAAAATACGGTTTTCTAAATATGATTTAGCACTCCAGGAAAATTGTGCTATTTCTTCAGAATTAATCATCCTAGTGGGGAAATCAACCCATTGGTCTGAGAAGCCATAACTACAGGTGCTTTCTGCCTTTTATCTGAAAGAATACTCAGGACACTGTTGCCCTAAGACCATAGATATAGGAGATATAGATGTTAGAGAAAGTCAGCCCCATCCTTCAGTTTAAAAAAATAGAGTTTCAATCCCTATTAAACAGGGTAAAGTTCAGTTGGATCAAACTGCATTTAAAGCCTGTTTATAGCTTATAAATATGTTCTGACCTTGAAGAACTGGTCTTTCTACTCATTTTCCCTTTTCACTGAAGCATTTTTGCATGTCTTTGTTTTAATTTGTATATAACCACCACACCTGTATTTATCTTTTTCACTGGAAAACAATTGTCTAAAAAGTGGGATGAGAAAACCATGAACAAAGTCGGCAGCAAAGGTTGGGACTCTGTATGTTAATTAGTGTTTTAATAACTACTAAATGATGACCAAGGGACATTTTTATCTGCTGAAGAATGCAGAAGACTGTCGCGCTCCAGTCAGAATGAAGCATGACACATCAGTGGCATGCTGTACTGTTAGGTTCGGGTCGCTATTCAGTCGGAGTGGCGTGCGGCACATCAGTGCCTGTTGAGTTCGGGTTGTGCGTGTGCGTCGACGGGGGGGGATGACTCCATCTCGATGTGTTTGACACGTTGCCAACCAGAGGAGTGTTTAACCAATCAATGTGGCTTGTATTGGATTGCACTCACACGGATGACATTGCCAGAGCGGCGCCTGAAGTAACCGCGATGAATTACAAGCCCGTCATTGACAAGAATGTTGGATAGTTGAGAAGAGAAAGAAAGCAGATTACTGGGCTGACGACAGCACAAACAAATCTCACTGGTGGAAGGATGGTGGAAATATTATGGATCATGGTGTGCGTTAGATGGTGAAGGATTGATGATAATACAATGGGGGATTGATAAGATATAAGCATAATGATCTGGGATGGGGGATTGATAGTAGGTAAGCATAATGATAAGGTTGTTGGCTTGTCGGGACAACTCCAGATATTGCAGGGAGTTAATTACACATATTGGATAAATACATCTCTGAGCTAGTAAATACTCAGAGCTGACTTTGAATTTGTTTCTATGTTGCTTCTTGACGTCCCTGACTGCAAAAGAATAAAAGACCATTTTGCCAGACTGAAGGACTTGCTTGGTGTTTATTACCTTGTTGGAACAGTTGACCCAAGATCAGCTGAGAAGGACAAGGTCAAAGATGCCTCTTGCCAGTTATTTGGAACAATTTGTCAAGGGACACTTTTTTATATATAAACAGTTCTTGGGGAACATTGTAGCCCTGTGTACCTTTCCCCTATCTCGGGTGTCAGCAAGAAATAAAAGGAGTAGTGAAGAGCCCCACAGAGAGCTTGCTTTCTGAGGAAGCCACAGCTTTCAGAGAGAGAGAGAAAGAGAGACATGGGGGGAAAACAGCTGATGAGTAAGCGTCTTTGGCGCAAGGGCTTTCTCCGAGCCTGACCCCCAGGGAGGGCATGAGAGGTTCAGCGGGCCAGCTCCCTTTTCTTACTGCCCCGAGCTTCTTAAAGCCTTTGGGAGCATGATATCTGGCATGCGTTTATGTTGGTCGCAATATCCCGCGGTCTGTGATTGTCATTTGCGACTTTCCCAGCCAACTTCCAACTAGCAAAATCAGTGGAGAAAGCCAGATTTGCTTAATAATCATGTGATTCACTTAGCAACTGCAACAAAAAAGGGTCATAAAATCAGGCGCAACTCATTTTTAACAACTGCCTCAATTAGTGATAGAAAGTCTGGTTCCAATTATGGTCGTAAGTCAAGAATTACCTGTACATTTACAGACTATAGTGACTAAATCATGCAAATAGTTAAACTGCACGTCCATGATAGGTCTTAAAATAAAGTAATTTTTTAGAAGAAAGCTAAAACAAATGGTCGTCAAAATAAATTGTGATACAATAGCTGGAGGAAATAAAAATAAGGTAAGATTTAATGGTAAAAACTTGCTGCTCTAGTTAAATGGAATGCTGTCTAGATCAGTGTGATTTTCAGCATCCTCCTGAATGCTGTCAAGGAGAGGAGCAATTGGATGTCTGTGAGGACACTCGGATTAGCACTGTTTGTGAAAAAGCACAATTTCAGCTTCCCACTTCTGGGAAGTGCTTTCCCTCTGAATCAACTAATAGGTCAAGTTCACTCAGGCTGGATAAGTGGTCTCATTAAAATTAGACTTGTAAAACAACTGCAACCAGTACAAGGCCCATGATATAACATAAAGAACTTCAGTATGCAGACATTACTTCCATGTTATTTCGCTTCAGGTTCAGATTCTCCTCCAGGTAGTGGCCTAAGCTATCAACAGTAACTCTCCTACAGCCTGACTTGGTGGTAGTTGGGTGTCATCAACATATTCATGAATCTAAATATTGGATGCCTTCTCAAGAATACTTTCCTAGACATTTAAACGGTAGGAAAGAGAGAAGACCTCCATGAGGCCTTGCATCGTCTCCACAACTACAAACTTCACCCTGAGAGCTGTCACATGCCCTGCCTTCTCTGCCATACTGCCTTGGTATCACCTCCCAAGCCATTGCCCCTTTTTGTGTGTATGTGTGTTTGTGTTTCTTTGGTTTAGATCGAAGGATTCGGTATTTTCTATGTAAATTGGATTTTTTTCATTGTAGAATTTGTAAGGATGCTTTTAATGCAGGATAAAAATTTCCATATTTTATGGAAATTTTATGCCCTATATGGAAATCCATATTTTATGCCCTTTTTCATTAAACTCTGTTTTGTATTATTTACCATAGCCATAAATCATGTAATAAGATTACCAGATTTAAGCAAAACAAACCAGAATGATATTATCCTGTTATTATTTTCTGTCATTTGTTTTATTTATGCAAATGTCAGATAAGTTGTATTTGTTTAATATTTCATTTTTAATATTGTGAATATTTCCCTTCCCCCTTTTTTTCCTGTATTTTTCATGCAAGCTGGACAATGCAGATGAGCAAGCTGCCCAGATCAGACGAGAGCTTGATGGGCGCCTCCAAATGGCTGATCAAATGGCAAAAGTAAGTTTGAATTTCTATTTTTGAGAAGTAGAACTTTTCCTAAATAGGTTTGAAGCTGATTATTTAGAGAGAGAAAAAGTTCCATTGCAGCCAGTGGAACAAACTACATGGATTTCTAACAGCATTTTCTTGCATTTGTCCTTCTCATCTCGCCTTTTCAGTTCATTTGGATAGGCCTTATTTTCTGAGGAATGACTACTCGTGGCTGTGAGTCTTGTTAAGAGATGGCATATTTTTGTAACTGGTAAACTGAGCTTATCAAAAATTGTTTGACAATCTCTGCTTTCAGGTTTGCCAATCAAAACACGTGGCATTCAAGGAGAAAGGAGGACATAGTGAGGGCAAAACAGGTGAAAAGCCAACCTTCAAGTTCTTCTATAGTCAGCTAAATGAATAGAATAGTGGTCTATTGGAAAGGCCACCACTGCTAGGTATAATTTGGAAGTGATAATTTTAGTTGACATCATATGCCAAGTGTCATGCACACATAAATGCAGAAAGAAAAAAGCCATGGTGATGCAGTCATTAGAATGCATTATTGCAGGCTAAGTCTACTCACCACCAGGAATTCGATCCTGGTTGGCTCAAGGTTGAGAGCTTTCCATCCTTCCAAGGTCGGTAAAATGAGAACCTAGATTGTTGGGGGCAGTATACTGACTCTGTAAACCACTTAGAGGGGACTGTAAAGCACTGTAAAGTGGTGTATAAGTCTAAGTGCTATTGGTATTGTTAAAAGAGATATAAGCATTGCACAGTCTGAAGAGTTCCAGAGAATACGTAGAATTAGCCCTACTTTAGATAATGGAGACACTAAGATATCTTTGTGGATTAAGATGGGCCATTGGTACTATATGAGTCACTGGAATTTTTTAATGAAATATTTCTATGTAGGATGATACAACACCAGATAATCCAGAATATGCTAACCTATTTGATTTTTCAACATTGCTTGGGCTTCTCTTGAACTGAACTGAAGTAGTTAACAGCTAGACTGTTAACTGGACTCTGTTGCATCAGATTTCATGGCAAAATTTATCATGCCATATCAAGAAATTGGGGGAAGAATTGCAGGCATAAATGGTTGTCATCCATTTTCCAACAGATAACCCCGGAAATAAGATCAGTTTGATTATTTTATGATTTATTATTGTTATATGACCCAGGAACAACTAGGAGAAGAGAAATATTTTGACTGTTGTATGTAATGGAGAATATTTTAAGTACTGGTGAGTTGTAGAGTAAAATGCTGGTATTAAAAAGTGCCACAAAAGCAGAATGATTCAGTATCCAGTCATTCCTTTCCTTTCTGAAGAAGTACTTTAAAATTTTGAATTTTACTACTAGATTTGAGCATAAATGATGATCTGTCATCTTGCATTACTCCAAATTTATTATCAGAATGTTTTTATTTTTATTTCTTACAATCCTTTTCTATTTTGTGAACATTTCCAAATTGAATTGCATTATTCGGGATACATTGTTTCTTAGTATCTAATTGACACTTTAAAATGGCTTCTGTAGTTTTTCAGGTTAATAATCTAAAGGCTACATTTTATATTTACATTAAACAAGATACCAATTAATCAGGGTTGTGTTTATCTGTCTAGGAGTTTAGAACCTAAAGTGACACTGAACTTTCAAAAATATTTTCAAGGAAAGAAAATGTCCAGAGTTTATAGCAAAAGAAATGGACCACATGTATATAGAAGAACTACGGTCTTCAGTGAATTTGCTGATGGCAAATTTGGAAAGTCTACCGGTGTCTAAAGGTGGACCAGAATTTAAATTACAGAAGTTAAAGCGATCACAGAATTCTGCTTTCTTGGACATAGGAGATGAAAATGAGGTTCAACTGTCAAAATCAGATGTGGTGCTCTCATTCACATTAGAGGTAAGCATATTTATCATATAACGTTGCCATTTAAATTACTTAGGAATATCCCTAACTCCTTGGACTTGTTGTTTATTATGGTTCCTTTAAAAATCCCTAAAGGTGTGCTGTTTATCTAGTAGTTTGAATTATCTTCCAGCAATTCAGTTGGATATTTTACCTACAGAATGCTTCCTAGAAGAATATTTGAAGGGTTGTAAGCTGCAGATCTGCTAAAATCTTCACTGCTATTGATCTCGTTTTAATAATTTTATTAAAGGTTACGATTCTAACAGCAAAAAAAAAAAAAAACTATACAAACTGATAAATTGAAAAAAGATGGGGAGAAGGTGCAGAAAAGAAAAAGAAAAGAAAAAGTAGGAAGGAAGGAAGAATATAGAATAAATAAAAAATAAAGAAAAGAAAAATATATAAGGAAATGACTTCCTTCTTTATTATAAGTATAAACAAGTTTAATAACTTTTCATTTCCTCTTAAAATACAATAAATAATCTTTCTCCCCTATCCTGTTTCTTATTTATAAACAAACGCACAAAGCGTTATCATTTCAGTCCTGATGTCAGCAAAAGTCTATTAAGTATTACCAGAGACAACAATATATCTATTTTAATCTGGTTCAAATCAACCAGTTTTATATTCCTTCTTTTTTACTTTTTAACTATCTTGATCTTTACTCCCTTCAAATAATGTCCTAAAACCTGAGTTCTTTCCATTTCATTTTCAATCCCCTAGATTTTTTTTCCAATGTCCGATTTTTAAAGTCTTGTCTTATTTAAAAAAAAAGGTATCAAAGGAAAAGCATTTTTCCATGAGAAGGATTATGTATAATTAATTCCAAAATCATATTTCAAATTTATCTGGACTCTTAGTCTGCTTGCAACTTTCTAAAACCAAAGTTTTAATCACTGTTTCTGTTTATTTCCCTCCAATTATTTTTCCAGTTCTTGTAGCTACAGTTCCCTTTGCTAGGCATTTGAAGAAAATTCACCTGATTCTGTAAAGCATGTCTATCCAAAGGTCCCTAATAGCTGAAAGGGAATTTAAAAGCAATTTGCAAAAGTGATTAGAAAAGGAAGTATGCATACTTAGTGTCATTAATGTCAGGTTAATCTCATTTGAATAGATCATCCTTTATGTTGAAGTCATGTTAACATTTTCTAAGGCACAGTAATTATCTTAACACAAGGGAAAAGTGATGAAGATTGTTGGACCAGATGTTGAATTTTGTTTAAATTGTTTCACTTTGCTTCTTTTTATTATCTATTATCTTAGGGCCTATTCAGAAATAACAGCTCTTCAGATTGCCACTAGAGTGTCTGGGTAGATATAATAAGTATGGAACATTAGTACATTAGCATGAAAACAAAACTAAATCCTCCTCCTATTGTTCAGGGATGCACAATTTTGTTTATTATTGTGACCATTTCTTCTCTTACACATCTCTTGATTTTGGGATTCAGAGGAAGTGAAAAGAAAATTACTCCTGTCTTAACAATGCACTTCTGAATGCTGAAAATGCTTCTGAAGACCAGTACAATTCTGTGTAGTAAAACAACCTTCTCTGGATTTGCATTTCAGTTTAAAATCTAGGATCTCTAGATTCTTGCTTTAATGCTGGCCTTTCTTTAACCGAATGTGATTTCTCAGTTCTTCACCCCCTGCCCTTTAAAAAAAAGGCTTAAATAACTGCCCCAGATGTCTGTAATATGTACCATGCTCTACCTTTTAATCTTTTCATATTCCTGATCTAAATTCTTGATATGTTTGCTGAAGTATTACATATATATTATATTATAGTATTTTCATTATGCTTTACTTTTCGTTCAAAGATAATACAAGTGCAAAGTTGCTTTCTTCTGTTAACGTGAGAAAAAAATTCAGCAAATATTTCTTTTGTTTTCCGACTTGTCACCTCCAGTGCACTTTTCAAGAGAACAAAATCACTACTGATGAAAGCAAAGAGGAGGCTACTAGCTCCAACTCCAGCAGGAATGGCTGTTTTTTTTAAGAGGAACCAAGATTATTTGTAGTAATGGGATTTAGTTTGATAAAGTGATTATCTCTTTTGTCACTCTGTTGGCAGTTTGAGTAAACAGATCTTCTGGGCCAAATTCTCATGCCCTTTTCTTGAGTACTTCTATATTATGCTGCAAAAATGAACTGTTCTACAGTTCATAAATCTGAAATAGATTCACAATCTATTTGTGAATCAAAGTAAATGGTGTTGGAAGCTAACAGCTGCAGATATTAAAAGTGATGTTCAGTCAAGAATGGAATTCAGTCTGGAATGTTTCATAAGGAAGATAACACCATATGTCTTGGGCAGACATTGGCATCACTCTAAGGGTACCCACATAGCTTCACAATCTAGTAGTGTGACAAGGTGAATTACTCGGAATCAAAATGGCTGAAAAGTTATCAGGGCTCTCCTCTTTTATGTGTTTTGCTCCTAACTGTTTAGATCTGAGAGAGCATAGAGAATTGGTATGTATGTAAATTTGCATACATGCTTTTGTGTGCATGTATATGTGTAGAGAGAGAGAGAGAGAGAGAGATCATAGGATTATCTTTTTAAAAAATAGAAAAAGAAGGTTGAATAGATCTGCTTGTTTGTGATAAATAGGAAAGCCAGAGTTGTTTTTTTAAATATTATTATTTGTCTATTTGTGCAGCCAAGGAGTCATTTTAAGCCAGTATTTTCCAAATTGTTGATATCTATTGAACTATTTTCTTTCCTAATCCCTGAAGTTGAGTTTTAGTTTAGATTCATTAATTAATTTCAAAGTATACAGAAATTGCTCAATTATGTAGTAAGTGAATTAAATTTTCTTGAGATTTTTGAAAAACTGCATGAAAAAAGTGTTTCCTTGAAAAAAACATTTTCCAAAGTGTCTCCTTTTCTTCCCATTTCATAGGAAACCGAAATGATACTGTGCCAATTTTCAATCAGGGAAATCTCTCTGAAAGTTAACCTGGTCATAATGCACATTTCTGTAATCAAGAAAATAATGGTTTTCCAATAGCATGATGACATTGATTAAAGTTTAAAGAAGAGGAACAATCACCTTCACAGTCATAATTTCATTTGTTATCTTCAAGACAATAATTTCAATTTCTGAAGTGGCAAGCCACTAAGGCAGCATGTAGCTTACATTTCAATACCCATTTGTTACATTCAACCCAGAAGTGAAACTTTGAGCAATTAGATTTTGATATGAAGGGCCTTTAACATCCTGGGTTTAATGATGTGAAAATATTTTTATGTGCCTCTGGTTGGACATGACAATGGTAGCTCAACTTTGTTCATAATTCTTCCCAGCAATATGAATAAATGGAAATTTGCAATTTTGACCACCGGTTGTAGCAGCATTCTGCTATCAATCAAGGATTAAGTTTCCCCTAGCTACATCCAGGCAAAGCATCTTCAAATGAGCTGGGATCAATTCAGATTTGCACTTGAATTGAGTGTTATTTTAATATGTGAAAGTTCACAGTTTTATGCTCAAATCAAGGTACATCTTACAATAGTTGGGTATGCAGGAGTTTATACTAATGCTTAGTTGCTATGTATCAGGTTAGATCTAAATACAGTATTATATATATATATATATATATATATATATATATATATATATATATATATATATATGTGTGTGTGTGTGTGTGTGTGTGTGTGTGTGTGTGTGTGTGTTTTTCTGAGGTTCTCGCGGGTATTTGTATGTGGATCTTTGGTTGTTCGGGTTTCTCCGCGTAAGATTCAAAGTATCTAGGCAACGCGTTTCGATGAAGTCTCATTCATCATCATCAGGCCTCTGTCTTCGGTTCTTGCTTTTCAGAGTGATGTGAAATTGCAGCTGCTTTTTTTTTTTTCCTTTCCAACTGCCAGTGGGGGTGGGACTTGATTGGATGGGGGCTTGGCTGTGTTCTAATTGGGTGGGGGTGTCTTCTCATTGGTGGGGGCCTGGCTGTGTTTTGATTGGTTGGGGGTTGGCCGTGTTCTGATTGGCTGGATTTCCTGCTGCCCGGCTTCGAGTTCGAGGTCGCGCTGCATCTCCATAGTGGGTGTCGGGCCTGCTTCATGTATGGCTCGGAGGGGTTTGAAGTGGGCAGTGATGAGGTTGCAGTGTAGCTTCTGGTCCATGGTCGTGTCTCATCTTCTGAGTGGGTGTGAGTCTGTTTTCTATATGGGAGTGTGGTGGTGGCATCTTGTGTGGCTCTGATGGGTGTGGGTCTGGTGTCATTCTTCATGTTAGGTACTCGTCTGTTCATGAGGGCGGGTTTCCAAATGGCTGGTAGGCGGGAGGTGTCATCTCGTTTGTTCATGCTGTGTGGGCGTTTTTCTATTTCTATGGCTTCTCTGATTATTCTGCTGTTGAAGTGTTCGGTTTTGGCAATAGTTCTGGTATTTTTAAATTGAATCTTACGCGGGAGAAAACCCGAACAACCAAAGATCCATATATATATATATGTCTATACTCTGAGAAGCACAGAGCTGGAGACAGAAGCCTGAAGATGATGAATGAGACTTCATCGAAACGTTGCCTAGATACTTCAAATCTTACGCGGGAGAAAACCCGAACAACCAAAGATCTACATATATATATATATATATATATATATAATACTATATATATGTGAAAAAGTACTCACGCATCATCATAAAATCTCCAGAACTGTAAAGCCTACAAACTTGAAATTTGGCACGTATTTCCTCTTGGCTTCTAGGTGCTTACTAAGAAAGGATTTTTCAAAATGACCATCAGAGCATTAGTATTTTGTATATTATTATTAACATGCTCTGATGCTAAGGAGTTCTACTCCCCCTCCCCACCTGAAAAGAAATCTGTCCCAAATGCAAAACACAAGCAAAGGAGAGGAGTTTCAGTTTCAATTTTAGTTTCACAGCACCAAACAGCTTTAGTACAGAACAGTTGAGCTAAGCCACGCCCAGGCTCCTTGCTGTCTTCTTCTTGCTCACACAGGAAATACTCTTTTGGTTTCCAAACAGCCCTCGGTTCTTTCACACACTGACAGGATGCTAGCCAAATGAATACCAATGGATGCAGGTGGGCAGAGGCAGGATTTTTTCTCCTTATTTTCCTCCCCTCAAACTAAGCCCAATCACATAGTTTCATAGCGAAGCACGGGTACCCTGCTAGTTTTTAATATACTTGAAATATTACTAGTTTCTTTGTATGTTTTTCTTGGATTCAAAACTTAACAATTTGTTTATTTATCCCAGCATTGGCCCTCACTTGCTAATGAATAATACTTGTTCAAAAGGGTACATTTGGAACTTTGTTGTCACGAGTCATGATCCACAAAAGTATCCACAAGTGCACTCTGTTGGTGAATAGAATAGAATAGAATAGAATAGAATAGAATAGAATAGAATAGAATAGAATAGAATAGAATAGAATTCTTTATTGGCCAAGTGTGATTGGGCACATAACGAATTTGTGTTGGTGCAAATACTCACAGTATACATAAAAGAAAAGATACATTTGTCAAGAGTCAAGAATCATCAGGTACAACACTTAATAATAGTCATATCAAATCATACCAGGAAAAAGTCAATGTAGATTGTAAGGATATTTTACATCCTAAAATATTATAATCATTTGATTATACATTGCAGTATATTTACTGATGGGACAAATATAACCCTAATGTAGTATAAGTTATCACAGCTGCTACACAGAGGATTTTTGAATTTTTAAAATTCAGTGTGTTGCTTAGTATGACGGTTGTTGCTCTGTATGCATGAATATGAAACATACTTGTAGGCTATAACGTTTATCCATTTCCTTCCAGAATGTTTAATAGCAAAACCATCAACATATTTTAAAGGATAAACCAAAGTTGCAAGGACCAAGATGATCAATGAACTGTATAAAGCAGGAATAACCTGCATTTTTAGTCAATGGTAACATTGCCTCCTGTGTGCTGAGTATATCTTTCAAACTGTTATGTCAATGTACATTTACTGGGTTTTTTTCTTACACAGATTGTTATAATGGAAGTTCAAGGCTTAAAGTCTCTAGCTCCAAGCCGTATTGTTTACTGTACCATGGAAGTAGAAGGAGGAGAAAAACTTCAGACAGACCAAGCTGAAGCTTCAAGACCACAGTAAGATTTTCAAGTGATGTGGTTTCCCCACGCCCTTTATTTTTTATAAGAAGGACCCCTTCAGTCTTGTGGGAAAATTTGCTCTAAATTTGGATTTATGTTTATGGAGATAAAAGTTAGCAAAAGTCACTCATTTGCAGAACTAATGGATCACTGACAGACTGGTGGCCTGGTTGGCACATCTCTTCACAGCAGGAAGGTTGCAGAAAAGACCTGATAGGAGAACAGAGGGAAGTAGACATGTCCAACATCAGCATCTAGAGGAGGATGAATAAAATTGAGATGGTTATCTTAGCAGAATTATCAAAACCCTGCCTCTTTTGTGCATGTCTATGTCATATTGCTGCAGAACCCTCTTAATATTTTTGACACAGACACACAAACCCTGCATGGATGACATTGATGCTCACACCAGCTTGAAATTGCCAATAAGTGCCCCTTATTTTATAGACACTTGTCACACTAGTGACAATGTATAACAGATTAGACATAGTCTGGAGATGCCCTTAGATGATGTCAGAATAATGGAGGAGAAAATACTATTTGAAAATGTTTGTAGTTGACAAATACTTAAGACTCTACAATACGCGGACTAGGAATGAGAGGAAGGCAACATTATAGGGTGAAGGTCAATAATGTTGGTTGCCTTATTTATTTTATTTCATTCCACTCAATGTATGACTACATAAAAGCCAGGACAGCAAAACACATCTTGTTTAGCCATTCCTTCTATAATTACACTTTGCTTTTATTCTCTAAAAACATAATAAAGTGGATGAATCATAATTTATTGTGATTATTCTTCATTTCTTAAATAGGCCATAATCCCAAATGTACTTATTTGAATAAAATAAGTAAAATCTTACAAATCCCAGTGACTTTATAGACATTATATGTAATATGTAAGTTTTGTCAATTTCCCAGTCAAGCTGGGATTTTCTGGTGGCCTCTTTTCCAAATAAAAACTAAGGCCAACCCTGTTTGTCTTTTCAAGATTAGTCAAGGTCAGCTAAGTGCTTCCACCTAGCTGGGTGATAACATTATTGATCTATTTGATAATGTTTGATAAATTCATTTGTAATATCCTGTCTGCCTATTTAGCTATCTTTATGCCTACAAGTTTTCAGTTTAAATGTATGCTGCCTTGAACTCTTTTTGATCTCAATCTGGAAGTACTCTCTTCGGGACTTAAATTTTAACAGCTGATGTGTGGTAAAATATAAATGAATATGAAATGGGTGGTTTTCATGTGTAATATTTTTCTTTCTTTCTGCCTTTTGTTTTTGTTTTACGTTGTTGGATCTGCTGGATAGATCTTCATAAATGTATTCATTCAGTCAGACGTTTCTTTGCTTGGCTGAGATTCAACCTGTACACATAGCTTAAAATTAAAATTCCATAAATGAATCATCATAACATTTATTATGTGACACCTTTCTTCAACCTGAAGTCCCCCCCCCCCCGATAAGTGAGTTATAATTTGCATAATATCCGACTCAATTCAGAGACGTCTTTGTTGAAGATTACGGGACTTGTGGTTGGCTTCCTCTTAGAGCTGCTTTCAGCTCATTTTTGGAGGATGCGCTAAACAAAAGGACTCCAGGAGGGAACTCTCATTCCAAAGATGACACACAGGAAATTAATTAATTGCGCTTCTGATT